>NC_052077.1:16770176-17370176 GCF_015852505.1 Tachyglossus aculeatus
GAGAACTAACTCTTAACTCATAGTTAAAGTATTTATTGAGGGCTTACTATGTGTTACGTGCTGGGGTTGAAACAAAATAATCAGATCAGACATAGTCCCTGACCCAGTTGGGACTCTCAATCTGAGAGATAGGGAGGGGAGATACTTTATCCCTATTTTACTACTGAGAAAGCTGAGACACAGGGAGGCTAAGTGACTTGCCTAAGTCACACAGCAGGCCAGAAGCAGAGCTAGAAGTAGAATCCAGGTCTTCCAACTTCCCGGTCCCTTGCTTTTCCCACTAGGCCATACTGCCTTCTGAAGTTGGGGTGGGGCAGAACCTATAATTCCTGAGAGATTAACCAGGGTTTCCTTGTAATGCGATATATCTGATTTTTCAAAATAGTGAAGAAAACTTGATCTTAAAAACACACATGTTGCTCATCTCCTAAAGATTTAGAGCAACAATGCACTCAGGATTTGCATCTAAAAATCTTGCAGACTTAATGTTAGAAATATTTGCTGCGAGACTTTCCGTCTAGAAAGGATTGGCACTAGAAGAATCGGAAGCATGATTCATGAATTGGAAGTGTGTTAAAACCCATCTGACTGGAGGAAAGCCTTATGATTTGAAGTACGATTTTCCCCAGTTTACTGAACAAGCTGTTCACTCGAACAGTACAGCTTCATAGGATTTTAAGATATTTTCTTTCCTCTGCATCCCAGACGTGGCGAGCTCGTTCCCCTCCTTCTTCCGCACATAGCTCTTCCACGAACTGCAAATAGCCTCCTGAACTAAGGTTGACTGGATCAAACCGGTTGGAGCCAGTTAATGCTTCTCTTCAGTTCAGCCAAAGGTATTCATTTTGACTGATGAGGCTGACTGCTGTTGCTCAAATGGAAAACATTAAACTTCTGTGCTTGCAGGCAAAACGAGAGGGTAGAAATCCAGGCTAGGTTGGTTTTTTTAATGCAAAACTCAATACATTGTGAGTACGCTACATGGAAAAATATGATTGCAGATCATCAGGTATGATTGCAAGTACAGTGCTCTGCACACAATAAGCGCTCAAATTCCCTTGACCAACTCTGTTGTACTCTCTGAAGCACTTAGGACAGTGCTCTGCACACAGTAAGCACTTAATAAATATGACCGAGGTCAAATAAGGGTCTTGCGGCTGGAGTGTCACTAAGAAGTTGATTGTAGCATATAAGTGATGGGAAAGGATGCATGAATTAATTAGCTGATACACACACTCCGCTCTTCCATGTTTTCATTATGTGTTTTGGATAGTGCTGTTGGGGATTTAGAGAGCATTCTTCTAACAGATGTCTGTCTGGACAGAGCACGAAGCAGTACCAGAGAAAATTGTCGTTTGCCTGCACATGTCATTGGCACACATCCTGCAATATGGAGTTTTCTAAATGGGGGGTATGTCAAGAAAGGAACCCCATAGCAGTGTGTATCAAGATAGTTAATGGTATGAAGTGGGATAGATTTGAGGTAGTCAGATTGAATGCAGTACATGCCCCAAACGGGGCTCTCATTCTAGGAGAGAGGGAGAATGGGGATTTTATCCCCACTTTGCCGAAGAGGCCCGGAGAGCCGGAACTAGAAGCTGGGTCTCCTGACTCCTAAACACTGTCCTGTGCTCTTTCCACCAGGCCATGCTGCTTCTCCGCTGAGTACACGTTGTACCAGTAGGGAAATTTGGCTTAAGGGCTTTTATACCAATTTGGCTGTAATAGAGTGTGCTTCCAATGTAAGTGACATTCAGTATTTTTTTAACTTCTTAAGCAATTTACCATACCATCAACGACTGTTCTTGATTGTGTTTTCCTAAGTGAGCTTTCCTTGTTCACTTTATTATGCCAAATTAGCATGTTATGGAAAAAGCAGCCAGGACTAGGAGTAACAGTATTTCCCTGCTGCCCCCCCCTCCCCCCCCCCCCCACCAAAAAGAACAGGTTTTTTTGGAAAAACCTTCAACTTTCTGGCATGATAAAGACCCCATTCCATTGTATAAAAGAAATGAAAATCAAGAGACTTTAAAGACTTCAATCTTATGTTTTGATCATTCAAAAGGGTTAGTTATGTAAAATGCGTAGCACAATGTTATTTAATGTGCACTGAGGAACATAAATTGACCATGTGTTCCCAGAGTTGTAAGATGGTTGAACGTAAATTTGTCAACTAAAGCAGTGTAAATGTTACTGCATTTGGAAAGCAAGTGTGCAAAGCCTGGACCTAGGTAATTTGGTTGACGTTAGTTAACTTTTCTTAAGGATTTGCTACATAAGGTGTAGACTGAGCAGGCTTCCCACCCTTTGATGTAACCAAAAAGGAAAAACACTGAAAGGAATTGAAATTGGCCTAATGGAAATTTAGTATTCTTTTGTTTCTTCTTTCTAGTTGATAACTTTGAATTTTTTGCTTGTGGTTTTTTGACCAGTGATAGGGAACACAGGTAGAGTTGTGGGGGTGAGTGAAAGGAAAGTATTGGTCAGTGAACACAGCACTGGCTTTACAAACAATAGAATTATCTGAGGGTCCGAATCTGTGCAAGCCATGTTTCTCTCTTGAATAGTTTGAGCTAGCAGGATGTAGAGGTGTTGAAAACAAATGCTAATACGTAGCTCCTGCACCTGAATTTATAGGTTATGTTTCATTTGGAATAATTGAACCCTGTATCTGCAAGGTTTTTTTAAGATTCTCCTCAGCATTAACTTTGTCCTTCCATGCCTGCTTGAAGGCCTCTCATTGGGCAACAAGCCGTTTTTCTGGTTCCACCATGGAGCATCTGAGTGGTGTTTTCAGCTGGTTGTTCATTTTGAAACACAGTTATTGGGGTCAGAGTATCTCTGCTTTGGACTTGTATCTGCCACTAAAGTCAATTCTGAGCAAAAGTTTCCTCCTAGGTGAGCATGTTCACTATCCCTGGTGAGTAGCCTTCTCTTCCGCCACTCTTGGCCTGAATCATTTTTTTCAAGAACCAACAGCAGAAAGTAAATGAAACTGTTCACTCTTGTTTCAACAATAAATTTAAGGGGAAAAATGCAAACTACATGAAAGAGGTTTGTTCTTCTTGGACTAGCACAGGAACACCTCAATCCATTAAAAAAACTCTTCTCCTACCGAAGCGCTATCCCACCTACTAAAATCTTGAAAAACCCATAAGTCACAGACTTTCAGTCCCTCAGCTCAGATCACCAACATTGGCTTCCAGTGCCAGACTTAAGACTTTCAACTTAACTGGTGTTGTGTGGATATAAGACCAAAAATCAGTTGTTTAAATAGATATGTGGGTGCGAGGAGACGTGATATGACTTCAGTTAAGAAAAACTTTCATATAGGAAAACTGCTCATTGAATAACTTCGTTCTGATGCTCATAAGATAGGATTGAAAAATAGGAAAAAAAAAATTCACAGGTCAAGGTTAATACCGTTTAGAAGGAAAGGCATTATGGTAAGGGACCTAGAGTAAATAAGTAGGTTTATATAAATTATCAATATGCTGCTCTATTTAAAGTCTTCTTATCACCAAACGTATTCACTTTCACAATATCATCAGTTTCTTTTTTTATCCTTCCCTTCTTCCAAACACTAGAAACCTGCTTGCGCTGAGATAAAGGCTGATTCCATTATTCAAATAAAATGGAATTTAGTGGCCTCAAATGGGAAATTGCCCGGTTTTGTTTGGTTGTTAAAGCCTGCTTCAGTTCAGATAAATGGTCAGTTCAGATAATCAGCTTCCATCTTAACCAGGATGCATTGAAGCAGCAATTTAGGTAATGGCCAGAAAAGAATAAATGCAATGCTCAGGGGGTCTTACAGGAAAAGAGACTGTTGGCAAGTATTGGATGCTCATAAGGTACATAATGCTGAACTACGTACTTGAAGCAGCTTTAGTTTTATTACCATACCATGCAAGAACTTGTACAGGTCACATATCAAATTATTTGTAAGAAAGGATAATCAATGGGCTTTATTCACTTAATGACTGACCTGTGTATCCTGAGCCACCTACTTGTGAAGTATTTTTGTTTAAATCTAAGGAACAGGGAGCATATGACAGAAGCAGACTCGCATTCCCAAGGAGTTTACAATCTAATGGGGAGGATGGGCTGAGATCATTTGCAAAACATTAGGAGCAAGAGGAAGAATGATATAATATGTAGTAGTAGGAATTTCTCAGAGTAAAGTAGCTGAGTACCTAAAATTGAAAATACAAATGATTAGACACCCAAGCACTGAGCGTGGGATAAAATCCCTCTTGTGGGAGCCCATAAGTAGCAATACTGCCCCAAGAACTCAAACCAAAAGTTGTGATTTTTGAGTGACCCAGTGATGTTCAATGTAAGTAGTGAAAGGGAGGAAGGAGAATTCTCATGATAAAATGCTGAAGAAACCAAATGTCATTAAAGGAATTAGAACATCTTTACCAATTCTATTGTGTTTCCAAATGCTTTTTACAGTGCTCTGCACACAGTAAGCCTTCAAATTCCACTGATTGATTTCAGTGGACTTGCCTTAAATGCCTGAGAAGGGGCCCAGAAAAGAATCACAATAGATTCATTCATTCATTCAATCATATTTATTGAGCGCTTACTGTATGCTGAGCACTGTACTAAGTGCTTGGGAAGTACAAGAGCCTGACTGCTTAACATAAGAATCCTCTTGGATTGAAAAAAGAAATTGATTAGAATGAAGATGATTTCCATCAAGGCGGTAAACCAATAAATTAGTCATTCCGAGACTTTCTGGTAGGGCAGGATAATTTAACTATGGAACTGGATGATACTTATGGAATAATATTAGTACTGGATATGTCAGTTGGGAAGCTGTTGTTCCTGCCAGAAACCAGATGAAAGGTTCTGGGCTCTTGCCACCTGGAAGGCTTGCCTCTTAAAAAAAATTCCAGAGTTCTTCACTTCCTTTCCTGTTCCTTCATCTATATAAGCATTTTAGCTAGAGCATGATAAGAGTTGTTACAGAGCGAGTTTGAATTAGATTTTCTTTTTTAACATAGTCCATTTGAATTTGACTTGTAACTGATTCCTCTGTAGCCTACATCTCCATTTCTGCTATAGTCAGAAGTTCTTCCAATCCAGGAAAATAAACACTGGCCCACATTTCCAAGGCCTAAAACAACTTTATACTTGTTGTCTCTGCCTCTCCTTGTTAGCCCCATCATTCTTGATTGTTCCCAGGGATCTTCCATCTAGTGGAGTGGTTTCTCAGGTAGTTGCTTATATTATTTTAGCCAACCGGAGTAGTAGAAAGAAGTGAGAATGGTTGGCAGATAGCTCTGCTAATTGAGCCTTGGGATAGTACAAATTTAATGGGCCAATATAAATATGTGCAAGCCTGCCAAGTTTTGACAAACATGTGTCCTGTTCCATCTCCCTACCTCTGAGCAGAACTGCCCCCAAAACTTAGCAGGAAGATAATTGTCTTTATTAAAAATAAATGCAGGAAGAACAGTCCGTCGCACTTTAAAAAAAAAATTGAATTCCTAAGTAATATGTGGCTGAACTTTTTTCCCCTTCCTTAACAGTTAAATTCTCCTCTAGCATGGCCAGGAAATATATACTAGAGAAAGTTCTACATAAGTTGTGAATAAATTGTCGTTCCAAGAGGCATTATATTGGAGTAGGTTAAAAAGCCACCCTAGATATTCCGAGGCAGGTAGAGTTTTGGGGTTTTTTTCCTATCTGCCAGCACTGTATTAAACACTGGGTTAGACACAGTCCATGTCCCACACGGGGCTCAGTCAATCTCCATTTTAAAGATGGGGTAACTGAGGCACAGAGAAGGTAAGTGGCCCAAGGTCACACAGCAGATGAGTGGTGGAGATAGAATTAGGTCTCCTGGGCTCGTGCTCTATCCACTAGGCATGCTGCTTCCCTAAGGGTTAAGAGCATCTCTGCCATCAATTAGACTGTGAGCCCATTGTTGGGCAGGGACCATCTCTATATGTTACCAACTTGTACTTCCCAAGCGCTTAGTACAGTGCTCTGCACACAGTAAGCGCTCAATAAATACGATTGAATGAATCAACTACTGTGCCACTTTGCAGGCAAGTCATCTGACCCCAGAAGTAACCAGGTGGGAGCAGCTTGTTCCAACTAAGCTTTGTGGTGATTGTAAGGTTGTGATCAAGATGAACTAACTTCCCCTTCCCTTCTCTCCCATCTCTCACCCCAAGACTTGAAAGAACCAGTCTTTTCGCCTCCTTTTAGATGACAAGTTTTCATTTTCAATGCAGGAGTTAGAGTGGGAAACGATTTTAGGAAGTGGTGAGGTGGGGCTGAAGAAACTCCAGACTGAGCTCCTTGGGCTGGGAAGTTGTCTTCCAACTCTGTTGGATTTTTATATATTATATTTGCCTGTTTCATATTTAATACAGTCCTCTGTATACAGTAAGTACTCAAGAAATGTGATTGAACTAAGTTTTTGGGTCTTCTCAGCCTTGACTGGAAATTGAGACCTGAGGTGAGTAAAGCGAGTAATCCAGCCCTAAGTGCTGTGGGGACAGCCACTTGCATCACCTCCATGGAGTGAGTAACTGTCTTCTCCTTTCCTCTAAAATCCTGGCAGGCAGGGGTGGTGTCTACCAACTCTACCGTGTTGTACTTTCCTAAGTGCTTAGGACAGTGCTCTGCACACAGTAAGCACTCAATAAATACCATTGATTGAGAGCAGGCAAGGAGAAGTTGGAAAGGTAAAAGGCAACTTTAAAAAGTTGGAAAAAAGATATATTCTGAAACAGAATACATGTCATTCTAGGTAAATTGGTCTCAGCAATGCCAGTCAAACAACGCCAAAGGATGCATGTTGAGAAAAGAGAAATGGTCCCTGTCCTCAAATTTGTAATTTAGCACCATTGTGGTTTTTAAGAAAGATTGCTTCATGTTTTAGCACTGTTTAAAATGTCTCTAAAGTTGCTGGACTTGCACACGTATCCAAAATTATGGTTGCTTCCTGGTAGCAGGTTCTGTACTATGGTTTTTTTCTTCATTTGGAGAAACTGTGAAGCGGTGAAATCTAGTTTGTATAATCCAAAACCAGGATTCCTGACATCCGGTCGAGTAGTTTATCATCCTATATCACATTCGCCTGTTTGATATTTTCAAGAAAATCATTTCAGTAAACCAGCTCCCTCAGTATTGTCTTAGGGAGATGACTTATTATTTTACAACATGTAAGGGAATTAGTGTGCTACCTTGTTCCCCTTGTTAAAACTCTCCCAAATATGGCTGTATGCTGTTTTAATTCCCCATTTTCAACACAAACTACACTGTGGGGCTTAAAGAATAACTTGTACTGTGTTTGTGCCAGTAGTTCATTGTGGGCAGGGAGTGTGTCTGTTATATTGTTACATTGTACTCTCCCAAGTGTTTAGTACAGTGCTTTGCACACAGGAAGTACTCAATAAATACAACTGACTGACAGACTGGGTTTCTAGCCCATTTTTATGTTAGAAATCCTGGACTTTTAAATTCCGTCAACATGATTCGAAATGTGCTGTGCATTGGAAATGTAGAGAACAGGTACCCAAATCCACAGCCCATCATCCATGAACTGTGGTTTACCTCAGGTAGGGAACAGAGATTGATAAGGGAAAGTGGAAGCCAGTGGATTACAAGAGTCTGGAGACTTGGTAGCCAAAAGTGGGATTTCCCTCTAAGCTTGTCTCAACAATGTATTTTTAAAGCTTTTAATTGAATGTTTCTCTTTCCCATGGATTTCAGGGTCAATGCTCGCATTAACTAACAGGAGGGTCTTCCTGATTCCGACCTAAAATCAGCAAGGACTCACCTTCCAGTTACTCAGCTAATGGGTAGATTTGGGCAGTGGCAGACAAGTGTGTTGTAATAAAGTCCCACCAAGCTGTGTGCAGGGAGTTTTATGCTTTTTGACTGGTTGGAGACCCAGGACACTTGCCATCCTTCCAAAAGAGGAAGCGGGAAGAAGACTAGTGTGTGCAAACAGCAGAGGTGATTTAAAGGGTATTGGCAGGGGTGAGGAGAGAATCACTTGATGACAATTGAGGCTTGGCGAAAGAGGCACGAGGGAAGTGAGAGTTGCTCTTAACCAGTCTGTGAAAACCACCTGAATAAAGCAATCTATAAATCCCTTGCAAAAGAAGCTGCTTTTTTTTAATGGTATTTGAGTGCACCGTACTAAGCACTGGGGTAGATACAAGCTAATCAGGTTAGCCACGGTCCATATCCCACATGAGGCTCACGGTCTTAATCTCCATTTAGCAGCTGAGGTAACTGGGGCACAGCGAAGTTAAGTGACTTACCCAAGGTAACACAGCAGACAAGTGGTGGAGCCAGGACTACAACCCAGTTCCTGCTGATTCTCAAGCCTGTGCTCTATCTACTAGGCCACACTGAATCTCTTGAACTTTACCATCTACTGTGAGATTCTGTTCAGTTATTGAAGCCATTTGAAGTCAGTCACACTCCAAATTTTATGTTCAGCCACAACTTCAAGCGACATAACATAGTATTATTGTGAGGTATGTTTTCCCATGGACTTATAAATCAGGATACTTTCCAGAACCTCAAGAAAAATAATGTTCCTTTATGTGCTGTATATTGTAATGACAAATATCACTAAACTGTTGTTTAATCTTAATCCAAGCATAACGTCAAAACGTTAAATGAAGCGTTGTAATAAGATTGCAAGCCTTGGCAGGAGGCTGTAGAAGAAGAAACTTGTTCTGATGGTAATGGTTTATCGAAGTGAAGAATTTGTCCAATTTAGGTTAAAAGCAGCCTTCTGTTCTTCACCTTGTAGCAGGCCAACTCTGAGCATCTCTGTGCAATAATAATAATAATAATAATAATAATGTTGGTATTTGTTAAGCGCTTACTATGTGCCAAGCACTGTTAACTTGAGCTCCTTTCTCCTCCTCTTCAATCGTACTTGTTAGTATTTATTTTGCACTGCTAATAATAATAATTGTGGTATTTGTAGAGACTATGTATGAAGCATTATGTGAATAACAACTGCTGTATTTAAGCACTTATTCTTGCCAAGCACCGTACGGAGCGCTGGGGTAGATATAAAATAGCAGGTTAGACACAGTCCCTGTCCCTCATTCAGTGAAGAAAAAGATAAAAATGGATTGTCACAAGAAGCAATGGAGTCAACAAGAAAAGCCAACGATATCAGAAGTAAAAGAATGGATTTTGAAAATGAAAGTCCTCAGAACCCTACTGCTCCAGGTAAATAGTTCTAGTTGAAAATTGGTGTGAGACTTTAATTTCCAGATTCTAGCTTGTGTGGAGAAAGCATAACTATTTCATCTGTTTGGATGGGAAGTAATTACACCCTTATTGTGTTTGTCAGTATTTTCTAAAACTCATTTCAAAGCACAATTTGCCATACTCCATCTTGAATTAGATACTGCATGGTTGTGCAGAGTTTAACACTGGATATTATGCCCATGAACAATTTCAAAGTTAATTTAAGGAAGCAGAGCATCATCTCTGGGTCTGTGTCCCCTCCTGTTCATGAATAATAAGAACTCTTTTATCCAGATTGCAGAAGTCCAAGCCCGACTGGATATTTGAGTTTTCTGTATGACTGAGCTTTTCTATTGAAATACGTATTGTATCATCCGTAAGTCAAAAGGTGACAAAATTAAAGGTCTGAAAAGAACTACAGGTGGTACTTTATTACTTTTATCAGTTGATTGTAAAATTCTTGACAGCAGGGATCACTTCTATTGTGGTCTCCCAAGTGCTTAGTACAGCACTCTGCAGAGAATGGATGTTCAGTAAACACTACTGATTGATTTTTACACGTTATTTGGAGGGGAAGAAGTGAGTGTATTGCAATACAGTTTCAAAGCTCTGTGAAAACCTGTCGCTTTTTTTCTGGAAGAGGGGAGGGGCGGGGGAGGAGGTTAATGGTATTTAAGGACTTCCCACATGCCAAGTGTTGTACTAAGTGCTGAGGGAGATAGAAGCAAATCGGTCTGGACACGGTCTGTGTCCATGTGAGGCTCACAGCCTTCGTCCCCATTTTACAGATGAGGTAACTGAGGCACGGATAAGTGACTTGCTCAAGGTCACGCAGCGGACAAGTTGGGGAGCTGGGACTAGAACCCAGTTCTCCTGACTCCCAGGGACGAGCTCTTTCTACTAGGCCAAGCCGCTTCTCATTCCTTTTAGACTCTCCCCCTTTTAGACTGTGAGCCCACTGTTGGGTAGGGACTGTCTCTATATGTTGCCAATTTGTACTTCCCAAGCGCTTAGTACAGTGCTCTGCACGTAGTAAGCGCTCAATAAATACGATTGATGATGATGATGATGATTCCTAAAGCCCTCGTCAAGTCCTGCAGGGCCTCCAACCCTAGTTCTCTCGTCTTTTCTCTTGTTCCAGGACTTCAGAACCATCTTCCTCTGCAGTTCTTTGGCCACTTAATCTCTTCCAGACCCCAGTTGATTACTGTATCTTGCTTCACTCATTAGCGTGGATTCCCCTGTGGCAGCCTCATTCCACTCTCTTTGATAAGCTATGGCTTTCCCACAATTTATGAGTCAATCAAGCTGATTTAATGGCCGTTTTGTAAAATAATTGCAGTATTTGTTAAGTGCTTCCTGTGTGCCAAGCACTGTAATAATAATAATGCTAATTCTGGTATTTAAGTGCTTACTGTGTGCCAGGCACTATACTAAGCGCTGGGGTGGATACAAGCAAATTGGGTTGGATGCAGTACAGGTCCCACATGGGGCTCACAGTCTCAAGCCCCATTTTATAGATGAGGAAAACTGAGGCACAGTGAAGTGACTTGCCTAGGGTGACACAGCAGACAAGTGGCAAAGCAGGATTAGAACCCACAACCTTCTGTCTCCCAGGCCCGTGCTCTCTCCACTACAGCATGGATTAGGTACAAATTATGTCCCATATGGGGTTCACAGTTTAAATAGCAGGTGTTGAATTCCCATTTTGCAGGTGAGGGAATTGAGAGAATTCCCAGACTGAGCCCCCTCCTCCCTCTCCCCCTCCTCCCCCTCCCCATCCCCCCCACCTTACCGCCTTCCCCTCCCCACAGCACCTGTATATATGTATATATGTTTGTACATATTTATTACTCTATTTTACTTGTACGTATTTATTTTATTCTATTTATTTGGTTTATATGTTTCGTTTTGTCTGTCTCCCCCTTCTAGACTGTGAGTCCGCTGTTGGGTAGGGACCGTCTCTATATGTTGCCAACTTGTACTTCCCAAGCTCTTAGTACAGTGTTCTGCACACAGTAAGTGCTCAATAAATACGATTGAATGAATAACAATCCCTTAAAATGGCACAGCCATTCAAACAGGTAAAGGATATGGATTCTAAGCAGAGACCAGAGAATAACCTTCCTAGGGGGATGAGATAAGATAAGGCCCCTCCATCTGCCTGGGATGATGGTATATTAAATAACATCTTGAATTTGTCCAGCACTTTTATTTTCACATCATTATCTAATTTTATCCTCTCCTCTTTCCTGTGAGACAGATCAGTCCCATTTTACAGAAGAAACTGTGACGCAGAGTCAAGAGACTTAATCGAGGTCACACAGTGACAGAGCTGAGACTGAAACCCATGTCTCCCGTTCCCCAGAATCCATACTCTTTTCACCTGGCCATTCTGCTTATATGTGGTCCTAACTAAGGGTTCTTTATGCAGAGAATTCAAACCAAGCATCCTTGGCCACACAGCCTGGAAAGAAGGCCCCTGCTGGTTGGCTCTTGGCTAAAACAAGGATTATTATTATGGTATTTGTTAAGCGCTTACCATGTGCCAAGCAGTGTTCTAATCGCAGGTTAGATACAAGGTAATCAGGTTGTCCCATGTGGGGCGCTCAGTCTTAATCCCCATTTTGCAGATGAGGTAACTGAGGCACAGAAAAGTTAAGTAACTTGCCCAAGGTCACACAGCAGACAATCAATCAATCAATCAATCAATCAATCGTATTTATTGAGCGCTTACTATGTGCAGAGCACTGTACTAAGCGCTTGGGAAGTACAAATTGGCAACACATAGAGACAGTCCCTACCCAACAGTGGGCTCACAGTCTAAAAGGGGGAGACAGAGAACAGAACCAAACATACCAACAAAATAAAATAGGATAGAAATGTACAAGTAAAATAAATAAATAAATAAATAAATAGAGTAATAAATATGTACAACCATATATACATATATACAGGTGCTATGGGGAAGGGAAGGAGGTAAGATGGGGGGATGGAGAGGGGGACGAGGGGGAGAGGAAGGAAGGGGCTCAGTCTGGGAAGGCCTCCTGGAGGAGGTGAGCTCTCAGCAGGGCCTTGAAGGGAGGAAGAGAGCTAGCTTGGCGGAGGGGCAGAGGGAGGGCATTCCAGGCCCGGGGGATGACGTGGGCCGGGGGTCGACGGCGGGACAGGCGAGAACGAGGTACGGTGAGGAGATTAGCGGTGGAGGAGCGGAGGTTGCGGGCTGGGCAGTAGAAGGAGAGAAGGGAGGTGAGGTAGGAGGGGGCGAGGTGATGGAGAGCCTTGAAGCCCAGGGTGAGGAGTTTCTGCCTGATGCGCAGATTGATTGGTGGGGGAGCTGGGATTCGAACCCATGACGTGACTCCCAAACCCGTGCCCTATCCACTATGCCATGCTGCACCCATCAGGATCATCAGGATCAGGAGGGGTAGGTTTCCTGTCATTTCAGCATCAAAATGTCCCTATGGCTTTTCAATTACAGAGTTCCCAAATTCGTCTGGGAGCCATCCATTCAGGAACTAGTCTGCCTCTGACTTTGAACAAGGGAGACATTTTTGTGTCTGTCTGAGCACAAACCATTCTGATTTCTCCAGTACTTCCAAGCTCAACACTAGTTTCCAGAGCAGGGGGTGGAAATGAGTGTCTTTCGGATCCTCTCCATGCAGGCTTTCTCTGGGTTAGAGAAGCAGCATGGCTCAGTGGAAAGAGCCCAGCCTCAGGAGTCAGAGGTCACGGGTCTAATCCCAGGTCCCCCACTTGTCAGCTGTGTGACTCTGCGCAAGTCACTTCACTTCTCTGGGCCTCAGTTACCTCATCTGTATAGTGGGGATTAAGACTGTGAGCCCCACATGGGACAAGTTGATTACCTTGTATCACCTGCAGCGCTTAGAACAGTGATTGCCACACAGTAAGCGCTTAACAAATACCATTGTTATTATATCATGCCCATTTGAGAGTACTGCTGCTGTGGCTATTCCCAGCTCCGTTCTTCCAGATCTTCCAAGACACATGCAATATTTATAAACTTTGCTCACACGGCACTTTTGACAGCTCGTGTTCACGGAGACATTTACCCTGCTTGGGGGCGAAAGATGTGACTGAGCCTCAGCTTGGCATAGCTTGTTCCCAACTGGCCCCAAAACACAGCAGATTTGAAGCTGAGGAGGAGCTGCTGTGAACATGGAAGGTAATTGAGGCCTTGGTTTCTGGTCAGGCCGGGCCCAGATCAGTCCTCGCCCGAGCCGGCCCTCAGAAATCCACCCTCTTGGCATCCACTGTCAGAGAGCCCGTGTCTCTAGAACTCAAAGGCAACCCCTCTGTTGGCATTTGTCACCATTCTCATTCTGGCAAAATACTAGAGCCTGAAAGAACAGTTCAAGACACATTTTTTTTCCTCCTGAAAAAAGCAAAACAGGAAAAATATTCCAAGCTAGTACGTTGCTTTAGGGAAGTGATTGCCCACAATAATTCCCCTTGAATTTCAACCAGCACAGCCACTGCCAATCCAAACAAGGCAGCCATTGCTCAGCGCGTGGAGGTTTAACGGGAAGAGCATCGGGCTGAGAGTCACGAAATGTGAGTTTAGCCCTAGCTTCATCCCTGACTCAGGCTTGGTCATGCAGCCTTTCTGGGTTTCAACTTCTCTGTCCATCAAATAAAAGCTTTTGCCCCACTCTTCCTTATGATGAAGAGGATGTTTACTAACTCTATTGCATTCTCCGAAGCACTTAATGCCGGGCTCTGCACAGAGTAAGCATTCAATAAATCCTATTAGTCGATTGATGCGGAGGGAGACAATTCAAAGGCTTGGACTGCGAAACAGTACAAGTGAAATGAAAGGTCCAGTGTCATTAGGATTTAATAATTACCTCTGATCGGTGGCAGGAAAAGCAGTGACTACTAAGCTGGGTCTGGTTTGAATCCAGGGCTTGCATGCTCTCTTCCCCTTGCCAGCCAGGGCACTGGGCTTTCCCCTCTTGATGTGGTGACTGGCCTTCTCCCGCTGGCCAGTCTCCATCTTTGGCTCCTAGGTGCCTCAACTTCCCCCTTTTTCTTCAGTTTACCCTATGTAAGCATTAGAACCAGGTGCAAAAATGACTCCTGCCCCTCATGGGGCCCGAGATTGTAAACTGTTCCAGGCTGCATATCTCCCGGCAATCCAGCCGAGGCCTTCTGTCAACTTAGTGTGGATCAGTGTCTGATCCGATGGCCTCGGCACTAAAGGTTTCCTCACCATCACTGCTCTTTTCATTGAACATTTATTATTTGCAAAGCACTCTACTAGGTCCTTCACGGATGGATGGAAGAAAAATGATAGTAATAATCATCGTATTCGTTAAGCACTTGCTATGTTCCAGGCACCGTTCTAAGTGCTGGGGTAGATACAAGGTAATTGGGTTGACACAGTCCCTGTCAAACATAGGGCTCGCAGTCTTAATCCCCATTTTCCAGATGAGGTAACTGAGGCCCAGAGAAGTGAACCGGCCTGCCCAAGGTCATGCAGCAGACACGTGGCAGAGCTGTGATTAGAACCCAGATCCTTCTGACTCTCAAGTCCGTGGTCTATCCATTAAGCCATACCGCTTCTCCAGACCAGGTGCCTGCCCTCAAAGAGCTTTGACTCTACAAGGGAGACGAGTAAAACCAGGGCCGAATATACAAAGCTAGGTAAGTAAGCTCTCGAAAACCTCAAACGTGAGTAAAACATGGAACTTCCTTAGGTGGTGTGTGAGTGCTGAAGTTGGTAGGGATGGAGTGACTATGATGGAGGGCAATCCAGGAAGGCTTCCTGGAGGAGGTGGCTTTTCCAGGCAGAATTTGAAAGAGGGGAAGAAAGTATTGCAGCAAAGAGGGTGAGAGGGCAGGGCATGAATCAAAACCCATTTCAGGCCTTGCACCTAAGAGTAACCCTAAAGCATTGAGGCAGATCAACTGGTATTGATCTGATGTAGCATGGATTAAAAGAGAAAGATAAGCCTATATTCATTCTTAGCGTTTTATTTTCCTTGAAGAAATTTCCCAGCCTCAGGCCAGGATCATTTCATTTTTGCCAAGTGAATTTCCACTGAAAGTTTGTCGACTTTAAGTCCTTCTTCATCCACCCTCAGAACTTCCAGGAGTCACTTCCTAACTTCAGGAAAAGTTTTTCCAACTGGCTCCAGAAAGCTGAATCCCCGAGCAGCCGATAGTATTTAGCAGGGATTTTGTTTTTCACGAAGCAAGCCCGTTCCTTTGATTCTAATTCAGCAGCTTGTGCATATGAAATCATTTGCACCTCAACCTGGGCTTCAGCCTCTCAAAGGGCCGGCAAGAGAGAACCTCTTCCCCAGGAGCCTCTTCAGGGGATACTGCTATACTTTCTAGTGGTTTAAAAGCACAAGATGACTTTCTCTGCAAAATTCACAGTCATCACTGGAAAGTGGATGGTTGATATAGCAGGTAGAGGGTGAAGAGGGGAGAGAGAGAAAATGACCCGGGGGGAAGGAAACACCTGATGGTGGCATAGAAGGGAAGCTTAAAGCCTCCCAGGACTCTAATGGGATACAGTATCAATCCCTAAACTATCTATCAACAGTGTTTATTAAGCTCTCCTACAGTGCAATTGCACAAGTAAAGTAGTATTAATGGATATGATCCCTGCTTTCAAGGAGCATACAACCTTGTTATAGAAACACACTAAAATAAATTACATATGGTATCTACCTCGCCATGGACTCCTGGTCCATGCCCTGCCTGTGCCCTGGAACTCCCTCCCTCTTCGTATCTGACAGTCGTTCGTTCATTCTCCCCACCTTCAAACCCTTATTTAAAAAGCACCTTCTTCAAGAGGCCTTCCCCAACTAAGCCCTGGTTTCCTCTTTTCCTACTCCATTCTGTGTCACCTTTGCACCAGGATTTTCACCCTCTTTTCACCCCTCCCTCAACCCCATAGCACTTATGAACCTATCTGGAATTTAATTTATTTGTAGTAATGTCTGTCTCTTCTGGATTGTAAGCTTATTGTGGGCAGGGAATGCGTCTACCAACTCAGATTGTACACACCCAAGGGCTTAGTACAGTCCTCTGCATACAGTAAGTGCTCAATATATATAATCACTTGATTGATAGGAGGAAATAATAGAGTATAAAGAAAAGTCCTGGGGAAGTTATGAGGCAAGTGTTCAGGTGGATAGAAGTACTGAAATAGCAATTGGAGGGGATGAAACAAAGAGAGATTAGAAATGAAATGGGGAAGGCCTCCTGGAGAAGATGTGATTTCAAAAAGATCTTGAAGATGGGGAGAGTAGTGTCTGCTGGATGGGAAGGGAGAGGATGTGAACAAGTGGTAGAGCAAGAACAAGGCACTGTGAAGAGGTGGAATGATAAAAAGCAAGATTGCTGGCTGCGGTGAGTTGGGAGAAGAGAGTGGGTAAATAGGCCGGTGGTAAAGAGATGACTGAGTGCTAAAAAGCTAATGGTTAGGAGTTTCTGCTTGGTATGGAGAGGAATGGGCAACTAATGGAGGTTTTTGAGGAGTGGGGTCCCATGCAGAAAGGAGTTTCATAAAAATGAGCTGAACAACAGGTCAAGTATGGATTTAATCTCTTTATAAAGGGCAGGGGACATGTCTGCTAACTCTGTTGTACTCTCCCAAGTGCTTAATACAGTACTCTGCACATAGTAAGTGCTCAATAAATATCATTGAAATGGGAAGAGGCAGGGAGGCCTGCAAGGAGACTAATGCACTAGTCAAGTAGAGATCAGTGTGGTGGCAGTTTGGATGGAGAAGAAGGGACAGAAACATAGGAGAACTGACAGGATTTGGCAACAGACTGAAGATAGGGGTTCATTCATTCAATCATTTATTGAGCACTTACTGTGTGCAGAGCACTGTACTAAGCGCTTGGAAAGTACAATTCGGCAACAGAGAGACAGTCTCTACCCAACAATGTGCTCACAGTCTAGAAGAGGGAGACAAACAACAAAACAAGTAGACGAGTGTCAACACCATCAGAATAGATAAATAGAATTATGGATATATACACATTAATAAGATCGAGTAATAAATATGTATAAATATATGCAAGTGCTGTGGGGAGAGGAAGGGTGGAGGGAGTGGGGGCAATGGGGGGGAGGAGGAGCAGAGGAAAGTGGGGGCGCTCAGTCTGGGAAGGCCTCTTGGAAGAGGTGAGCTCTCAGTAGGGCTTTGAAGGAAGGAAGAGAGCTAGCTTGGTGGATGTGTGGAGGGAGGGCATTCCAGGCCAGGAGTAGGATGTGGGCCGGGGGTCGACAATGGGATAGATGAGAACGAGGCACAGTGAGAAGGTTAGCGGCAGAGGAGTGGAGGGTGTGGGCTGGGCTGGAGAAGGAGAGAAGGGAGGTAGGAGGGGGCAAGGTGATGGAGAGCTTTGAAGCCAATAGTGAGGAGTTTTTGCTTCAGGCGAAGGTTGATAGGTGACCACTGGAGATTTTTGAGTAGGGAAGTGACTGTAGAAAGATAATGCGGGCAGTAGAGTGAAGTATAGACTGAAGCGGAGAGAGACAGGAGGATGGAAGATCAGAAAGGAGGCTGATGCAGTAATCCAGTCGGGAAAGGATGAGAGATTGAACCAACAAGGTAACAGTTTGGATGGAGAGGAAAGGGCAGATCTTGGCGATGTTGTGAAGGTGAGACTGGCAGGTTTTGGTGATGGACTGGATGTGTGGGTTGAATGAGAGAGCGGAGTCAAGGATGACACCAAGTTTGCGAGCTTGGGAGATGGGAAGGATGGTAGTACCGTCCACAGTGACGGGAAAGTCAGGGAGAGGACAGGGTTTGGGAGGAAAGATAAGGAGCTCAGTCTTGGACACATTGAGCGTTGGGTGGCAGGCGGACATCCAGGTGGAGATGTCCTGAAGGCAGGAGGAGATACGAGCCTGGAGGGAGGGAGAGAGAACAGGGGAGGAGATGTAGATTTGCTTGTCATCTGCATAGAGATGATGGTTTGGTTGTCATCTGCATAGAGATGATAGTTGAAGCCATGGGAGTGAATTAGTTCACCAAGGAAGTGAGTATAGATGGGTTGAAAGAAAGGGAGGAGTCAGGGATAATACACTTGTAATTTTTTTCAAGGTATTACACACTTATTATGTGTCAGGCACTGTATTAAATGCTGGAATAGATACAAGCTTATCAGGTTGGACAGTCCACGTCCCACATGGAGCTCACAGTCTTAATCCCCATTTTACAAATGAAGTAACTGAGGCACAGAGCAGTTGTTTATTTATTTTATTTATTTATTTTACTATTTATTTATTTATTTTACTTATTTATTCATTTTACTTATGTATTTTACTTGTACATATCTATTCTATTTTATTTTGTTAATATGTTTGGTTTTGTTCTCTGTCTCCCCCTTCTAGACTGTGAGCCCATTGTTGGGTAGGGACTGTCTCTCTATGTTGCCAACTTGTACTTCCCAAGCGCTTAGTACAGTGCTCTGCACACAGTAAGCGCTCAATAAATACTATTGATTGATTGATTAAGTGATTTGCCCCAGGTCATACAGCAGATAAGTGGGGATCTGGGATTAGAACCCAGGTCCTTTTGACACCCCAGGCCCACGCTCTACCCAGTAGGCCACAAATTCCATTGATTTATCGCTGGTGACCCCGCTACTGTTAAAAGCCAACACAGTCTTGGAAGCTGAACTGTGGGCGATCTAGGATTTGTATAACATTCCTAAGCAGTCACCACTGGCAGATGACAAAACCTTAGTTTAATGCCCCTTCTATAGGCACCATTTCAGTTTGTTCTAACACTGCCCTGTGCAGTCCTTAAACTTCTTCCTGAGACTGCTGCTTTTTGACTCTGTGAGAAGAGTATTCTGGTAATCCCTTTGAAGCCATATTGTCAGTGTGAGAGAATTCTTGTTGGCTCTGGCTTGTACAAAAAGCTAAATCCACACACTGGAAATGCAGCAAGTACACCATTATTATGATAACAATAATAATAATAATTTTGGTATTTCTCAAGCGCTTACTATGTGCAAATCACTGTTCTAAGCGCTGGGGATGATACAAGGTGATCAGGTTGTCCCATGTGGGGCCCACAATCTTAATCCCCATTTTACATGGGTCACTGAGGCACAGAGAAGTGAAGTGACTTGCCCAGAGTCACACAGCTGACAAGTGGCAGAGTCGGGATTAGAACCCACGACCTCTGACTCCCAAGCCCGGGCTCTTTCCCCTATTGATATCAATAGGGTATCGACTGATGCCAGATAGAGTGAGAAGCAGATCGATGGGAGTAGGTGGGAGAAAATCCATATCAGCAAGAATAAATTCAAATCGGGGGTTGGGAAGGACAGAAAGGAAAACTGCTGAATGTTTTTATATCGGATTCTATCTGGACCTAAGTAAGATTTCAGTTGTTGAGGGAAAAGAAGATTTCCCTGATGAAAGGAAACGTTACTGTGAAATATTATCCAAGGGCCAGAACAGCGAGGCGAACGAAGGACAGAAAAAAACAAACTTGTTTGGGAAAGCCGAGAGGACATCTTCCCAGAGCCTCCCCGGGTAGGCAAGTCAAATACCAGTAAGTAACATACAGCAAAAACTGCCCAAGGCAGCCTAACAAGACACGTATGTGGATTTGTCTTCATACTGAGAGATAATTGTTGCCCTGAGTAAGCTAAGAGACGCTACTAGCCGCATTGTTTCCTGTGGCTGCTTGTCAGGAGGATTAGATCCCTGAAAAGGAAATGTAAAATCCCAAACCCATCATAAAAAGAAAACGATCTATTTTCATCCCAACTTGTCTGCCCCCAAACTCCTGGAAATCAAGGCCTTTTCTCTTGAATGGGCTTTAAAGCGCATTGGTTGCTCAATGAATATTTCAGGAACTGATTGTGATGATGTGTTGCGTAGAATATCGATCGTTTACAATGTTCTATCCTCCCTGTGGGATCCCCACCCTGTAGAGCCCAGTGGCATGTAAAATGAGATGGCTGGCAGGAATTGTGGAGAACTGAAGTCTTTAGGCAAGGAAACCTAAGAGGAGCAGATAAAACCGGGTAGTAGAGTGGGATGTCCAAATCCTACCTCCCAGAATTGCCGGGGAATTTGAGAATAAACCATGAACAGGTGTGAAAATATCTGCATTCCTAGGAAGAGAGGTTCAGGGTAAATCTAAGGTGGCAGCACTGTTAGTTTAGTAGCAGCGTGGCTTAGTGGCAAGAGCACGGAGAGGACATGAGTTCTAATCCCGGCTCCGCCATTTGTCTGCTGTGTGACCTTGGGCAGGCCACTTCACTTCTCTTTGCCTCAGTTACCTCATCTGTGAAATGGGGATTAAGACTGTGAGCCCCCCGTGGGACAACCTGATTACCTTGTATCTACCCCAGCGCTTAGAGCAGTGCTTGGCACATAGTAAGTGCTTAATAAATACCATTATTATCATTATTATTCTTTTCAGCTGATTCTGAGCTGTGAGCTATATGATTCTCCAGGACACTACTAAGGTGGCTCTTGCCAAAGTGGAGAGGAGACACACATGACACTCCTGCATTTTTGCCAAGCATAAGGTATAACATGTTGCACGTTGTTTTGTAGGACTAGGCTGATTTGGGGGGCTCCTAGCACATGCCTGTAGGAGGACCTCCTGAGCTCCAGAGATGCTGATTCTCTCCAGGATCTGGATGAATTCTAGGGCCACCTCTGAGCCATGGAGCTCAGAAGACCCACTCCCCGGTGCCGCTCGTGAGCTAGCTCTCTTCCTCCCTTCAAGGCCCTACTGAGAGCTCACCTACTCCAGGAGGCCTTCCCAGACTGAGCTCCTTCCGTCCTCTCCCCCTTGTCCCCCTCTCCATCCCCCCATCTTACCTCCTTCCCTTCCCCACAGCACCTGTATATATGTATATATGTTTGTACATATTTGTTACTCTATTTATTTTACTTGTACATATCTATTCTATTTTATTTTGTTAGTATGTTTAGTTTTGTTCTCTGTCTCCCCCTTTTAGACTGTGAGCCCACTGTTGGGTAGGGACTGTCTCTATATGTTGCCAACTTGTACTTCCCAAGCGCTTAGTACAGTGCTCTGCACACAGTAAGCGCTCAATAAATACGATTGATGATGATGGTGATGATGGAGCTCAGCATCAGGTGGTGTGGCTGAAGGAGGCCTGCTGCTGAAAATTAAAGTCCCGGACAAAAAAGCATCCCATCCCATATTGGAACCGGACAGGGGTGGGCCAGCTGGAAACCTGACTACTCTTGTATAAAACTAGGTGGATTCATTCATTCATTCAATCACTGGTTGTCTCATTCAATTAATGGTATTTATGGAACACTTACTGTGTGCACAGCACTGTACTAAGCACTTGGAGAGTGCTAGTCCCCTTCTAGACTGTGAGCCCATCGTTGGGTAGGGACCGTCTCTATGTGTTGCCAACTTGTACTTCCCAAGTGCTTAGTACAGTGCTCTGCACACAGTAAGCACTCAATAAATACGATTGATTGATTGAGAGTACAATACAACAGAGTTGATACACAACTCTCTTCCTCCCTTCAAAGCCCTACTGAGAGCTCACCTCCTCCAGGAGGCCTTCCCCGACTGAGCCCCCTTTTTCCTCTCCCCCTCCCCATCCTCCCGCACCCTACCTCCTTCCCCTCCCCGCAGCACCTGTATATATGTTTGTACAGATTTATTACTCTATTTTACTTGTAAGTATTTACTATTCTATTTTGTTAATGATGTGCATCTAGCTTTATCTCTATTCCGATGACTTGACACCTGTCCACACATTTTGTTTTTTGTCTGTCTCCCCCTTCTAAACTGTGAGCCCATTGTTGGGTAGGGACCGTCTCTATGTGTTGCCAACTTGTACTTCCCAAGCGCTTAGTACAGTGCTTTGCACACAGTAAGCGCTCAATAAATGTGATTGAATGAATGAATGAATCCCTGCCCACAACAAGCTTACAGTCTGGAGTGGGGAGACAGCATTAATATAAAAAAAAATAATTCTCCTTCTTCCACTCCCGTCTGAGTCAGTCTTGGATTTACACCCTTTATTCACCCCTCTTTCAGCTCCACAGCCCTATGTACATAGCCATAATTTATTTATATTAATGCCTATCTCCCCCCCTAGACTGCAAGTTCACTGTGGGCAGGAAACATATCTACCAACTGTTATATTGTACTCTCTCCCAAGTGCTTAGAACAGGGCCCTACTTATGGTAAGTGCTCGATAAATGTGACTGATTGATTAAATAAATTATGTCTATGTACATAAGTGCTATGAGTTTAAGGTTTGGATGGATACTAAGAGTCCAAAGGATATAGATCCTAACTCAGGAACTGTAGCAGATTTGCATCTTTTCAACAAAGATACCAGCTTCATACCAGCGTGAGAAGCAGCGTGGCTTAGTGGAAAGAGCCCGGGCTTGGGAGTCAGAGGTCATGAGTTCTAATCCCAACTCTGCCACTTGTCAGCTGTGGGACTCTGGGCAAGTCACTTAACTTCTCTGGGCCTCAGTTACCTCATCTGCAAAATGGGGATTCAGACTATGAGCCCCACGTGGCACAACCTGATAACCTTGTATTTATTCCAGCTCTTAGAACAGTGCTTGGCCCATAATAAGTGCTTAACAAATGCCGTCGTCATTATTATTATACCAAAATAAACCAGGCAAGAGGTAAAAATTGGGCAAAAGGCATAGGAAAAGAGAGAATAAGGTTGAGGGAGAGTGGAGAAAGAGAGAAAGTGAAGATGGAAGGGGCTGGAACAAATTATTGAAAAACAAACCACTGAACTCCAGATGTACAAAATTTAAATGGCCAACATTTCCAAAGATTAAAGCCAGTGCTTTGACGGCCCCAGGCATCAGAAACCTCATTGGGGCTACAATTAGCATTATAATTTGGACAAGGGTCAGGCTGAGAATTGGTCTTTAGAAATGGAGTTTGATGTTTATTGCACTATAATAGACAGAACATTAGTCAATTTGTTGGTGAATAACCTTTAGTAGTAGTAACTATTTATCAAGCACCTACCTTGTGCTAAGCATTGGGAAATAATACGTGGCTGAGAATTAAACACAGTCCCTGGCTCTTAAGTGCTCACAATTTAAGAATAAGGGGAAAAGGGAACTGGCAACAGGCATGTAAGGAAACAATAAATAGAGAAGCAGCGTGGCTTAGTGGAAAGAGCACGGGCTTGGGAGTCAGAGGTCATGGGTTCTAATCCTGGCTCCGCCACTTGTCAGCTGTGTGACTTGGGGCAAGCCACTTAACTTCTCTGTGCTTCAGTTACCTCATCTGGAAAATGGGGATGAAGACTGTGAGCCCCACGCGGGACAACCTGATTACCTTGTATCTACCCCAGTGCTTAGAACAGTGCTTGGCACATAGTAAGCGCTTAAATACCAACAACAAAAAAAAATACACACACACACACACACACACACACACACACAGAGAAAAGGCTGGAGGTAAATGCAAAAATAAAATAGAAACCAAAACACATTAGGGTCCTGTAGCTAGGAAAGCAGACTTTCAGACATTTCATGGCTCAGGGTCTGGCATACACAGTAACTGTCCCAGTTACAGAACAATAATAACTGTGGTATTTGTTAAATGCTTATCATATGAGCACTGGGGTGGTTGAAAGCAAATTGGGTTGACACAGTCCCTGTCCCACATGGGACTCACAGTCTCAATCCCCATTTTACAGACGAGGTAACGGAAGCCCAAAGAAGTGAAGTGACTTGCTCAGGGTCGCACAGCAGACAAGCAGTGGAGCAGGTTTAGAACCCACGACCTTCAGACTCCCAAGCCCATGTTCTATCCACTATGCCATGCTGCCTCCACAACCTTCCCAAAGCTCTATATTTTATAAAAGCTGCACACAATCCCGCCTGTGTTGGTGCAGGGCAGTTGGGATTGAGGCCCTGAGAAGATGACCTGCTGGGAATCAATCAATCAATCGTATTTATTGAGCGCTTACTATGTGCAGAGCACTGTACTAAATGCTTGGGAAGTACAAATTGGCAACATATAGAGACAGTCCCTACCCAACAGTGGGCTCACAGTCTAAAAGGGGGAGACAGAGAACAAAACCAAACATACTAACAAAATAAAATAAATAGAATAGATATGTACAAGTAAGATAAATAAATAAATAGAGTAATAAATATGTACAAACATATATACATATATACAGGTGCTGTGGGGAAGGGAAGGAGGTAAGATGGGGGGGATGGAGAGGGGGATGAGGGAGAGAGGAAGGAAGGGGCTCAGTCTGGGAAGTGAGATATCTCTTTCAACTCTCCCCTGGCTAGTCATCCGGTGGCTTTCTGTCCGGTGGCTGTCCATCCCTTGGCTAGCCAACTAGAGAAGCAGCATGGCTCAGTGGAAAAGAGCCCGGGCTTTGGAGTCAGAGGTCATGGGTTCAAATCCCAGCTCTGCCAATTGTCAGCTGTGTGACTTTAGGCAAGTCACTTCACTTCTCTGTGCCTCAGTTACCTCATCTGGAAAATGGGGACTAAGACTGTGAGCCCCCCCGTGGAACAACCTGACCACCTTGTAACCTCCCCAGTGCTTAGAACAGTGCTTTGCACATAGCACTTAATAAATGCCATTATTATTATTATTATCTGAGGAGGTGGTCAGTGGTATGGTGTTAGCAGGAGTGCAGCCTAGTGGAAAGACCATATGATTGGGAATCAGGAGACCTGGATTCTAGTCCTGACTCTTCCACTTGCCTGCTGTTTGACTTTGGGCCAGTCATTTAACTTCTCTGTGCCACCGCATCCTCATCTGTAAAATGGAGTTTAAATACCTGTTCTCCCTCCCTCTTAGATGGTGAGTCCCAGGTGGGACAGAGATTGGGTCTGATATGATTGTATTATGTTGTATCTGCTCCAGTTCCAGCTCAACAGAGTGTTTGAGACATAGTAAGCATTTAACAAGTAACAAAATTGTTATCATTACCATTCGGTCTTAAAAAGAAGTGAAAATACACTACGCCCCAGGACCTTCTCACTGAGGAGAGCTAGGGGTTTCTGAGGAGACCAGACTAAAATCCTAGCTTCTGCCTTATTCCTGGGCCCCAGACCTTAAATTTACAGTGCTGACTAGAAGAAAAATTGAGGTAAATAGGAATGTCTAAAGCACTTAGTACAGTGCTCTGCACACAGTAAGTGCTCAGTAAATACTATTGAATGAATAAAGCTAGTCACAGACTCAGAGGGAAAAAAAACCCAATGTTAAATGGTTCACTAGGTCACCAGGAAGCATGCTTCAGTAAAACAAAATTGTAGCTTGTGAGGTGACTGAAACAAAGAGAAGGAAGTCAGCCATCCTCCTGGGAATTATCTTTTGGCAGAGGGAAAGTTCAATAATGACAAACCAATTTGGGGCTCTCGTGAACTTGTTCAAGAGGGATATGATCTCTTGAGTGGAGGGAGAAGAATCTTAAAAGTAACATCAAATGTATCTAATTACGAGAACCTCTCAGAGATACCCCAAATTTTGTTTGGAATGGGTTTTCTAAGCCACATCCTGGTTTTCACCCAGCAATTTGCCAGAGAAAAAATGCTCTGAGCTGAAACTTCCTATGCCGCTCATTAAAAGCCCGAGGGTTGTGACGTGACAAGAGGGGCCCTCCATCTATCCGTCCCACGCTTGGAGCTGGTCAGGCTGTGAGGGGGCTGTTGTGCTCTTGGAACTCATCCTAATTGAAGGGGGGCTAAGAGGCATTGAGGCTTCTCCTCCCATTCAGGCTGCCTGCAAGGCTATAGGGTTCTAATCTAATTAACTCTGCTTGAGGATCCTGAACATGTTAAAAATGAAAGGGGCAGAATCCCATGGAAGCACGCCAGCAGGGAACATTGTGGTAAAGAAGACTTTCGAGCCACAAACTTAGTCACCCTGTCTAATGTTTTCTCTCTCTCTCTCTCTCTCTCTCTCTCTCTGTGCCTGAGGTTCCATGAACCTTGAGCAGCAGTTGCCTGTGATTTGCCAATCATCATCATCGTCATCAATCGTATTGAGCGCTTACTGTGTGCAGAGCACTGTACTAAGCGCTTGGGAAGTCCAAGTTGGCAACATATAGAGACAGTCCCTACCCAACAGTGGGCTCACAGTCTAAAAGGGGGAGACAGAGAACAAAACCAAACATACTAACAAAATAAAATAAATAGAATAGACGTGTACAAGTAAAATAAATAAATAGAGTAATAAATATGTACAAACATATATACATATATACAGGTGCTGTGGGGAAGGGAAGGAGGTAATGTGAAGAGTAAGATCAGAAGATACAATATACTTGCCTTCAGGGATTTGTTTTCCAGTGGTTATTTAGGTGCTTACTATGTGCCAGGCACTATTAAGCACTGGGGTAGGTACAAGCAAATCGAGTTGGACAAAGTCCATGTCCCAAATGGGGCTTACAGCTTTAATCCCCATTTTACAGATAAGGTAACTGAGGTACAGAGAAGTTAAGTGACTTGCCCCAGGTCACATAGCCGACAAGTGAGGGAACCGGGATTGAAACCCAGGTTCTCTGACCCTCGGACCTGTACTCTTTTCACCAGGCCACCCTGTTTCTCAACTTACTGTGACACCAATTAGTCTCCTTAAGTCAATTTCCCCACTAGCGTTCTTTATTTCAGAGGAATAGGACCACACTAATGCACACCACATTACCTCACTGCCATCTGCGACAAGGATCGAGGTGAATTCCTATCGCTTCTGGGTAAAAACAACTATTTCCCTGACTAAGAATCTGGGTTGAAGCAAGCTCTTTTCAAAAGTGGAGAAGGCTGGTCTGTAGGTGTGAATCACACAACCTGATTACCTCGTATCTACCCCAGTGCTTAGAACACTACTTGGTACATAGTAAGTGCTTAACAAATACCATAATTATTATTCTTTAATTTGGCATGGGAAGAGATAGGAGATGGCCTTATTTGAGAACAGCCCTCTCAAATGGACCATTTTTAGAACTGGGTCACGACATGTTGTTTTTTTTTTCTTTCTGACAAAAGGAAGTGTTTCTTCAGCTGAGCCAAACCCCAATACAGAGTCAGCCCCTGCCGGCCTGACTCTCTAAGGATGCCAAGTAGTTACAGCCAATTCTGAAACCAGCTTGAGAAATTCACTTTATAATTCAGAGGTAAATGGATCAGACCTCTACTATAAAATTTCCGTCTTATTCAGAAGGTGAGATGGGAAAAGGACTTTCTTAGTGTAAAGTTTGTAAGACCTTGAAATGTCATCCAGGTTATACGTACGGATGTCCAAACTTCTCGGTGGGATTTTGATTGGTAATAGTAGTGTGGAAGTAAGCATATTTATTGAGCACCCACTGGGTGCAATGCACTGTACTGAGCACTTGGGTGAGTACAGCAGAAGCACCTGCCCTCAAAGAGGCTTTGGCCTTCCCTGACTAAGCCCTCATTTCCTTACCCTATCTGCTTTCCCTTCTGCTTTATTTATTTATTTATTTTATTATTATTTTATTAAATAATATTTTTAAATAATAATATTTTGAATAATTTAAATAATAATTTAAATAATATTTAAATATTAAAACATTAAATATTATTTAAATAACAATATTTTATTAAATTAAATTTTATTAAATTTATTTATTTTACTTGTACATATCTATTCTATTTATTTTATTTTGTTAGTATGTTTGGTTTTGTTCTCTGTCTCCCCCTTTTAGACTGTGAGCCCACTGTTGGGTAGGGACTGTCTCTATATATTGCCAACTTGTACTTCCCAAGTGCTTAGTACAGTGCTCTGTACACAGTAAGTGCTCAATAAATGCGATTGATTGATTGATTGCTTTACCTTTGCACTTGGGTCTGTACCCCTTAAGTACTTGATATTCACCCTACCCTCAATATCACAGTACTTATAGAAATTGTGGAATTTGTTAAGTGCCTATAATGTGCCAAGCACTGTCCTAAGGGCTGGGGTAGATCAGCTTACTATTCTTCTACCTGCCTTCCCTGATTCTTCCATCCATTTAATCCAGTGCATCTAGCTGAAGGACCTCTTGATTTGTCAGGCATAGCCAGAGTTATAATTTGGACTTTCTTTAGCAAAACATGGAGTTCTGTAAAAGCTGTATTGTCAGAGTTTGTATTTTTTCCTTTAACTTTTATTATCATCAATGTCAGTGATCAGTGAATACTAAGTGTGAAAAACCTATGGAGTTCTAGCTTGTAAACACTCTTTGAGAGCAGGGATCACGTCTATTAACATGATTGTACTCTCCAAGTGCTTAATACAGCATGCAGTAAGCGCTCAATAAATACGATTGAATGAATACTCTGCACAGAGTAGGCACTCAATACTATTCATTGAGAGAGTACAGCAGAAGAAAGACACAATCAGTGACTTCCAGGAGTTTACAAACTAATGGTTTTAGAAAACTATTTCCATATTGAACGTTGAACGTTTTCTACATACTTTCTAGTTTCATAACATGATCATTTAAATCCTTGCAAATTTTTAAAGATTGGTCTTTAAAATGAAATTGCCGGGGTTGGCATATATTCAAGCAGCCTAGTAAAGTAACCAGAACTGAGCCAGGCTTCCAGCCCCGTTGTTGTTCCCAAGGCCCTCTGTTGGCTACTAATTTGGAAAAGTAGCATGACAGGTCTGGGAATCAGGAGTTCTGGGTTCTAATTCCAGCTCCGCCACATGCCCGCTGTGCGATCTTGGGCAAATCACTTAACTTCTCTGTGCTTCAGGGATGTTTCCTCATCTGTACAATGGGAATTAAATACCTGCTTTTTCTCTCCCTCAGACTGTGAGCTTCATGTGGGACAGGGACTGTATATGATCTGATTGAACTGTATCTGCTCCAGCATATGGTACAGTGATCGGTACATAGTAAACGCTTTATAATTGCGCCATTATTAGTGTGGGCCCCTATCTGGGAAGAAATCAAAGTTAGAACTGAAGGCCATGGAAAAGCAGTGTGGCCTAGTGGATAAAGTTTGGGCCTGGGAACCAGAGGACCTGGGTTCTAATCCCAGCTCTACTACTTGACTCCTCTTGAGCAAATCACTATTTCTCTGTGCCACAGATTCTTCAAATACAACATGGGGCTTCAAATCCTTTTCTCCCTCCAACATAGACTGTGAGCCCCATGTGAGACAGAGACTGTAACCAGCTTGATTAACTTGTATCTACCCCAGAGCTTAGAACAGTGCTTGACCCATAGAAAGCACTTAACAAATACCATAATCTTTTTTAAAAAAAAGTTGTGGGGGACCGACTGGATAGCAGGCCTAAAGAAAGAGCACAGAAAAAAATAAAGGTGGGTCTAAAGCAAATTGAATCTACCCTGCCTCTCTCTTCTATGACTTTTCAGTTAGTTTTTCACGGGAAACTGTGTGTGCAGGGAAGCTATGAGTGGGTTTGTCCAAAGCAGATCTTTGAGTCCTCTTAGCCTGAGCTTGGGAGCTGGAGATAGGCAGGCAGGGGCTGATCAGGAAAGCGGGGAGTGATACTGGTAAACGTATCTGGTTCAGTTGTTATTGATCATATTTATTGCGCACTTACTGTGTGCAAAGCACTGTACTAAGCACTTGGAAGAGTACAATATAGCATCAAACACATTCCCTAGTCAATGCACTTGGGCAGACAAGGGGAAACTTTTGAGGCCCAGAAGATTTTTTTTTAATATCCTTTTGATCTGGTGCCAGTTTGTACCATTCTAATCCAATTGTACGTTCTACACATTTGGGCCAAAATTCACTAGATGAAATCATGTGCACATTTTTGTGAGGAAAAGGCAGAACTTGCAGATTCCAGCGAAGGAAAACTCTCACTGCAACTATCTTTAGTAACTATTAAGATGAAAAATGGTCCTCAGGGCCCCCAAATAGATTGATTTCTTTGTTTATTTCTGGATTCATTTGTCATGTCTGAGGTCTGACTCAGATTAACCATTTGCCTTGCCTGGAGGCACAGTCCACCCTGCTCTAACCCTGCTCTGTCAGAGGTTGGTCTGGGCCTGGACCTCCACAAGAGGAAATGACCACTGTGGGTTGCCCAGAGGGAGGCTTTTCAACATTTTCAGGGACGCCTTAGTGTCTTAAAGCAGTACAGCCATCAGTGGGTGTGGGGTGTTTCTGTGGGGTTTTTTAATAGGATGAAAACAATTGGAAGTCAGGAAAGACATCTATTTTTATACTTGGCTCAAAACTCCCAGGGCCACTTAGTGAATGTTTAATAATCATAGCAATTTTTCTGTACCATGGTTTAAGATGGATTCAGGCCTCTGAGATCTGTGTTCTCCAGAGCCAGGATGGATTCGAACAAATACTGTCCTTAATAGAGAATTCCCGAAAGTTGTCATCCTGACATTGGAAACACTTCCTTGAAAAGGCAGTTCTTGGCTGATATCCCCCCAGTGAGCCAGCATGGACTGATGCCGAGATTTCACACCCGAAAGATGGAACCGGGGAGGGGAGGAGAGGGAGGCCCAAGGGTGGTGACAAACGGCAGGGCTGACAACTGTGGCTAATCTTTCCATTTGGATCTAATGGCCTTTTGACCCCAAGCTCTGTGTGACCTTTCCAGCCTGAGAGGTGGGGGGGCTGGGGGAAAGAAGCTCTCTAAAGGTATCCTAAGCTTCTCAGATGTCCTATACTCAAAGTGCCCCAGTTGCTATTCCTGCTGAAACAGTTAGCCCTTTGTATATAGAGACTGTTTTTGATTGGATATCGAACCTGGAATGGGACCATAGTTGCAGTTCAGGTTAAAAGTTGTGTGTGTGTGTGGCTTGGGCGGTAATTGCCCCCATTAGCTGGAATAATATTTGCTTATAGTTCCTTTTTAGTAACTCCCTTTGGCTAGCCAACTGAACCGGAATCTGCAGACCAGGTGTGTTCTGCTGTGCCTTCCAGTGTTTTGAAAGCCGGAAGGCCTCCAGCCAAATCTTTTCATATTTAAATAGAAAGTGGTAGGGGGAGAAAGCGTTACAACTTCAGGCCTCCTGGATTAAGCTGACAGACAGAAGGGAAGCTGGGGGTTAAGGCTCTTTCACCCAGACCAGTGGACTCGAGTGGCACAGCCATCAGAGAAGGGGTGCATCATTGTACTGTCAAACTGAAGCCGACTGTGTGAACACTCTCCTCCAAAATGAGTCCGAGGATCTCCATTTCTTTGCGTATTCTGAAAATGAGTGGGAATCTTTTCCTTCTCCCCCTGTCCTCCAGAAATTTTCATTGTCTCTCCTCAGGCTCCCCTGGGGGTGGACAGCAGAGGCTCGGAGCGGAATTCTTCTCACCCATTCCTGAGATGCTTCTGGTCGGAGGAGACCAAGGGGTCAGGCTAATAATAATTGTGGTATTTGTTAAATGCTTACTATAAGCCAAGCACGGTACTAAGTGCTGGGTAGATACAAGGTAATTGAGTTGGACCCAGTCCCTGTCCCACATAGGGCTCACAGTTTTAATCCCCATTTGATCGATGAGGAAACTGAGACACAGAGAAATTAAGTGACTTGCCCAAGTTCACACAGCCGCCGAGTGGTGAAGCCGCGATTAGAACCCAGGTCCTCCTGATGCCCAGGCTCTATCCACTAGGCCACACTTCTGTAAAGTCCTGGCCGCTCTGGCTCCGATCAGATCCCTCCACCTCTGATCAGACCGGCTACGCAGAACTGCGGCCCAAACCCGCTCGAAAACATAACTGAATCCAAAAGGCCGGGATGTACTGTGGGCAACTGACAGATATTTGGCAACAGCTAGACATCCAATTTCACAGCTCACTAAAGCTCTGCAAAGCTGCAGCGGTGTCCAGACTTCTATAAGGCTCTGAGGCTGGATCTGTCACCTCCTAGAGAGCTTGCCTCAGTGTCATTTAGTCAGTATCACATAGCCAACATCAGATGGCAGGACAGCGTCACCAACGACGAGCTCCAACCACAGAATATGCTTACCAGCGTTGAGGCAACGCTTATCACAATCAATCAGTGGTATCTGTTGAGTGCCTAAGTAGTGCAGAGTCCTGTATTGTGTGTGCACTTGGGATAATGCAATAGTATTATTACACCATCGGTAAAATTGGGATTAAATCCTACTCCCTCCTACTTAGATTGTGAAGCCTATGTGGGACAGAGGCTGTGTCCCACCTGGTCATTCAGTCATTCATTCATTCAATCATATTTATTGAGCACTTACTGTGTGCAGAACACTGTACTAAACACTTGGAAGAGTACCCTACAACAATAAGCAGACACATTCCCTGCTCACAAGGAGTTTACAGTCTAGAGGATCTTCTGTCTACCTCAGCACTTAGTACAGTGTTTGGTGCTTAATAAGTGCTTAATAAATAGCATCATTATTGCCAGTATTATTGTTGTTATCCAAGTGCTTAGCTGGCACTGAAGTGCTAGAGTGATAGTTCGGTGGGAAGATGAGAGATTAATCAAGAAAGGTCCCCTGGAGGAGGTGTGATTTCAGGAGGGCTTTTAGGAGGAGGAGAACAATGGATCGGATGAATAATAGTAATAATAATGATGGCATTTATTAAGTGCTTACTATGTGCAAAGCACTGTTCTAAGCGCTGGGGAGGTTACAGGGTGATCAGGTGGTCCCACGTGGGGCTCACAGTCTTCATCCCCCTGTTGGGTAGGGACTGTCTCTATATGTTGCCAATTTGTACTTCCCAAGCACTTAGTACAGTGCTCTGCACACAGTAAGTGCTCAATAAATACGATTGATTGATTGTTTGATCCCCATTTTACAGATGAGGTAACTGAGGCACAGAGAAGTGAAGTGACTTTGCCCAAAGTCACACAGCTGACAATTGGCGGAACCAGGATTTGAACCCAAGACCTCAGACTCCAAAGCCCGGGCTCTTTCCACTGAGCCACGCTGCTTCTCTAAGATCCTAGTCTAGAGGATCTTGTGTCTACCTCAGCACTTAGTACAGTGTTTGGTACATAATAAGTGCTTAACAAATACCATCATTAGTGTTAATATTATTGTAACTGTCCAAGTGCTTAGCTGGCACTGAAGTGCTAGAGTGGTAGTTGGGTGGGAAGATGAGAGATTAATCAAGAAAGGTCTCCTGGAAGAGGTGTGATTTCAGGAGGGCTTTGAAGAAGAGAACAATGGATCAGGTGGATGTTAAAGGGGAAGGAATTCCAGGCAGAAGGGAGGACCTGAGGAAGAAGTTGGCAGCAAGCAGGCAAGTACAAGCCACAGAGAATAGATTGCCTAGAGAGGAGTGAAGTGGGCAAGCTGGGGTGTAGTGGGAGGGAAGCAGTTAGGGACCAGATTGAGAGCCTTAAATGCAAAGGTCAGGAGTTTGGGATTGAAACAGAGAGGAATAAGCAACTATCAGAGGTTTTTAAATTATATCCATAATTTCTTTATATTAATGTTTGCTCCCCCCCTAGACTGTAAGGTCACTGTGGGCAGGGAAAGTGTCTACCGACTCTATTATATTGCACTCTTCCAGGTGCTTAGTAGAGTGCTCTGCACATAGTAAGCGCTCAATAAATGCCATTGATTAATTGATTGATTTGGCAGCACACTAAAAATCGTTGGGAAGGGCCTTTCCAGCCGCCTTCTCCTTTGCTCAGAAGCTTAGCAGGCGGTGCAGTTCCCAGACAAGAGACCAGCGTCTGCCAGTGCGGAGGGCAACATTCAGAGTCACACAGAGAACCCCAATCATGTGAACAATAATCCACCTGGATATAATGCAACCCCTACAGTGTCAGGTTAATCCTAACATGATCCTAAACAATTGGCACGTGAGCCATTTCCGTTTGAGTGGAGAAGGAGAGAAACTCATTTTTGCCATTAGAGAAGCAGTGTGGCTCAGTGGAAAGAGCACGGGCTTTGGAGCCAGAGGTCATGGGTTTGAATCCCAGCTCCACCAACATGTCTGCTGTGTGACCTTGGGCAAGTCACTTAACTTCTCTGAGCCTCAGTTCCCTCATCTGTAAAACGGGATTAAGACTGTGAGCCCCACGTGGGACAACCTGATCACCTTGTATCCCCCCAGCGCTTAGAACAGTGCTTTGCACATAGTAAGCGGTTAACAAATGCCATTATTATTATTATTGTTATTATTATTATTATTATTATGATGATGATGATGATGATGATGATGAAACTTCTGGGACTGGGATTATCTTGAGAAACTCGTGTTGGCTATGCCCCATTCAAACGCTCAATAGACTGTCAGCCAGCAGGAGAGCAAACCACTAAGTGGAAGGAAGGTTTTCTAAAGATCCTCCTTATCTCTGCTCTACCAAACAGCTGTTCAAAGCCCTCCAGCTCCAGCCTCTGGGGACACCTTCATCTTGAAACTCCAGAAGCGCTATTGAAAACTAATAGTGGGGGGCAAGTTACTTGTGGACAGAGTGTGACTCTCCCAACCTCCTTCTCCAGTGCATCAGACTTTCCCAAGTGTTTAGTCCAGTGCTCTGCACACAGTAAGCACTCAATAAATTCCATTGATTGATTTATGCGGGGAAAAAGTAAAGTATTTTTAAAATGGAAGGAAGGAGCGCGTGGAGATGGATGACAGCTTCACAGGATCGTCTTCTTCAACAACATGGTATAGGGGTCTACTGTGAAGGACAAAACATTTGGTCATCAGATACCACAAGTGAAGCCCCAGAGGCTGCTGAGCTTATTTATTCATCCATCGCATGTACTAAGCGCTTAGTACAGTGCTCTGCACACAGTAACCCTCAATAAATATGATTGATGATGATCCATTCATTCAATAATATTTACTGAGCACTTACTGTATGCAGAGCACTGTACTAAGATCCAGGGAGAATAAATACAACAATAAACAGACACATTCCCTGCCCACAATGAGCTTACAGTCTACATTCAGGAGCCTCCACCTTCCTGCTCAAAGCACCCAAACTTAGGAAGCTATACATTAAGCTCTAGGAGATCCTGGGGTGAATGATGAGAAGTTTCAGAAGAAGGGGGAGAAAACATCTGAGCTCCATGAGTTCTGACATGCAGTGAGATTTGAGACAATTTACTTCACTCCCTCATCCACCTACAAAACCAAAAATCTGGGTGAATTCTATCTGCCTTCCCTACCACCCAAGATGGCTGCTACATGGGAGTTCTGCTTCTTATTTGTAGAATGATAAAAAATATATCCTCTCTGATTTCCTCCAATTAATAAAAATAGTTTCCACAAGGCCATCTCAACGCAAAGCCCTCCGTTCTGTTCCCGAAGGTCAATTTGCAGAACAAATGTAGCCTGCTTTCCCTTCTCCCGTTACTCCAGACCCTGACAGGTGTCGGACTCCTCCATCCAGCTCGCCGTCCATCCCTGACCACCTGCAGTGTTCTTCGCTGTGCCGGCTCTGAATTGGCCGTGTGCCACCAGAAACTGGATTGCTGCCTGGTAAAGTGGAGCCGCCCTGCCTGCCCTCTTCTGATGATCACTGACTCCGGACTTTGGAGTGGGGAAGACTAACAAGAGGCGTCAGCCCCGAGAGATTGCACCTTGATCCAAGCCTGAGAACCACGTGACTTCCCTTCGGATGCCTGTTATCTCTCCCCTAGACTCTCTGCCCAAAGACCAGGGGCAAGGCAGCGTCCAGAAAACTACCCGCGGAGGGGCTGCGGTGGTCCAACGCCATACAGCCAACTGTTATCCAAATCTGTCGGTTACACTTGGCTCCTAGGTCAGAAAGAGTTCCAGCAGGAGTAGGGGAAGAGAAGGCGTTCTCGTGAAGAGAAAGGACTCAAAATAGACTGGTTGAGGCCATGATTTTCCACAGCTGATGGGACCAGGTCTAATTTTGGACATTCCTATAACAAGAAAACACTGTGAAGACTAGGAAAGAGTCACCCCCTCAGTTCCAGAAGAAAAGACCTGGGATGATAGCTCTAATTATTCTGAAGCAAAGGGAAATGAAAAATCAATTAAAAGTGCTGTCAGGAGGGTGACGAGTTGAATTTCAAAAGGTAAGCAGGGCCCCTTCCTACAAAGGTTGAGCTCACCGTTGCCTTCAACTCTCTCCATCAGGTTCATTTTCTTTGTTCCGAGTCTTTTTAAATCCTGTCTTCCCACAGCAAAAAGTGTAACAGAGTAGCTCATTGCTAAACTAATCCTTTCCCGAGATCAACCACTTACAATAATGAATAATCAATTAATTGTATTTATTACAGAGAAGCAGCATGCCCAGTGGAAAGACCTTGGGCCTGGGAGTCAGAGGACTTGAGTTCTAATCCCAGCTCTGATATGTACTGGCCGTGTGACCTTGGGCGAGTCATTTAACTTCTCTGTGCCTCAGTTCCCTCATTTTCCCTCATTTGCAAAATGGAGATTCAGTACCTGTTTTTCCTCCTACTTAGACTTGAAATACTTAACAAACTCCACAATTATTATTATCATTTACTGAGCACTCACTGTGTTTAGAGCACTGTACTAAGCACTTGGAGAGTACAATACAACAGACATGCCAACAAGAAGCCTGTAGTCTAGAGGGAGACAGACATTAAAATAAATTACAATATGTATAAAAGTGTTGTGGGGCTGAGGGTGGGGTGAATATTAAGTGCTTAAAGTGCTTTTGTTGTAACCTCCTAAGCACTAAGTATAGAGCATTGCTCTCCATAGGTGCTCAATAAATACCATTGATTGCTCTGTTGATGAATCTTTATCTGAAAAGTGTTCGCAGGAAGAAAAACCTTTTAGTGGAATAGGGACTCTTCAGGGTTAATGTCTCTAATTTTTCTCAAAAATGAAACTCCCAGCAGGAACACTGTGATTCAGGGACCTGTAAATTCCTCATCTGCTACTTTTCCATATTAGTTGACATTACTTCTTAGGAATTAATCCTGCTCCGGCAGACACAAAACTCCTGCTAGCCAGGACTACTGTTCTATTGCAATGCCTAAAACTAGTCCAAGTTCTCCTGAGCTTCTCCTTGACACAGGCTCTTTCACCATCACACCAAAGGAAAATCTTTGTCCTTCTGCTTTGGTGTGCTACACTCTTCCTTTCAAGACATTACGTACTGCAAGATTTCCTCCCCTGCGGTTTCCCAGAAACTTCTTATGATACCTCCTACACCCTAGGAATTCAGAGAGATGCCATCCCTGCCTCAGCCAGCCTACAGCAGGGTTCCCTTGATGGAGTTGGGACATTGGTTTTCTCTTCCTGATGCACTCATTAAGTCCTTCTCCAGAAACAGTTTGTATTGGCTTTAAATCTATTCTTCCCTCTGTACAGGAAAGTCCTCACAGGGGTGGGGGGGTGAGGAAGGAGGGAGAGAAGATGTCGAAAAACAACAGTAATGTACTTGCCCGCTTTGCCGAGCGCTACATAGCCAAACATCTCAGCCTAGCCCAGCCCAGCCCAGCCCAGGACCACATCCACATTCCAGCATTTCTTCTCAAGCACAAGTGGGAATGCCTTCCAGATGTGATAAAACAGCTTCTCATCTTGCCTCCTAACCCTCCCCTCCTGCCCATCTTCCCATCTCCACTGTTGACACCATCCTCCCTGTCCTAGAAGTCCACAACCTTGATGTCATTCTCGACTCCTCACTGGCTTTCAAGCTTTCACGTTCCATTGACAGCTATCCTGCCTGTTCCCTCCTTCACAACACTTCCCTGATCCTCCCTTTCCTCTATGCTAAACAGCTGCCCCCTTAGTCCAAGGTTTTACTGTGTCAGCCTCCTCACTGATCTCGCTTTCTCCAGCTTCTCCCCTATTCAGTCTATACCACATGTGCTGCTGCCCAGATCATTATCTTGAAGCACTGATCCACTCTTCAGGAAAAAAAAACAAAAAAAAAAACCCTCCACTGGCTCCTCATTTTCCTCTGTAACAAGCAAAAACTCCTCAAGCCTCAAGGCCACCCAGCAGTTCTCCCCATCCTATCTTACATATAGGCTTTCTTCACCCCCAGTTCCCCAGCTTTCACTCTTCTCTCCTCCCAAGATCACTGTCTAATTGTATTTCATTCTTAATAGTAGTAATAATAATAATGATGGGGAGGTTACAAGGTGATCAGGTTGTCCCACAGGAGGCTCATAGTCTTAATCCCCATTTTGCAGATAAGATAATGAGATAACTGAGGCACAGAGAAGTTAAGTGACTTGCCCGAAGTCACACAGCTGACAAGTGGCAGAGCCGGGATTTGAACCCCCGACCTCTGACTCCAAAGCCCGTGCTCTTTCCACTGAGCCATGCTGTTTGCCTCCAGCCCCCTCATTCCTGCTGGTCTCCCAGCCTGGAATTCCCTCCCCTCCCTCCCAAGAACTTTCCAGACCAAGATCTCTCCATCTTCAAAGCCCATAAAAACCCAGGAAAATCTGGAGAATTATAATTGAATCAATCCATTAGCTACCCTTAGTACTTATGAATTTATTCCTGTCCTCATAAATATTTGCCCCTATTATATATGTATATATATAATATAATATATATATAATATATATATATATATATATATATATATGTCTTTGATTATTCGGCCCTCTCATTTTGATCTATTTCTATTACTACCTATTATATTGTTTTTATTCCTCCTATTCACAGTACCTTTTAGTTTTTTTATGGTATTAAGTGCTTACGATGAGGCAAGCACTGTATTAGTACTAGAGTAGCTATAAGATAATCAAGTTGGACACAGTCCATGACCCACCTGGACTCACAATGTTAATCCCCATTTTACAGATGAGGTAATGAGGGACACTCAACTTGCTCAAGATCACACAGCAGACAAGTTGTGGAGTGGGGATTAGAACTCAGGTCCTGGGCCCTATCCTCTAGGCCATGCTGCTCCTTCATTCATTCAGTCATATTTATTGAGCATTTACTGTGTGCAGAGCACCATACTAAGCACTTGGGAAGAACAATTCAGCAACAGAGACAATCCCTGCCCACACCAGGCTCACAGTCTAGAATGGTGGAGACAGACATCAAAACAAGTAAACAGGCATCAGTAGCATCATTATACATAAATAGAATTACAGATATATGCACATCATTCATAAAAATAAATAGAATTATAATTATAAATATGTACATATATACACAGGTGCTGTGGGGCAGGGAGGGGTTAGAGCAAAGGGAGCGAGTTGGGGAGATGGGGAGGGGAGGGGAAGCAGAGGAAAAGGGGGGCTTAGTCTCTAGTTGGCCATGCTGCTTCTCTACCTGTAAATAATTTTTGACTGTCTCTCTCCTCTGTTAGAGTGTAAGCTATTTGAGGGCAGGGAAAAGGTCTTGTTCTGTTCTCCCATCCCAAGCACTTAGTACTGCGCTTTGCATTCACGAGGCACTAAGTACTACTGATCTATTGATGTGATAGATTTCTGATGGGTTACTTTTCTGCCAGAAAAGCTATCAGTCAGGAATTTCCAGTTCCTGGCACTAATTCCTCCTGCGAAGTGTCCCACCAACAGGTAGCTGAATCTAGTGCCGCAGTGACTTTACCAAGCCTGAGAACTCACACTCAGGGTCCGGGAACAAGACTTTATGGACAGTTCTCTGTACGCAGTAAATGCTCAATAAATACCACTGATTCTCCAAGGATGGGAATGACAGTTGTGTAACAGTCAGTCAGAGATTACCAGCCTCCCACTGTGTGCATTGTTCCATAAACTTCCTGGTTTCTTACTCAGGACAGAAAGAGAAAGGCGTATAGGTCCATGAAGACAGACATCGGGGAAGAGATTACTGATAACCTGCCAAACACCACGAGGTATTCTTACTACCATAGTGATACCATCTGTGTTCTCCTAAACAGTTTACATTCATTCAATCGTATTTATTGAGCGCTTACTGTGTGCAGAGCACTGTACTAAGCGCTTGGGAAGTACAAGTTGGCAACATATAGAGACGGTTCCTACCCAACAACGGGCTCACAGTCTAGAAGGGGGAGACAGACAACAAAACATGTGGACAGGTGTCAAGTCGTCGGAACAAGTAGAATTAAAGCTAGATGCACATCATTAAAAAAATAAATAGTAAATATGTACAAGTAAAATGGAGTAATACATCTGTACAAACATATATACAGGTGCTGTGGGGAGGGAAAGGAGGTGGGGGGGTGGGGGGGAGAGGAAGGATGGGGCTCAGTCTGGGAAGGCCTCCTGGAAGAGGTGAGCTCTTAGTAGGGCTTTGAAGGGAGGAAGAGAGCTAGCTTGGCAGATGTGTGGAGGGAGGGCATTTCAGGCCAGGGGGAGGACATGGGCCGGGGGTCGACGGCGGGACAGGCGAGAACGAGGCCTAACGGTGAGGAGATTAGCGGCAGAGGAGCGGAGGGTGCGGGCTGGGCTGGAGAAGGAGAGAAGGGAGGTGAAGTAAGAGGGGATGAGGTGATGGACAGCCTTGAAGCCGAGAGTGAGGAGTTTTTGCTTGATGGCAGCCACTGGAGATTTTTGAGGAGGGTTTACAGACACGCTGTATAAGTAGTAGGAAACACAGTATAACATCATTTGCTGACAACAAGAATTAAATCAATCCACCAATTAATGGTATTTATTGAGTACTTGCTCCAAGCACTTGGGAGAGTACAACAGAGTAAGTAGACACGATTCCTGCTCTCAGGAAGCTTACAGGTGAACGAGGAAGACAGGCACTAACTCAGTCAATCAATCAATTCTGTTTATTGAGTGTTGTGTGCAGAGCACTGTACTAAGTGCTTGGGAAAGTACAATATTGTTGTCTTATGCTGTCAAGTCATGTCCAACCCCTAGCAACGCCATGGACCATCTCTCCCAGAGTGCTCCACCTCCATCTGCAGTCGTTCTGATAGTGGAAGAAATGGAAGAAATGTGACTTTAACAATGCTTTGAAGGTGGGGAGAGAAGTGGTTTGTAGTATTTGGGGGTGGGGGAGGGGGTTTCCAGGCCAGGGGAAGTGGGAAAGTGGTCAGCGGGAAGACAGACTGGATAGGAGCGCACTGAGTAAACTGGCACTAGAGGAACAGAGTGTGCAGGTTGGGCTGTAGAAGGAGATTAGGTGAGGAAGGATGGGGTGAGTTGATTGAGTGCTTTAAAACTGATGGTAAGAAGTTTCTGTTTGATGCATAGGTGGATAGGCAGCCATTGGAGGTTCTGAGGAGTGGGGAGACATTGAATATTTCTGTTGAAAAATGATCCGTGCGGCAGCATGATGTATAGACTAGAGTGGGACGAGAGAGGAGACCGGGAGGTCAGCGAGGAGGCAGATGCAGTAGTCAAGGCAGGCGAGGATAAGTGCTTGGATCAGTATGGTAGCAGTTGGATGGAGAGGAAAGGGCAGTTTTTAGTAATGATGTGAAGGTAGGACCAAAAAGATTTGGTGACAAATTGAATATATGGGTTGAATGAGAAAGATGAGTCAAGGACTCACTGAAGCATTGAAGCATTCCATTGAAGCAGTGTGGCTCAGTGGAAACAGCCCGGGCTTTGGAGTAAGAGGTAATGGGTTCAAATCCTGGCTCTGCCAACTGTCAGCTGTGTGACTTTGGGCAAGTCACTTCACTTCTCTGGGCCTCAGAGTTCCCTCATCTGTAAAATGGGGATAGAGAGTGTGAGCCCCCCTGTGGGACAACCTGATCACCTTGTAACCTCCCCACCACTTAGAACAGTGCTTTGCACATAGTAAGCGCTTAATAAATGCCATTATTATTAAGGACAACGCCTAAGTTATGGGCTTGTGAGATAGGGAGAATAGTGGTATTGCAGTGATGGGAAAGACAGCTGGAGGACAGGGTTTACGGTGGTAAGATAAAGAGTTCAGTTTTGGACATGTTCAGTTTGAGGTGTCAGCGGGACATTCAGGTAGAGCTGTCCTGAAGGCAGAAGGAAATGTGAAACTGCAGAGAAGGAGAGAGATCAGGGCTGGAGATGTAGATTTGGGAATCATCTGCATAGAGATCATAGTTGAGACCACGGGAGTGAATGAGTTCTCCAAGGGAATGGGTGTAGATAGAGAATAGAAGGGGACCCAGAACTGAACCTGAAGGGACCCACGCCGTCAGAGGGTGGGATGTAGAGAAGGCTTCAGGAGAAGATACTGAGAAGGAGTGGTCAGAGAGATGGGAGGAGAACCAAGAGAAGACAGTGTCCGTGAAGCTAAGGTTGGATAAAGTTCCAAGAAGAAGGGGGTGGTCTACTGTGTCAAGACAGCTGAGGGGTCCAGGAGGATTAGGATAGTGTAGAGGCTGTCAGGTTTGGTGAGGCGGCCCTGGGACAGGATGACAGGGATGGGGTGGGCGGGGGGAAGGGGGAAGGGCACTGTAAGGAGTGGGGAGGGATTGGATGGGAGGGAACTGAGGAGGGCCAGCCTGTGGGGAGAGGGAAGAGGAGGGGTGCTGGGTGCAGGAGTTGGGTGAGGAGAGCAGAGGGAGGGAATAAAGGTGCATGGAGGGGCTAGGGCATAAGGGGAAAAAAGTCTGGAACTAAAGCTGCAGCCTGGAGAAGGAGAAAAGGAAGAACCGTCACCGGTCCCATTATGTCTGAAGTCAGAGCAAAGTCAGAGAGAAGGACACTGAGGGGCAGTGAGGGCCCGGGAAGGCCCAAAAAGGCAATCCTGAGGGGTCATGCTGCACAAGCAGGGTGCTGGACAGGCCAAGACCATCAGGATACAGGCTGAAAAGAGATAGAAAGCAGAGAGAGAAACAGATGGCCATGGAGAATGGAAAAGAGAAAGCCAAGTTCATCAGTTTCCCACAGACTCTCCCCAGGTTCGGCTAGTACCTCATCAATCTTCCTAACTTCCCCGGAGAATGCTGTTGTGCACTTTTATGCCCTTGACTGATGACAGTAGCGTCAGAGCCCAGTACGTATTACTGCAAGCTTTGCCATCCCTCAGATTACTCAAGCACAATACAGTAGAAGAATATCCAGCAACAGCCCTTATTATTAAGGAGGTGATGGGAAATGATTCATTCATTCAATCATATTTATTGAGCGCTTATGACAAACAGTAAGACTCGTTCATTTCTGCGGGATCACCGCAGACTCTCTTCCCTCAAATTAGCAATGCCATATTTCTCGGCTTCTCCCAAGTAACTCGACAACCCTGTCTCAGGGTGGACTTCTCTCCGACCACGGGAGGAATAAAATGATGAGGTCTGGTCCTCAGCTCTGTTGGAAGGCTGGTGGGGTTTGGGGTACTTGGAGAGGGTGGTCATTTTACTAAGCTGAAATATCAGTGTTTCAAGCAATTAGATGAATCATTAGGTCTTTCGAGAATTTTGGGAAATCAGCAGTCGCATTCCTCAAATCCCTCTGGCAACAAAATTGGAAGAGTATTGAGCCAGAGGTGATTTATTATGACAGTTTGGACAGACCCACATTGTTCCTGAGGGTGAAGGGACAGACAAGAAAAAAGGAAACAGGGAAGCAGAGTTTGAATCAGGAAGAAGAGAAGCAGCATGACCTAGTGGAAAGAGTACAGGCCTGGGAGCCAGAGGACCTGGGTTCTAATCCTACCTCTGCCAAATACTAGCTGTGTGACCTTGGACAAGTCACTTAACTTCTCTGTGCTTCAGTTCTATTGTTCTCCCTCCTACTTAGACTGTGAACCCCAGGTGGGACAGGGACTGTGTCCAACCTAATTAACCTGAATCCACCTCAGAGCTTAGAACAGTATTTGGCACATAGTAAGTGCTCAACAAATACCATAAAAAAGACAGACTTGTCTAAAGAAAAAGGAGGGTTGGGTGGATATCTGATTGCATCTATCTGCTCAGGAATAACTATCAACTTGATTTTACTGTGTCTCACTCATTTCGGGGCGCAATCTCTGGGCATAAGAGTGCAATCAATCAATCAGTCGTATTTATTGAACACTCTGTGTGCAGAGCACTGGGGAGTACTAAGCGCTTGGGAGAGTACAATGTAACAGAGTTGGTAGGTAGACACATTCCCGGCCCTCAATGAGCTTACAGTCTAGAACTTGCAATTCTAGTACAGATCTGAACTTGCAGTATAGACTGTCCAACAGTCGATCAATCATATTTATTGAGTGCTTACTATGTGCAGAGCACTGTCTTAAGTACTTGGGAGTATACAATAGAGTGAGTAGACACGTTCCCTGCCCATAAACAAGCCAAAAGTCTAGACGGGGAGACAGACATGAATGTGAATATGGATATGTCTGTAAGTACTTTGGGGCTGAGGCTGGTTAAACCAGTCTCTCACTGATTCTGCTGGGCAAGAAAAGGAGAGATGCTCTCTTCATTTCTCCATTAGTTTTGGCACCGCAGTTTTCCAAAGCCAAGATGAATTGTTTTGGGATATTCACCATTTGAAAAAACAACGTCTCATCTTAAAATAGCAAATTGGGAATTGCATAAAGCTCGGGCAGCTGACAGTCATCAGCCCTACTCACTCTCCTTTCCCCTCCAAAGAGTGCCAGAATACGGAACTGGGCCCAGGGCAATCAGTGCTGGAGAAGGATCAAAACAAGTCTATGTTCTGCTTTTTCACTTCCCTCTGTGCGTCTGTTTGGGTTTCCACCTCTCCCTTTCTCTGTGACTCTGTTTTTCTCTCTGGCAGTCTCTCTTTCCCTGTCTCTTCCTAGACCTCATTGCTAAGGGTGGCCAGAAGTCCAGTTTAATGCCAGAGAGTTTAATTTTCAGCCCATTCCCCGTCTAGTACCAATTGATGCCAGATGCTTTTTTATCCTTTGGGAAAATTTTGGGGCCCAAGCCTGCCTGCACTGCAGCTCCTGCTGCCAAGTTCCACACTTAGGACATAATAATAATAATAGCATTTGTTAAGCACTTACTGTGTTCCAAGCACTGTTCTAAGCATTGCGGTAGATACAAGGTTAACGGGTTGTCCCACTTGGGCTCAAAGTCTTCATCCCCGTTTTACAGATGAGGTAATTGAGGCACAGAGAAGTTAAATGACTTGCCCAAAGTCACACAGCTGACAAGTGGTGGAGCTGGAATTCGAACCCACGACCTCTGACTCCTAAGCCCGTGCTCTATCCACTATGCCATGCAGAACCAGGACATTTTAAGAGGTGGTCACTCTGACCATAAAGGGATCCTGCCTATAAAAAAACCTTGGCAAGCACATCACAGTGTACTGCACCCCTCCCTGTCTACTTGTGGCACCCCACACAGGAACACAAACTGGCACAGGAACGCTGTTGTGCAAACCGTAATCACCGTCAACAATTGGAGCGAACAGCGTGGCTCAGTGGAAAGAGCCCGGGCTTTGGAGTCAGAGGTCATGGGTTCAAATCCCGGCTCCGCCAAATGTCAGCTGTGTGACTTTGGGCAAGTCACTTAACTTCTCTGGGCCTCAGTTACCTCATCTGTAAAATGGGGATTAAGACCGTGAGCCCCACGTGGGACAACCTGATTACCTTGTAGCTACCCTGGTGATTAGAACAGTGGCTTGGCACATAGTAAGTGCTTAACAAATACTATTATTATCATTATTATTATTATTATTATTCTCCATTTGGTTTCTCAGTCTGGAAGTGTGATGAATCATCATCATCATCATCATCAATCGTATTTATTGAGCGCTTACTATGTGCAGAGCACTGTACTAAGTGCTTGGGAAGTACAAATTGGCAACATATAGAGACAGTCCCTACCCAACAGTGGGCTCACAGTCTAAAAGGGGGAGACAGAGAACAAAACCAAACGTACTAACAAAATAAAATAAATAGAATAGCTATGTACAAGTAAAATAAATAAATAAATAAATAGAGTAATAAATATGTACAAACATATATACATATATACAGGTGAATATATGAATGAAGCTCACCCATCGTTCTCACTGGTGGCGGGGGTGGGAGGGGGGCTCCATCGCTAAATTCCACTGCAGTTACAGGCTCAGCTGGGTCTGAGTGAAATCAGAGACATCATAGACATCCAGCCCTGCTGAATGTATGTTTTTGTTGCACAATTTGGTTATAACACGATGGTAGAGTCAGGAAACGTTTCTCCCACAATACCAATCCGGTCTGGGATAACACGATGAGCAAGTAAATTCAGTGAATGAATCAACTGTTGTGTACATTTCTGTGGTTTCAATGTTATTAACCCTTTCCAGTTTCTGCCTCAGCTTTTTGCACTATCCTGTAAAATATCCTGTGTTTCTTTGTGCTTCTGCAACTTTACAGTATTTAATTCAATAAAATAGCAGTGAGTGGCCAGGGTGTAAAAGCATTCGGCTAGTCACAGACATAACAACAATATAAAAATGTCAGTCAAGGAGGTATCATCCAACTATCTATTCTCTAAACCATCAATCCCCATAATGTAACACAATTTCCCCAAAACACAAGATTCTCCAAGAGCACAACCTCCTATTATAGAACACTCTGTAACTGCATTTAGTCACATATCTGTTTCTCATATTCCAGTTTCTCAAGGATGGGGTCTGAGATTTGTTTTTCAAAAGGGGCTTTAAAATTTGTGTTTATTAGAAACTGTCAATTTTGAATGTATTTCCATGCAGCTGAAGAGAAGCAGTAGGACCTAGTAGAAAGAGCCCAGGCCTAAGAGTCAGAGTACCTGAGTTTTCATCCCAACTCTGCCCTTTGTTGTGTGACCTTGGGTAAGTCACTTGACTTCTTTGTGCCTAAATTTCCTGATCTGTTAAATGGGAGTCTCCCCTCCCTGCTAGATTGTGAGCCCAGTGTGGGACAGGGGCTGTGTCTGACCTGATTATCTTGACATATATGAAGTGCTTAAAAGATATCCCTATTATTAGTATTATGCCTTGGTGACTGGTTGTATCAAGGATAAGCTGTATGATCTAGAGCAAGTCACTTATCCTTTCTGTGCCAAAGATAAAGAGTAATGATTGTGCTCCTTCCCGTCTGTGTCATTGGAGAGAAGGGGGTGGAAGGTGATTAATGAGTTGCTCCCAAGCACCTTACGATCTTTCGATGAAAGAGTCTGGGAAAATGTCCTGCCTATTATAATAGAATACCATGTGCTGCAGGGTTCAAACAGATTTGTTATGTGTTCTCTCCTCTGGAGGAGATAATAGCTCTTCAGTTGGAGAATCTAATTACTGACATATCTATCATTTCTCTAAGCCGCTGGGGAATTCAACACCGGTATGAATCTAATTAAGAAGAAAGGTGTTCGGCACCCAAGGAAAAGCCTTAAGCTAATAACAGCCCGTAAGATGAAGATCCAATTAGCAGTGTTTGCCATCATATTGTATTTCCTATGAACCAAAAATGTTTCCGTTGTACTAGGGCAGTCCAGTTCCAGAGACAAAAGATGGAAATCTTTAGGCTGGGGGAGGCAGGCTGGGGAGCAAAAGGGCAACATCAGAGCCAGAAAGGAGAATGGGGTGAATAGGAGTTTCCCCCTCAATTCTAGAACATAACTAAGCTGCACCAGGTCTGCCTGTCTCTGGATTGCAGCATCTGTTTCTTTAACTTCTTGCTTGGCATATGGATCCTCGTGGAGGGAATAACTTAGCGCCGGCTTTTCTGCTCAGGACTGCCAAACGGCGCCCCAGAAATGAGTCAAGACACTTGCCAACAGGCCACCCTTAATGGGGAGGAAACAACAGAGAGAGAAGCTGGTAGAGGACAGAACTTTTTTTGCATGTGAACTGCAAGATCTCCTAAAGGGGAATGGACAGAACAGTGACGGCCCATCCATTATTTTACAGGTGCAATAACAGTAGTGATACAGTACCTCTTATGATTAGTTCTCCCCTCTAGACTGTAAACTCATTATGGGCTGGGAACACGTCTATCAACTCCGATGTATCATAATCTCCCAAGTACTAAGTACAGTAAGCATTTAAAAAATACCACTGATTGATTAACAAATGCCACCAATAGAATTATTAATAGTAGTAGTAGCATGGCTCAGTGGAAAGAGCACGGGCTTTGGAGTCAGAGGTCATGGGTTCAAATCCAGGCGCCACCCCTTGTCAGCTGTGTGACTTTGGGCAAGTCACTTAACTTCTCCGTGCCTCAGTTCCCTCATCTGCAAAATGAGGATTAAGACTGTGAACCCCTGTGGGACAACCTGATCACCTTGTAACCTCCCCAGTGCTTAGAACAGTGCTTTGCACATAGTAAGCGCTTAATCAATGCCATCATCATCGTCATAAGCTTCCATAGGAACAGAGGGAAAATATTGCAAACTACAACATTATGGACTCTGAGCTACCTGGCACTTCTCACTGTCAACTGCCCTCCTCCAAATCACTGCTCGAGTGTGCAGTGTCGCCAGCAGCGTCGGTGGCATCGTTGAAAGTAATAGGAAAGGCAGGGGTTTTGCCGTTATGCAAAACCGTGTTTGCCCACACCTCAAAGATGACACGCACCTCTGACGAGGACATTTTAGCGAGGAAAAATCGGAGTTGGAATAGGTCAAGAGGAACCAGAGCTGTCTTCAGACAGGAAGAGAGTTAAACCATTACCTCAGGGCTCCTGGCCAAGGGGCAGCAATAATGTGCTTTCTGCCCATGGATGGCAGGCGTATGACCCCTCCTAATATTAGCAGCCACTGGCACGTCTCCAAAATGGTGGCCATCTGACTCCTCTCTGAGATATTGAGCGGTGTTACTGAGCTTCACAGAGATGGTGGTGGGATAGAAGCGATCCATTAGCAGGGCATAAATCAAAGCGTCAGGGCTGTTCTTCCTAAGGCTCGTGTTGGGGGGCAGCCCCAGGTTTGGGGGATGGGTGTGGTGAAGCAGCAAGGGCAAGACACTCTTCCGCGAAATGTTGCATGTGGTATTTTCACAGCGTATTGCGTGCTTACGGCTTTGATGTGAGGATAAACTGAAATGATGAAAGCTTCTGACAGGGAAGACCAAATCTGAAAAGGGACATGATTGAATTCACCAAGGCGTGGCTAGCAATTTTTGGCAAAATCTGAAGGGGAGGCTACCCAGCCCCGGGCAGGAGAGGCTGATAAACTGAATCAACCTCCACTGCTCCCCACTGTCACGGGAGTGGGCAGGCCAAAGCTGGAGAGGCAGTACGCTTGTCACAGCCAAATGTGCTCTGGGAAGATTGTGACTTCTGGACTAAGGGCATCCTGGAAACTTCCTCTACCTACAGTCTACCACAGATTTTGGGATTGGGGTTGTTTAATTAATTGTGTCCTGGCCCTTTTATCATGTTATTTCTTATCTTGTGTCTACCACCACTCAATCAATCAGTGGTGTTTATTGAACTCTTACTGTTCACAAAGGATTGCGCTATGTGCTTGGGAAATTACTATACAGTAGAGTTGGTAAACAGGAACACTGCCCATAAAGAACTTATAGTCTACAAGGGGAGATCCCTTAAAACAGATTGCAGATAGGGGAAATTGTAGAATATAAGAATATTTACGTAAGCACTGTGGAGCTGGAGTGAGTATCACGGTGACTAATAATAATAATTGTGGTATTTGTTAAGTGCTTCCCATGTGCCAGGCACTGTACTAAGCGCTGGAGTGGATACAAGCAAATTGGGTCGGACATGGTCCCTGTCCCACACGGGGCTCTCAGTCTTAATCCCCATTTTACAGATGAGGTAACTGAGGCACAGAGAAGTGAAGTGACTTGCTCAAGGTCACAGAGCAGACAAGTGGTGAAGACGAGATTCAGAACTCAGGTCCTTCTGACTCCAAGATCCACTAGACAACACTGCTTCTTGAAGGGGTAAACAGCCCTCTTCCGTGAATTTATTTGAGCCCTATTTGAGCCTATTGATATTTTCTGCCTCTGTCTAAATTTGTCTCCTTGTATCTTTCCCCAGTGTTTAGTACACTGCTCTGGCACAAAGAGAAATGCTCAACAAATATAATTAGTATTACTTTTTATTTAATTATTAATAGCAATCCCCTAGCACCAGGACCGGAGGACGTCCATTAGAGTTTGGATTCAAAAACCAACTAAAGGAAACACTTCTTCACAGTGGGGGTGGCAAACATATGAAGCTCTTTACCACGGGAAGTTGGGGAGGCAGAAAATATCAATAGGTTCAAGTAGGGCTCGAATCAATTCAGGGACGAGAGATCTCTAATGGTTGACCAGAAGAAGTGGGTGCATTGTTGGAATGAAAAGCGAGTGGTATTAGAAGACCCAAGGAGGGTTTAATCAGAGTAAGGCAATAATTTTGGCCACTTATCCAATTCATCAAGTTGGATGAGGACCGCAGGCAAAATCCATCTGGCTGTCAAGGTGAAGAGCTCCTTTTGTCAAAGAGGTGGGGTTTAAGTGGCTGTATTTCTCCCTGAGTGTATCCCATATGACATTTTTCAAAATACATTCTGCCTCCAGAGTCCAGGGGGAAAGGATGCAAGGTCCCCAGCTCCCCCAGCAATCCCAGTTTCCCTCGCCATCATTATTAATAATAATAATTAATAATTGTGGTATTTGTTCAATGCTTACTATGTGCTAGGCACTGTACTAAGTGCTGAGGTAGATACAAGCAAATTGGTTTGGACACTGTCCCTGTCCCACATGGGACTCACAGTCTCAATTCCCATTTTACAGAAGAGGGAACTGAGGACCAGAAAAGCAAAGTGATTTGCCCATGGTCACACAGCAGACTGTTGGCAGAGCTGGAATTAGAACCCAAGACCTTCTAACTCCCAAGCCCATGCTCTATCCACTGGGCCATGCTGCTTTATATAGTATTAGTATTTGTTAAGCATTTATTATGTGTCAAGCACTGTGCTAAGCACTGGGGTAGATGCAAGATAATTAGGTTGGACACAGTCCCTGTTCTATTAGAGGCTCACAGTCTGAGAGGGAGAACAGGTATTGAATCCTCACTTTACAGATGAGGAAACTAAGGCACAGAGAAGTGAAGTGACTTGCCTAAGGTCTCACAACAGGCAAGCAGAGGAGCCGGGACTAGAACCCAGGTCCTGTAACTCCCAGGCACATGTGTCTTCTGTTGGACCACGCTGCTATCCTTTCTTTCTCCTGCTCCCTTTCTCCTACTCAAATTGGGCAATTTTACCTACGGTGGACACTCCAAGTAAATCGGATGAGAATGCTCATCTCCTCCTTGCTTCCAGGTCAAGACCTTGCTCTTCTCCAAAATGAGAAATGGAAAACGAAAGCAAATAACAAAATGCTAAAACTAATTGGCATTTGTATGGAATGGGATTTGGGCGTGTCATGTATGTGTAATAGGTGTGCCAGGACCCTAATACTGTAAACTCCTCGAGCAACGCTGTTTCGAGGGGCACTTGGCCCAAATAAAACACTAGAGTGGCCTGGGTTGAGTACCAGCTGAGGTGTTCTGAACTATCACTAACAGGCCAAATATCAGCAGATTTTCTTAGAAGGGAATCAATCAATCGGTCGTATTTATTGAGAGCTTACTATGTGCGGGATTGGACTAAGCACTTAGGAGAGTACAATGTAACAGAGTTGGTAGAAACAGTCCCTGCCCACAGTGAATTTACAGTCTAGAGGAAGAGTTGTGATGTTTATTTGCTCTAGAACAGTTTGGGCCCTCACTGAACTCAAAGGAGGACAACAATAAAAAAGTTAATGTAGCTTTTGTCTACAAGAATATGTTCTAAATACAATGATGTTTGAGCACATGTTGTTCCCCCAGTATAATAGACACTGTACAGACCGTATGGTCTATCCAGCCTCTGCTGGCCATGACTCTCCCGTAGCATTTCTTAGGAATATTTCTGGCCATATGTGGTTGGCTGTTAATCTTTTCCTAGGAAGGAAAAGTCAAACCATTCCTGGCACTCGGCCATGCTCCCAGCTGAGATGTAGATTAAGAAAGTACATTCTTCATCAAGTATGAATCCCAGATGTGTAGCATCGAACACACTCTGGGGTCCCAAAGGCATTTGCTCCAGTGATCTGTTTTTTTTTTTATTTGTTTGTTTTTTTATGGTATTTTTTAAGTGCTTACTCCGTGTCAAGCACTGTTCTAAATGCTAGTGTAGATAGAAGCTTATCAAGTTGGACACAATCCTTGTCCCACGTAAGGATCACAGTCTTAATCCCGTTTTACAGGTGAGGTAACTGAGGCACAGAGAAGTTTAGTGGCTTGACCAAGGTCACACAGCCCTTTCACACAAGTGAAGAGCTGTCCGTAAAAGTCAGTGCCAAGGCTCCCTGGGTCCGAAGTTTCTCCTTCTTCTGTTTGCTCTGGCTGAAAGGCTGCAGGGAGGAAAGAGGGGTAGATGTGAATAATCCCCAAGATTCCAGTGATTTAATTGGGAAGCAGCATGGTCTAATGGAAAGAGCATGGGCCTGGGATTCAGAGAACCTGGGTTCTTCTGTGTGAACCTGGGCAAGTCACTTAACTTCTCTGTGCCTCAGTTTCCTCAAACCTGTAAAATGGGGATTAAATACCTGTTTTCCCTTCTAGTTAGACTTTCAGCCCCACTTAGGACTCTATCCAATCTGATTAGCTTGTATCTACCCCAGAGCTTGACATATAGTAAGTACTTAACCAATACCATAGTTAATTAATTAATTTATGTAATGGTTTAATCCTTCAAGTAGGTGCTGATACTTCAGGCTAAGGACTCAGCCTTTCTAAGCCTGGAGCAGAATAGGAAGAGAGCAAGATGGGGAAGCATTTTAGCTTTCAGTTCAGTTCAGTCAGTCTGTATTTGGCAAAACTGGCAGGACCATTTGTGATTTTCCTTCTGGTTTTTAAGTTTAGAGAAGAGCAAGAGGATCTGAGTTGATGGAAAAGAGGAGGAAATAATAATGATTATTATGGTATTTGTTAAGCGGCTTACTATGTGCCAAACACTGTTCTAAGCGCTGAGGGAGATACAAGGTAATCAGGTTGTCCCTCGTGGGGCTCACGGTCTTTATCCCGTATTTTACAGATGAGGTAACTGAGGCGAAGTGAGGTGACTTGCCCATGTTCACACAGCAGACAAGTGGCGGAGCTGGGATTAGAACCCACATCCTCTGATTCCCAAACCCGTGCTCTTTGGGGGTTGGGGGAAAGGAAGAGAGGGCATCAAAGATGAGGAAAGGGAGCAGGTGATGGAGAAGAGAAGGAAGAGGAGGAGCCCCATCTCCCTGCTCCCACTCCTACCCAACTCCATGAACACATCATATGCATCCTCTGCCACGGCTTCCTCTTTCCCATCTCTGTTCTTGACCCAGTACAGTGTGGCTTCCACCCCCTACACTACCAGTCAATCAATCCATGGTATTTATTGAGCACTTACCGTAAGCAGAGCACTATACTGTTTGGGCCAGTACAATACAACAGAGTTGGTAGGTATGTTCGCTGCCCACAGCAAGCTTACAGACTAGAGGGAGACCCAGACATTATTAAAAATAAATAAATTATGGATCTGAACATAAGTGCTGTGAGGCTGAGGGTGGGATGTGTTCAAAGGGTATAGACATCAAGACATCAGTCTCTATCATCCTCAGAGACCTTCTCGTGGACCTGCTCTGTCCCAATCCTTCTTGACCTTTCCATTGCATTTGACAATGTCGACCTCCCCCTGCATCTAACATGTTCAGACCTTGTTTTTTCTAACATAGAACCCACGGCCATGCCCTTTCCTGTAGGTCACACTGCTTCAGTGTGTTTACAATCTAATAGGAATTAATTAATTCATTCAATCGTATTTATTGAGCGCTTACTGTGTGCAGAGCACTGTACTAAGCGCTTGGGAAGTACAAGTCGGCAACATATAGAGACAGTCCCTATCCAACAACGGGCTCACAGTCTAGAAGGGGGAGACAGACAACAAAACCAAACATGTAGACAGGTGTCAAAATCAACAGAACAAATAGAATTAAAGCTATATGCACATCAGTAACAAAATAAATAGTAAATATGTACAAGTAAAACAAAATAGAGTAATAAAGCTGTACAAATATATATACAGGTGCTGTGGGGAGGGGAAGGAAGTAGGGCGGGGGCATAGGGAAGAGGAGAGGAAAAAAGGGGCTCAGACTGGGAAGGCATCCTGGAGGAGGTGAGCTCTCAGTAGGACTTGGGAGAGACCAGATCAGGAGACGATTTGAGGCCTTTTAAAGAATGATGCGCTGGTGAATTCTCAGAGCAATTATGACAGCGGCCACGAAGGAGGCTACGCAATACAAGAAAATGCCACTAATCAGGCATTTGATACTGGGACCAAAGAAGAAAGAGATAGGGGAGCAAAGAGAATCTGGGGTTATGAAACATCTTCAGGTGTTCATTGAAGCCGCATGGCACAGTTGTTAGAGCACAGGCTCTGGGAGTCATGGGTTCCAATCCTGGTTCTGCCACTTGTCTGCTCTGTGGCTCTGGGCAAGTTGACAGGGCCAACAAAAATGAACAGACATACAAACACTCCAAAACACAAATGACAGAAACATATATTGATGAAAGACCTGAGAACTCAAATTCTAGGCACCTCTCTCCCCCTCGTCCCCCCTCCATCCCCCTCATCTTACCTCCTTCCCTTCCCCACAGCACCTGTATATATGTATATATGTTTGTACATATTTATTACTCTATTTATTTTACTTGTACATATCTATTCTATTTATTTTATTTTGTTAGTATGTTTGGTTTTGTTCTCTATCTCCCCCTTTTAGACTGTGAGCCCACTGTTGGGTAGGGACTGTCTCTATATGTTGCCAATTTGCACTTCCCAAGTGCTTAGTACAGTGCTCTGCACATAGTAAGCGCTCAATGAATACGATTGATGATGATGATGATGATATAGACATTTTGTAAAGAGAGGCTGAGGGTTGCTGGGGTGACGGGACTGACCAGAGCCAGGTGCTGTAAATCTGGGAAGACTTCATGGTGAAGGAGTATTCTGAAGGAGATAAGGGACTATGGTTTGGTAGAGAGGGAAAGATCTAGGGATTGGCATGTTCAGCTGCGGTACAAGGCCAAAGGCAGTAAATAGATGGGTGGATCTCTGACTTGCACTTAGATCTGTGACCTTTGGACGTTTGGTATTCGACCCCGCCCCATGGCCCTTATGTACATATCTTTAAAGTGTGTATTATAAACGATTTATTCCTACTAATATCTGTTTCCCTCTCCAGACTGTAAGCTCATTCTGGGCAGGGAATGTGTCTGCTAATTCTGTTGCCTCATCCTACCTTACCTCCCTGATTTTCAACTATTACCCAGCCCTATTACACTTTATTGCTCTAATAATGCCAACCTACTCACCGTACCTTGTTGTCATCTATCTCACTGTTGACCTCTCCCTCCTGTCCTGCAGCTGTCCTGGAACACTCTCCCTCTTCCTATTCTACAGGTGATTCCTCTCCCCACCTCCAAAGCCTTATTGAAGGCACGGCTCCTCCAAGAAGCCTTTCCCAACTAGGCCCTCACTTCCTCTTCTCCCACTTCCTTCTGTGTCGCCTTTGGACTTGGATTTGTACCTTTCATTTAACCCTCCCTCAGTCCCACAGCGCTTATGTACATAGCTGTAATTTATTTGTTTAAATTAATGTCTGTCTCCCCCTCTAGACTGCAAGCTCACCGTGGGCAGGGGATGTGTCTACCAACTTTATTGTACTATATTCTCCCAAGTGTCTGTCTCCCCCTTCTAGACTGTGAGCCCACTGTTGGGTAGGGACCGTCTCTCTATGTTGCCAACTTGTACTTCCCAAGCGCTCAGTACAGTGCTCTGCACACAGTAAGCGCTCAATAAATATGATTGAATGAATGAACGCTCTCCCCTTCTAGATTGTGAGCCCGTTGTTGGGTAGGGATTGTTTCTATCTGTTAACGAATTGTACTTTCCAAGTGCTTAGTACAGTGCTTTGCACACAGTAAGTGCTCAGTAAATACAGTGATCGCTTGATTGATTGGTGCTACAGAGAGAGGAGTCCCTGAATGAATGAATGAATGAATGAATGAATGAATGAATGAATGAATGAAGTGCTTAGTATAGCGATCTGCACACAATAAGCCCTCAATAAATAGGATTGATTGATTGGTGCTACAGAGAGGGGAGACCCTAAGTGCTTAGGTGCTGCCTATACTTGAAGTCAAAGCAGCTGGAAATTTAGAAGTAAAGAAATGAGGCTTGGGCTGAGAAAGAGTGTCTCGAATGCTTCCCTCTAAGTCTGTGTGTGGTCCAAAGCTGTCAACATCTTTCTGAGCGGTGTGGTGGGCTTCTGGCTCCGGGCGACTGAGGACAGGAAAAGGTTAAGGTAGGAGGGAACGGATGCCGCTGCTGCTTGAGAAACTGAAACATTTTCTTCCCACTTTTAGAAAGAACAGAAGCCACAATACGAACTATATTCAAATGCATTTCGAGAGTCAGGGTGGAATTCAGGGCTAGAAAGGAAAATATCCCTGGCAGGGATTTAGTCAGAGAGTTCCCTAAGGTCCAGCCAGAGGGGCCACCTGTCCTTAGAGTTAGTAAGCAAATGCCTCCGTCGGATCAGGCCTTGACCCAGATTTCCTTCATCTTCTTGCTGACTTTTCTGCCCATGCAGAAGAGAAACTAGAATGCCCTGTGGCTGGAGCTTTCTGAAACCTACAAGATTTAGGAGAGTTTTCTGGAGAAACCAGAAACCTTCCTTTTCACCCGCAATCAGATTGTCAGCACCTCCAGCACTATTCATGATTAAGAGAGCTGTCCTTTGGTTGGAACCCTGTCATTCAGCGCTGAGAAGCAGCGTGGCTCAGTGGAAAGAGCACGAGCTTAGGAGTCAGAGGTCATGGGTTCAAATCCTGGCTCTGCCACTTAGCTGTGTGACCTTGGGCAAATCACTTAACTTCTCTGTGCCTCAATTACCTCATCTGTAAAATGGGGATTAAGATTGCGAGCCCCACATGGGACAACCTGATCACCTTGCATCCTCCCCAGCACTTAGAACAGTGCTTTGCACATAGTACATGCTTAACAAATACCAAAATTATTAAATTAAATTATTATTCAGGTATGAATTAATGTCTGGGACTCAGAGCCCAAGATCAGGCAGGTGGATTGCTCCCCACCTTACCCTCCCTGCCACACAACTCCCTGTACCATCAGTGGCCCTGAAAAGACAGATCCAACTGGGAATCAGGGCAAAAGTCCCATCTGCAGTAGCTTTGTAAGGGGGAATTTGGCGGATTTGGGTATTTGAGGGGGTTGGAAGTTACACTTCCCTCTGAACCTCTCCTCCGCTTCCTCTTCCCATCTCCTGCCATATCCCCAGTCCCTACCCTACCTGCTTTTGGCCATTAAGGAATGTTACTGTTATGGGTGGAACCTCAATATCGCAAGTATGAGTTTGAGGAACTGTGAGCCTTATTAGCGTGCGATGAAATTGAGGTATTTTAGGATTCCCCAGTATAAGACATTTTGGGGGTGTTTTGTAAATTTTTATTCTGAGGAGGTGTCCCCTGACATACTATTAGAAAAATTATGTTCTCTGCATCATCATCATCAGTGGTTCTTATTGAGACTTTACCGTACGTCGAGGACTGTGCTAAGCAAGTCCCCACTTCAAGGCCCTACTGAGAGCTCACCTCCTCCAGGAGGCCTTCCCAGACTAAGCCACCCTTTTCCTCTGCTCCTCCTCCCCTCCCCATCACCCTGACTCCCTCCCTCTCCTCTACCCCCCGCCCCACAGCACTTGTGTATATATGTACATATTTATTATTCTATTTATTTTATTAACGATGTGTATATATCTATAATTCTATTTATTTATCTTGATGCTATTGATGCCTGTTTACTTGTTTTGCTTTGTTGTCTGCTGCCCCCACTTCTAGACTGTGAGTCCGCTGTAAGGATTGGGTAAGGATTGTCTGTTGCTGAATTGTACTTTCCAAGCACTTAGTACAGTGCTCTGCACACAGTAAGAGCTCAATAAATGCAATTGAATGAATGAAATGAATGAATGAGAGAGCACACTACAAAAGAGTTGGTAGACATTCTCCTCTCACAATAAGCTTACAGTCTACAGAGAGAGACAGACATTGATATAAATAAAGGATTTATATCTCTGTATGGGGCTACAGGTTCCCTGGGCAGCCCCTCACTCATTAGAGGTGTGAGAAAAATATTAAGCTATGAACCAATTTCTCTCCTCACCTTCTTGGAAGTGCAATAAACTACATTCTGACTTAAATGGAGAGAAAATGACAGCATGACACAAATCGCTTCCTCATGACCCCCTATTTCAAGGGTTCCCAAACTTTTTTCACCCAAGAGCCCCTCCCACAATCAGATCATCTCTTCACAAAGAAAACAAAAGCCAGCTGCTCAGCTCCTGGGTATTTTTACAGGGACTCTAGGGCTTTTAGGAAGGGTGTCCAGGTTAGGGCACTGGGAACCAGAAAGAAGCTTGCTCACTCAGGCTCCAGCCGCAGACACTTCTCAGAACTCCTCTGAAGGCCCCAGTTTGAGAAGCACAGGGTAGTTTCTCAAAAAAATTGATTTTTTTTGTCAGTGGGGCTGGGGTGAAATGAAAGTTTCTTACAAAAATGAGTAATGGCCAATAACGGAAGTGGTCCTTCACAAATACAGAAGGCCCTCCTGCCATTCATTCAATTTTATTTATTGAGGGCTTACTGTGTGCTGAGTGGAACACTGTACTAAATGCTTGGGAGAATACAATACAACAATAAGCACACATTTCCTACCCACAGTGAGCTCGTGGGCTCCTCCAGCTTCACAAGCCAATCTGTGACAAGCCCTCCCCTCCCATCCAATGCAATGGAAAACTTTCACTGCTGTCCCAAGTCTCTGTGAAGACGCCTAAATCCTGTTTATGTCGATCAGTCAGTAGTATTAACTGAGTATTTACTGTGTGGAGAGCTGCTTACTGTGTGGAGAGCACTGTACTAAGCACTTGGGAGAGTGCGTGTCTCAATCTGTTGAAGATGTGAAAGATATCGCTCGTGTAAATGACCTGTTTCTTTGCAAATTTAAGCTGAATATGACATCAGTCAATCAATCAATGGTTTTTATTGAGTGCTTACTGTGAGCAGAGCATTGTACTAAGCACTAGGGAGAGAACAGTACACCAGATTTGGTAGACACATTCCTTGCCCCCAGTGAGCTTACAACCTTGTGGGATATCACCTATCCCTGGTGACCGAATCTGGCTGATTTTCCCAGTGAGCGTGTCAATTATCTATCATGCAAGTGCCTCTAGTGCAATGGTCTGCTCGCTGGACATGCTCCATTGAAAACTATTGACTGAATGACATGGATCATCATCATCATCAATCGTATTTATTGAGAGCTTACTATGTGCAGAGCACTGTACTAAGCGCTTGGGAAGTACAAATTGGCAACATATAGAGACAGTCCCTACCCAACAGTGGGCTCACAGTCTAAAAGGGGGAGACAGAGAACAAAACCAAACATACTAACAAAATAAAATAAATAGTATAGATATGTATAGATATATGGATGAGAAGTAGGTACTGACTGGACCTCAGAGAAACCTGTTTATTTTGGCCACTGTAGTTCCACTAAAACCCAGCTCGCCGAGAGCAGAGTAAAGAAATATACTCTGGTGGTTTTGTAAAAACAGGCTCAACTTACATGACTACCTGTCAGACTAGTTACACTGTACTGGGCAGGTGAAAGAGATGTGACAGATTAGGCTGGCAGTTTCCACAGTTCAGGGTTCTCCCTTTCCCACTGTAGATTTTGATGATCCTGTTGTTAACATATTTGAAGAGCGGCAGGACTATCACGCAGTAAAAAAAAAAAATATCCTGAGAAACAGCCCAAGCATCTGCTTGTGCAAAACTTCCCGTCCCCAGTTTCCAGTCTTTGATGAAAATGCCAGCGTCTTGAGTCCATCTTGAGACATTTCCAGAAATGCAATTTCTTTATTGTCCAAACTGGGACTACCACCAGATGGCCAAAGTCTTTGGAACAAGAATTAAAGGAGTTGAGCATTGAGCATATGGAAAGGCACCAACAAGGTTTATGCTCTTTTAAAACAAGACTTCCATAAAGGGCTGAATTCTGAAATAGAAAGGATTCTTTCAACTCTATCAGACTATATACCCTCTCACATGCTTTCCATTATGTAATTGTCCAAAGCATGTTCAGTGTATTAAAAACCTAAAAACCTTGAGAACTTTCTCCTTTACCGTTCATCTAACAGTTTGCTCCTATTTGAGCCTACTGACTGAAAGTGATGGAGAGGCTGAGACATGATTGTGACAAAGGCACACCAATTATTGACTCATTTTTTTACATACAGCCAAACTTTTCCCTTAGAAAAAGCCTCCTTCCTCTGCCTTCCCTGATTCCACTCTAAAATAAAAAACACATGATAAAATAGGAAGTCGGTTTCCCTTGCAGTATTAATGGAAAAAAATACTCTACCCTGATAGATGGAACTTGGCTTATTTTAAGGCTGCCCAGAGCCCGATGGACTGAATTTTCTAAGTTGTTTTCTTCATATCAAAGGGATGTGTATGCTTGTACCCAGTAATGTTGAAGCTGATTGAAGGGGAACATTGTTACGAGGCAACATAAACAGCAAGCTTTTTCCAACGGCACGAAGCAGACCTAATGGTATGAATCAGACCTAATGGCATGAAGCAGATCAGTTTGTGATTTTTCTTTAACCCTCAAAGCTGTTCTCAAGATAATCTGATGCTTTCCATATCAGATGCAGATGTGATTCCCCTGTGAGAACAGGGAAACAAGAAAATGCAAAATATGCCAGGATCAGTCAAAATCATTCCTCTTAAGACTGGCAGTAGGGCAATATAAAGAGGTGATTGAAAAGTTAGAATCTTAGGTAAAGGATGATGTAATGCCTTTTCCTTTTGCATGGCATGACTCTGTAGTCGAATGTGAAGTCTCATCAGAGGAGAATTTCACTGGGACTCTTCTTTTTCTGACCGAGGAATTTGCCCTTCCCTAACGACACAGTGATCCCATGATTGATTCTTATTCCATTGCCGTGAACAAGCCCTCACTGTGATGGAAACCCAGCATAACCCTAGACTGAGCCTGCTGAAAGGGAAGTCTGAATCCTGGTTCATCGGCTCAGCTGGGAAACAGGCTCCCACTCCAGAGATTACATCTGCAGACCCCTTGGTTGATCACTGGCCAGCAAGACAGGTAGACTCTTGTGGATCACTTGTTAACTTGGGATGGAAGGAACCCCTGTCGGGTAGAATAAAGCAGGCAGGGTCTGGACGAGAGCGAACATTTTTCATAAAAATAAGTGGGGTCGTATTTTTGCAGCCAGCATAATTTATGTGAAGCTGGCATTGTGCTTCTTACAGTTCCACATTAACCTTGTACAGTTGCAGATTTTAGTCCAGAGTTTCCAAATGCAGGATTCAATCAATCAATCGATAACATTAATGACAACCTACTGTGTGCAGAGTGCTATACTAAGCAGTTGGGAGAGTAAAGTGGGATTAGTGAACATAATCCTGCTCTCAAAAGGGCTACAGCCTAGCAGAGGAGACAGGCACTAAAATAAGTTACAGATAGGAGGGTGAAATAGAATGCCACAGTATGTACGTGATACAATAGGGGATTGTGAGTACCTAAGTGCTTAGGTAGACTGAAACCATGGATGTAGAAGGGGTGGGAGTTTCAGGCAAGAGAGAGATTGTGGGCAAGAGATTGGTGGTGGGAGAAATAAGAGCAAGGCACAGGTTAGCTTGAGAGGAAGAAGAGTGCGAGCTGGGGTGTAGTGGGAGAAAGAGTGGCTCAGAAGGAGAGAGAGCAGATGGAGGGCCTTAAAACTAATTATCAGAAGTTTCTGCTTGATGCAGAAAAGAAAGGGTAGTAACCACTGGAGATTTTGGAAAAGTGAGAGATATTTAGAAAAATGATATCATCCTTCAATTTCTTCACTCCTTCTGCAACTGGGGCTGCTCTGGGGTGACAACTGATCCCCACTGTAGTGCTCTGTCTATCCATCACACTGTTTCCCTCCTCACCTCAGCTCTTCTCACTCCGGTTAACTCCTGAGGGAAAAAAATATGAAAGAAGGACAGAGAACACGTCCGTTCCTGTATTAACGTGCCATAACTCAAGCAGCAGCAGCACACGGCCATGATCTACCCAACCCACTGGGCCACCAAGCTGAATTGCTGGTAGTCCTCATCGCCAACCCCTGTCCCCTTGGGGGCCATCCAGAGGCCCAGATCTCCCACCCACCTTATGCCAGTGTGAAGGATTCAGATTGTAGCAGTCTGCAGTTTCCATACAATGTAGAATGGTGTGTAGCTGTGACAGTTACTTGTGCTGAGACTGTTGGACTGAGCCATGAGGAACCTGAAACCCCGCTCCTCTAACCACAGTACCCTACTGCTTTCTTCATCTTTTTTTTAATGGTATTTGTTAAGCGCTTACTATGTGTCAAGCACTGTTCTAAGCACTGGGGGAGATACAAGGTAATCAGGTTGTCCCACTTGGGGCTCACAGTCCTAGTCCACATTTTACAGATGACGTAACTGAGGCACAGAGAAGTGAAGTGACTTGCTCAAAGTCACACAGCTGACAAGTGGCGGAGCCGGGATTAGAACCCACGACCTCTGACTCCTAAGCCCATCTTCACCCTGGTTGTTTATGTTGTTTGGATCTTTATTGGTTTATCTTTCCTTAATGTGTCTGTTGTCAATCCCTACTCCCCCACTTATATTCTTAGAGCCCTTTCAGGCCAGGAACAGTGCCTAAGGTATTTTTTCTCAGCAATATTTCAGTGCTTTGCACACAACAGACTCTTAGCAAATGCTATGATTACTACCACTACGTGAAATGCTGCAAAACTGCCTATGACAGCAAAGAGAAACAAAAGGAAAATTCCCATCTTTTCCTCTTGCAGAAGTATAGCAAACCAGCAAAGAGGTACTTTGACAAGGCCATAAAAGTCATTGCAAAATTTGCCGTTCTAGATTTTGGCCCTCAACTTCTCCATTGGATTCATTTTTGACCAACTGGGCCCTTACTTCCTTCAACGGTCATCTTGCTGACCTCGCATCCCAAATGACATGAGATTTTTCATTACATGGAACTGTTCTGGGAACTTCACAGTTGTTCCCTTTTCTTTCTTGGAGCTGAAGACACCTCGTCCTTCTTACAGCTTCATTCATGACTGTTTCAGCTACCCTACCAGCCTGGACTGTAGTTTTTGCAGAATGTTTTATGATCTTCATCATCATCACCAGGTAAAGTTTATTGATATAATGAGGAGAATTTTGAGCATCCAATATAATTGGCTGTGGAAGGGTGCTCACCATGGAATATATGTATCCAAGCCTATATTGTATTCTCCCAAGCACTTAGTAAAGTGCTCTGCACACAGTTAGCCCTCAATACACACAACTTATTGGCTGATCTCCAGTAAAGGAAATTTACACAATCATTCTAGCTGATCTCCCTCAAGTCTTTCTACTTTTCTCTTAAACCAACTCAGTTTCCCTTGGATTTCTACCCAGCTTCAACATGTCAGTGTTATTTAACTAACTTTTTTCTTTCCTCTGTCCGAGGCCAGGGTTGCTAGCTTCTCAGTTACACATTTTGGCATGTTTTCTCCTTAACGTGCTGTGGTGTAGATGGATGGTAGCAGAAAGGAAGTAGTGTCAACAGGAGCCTTATTTAAATTCAAGTTGTCTTGACTGTGCATTGTTTTTTTCTAGAGAGTCCCCCAGCATTGCTTTGAGCATGAATTTTGTTTTATTTGATTGATCGTTCCTAAGCCCAACTGAGCCAGGCTCTCTGGTCATACATCTTGCCACAGGCTCAGCTGTGCCCTGTTCCTCACTGCTGAGAACCCCTTAGGCACTGGCTTGCTTTTCTGACCTCCAGTAAACCCCACTATAAGCAGGAAACCAGAAAAGACTAGAAAAGTCCTGTTCAGATGCTTGATAAAGTTCAGGTAACTTGCTGGATGAGTAGCTAAGACAGGGTCCCGCCACTAAAAAGGAGAAAATAGTGACTTCTTGTAAAAAGAAAGGAGAATGAGGGAGAGAGGCAAAGGGAAAAGGAGAGAGAGAGAGAGAGAATCCTTTTCAAATCTAGAAGGGAGCTGAGTCAGGCTGCGTCAGCAACAGCTGCCTGCGCCTTGGGGTTTGAAACAATACTTTTTCCCTTACACAGCAACTTCCAACCGAGGATCTCTTCTGATTTCTTGGCAAAGGGGAAGCTTACCACATTCTTGTAAAGGAGGGTGGTGTACGTGCGGCGGGTGGCGGGGGTGTACGGAGATGGTCACCACTTGTGAATGGGGAAACTGAGGAACAGAGCTGTTTCATGATTTACCCATTGAGGATCATGGCTAAACAGGGGCAGAACCAGGATTAGAAATGAGTTAGGAATTCTAATTACCCAGATCATAGATCATCCTCTGAACCACAGCATTATAGCAACCCTTCTCAACCAGCCCCAACAAACAAGCCCAACTGCAATTTCATTATCTCGGATAGCTCCGAAAACAAGGGAATTAAGTCATGGTTCCTGGTCAGACCTGAAGATTTCAACTGAAGAATGTTGGAATTCCTGATCTAAGAGTAAAAGCCCAATTGAAAATTATCTTCCCTCCACTGGGCAGACAGTAGCTGAACTTAGATAACTGAATTATTATCTTTATGATTAAAATAGAGAGAAGCAGTGTGGGCTAGTGGAAAGAGTAAAGGCCTAGGGGTCAGAAAACCTGGATTCTAATCCTGGCTCCACCGCTTGTCTGCTGTATGACCTAGGACAAGTCAGTTAACTTCTCTGTGCCTCAGTTACCTCATCTGTTCAATGGGGATTAAATCCTTCGCCTTCTGATTTAGACTGTGAGCCTTATGTGGGACAGAGACTGTGTCCATACTGGTTATCTTGTATCTTCCCCAGCATTTAAGATAGTACGTGGCACATAGAAGGCACTTAACAATTCTATTAAAAAAATAGATTAACTATTTTTAAGAGAAAATAAATGGTATCCTTGAAGTACCTCTTAGACCAGCTCTATATTAATAAAATTAAATAGGGAATGGAATAAATTATACAAATAACTAGGGAAAATCCCTTACACTGAAATATCTAGATAATAGAAACAAGAATTTTATTTTTGCTTGAATTATCTGAAATACTGCCTCAATCAGCCATCTTACCCTCCTAGCTTCGACACGTTTTGAGAAAATCAGATAAGATATTTTTAAATTGTGGAGCAAAATGACTGTATGCAGAACACTGTTCCAAGCGCTTGGGGGAGTACATAAGAATAGGTAGATGTGGTCCCTGCCTTCAAGGAGTATACGGTCTGATTTTGTGTTTTGGATTCCCTGAACTCCAGAGACAACAAAGCTAATACCCTACATCCCTCCCCCACACTGCCATTTGATTGGGCTGGGGCAGAGGTCACTTGAGAGGGTGGGAGGTGGTGGGGGGATGCCATGCCCAGCAGGGGAAGAAGTGCAGTAAGCGAATCTGGAGTGCTACTCTCCTACTATAACCCAGTCCACACACTTGGCTCCTCTAATTCATTCAATCATATTTATTGAGCGCTTACTGTGCAGAGCACTGTACTAAGCACTTGGGAAGTAGAAGTCGGCAACATATAGAGACGGTCCCTACCCAACAACGGGCTCACAGTCTAGAAATGCTAACCTCACTGCGCCTCCATCTCGCCTATTTCGCCGCCGACGCCTCGCCCAAGTCCTGCCTCTGGCCTGAAACACCCTCCCTCCTCAAATCCACCAGACACCTATTTCCCCCCCCCCCCCCCCTTCAAAGCCTTACTGAAGGCAAAACTCCTCCAGGAGGCCTTCCCTGACTAAGCATCTCCTTTTATCTTCTCCTACTCTCTTCTGCATTGCCCTGACTTGCTCCCTTTGTTCTTCCCCCCTCCCAGCCCCACAGCAATTTATGTACATGTTTGTATTTTTTAAAATTAATGTCTATGTCCCCCCGCCACCCCCAGACTGTAAGCTCGTTGTGGGCAGGGAATGTGTCTGTTTATTGTTGTACTGTACTCTCCCAAGTGCTTAGTGCAGTGCTCTGCACACAGTAAGTGCTCAATAAATATGATTGAATGAATGAATGAGTGACTTTCCCTCTGCCCTGGACCCAAGAGTCCCTTTTCCCCTTACTAAATGTCTCAACTCTGTCCTCAAGTCTCTGCAGAAACAATGTTGGGGAGAAGGCAGCATCCAACTCCAGTCCCTGAACTGGAAGCAGCCTGGGCCAGCAGAGCCCAGCTCTTAACCCTGCCCCAAAATCCCCTGTCAGGGGACTGCAACTGCTTTGGGACACTTGGGGGGCACAGCTTCTAAGTGGCCAGGTATCACAGTCATGTTTCCCCCAATTCTGAAGGGGAAAATGGGCTGAGACTCGGGAAACAACTCTTTCCCTTTTTTTTTCTTCTCCCCATCTCTCCCTCCCACCAGCCCCAAAGAAGGGTGGGGTCACGGCTGAATGAGATTGATGAGCTGGGCAGGAAGGGGTGAGTCGCCTATTGTGGGGTTAACCCACTTGCTGGAGAAAAACTTGCCCCAGCTCTGAAATGGGAATTTCCTGCCTCCAGATAGAATAACAACATTGTTCAGCCTGAGCAAGGTCCTCTTCAAAATGAAGATCCCTAAGTCCTTCAAAAACAAAATCCAGCATAACCCAGTGGCAAGTATTAGTCTCATTTTATGACTGGAAAAATAGAGTCATAGCAAGGACAAAATGATTTCCCAGGGTTTCACAGTCTTCCCAGGAAAGAATCCAGCCTAACATTGAGGCACCCAGTCCAGAACTCTCTCCAGAAGACTACATTAAATTCCAAGAGCAAAAACTACCCTTGGTGGAGCTTGTTTATTGTTGAAAACATTTACAGTTCTTGATATACTACAAACTGTGAGATATAAGAATCTTAAAAATTCAGTGCAATATGATCAAGAAAGCACTGCGGTCCCTGAAAGGCGTATAACAAATTGATTCACCATACTGTAAATTTCATTCACCTTTCCTCTTTAAGTCTATGGTTTCTGAAAATGCTTTTAACCATGCAGATGACAGAGACAGAAGCTAATTCTGTAACGCATTAGATGGTTGCAGAAATAACTATTGATTTCCCCCCATACACACACCATTCAATTAGGGAGCTCATACAAATCATAGTTGCCTCCACCTTGGGTAGCCATTTAAAAGTTACTGGGATTAAAGCACGTGCCCTGATGTGGAAGCTCGGTAATCAGTCAAGATATTCTGAAAACGGACTGAATGCAGTGAGGTCTGTTCTCCCATTTCGGGCACACATTAATCAATATAGAGTAATTAACTTGAGAAAAAGGTCAGAAGTCGACTACGCCAACCATCAGAACCAGTGCTCTCTATCACTGACAATGTCTTCACAAATCACTCGAGATTGCAGTGAAAAGCTCTACATTGTATTCGTTTGTGTCTAAAAATATCAATCCTTTTATCTCATATTGGCTGAGTCTACACAGGGCAAAACCCAAACTCCCTAACCCATATCTGTCTTAGTCTTGTATGTGGACCCAGCCTCCTTTCCCATCAAATAAAAAGAGATATACAAACTAGTTCTTTTTGGCACAATTAGTATGAACTGGCTGAAAGCCAGGGTTTTATCCAATGGGATAAATCCTGATTGGTCCAAGCATTGGCCTGACATTGACATTTCGGGTCTGTCTCTTGGCTACTTAGAAAAGGAAACTTTTGTTTGTTTGCTTTTTTGAAACCTGATTTATTTGGCTCTTTCTATATTCATATTGTTTCCACTGGGACTTTATATTAAAAAAAAATTTGACTGAGAAGGTTAAAATCTAACATTAAATTTCAAGAAAAGCAAGGAAGACAATGTCCTTTTGAATGAGTAAAATGTGCTGATTTTCCATTTTTATTTTAGATAATGTCTCTTCCTTGTGATGGTTAAGCTTTCCTGCTAAAGGCTTTATCCCTGCCTGAGAAGAGATGAGTTTAGAGGGTTTTTTTTCCAATAGCATTTGTTAGGTGCTTACAATGTTCTAGACACTGTACTAAGTCCTGGGGTAGATACAAGCTAATTATATTGGACACAGTCCTACATGGGGCTCTTTATCCCCATTTTGCAGATGAGGTAACTGAGGCACAGAGAAGTTGTGACTTGCCCAAGGTCACATAGCAGAACCCAGGTCCCCTGACTCCTAAGATATGCTGCTTCTCAGGCCATGCTGCTTCTCACACTGAATTGAGAGACGGAGACACAGACAGACGCACAATGTGAGGAAAAATAGGAAACCAGTGGGGCAGAGAGGTCAGCCAGGCAGGTGAGCTACCATCAGGATTCTTCCAAGAAGATTCATTTAGTCTGAAAGGGGCAATGCCACCAAGCATTTATTTGGTATCAGAATTTCGTTTGGCCCAATGCTGAGTCTAGTTAGAAATAAGCTTTTCCACTAGAAAAATCCTCTCAAAAAATATATTAGATCCACGCAGATTCAACCATCCTCAGACTTGGACACTGGCAACCAGCTGCTGAGTTATCCAGGTACAGAGGCCACTGATGGTCCTCACAGATACCAGGCAGACTCACATGGCACCGCATGTGTCATGCCAAACGCTTAGTACAGTGCTCTGCACACAGTAAGCGCTCAATAAATACGATTGAATGAATGCCAGGCACACAGCACAAAGCGATGATGTCAGTCTTTTGCGAAAGTTCCTCTGAGGACACTTGAACCCAAGCATTTCTCCAATGGGGAGGGTGGGGTGTGTGACCTCTCCCACTTACTTGTTCTACAGCCATTGTGTCTCCTCCCTGATCCCTGCGAACACGGGTGCCACTTCTGAGCTGCAGAACCCTGCCAGGTGTTTAGAATAAAAAATGCCAGCCATAAAGGCATCCAATCTCATATACATGTGGGACAGGGAACAACCAGCTGAAAACTGGAGTAATAGTTACCGTGGCCCAGAGAAATTCAGTAATATCCTTAGGTTATTAGCTAGCCAAGACAACCTTTTTATGGTATTTGTTAAGTGCTTATTATGCGCCAGGCACTAAACCCTGGCATAGATGCAAGCTAATCAGAAAAGCAGCGCGGTTTAGTGGAAAGAGCACGGGCTTGGGAGTCAGAGGTCATGGGTTCTAATCCTGGCTCCCCCACGTGTCTGCTGTGTGATCTTGGGCAAGTTACTTAACTTCTCTGAGCCTCAGTTACCTCATCTGTAAAATGGGGATTAAGACTGTAAGCCCCACGTGGGACAACGTGATGACCTTGTATCCCCCCCAGCGCTTAGAACAGTCCTTCGCACATAGTAAATGCTTAACAAATGCCATTATTATTATTATTAGACACAGTCCCTGTCCCACATGGGGCTCTCAGTCTTAATCCCCATTTTACAAATGAGGTAACTGAGGTACAGAAACGTGACCTTGGGCAAGTCGCTTCACATAACAGACAGGTGGCAGAGCTGGGATTCGAATTCAAGTCCTTCTATATGTTGCCAAATTGTACTTCCCAAGCGCTTAGTACAGTGCTCTGCACACAGTAAGCGCTCAATAAATACGATTGATGATGATGATGATGATGAAGTCCTTCTGACTCGCAGAAGGCTCTATCCTCTAAGCCTATGCTTCCCCATGCTTTCCACCTGAAGGAAAAAAAATATCCCTTTGAAAAACATCGCATAATTGGCCTCATTTCTTAATCCAGTGTCTGTCACCTGTTAGCCAGGAAGGCCCAAACGTATCTGATTGAAGATCATACTCCTGAATGACGCCTGATTGGCCGGGGAGTTGGCCTGATTGACAGCTACTGCCTGAGGGAGCTCAGGGCTCTGCATTGCTCCTCTCAGACCACCGTCAGCTCATCCTGCCTTGACTCTGGGGACTGTCCCAGAAGCCACAGGAGAGCTACAGGGTGAGGAACAACAGCCCTGGAAAGCGGTAAAACCTGAAGTGCAACTTGTCAATCAGAAGGCTGAAATAACATCATGACCCTGGGGGTGGGTTCTGAGGCGAGTCTAGCGAGACGTAGCTCCAGAAACATTACCTGTTCCTTCATGGTACAATTCCCACCACTATACGGTCGGGAACTGCACTGAACTCAAAGCTTGTTCTGTGTAGATTGTGACACCAGAAAAACTCTTGTCAAAAAATGCCCTTACTCTGTGCAGCCTCATTCAGTGATATTGCCAGACAAGGCCAGGACTGGTGGTACCCTGAACTGGTGGTGCTCTCCCTCACTAATGGAATAAAGATGGATTGTAGAATAGGGTCAGCACTATTGATTGCTCCTGTTCTCAGAGATTCTGTGAGAAACTCGAAAGATGGTGGTAGAAGGAAGGTAAAGAGGAAGGACTTCCTTCCTCTCCTCCTAGTCCCCCTTTCCATCCCCCCATCTTACCTCCTTCCCTTCCCCACAGCACCTGTATATATGTATATATGTTTGTATATATTTATTACTCTATTTTACTTGTACATATCTATTCTATTTATTTTATTTTGTTAATATGTTTGGTTTTTGTTCTCTGTCTCCCTCTTTTAGACTGTGAGCCCACTGTTGGGTAGGGACTGTCTCTATATGTTGCCAACTTGTACTTCCCAAGTGCTTAGTACAGTGCTCTGCACACAGTAAGCGCTCAATAAATACGATTGATTGATTGATTGATAGATTGCAAGTGGTCATCTAGGAAATTTGCAGTAGGGCAGGCTGTAAATCTGATCAGAAAGTTTAATTCAGTAATGCAGGTAGAACCGAAGTCAATGCCCACAGAGCCAAAGAGACATGGGAAAAGGACGAGCTCCTTGAGGGCAGGGATTATGTCCACCAACGCTACTGTATTATACTCTACCAAGCACTTATTACAGCGCTCTGAACACGGTAAGCACTCAAAAAATGTCATTGATTGATTATCAATAGCTTTGCAAGGAATGAAAACTAGGGTTTAATCTGTCCGTGATAGGTGCTGAGGGTCAAATGCCACCCCCCCTCCCATTATGGCTTTGAATAAGGGAGGGTTATCAGGAGCAGAGTCATCTGATATTGGCAGTACCAGGGAATGTGAAACTGACACTGCTGAACATCTTGTACCAGAGAGCAAGGATGGCTTCAGCAGCAACACCTCACTATTCACACCCACAAAGCCCAGAGGAGACACTCGTGCCAAGACTAGGTGTCCAGGCTCTGCACACAAGTGCCCTGGCACAAATTAAGTTCTTTAGAAGAAATTTGAAATTATTTGTCAACAACTGTGTGTTCTCACCAAATTTTCTTCCAGTAGTAACACATGGACAAGTGCTACACTGACAAAGAAGCAAGAATATCAAAATTGCATTTGTGAGGTCAGAAGACCATGAAGCATCCTGGTGGAAAAAGCCTCAGAGCTCTAGAGCTTCCAAGTAGATTGTCAAGTCCAGGATACTTTAGCCAAGTAATGATTGTTCAACAGCTGAATTACTGGGGTCCTTGTTTCTTCTCTTTCACCTTGCTAACCCTCTTTTGGCCATTTGAGGTTTATTAATTCCTCCACCACTGTGAAAGTGGGAGTAGACACTGACTAGAATGAATTTTTTCTGTTATCATCTCTGGATTTCAATTATCCATACTCTCTGAACTCTCATCAGCTTAGCTGACAGAAACTTGCCTCTGCTCTTACCTTCTAGACTGTAAGCTCGCTATGGTTAGGGAACATGTCTACCAACTCGGTTGTATTGTACTCTCTCAAGTGCTTAGTACAGTACTAAGTAGTTATTAATAATTATTATGGTATTTGTTAAGTGATTAACTGTTCTTTGGGTACTGTACTGTTGAGTACAGTAAGTACTCAATAAATACAATTGATTGATTGAGATGGCCCATCCATTTTTTTGTCCAGTGCCATTATCACCCATATTTAACTTAAAATGGCCAGAAAGGATCACCAACATTGATGTTCTAGGGAGTAGCCATCTATGAGCATCAAAGCTATTTTTCACCGGATTAATCATGGGCAGAGGATGGATGAAAGGATGGGCAGGCAATTAGAAGGAACCATCCCAGCAGGAAGTGATTCTTCTGGCTGAAGAGGCTGGAAACTGCGGTGATGAAGTGGTCCATTGGGAAAGATGCTCAAGGAGGGTGTGATGGCCCAGAAGAGCTAACAGACTGATAAATGATTAGATTCCTTCCCATTCAGAGCCCAGATGTGTGTGTGTGTGTGTGTGTATGTGTGTGTGTGAGCGATGATATTTTTCCAGAGTCCCAAACCTTGTCTAATATGAGAAAATGCTTTTATGATTTTTTTGCAAGCTAGTCAAATATTCTATGTGTTCAGACATGCTACTTGTTCGCCAGAGTTGATTAGCTGGTAAATCCTGTCTTGCTTTGCCAGCAAGTAGAGCAGGCATCAGTCTCAAGTTAGGGAAGCCATGACAAAGTAATGTGTGGCAACAGCGCTGGGAGACTTGTGCTCTATTGGTGAGATTTTCAGGGAGGTATTTATGGTGCTAGTAGGTCATTCTTTTCTAAGCAGAAGTTGTAAAGACTTTTCAGACATCAATAAATATAATTTTGCATTTACTTTCATGGTAACAGATTCATAAAAGTGAATCCCCACACCTCAGAAGAACAAGCATTAGAGATTGCTTCCATATATGATTTTGTTTTGGTTTTTTTAAACCCATTAAATCATCATCATCATCATCAATCGTATTTATTGAGCGCTTACTATGTGCAGAGCACTGTACTAAGCGCTTGGGAAGTACAAATTGGCAACATATAGAGACAGTCCCTACCCAACAGTGGGCTCACAGTCTAAAAGGGGGAGACAGAGAACAAAACCAAACATACCAACAAAATAAAATAAATAGAATAGATATGTACAAGTAAAATAAATAAATAGAGTAATAAATATGTACAAACATATATACATATATACAGGTGCTGTGATATATACAGGTGCTGTATATCAGTGGCACAAAGGATGAGGCAGGAAAACAAGTTGGTTCTGGGAAAGAGTTTCTCCCTGCTCCCTTCAAATAAATGCAGCACAGGAAGAGAAAAGGGTTTGTATTGTGGAGAGGAGAGGAAGTGGGTTGTTGGGGGGGGACGGACCACAAAAGCCTCCTGCAATAACCTCTTTATTTCTCTTCCTCCCCTCTGCTTCTCAATCCCTAGTCGCCTGGCAGCCCTAAGGGTGGCAAACCTACTTCTGCTCCCTGCCCTTTGCCTAATTCCAGCTGTATCTGGGACAGCTGCCACCCTCGCCTTGCCCTCATTCTGCTTCTTTCACCTGGGCTGGCATCTGCTCTGGTGGCCTTACTAAGGGATGGGTCACTTTGAGGATAATGTGGCATCTTTTACTGGATGACATGACTTTGTGACTTTTGTCCCACTGTGCCTTCATGCTCCACCCTGCCTATCAACTCCCACTTCCCCCGCCCCCTAATCCCTGTAGCTCTTTGAAATCTCTGCGCCTTCAGCTCCCAGCACAATTGCTCCTGCACTCCAAAACCTCAGTCCTCCCCACCCACCCAGACAGTAAACTGTGTCTCACCCCCCCATTGGGCCAGACCCATGCCCATAACTGACCCTTCCCCAGGGCTTAATTTTTGACTTGTTGCAGTAGGATCACGCCCACCCCATCCCTTCTGCGCAGATCCCTTTAAGCCTGCACCACCTGAGACTCTCCATATCCATGGAGCAGAGAGTACAGAGCCAGGAAATGGTGGTTCCTTCCCAGGATTCCTCCCCGCCTGATCCCATCCATTACCATCTCCACACCTCTGGGGATCCCGGCATCGCAGGGGGGAGGGATCCACAAGGAAGGGGCAGGGTGACTACAGCTGGAGATGGTTGGGGTGAGAGGGGGTGGGCATAGAAAGCGTGGGAAGGAGCAGGGTCAGGGGCAGAGTGGGGTGGGGTGGAAAGGCTCAGGGGAGCCATGGAGACAAAGATTTCAAAGAACCACGAGTGGGTAGGACAGGGAAAAGGGGGAGGATGAAACATGAAAAAGCTCAGGCAGGCCTTATCGTGAAGGGAAAGATGGTCCACTCTGGTGTGATCTGCTTCAGAGCCTTCACCAATTCTACCATTGCTTCCTCTCTCCTTGTCCCTTTATTTTTCTTTCCTGTGCCTCTTCCTGTCCATCCCTTCCTCCATCCTCACCTTATTCCTGACTCTCTTTTCCTCTTCCTGTCCTTATCTTCTACCTCTGGCTCTCTTCTTGTCCTTCTCCTCTTCCTCTCTCCTCTGACAAGCCCTCAAAGTGAGAAATACAAACACAGCAAAAAAAGACAATGAGAGAGAGAGAGAGTACATACCCACAGAGAGAGGACCCAGAGAAACGTAAGACTAAAAGACACAATTCAGAAAGATAGCAGAGAAACACAATAGAGTGAAAGGCCGAGATTCATTCATTCATTCAATCGTATTTATTGAGCACTTACTGTGTGCAGAGCACTGTACTAAGTGCTTGGGAAGTACAAGTTGGCAACATATAGAGATGGTCCCTACACAACAGTGGGCTCACAGCGGAGCCACGCTGCTTCTTAGAACAGTGCTTGGCACATAGTATGTGCTGAACAAATACCATCATTATCATCATTACTATTAGTTAATAATAATAATAATAATCATGGCATTTATTAAGCTCTGCCAATTATCAGCTGTGTGACTTTGGGCAAGTCACTTCACTTCTCTGGGCCTCAGTGACCTCATCTGTAAAATGGGGGTGAAGGCTGTGAGCCCGAAGTGGGACAACCTGATCACCTTGTATCCTCCCCAGTGCTTAGAACAGTGCTTGGCACATAGTAAGCGCTTAACAAATGCCATTAGTATTATTATTATTATTAAGTGTGCCAAGCACTGTTCTAAGCCCTGGGGAGGTTACAGGGTGATCTGGTTGTCCCACAGGGAGCTCACAGTCTTCATCCCCATTTGACAGATGAGGGAACTGAGGCCCAGAGAAGTGACATGTTGTCAACTTGTACTTCCCAAGCGCTTAGTACAGTGCTCTGCACACAGTAAGCGCTCAATAAATCGTGGCTCAGTGGAAAGAGCCCGGGCTTGGGAGTCAGAGGTCATGGGTTCGAATTCCGGCTCTGCCACATGTCTGCTGTGTGAACTTGGGCAAGTCACTTCACTTCTCTGAGCCTCAGTTACCTCATCTGTAAAATAGGGATTAAGACTATGAGCCCCATGTGGGACAACCTGATCACCTTGTATCCACCCCAGCACTTAGAACAGTGCTTTGCACATAGTAAGTGCTTAACAAATGCCATTATTACTATTATTATTATTACTACTACTAATAATAAATACGATTGAATGAATGAATGAAGGAGATTTCTCCTTGATCCCCTCAGGCTCTCCATCCCCTTTCCCTCCCTTCCCTCCTCCTGCCTCTGTCCCCTAAGTTTATTGTTGTTACTCTTCCTAGGGCCCAGCTCACCTAAGGATATTTTGTGGTTGTTATGCCCACAAAGATCCCAAGGCTGGTTTCAGTGCTGTTATGTGAAGAGATGTTGGTGTGTAAGGAGAAGGGATGGGAGGGATGGGGCCTGGGGCTGCTGATCAATCAGTCGATCAATCAATGGTATTTACTGAATGCTTACTAAATGCAGATCACTGTACTAAGTACTTGGGAGAGTACAATATAACAGAATTCTGTTAAATTTAGCAGATACGCTCCCTGTCCATAATGAGCTCACAATCTAGAGCTTAGAACAGTGTTTAGAACAGTGCTTGGCACATAGTAAGCACTTAACAAGTACCATTACTATCATCATTATTATTGAAGTCTGATGGCAGAGACTTCACAGGAACTAAGGTCACCCCACAGGGAGCCAGAACCAGTAGGGTAAGGCAGGGTGGAAGGAATCGGAGACAGGGTCTGACTAGGACTCCGCTATATCCCGAAGGTGGACAGCTCTACCCAGGTGATTTACTCTAACTCACAGACTCCAACTGGCCCTGGGCTCCTTATGGAGAGAGGAGGGACTAGCCCAGGACTACGCACCAGACTGCCCACTCCGAAGAGTCTCCATCAAACCCCTCTTTCACTTTGTCTCCCCTCCCCCTACTCCAAAAGAGGATCCTTTCTCCTCTGATATGCTCGATTGATAGAATGATCGATTGATTTCCTCCCTCCTGCTCAATGGGGCAGCCTCACCTTGTGAGAGGCAGGGATCAGACAGGATGTGCCATTTCTTTCCAGCAGCTGTCCCTTGGGATCAGGTAGTAAGGGCACCGAAAGTTTCCTTCTTCTTCAGCTTCTCCCTCACATTCCCCACAGCCTAGCTCTGCCACTGTGGGCAGGGTGGCACTCCTGGGGAATATGAACCCAACAATTATGAGATCACCCATAGCTTGAGGAGTGTAGGGGGAAACACCCCCTCATTTCCGTGAAATTGGTGCCCGTGCAGGGAGACACATCTCCCAGCTACACCTGGATACAAACAATCAGGTGTTTTATTATTTCATCTTTCCTCATATGTCTGTCACCCATCTTCTCTTGCTGCCTCTCTCTCTCTCACGCTCTCTCTCTCTTTCTTATTCTTAGATTGTGAGCCCCTGAGAGACAGGGACTGAGTGTAATTCTCACATACAAACAGATACAGATACAAATTGAAAGGCAGAAAAACAATGGCACAGAAGAATGATCACACCCAGAGGTACAGGCATATTATGTTTCTAACAACTTGTCAAAATATAATTTGCTCCTAAAATTATGAAAAATCTGAGATTCCAAGTTCCTAACCCCAATTTTCTATTGGATTGACTGAAAAAGAGTGTTTTTTTTCCCCCAAGGACACAACTACTGCTGATTTCATTAGATGTAAAGATTTAATTAATCTTGAATTGTACAGTTAAGTAATTGGTTTTTCAGAACATTGTATTTCTCAGAAGTTGCGGAGGTAAAAATAAATGGTCAATATCAAGATTTACAGAGGCAGGGTAATTTGCAACCAGTCACCTTGAAATTGGCAGGAATACACAAGTTTTTGTGTGTGTGAGTAATCCTTACTGCACATGACGAACAGGAAGGGGTTTCTGGCACACTTTCTTAATGAATGAAAAGGGCAGAGTCTGAATATCTCTCATCATCTAAATCTTTCAAAGGCCTGCTGCTTATTGATGTAAATGCACATCTTCGTGAAGTCTACATTATAAAACTAGGCCATTTGGGGGTGTGTACAGGGCCAAGAATTTTCCAGAAGGTCATGTCTAAAGAGTGCAATAGTTGAGCATCGCAAATACATAAATGTGAATAACTATGAGTGCTTATAAGAATACATATAAATATGAATTCTCCATCACCATCATCATCAATAGAATTTATTGAGCTCTTACTGTGGGGCAGAGGACTGTACTAAGCGCTTGGGAGAGGACGGTACAACAGATTGGTAGATAAATTCCTTGCCCAGGAGCTTACAGTCTGTGACATTAGGGCCCTCAGCAGCCCTTTTCTCCAGCCCAGGGAAGGTGAGGAAACAGTGGCAGCATGACGCCATCTCAACGTTTAAAATGTTGGACAGGTCGTGGTTGTGGCTGCGTCTGCGGCTGTGACTGTTGGAGCCCTGAGGAGCCTGAAGCTCTGCTCCTTCACTTGTAGTAACCTGTTGTTCTTGTGGTATCTATCTTTTTGTCTTTTAGGTGGTTTTGTGTTTTTACTGTGTTTACCTTTTCATCTTTCCTGGTGTACCTGCCACCCACCCTCCCTCCCGTTCTTATTCTTAGATATGAGCTATCTTAGTCTTTGTCTTTTAGGTGGTTTTGTGTTTTTATTGTGTTTACCGTTTCATCTTTCCTGGTGTACCTGCCACCCACTCTCCCTCCCATTCTTATTCTTAGATATGAGCTCGTTGAGGGCCAGGGACCAAGGTGCAATTCTCATCTGTGCATTTTTCCCAATTTTAGTACAGTGCTTGGCATATATGTGCCTCATAAATAATACAATAACAACAACTACTACTACTACTAATAATAATAGTGGCATTTATTAAGCGCTTACTATGTGCAAAGCACTGTTCTAAGTGCTGAGGAGGTTACAAGGTGATCAGGTTGTCCCACCGGGGGCTCACAGTCTTCATCCCGATTTTACAGATGAGGTAGCTGAGGCCCAGAGAAGTTAAGTGACTTGCCCAAAGTCACACAGCTGACAATTGGCAGAGCCGGGATTTGAACCCTTGACCTCTGACTCCAAAGCCCGTGCTCTTTCCACTGAGCCACGCTGCTCACTACTCTTACTACTAGTACTACTACTGCTACTACTACTGAGCCCGTTGGTGGGTAGGGATTGTCCCTATCTGTTGCCGAATTGTACTTTCCAAGTGCTTAGTACAGTCTTCTGTACACAGTAAGTGCTCAATAAATACGATTGAATGAATGAATGAATACTACTATTACTACTTCTGTGGCTACTAGTACTATTACAGCTACTCTGAATAGACAACTGATAGATTCCAAAATCCCTAAAAATGTTTGAAGTTTACCCTTTCGTCAGGGCTTAGTTCTTGAACTGAGGGGTGGAGAATCACTGGATGTAATTATGCACACTGAGTTTGGCATTCCATATTCAAAAAGCAGCCCCTTGGAGGATGGCAGAGAATTATATTGTATTCTCCCAAGTGCTAAGTACAGTGATCGGCGCACAGTAAGTGCTCAATAAATGTGATCCACTGATGGAAAGATGAGTTGAATCTTGAAGTTTCCAGCATCTTTGAGTATGTGACATCATTAAATGTTCACTGTCAGCAAACAAACAATCTCAGGGCTATGAACACAAACCTTTTTTCCACTGGACTAAGGCTTCTAGCTTTTGTAGAGCAATCCAACTGGTTCTATTCTTAGTCAACGAGTCTAACTTGTTTGGAATCTTACCACCTGAGGGGCACCAGTCACTCAAAAATAAACCCTGAGAAACATCATACGGACATCGTCAAGAAACTCGTCCGGAAAGACTTTAGGATTTAAAATGAAAAATTACAACTAGTTGAGTTACATGAGTTATGAATGCAGTATGTGGACCTGCATTTAAGTTTTTTTAAAGATATTTAAGATCAAATTTTAATGTCTAAAACCCTCAAGGTTTTACCATGTGTCATCGTGAAGTTTTAACTGCTGAAATTTCTCTTTGGGGGAAAAGCTTGATATTCCAGATAGATGACTCTTCTAAAAAGATTCCAGCTTCTGCTCACCTACAAATATCTGTAGTAGATTGCTTTCTGCAGTAAACAATTCATCTTTCTAATTAAATAGGTTTATGTCACGCCTTCTTCCTTTCCCATCATCAAAAAAGGCCATCAAGTTGAAAAAAAAAGCTGAATATTTTGGGGGAGGGAGAATTTAATAAAGTCGATCTAATCCTTTAAGAGTACATATATTCCCAGATTTGGCACTGGATTATCTTCACATCTGTGCATTAAGGCTCCCTTATGGGATTGACTTTCCTATTTGGAGATGCTACTGTTACTACCTAAAGTTCAGTGTTAGCCAACTCCCAGATGCAAGGGAGAGAATCAAGTCCAGAGACCCATGGATGAAAAGGGCAACATAAATACACCATGTGACTGTTACAGCTGTAGAGAATAGTATTTATTTGTACAGCCTATGTTTATCACAGATATTGAATTTCCCACTTTAATGGAGAATTTCACTTTAGAGATTACATGTGGAAAAATAAAAACAGAAGCCAAATTGCCTGATACAAAACAATCACAATTTCTGGTCATATTTATGGAAAACTAGCTTTTATTTATTTTTGGATCGGTTTCCTTGTTTATTTGAGTATATGGAGGTACTGAACTGGTGAGTTGTGCTTCATAAACCTAACTCCCACTCCTGCCCCTGCCTCCTGCCCAAAAAAGAAATAGGGTTGGTGAGAAAGGAGAGGAGAGAGGAGGGGAAGGAAGGTGAGGAAAATGGAGGGAAGAAGGAAACAGAGACAAAAAAAGAATAAGGTGCACATAGATAGCAAGGACCCACACTTTCTCACACCATGAGAAGCAGCCTGGCATAGTGGATAGAGCACGGGCCTGGGAATCAGAAGGTCCTGGGTTCTAATTCCGGGTCCACCGCTTGTCTGCTGTGTGACCTTGGGCAAGTCACTTCACTTCTCTGGGCCTCAGTTACCTCATCTGTAAAACGGGGATTGAGACTGTGAGCCCCATGTGGGACAGGGACTGTGTTCCAACCCAATTTGCTTGTAGCCACCCTAGTGCTTAGTACAGCGCCTGACACATAATTAAGCGCTTAACAAGTACCATAGTTATTATTACCTACAGACAATAATAATAATAATAATAATAATAATGGCATTTATTAAGCGCTTACTATGTGCAACGCACTGTCCTAAGCACTGGGGAGGTTACAAGGTGATCAGATTGTCCCACAGGGGGCTCACAGTCCTTCCCCATTTTACAGATGAGGTAACTGGGGCACAGAGAAGTTAAGTGACTTGTCACACAGCTGACAATTGGCAGAACAGGGATTTGAGCCCATGACCACTGACTCCAAAGCCCGTGCTCTTTCCACTGAGCCACGCTGCTTGGCACACTGATTCTTCCAAGCCTGGTTTCCCGGGGTGTTGGGCGGTGTTGGCGGTACTGTGGAGCCTCTCTTCTCAAACTCGATTCATGAACGGGAATACCTCATTCTCTGTTCTGGCCCAGCTTCTCTGAGCTCTCACCTTCCCTATCTCCACACAGAGCAGTCCATCAATGGGTGCCTTGGCCCATTACGGGGGACTGGGATCTTCCACAACCAAGACACACAGTCCCCTTCCTATTCTCTGCTGGAGTGGCTGGGGGATGATAGGAAAATGGTCAAGCAGGCATTCACAACAGTGACTGCTAAGATGACAGGAGGCTCCAGCAGTCTTCACCCGCCACATTCCTGGTCTTCTTATCTCCTAAACTGAGCTATCTGTGGGAAGATTTTTCATAAATACCCACTTCTGTAGTGGCTCTCACAAAACATCAAATAGATCTCTAGACTGATTCACTCCATTCTTCAGGGTTGAGATAACAGTTACTTTGGAAGTTGACCCCTTTACAACCAAAGTAGCTGTTAAGGTTGGGTAAAAAGAAAAAAAAACTTCCAGAATATTCTAGAAATGATTTTCCCTCTTTACGCTCGTTGACAGAATCAAACACCACGGTTGGTAGTTTTGGTTTCCAGAGAAATCGAAGACTGGTGATCCACCACTTTAAAATGGAGGGCCACTTCATTAGGGAAAAGGGCTAGGGGATAAATAATGCTTTGTGCATCACTGACAATATGCTGGAGTGATTGCTTTGTATGTGGAGTTAGTATTGACTGTGCCTAGAATCTGGGGAGGGTGAGGGGTCTTTCCTTCCAAAAATTTTCTCTAGCTACTTTGTTTCTCATTGCCATCTTGGCTTGTTGAATTTGTAATTTATGGTTTTGTGTCTTATGTTATCGTCCTTTGTGTCTGTTAAACCCCTTTTAGATGGCAAATCCAGTGAGGGACCAGGATCCTCTAATCTGCTTGCCTTTTATTTACCTCAGCTCAAAGCCAAACTCCTCCCATAGTAAGCACTTAAAAAATACCATTACTACTACAGAAGTATTGTTATAACCCAAGTTGTGGCTTGTTTTGATGCACCATCCCAGGGCAAATATTGCATAGCTAATGTCAGAATGTTGTACTCTGATTGCTCAGCAGCATTTTAAGACCCGATTTGACTAATTACTGCTCTGTTGTCTCCCTTTTCCCCCTATTCAGGGTTTCTTGGAAGTGAAAGGGAGTGAGAACTTCTACCCCATTCCATTTCAAACTACCTGGAAGTTAAGGATTTTTTCCAAGTCTCCCTCCTTCTGCTGGGGGAGGTGGGGGGAAGGTCGGGGGAAGCTATCAGTTGCAGAAAAGACTGAGGAAAGCCAAAAATAAGGGATTGGGGAATGGAGAGTGGTTATCAGCCCTCTCTGCCATTCCCCTGCTTGTGACCTTGGGCAAGTTGCTTAACTTCTCTGTGCCTCAGTTACCTCATCCAGAAAATGGGGATTCAATTTAATACCTGTTTTCCCTTCTACTTGGTCTGTGAGTCCCGTGTGGGACCTGATTATTTTGAATCTTCTTCATTGCTTTGTATAGTGGTTGGTACATAGAAGTACTCAACAAATAGTATTATTATTATTAGAACTCAAGTACTTTTGGCTCCCAGGCCATGCTCCTACCTCCATTTCAATCTCATTTATCTATCCATTGAGCTCTTGACAACTTGCTGTCTAGCCTGGAACTCCCTCCCCCTCCATATACAACAGACCACTGCTCTCTCCATCTTAAAAGCTTTATTAAAATCCCATCTCCTCCAAGAGGCCTTCACCAAATCCTCATTTCCCTTACTCCCTTTCCCTTTTGCAACACCCATGAACCTGGATCTTTACCCTTCATGGACTTGATATTCATCCCACCCTCGACCCCAAAGCACTTATGTACTTAATTTGTTATTTATTTTAATGTCTGTCTCCCCCTTTAGACTGTAAGCTTCTTGTGGGGGAGGGAACATGTTTAGCCACTCTGTAGTAATGTACTCTCCAAAACACTTAGTAGACCGCTTTGCTCATAGTAAGCAGTCAATAAATACCACTGATTGATTTTTGAACTGTAGAGGGAGAGGCTGGAAGCTGATGGAGGCGTCTAGTTGGCATACGGCAAGTATCTGGATCAGGGCAAAGGTTGTTTGGATGGAGAGGAAGGGATGTATTCAGGAAATGTTGTGGAAAAAAAAAAAGGCAAGATTTCCTGCCAGACTGAATGTGAAAGGTGAAAAATGACATAGCAAAGATGTATCTTCTGGGATGAGATCACTGAACTTTATTGGTGGTTATCAGTGTACATCACACTGAAAATAGAAGAACGTTGTGAATGTTATATATAATGAATATATGACCTAGAGTTTATTTTTTACACTATTTGAAAACTATTACTTTTTTTGTCACGTCCCCTAAGTTTGTTTAACCCTGTATAAAAGACCAAATATTCACTATATTATTGTAATGCATTTTAAAAGCAGTTTGAAATTAGGATTCAACAATGACTGTTAAGAAAAATGACCTTTTACCAAATAGACATTCAGTACCAAGGCCCCCCCTCCCCGACACTGTAGTCCAGTACTTTTTTATGGTATTTGTCAAGCCCTCACAGTGTCAGACACCGTATTAAGCACTGGGGTAGAAAGCAAACTAATCAGGTTGGACACAGACCATGTCCCACATGGGGCTCACATTCCTCACCCCCATTTTCAGATGAGGTAACTGAGGCACAGAGAAGTACAATGGTTTGCCCAAGGTCACATAGAGCGGAGTCGGAATTAGAGCCCAGGTCCTCTGATTTCCAGGTCGGTGCTATGTAAGTACGTTAGAAGCCACTGGAAACCCCATAGGCGGCCCTGGGAGAGCTGGAAATGTCACTTAAAGGCCCACTTGATGGAGACCCTCCGGCAGGGCTGGGCAACTGCTGATTTAAAAATAATCCTAACAGCTGATCGACCCCCCTGCACTCCCTCATCCTTCTGTCCATCCATCCCTCCCTCTCTCCCTGATGGTGGGCCGGCAGCCCTCCGCCCTTTCCTCCTGGCATTGCCAGGCAGGGCCCGGAGTGAGGGGAAGATGCCTGGCCAGGTGCTTGGCTGGTCCCTGGGAGGAGACGAGACTGCTTGGCTATGCTTCCTCAGGCAGCGTGGCTCAGTGGAAAAAGCACGGGCTTTGGAGTCAGAGGTCATGGGTTCAAATCCCGGCTCTGCCAATTGTCAGCTGTGTGACTTTTGGCAAGTCACTCAGCTTCTCTGGGCCTCAGTTACCTCATCTGTAAAATGGGGATTAGGACTGTGAGCCCCCTGTGGGACAACCTGATCACCTTGTAACCTCCCCAGCGCTTAGAACAGTGCTTTGCACATAGTAAGCGCTTAATAAATGCCCTCAAAAATAATAATAATAATGGTATTTGTTAAGCGCCTACTATGTGCCAGACACTGTACTAAGCACTGGGGCGGATACAAGCAAATCGGGTTGGACACAGTCCCTGTCCCACTCAGGGCTAACAGTCTCAATCCCCATTTTACAGGTGAGGTCACTGAGGCCCAGAGAAGTGAAGTGACCTGTCCAAAGTCACAGAGCAGACTTTGTTTCTCACCTCAGGGAGGCCACGCCTCAGGGGGACCAAGCCTTAGCAGCATAGCTCAGTGGAAAGAGCCAGGGCTTGGGAGTCAGAGGTCATGGGTTCTAATCCCGCCTCCGCCGCTTGTCAGTTGGGTGACTTTGGGCAAGTCACTCGACTTTCCTGGGCCTCATCTTCTGTAAAATGGGGGTGAAGACTGGGAGCCCCAAGGGGCCCGAGCCTCAGGGAAAATGAACTTGTATACTTGTACATATGTACATACTTGTACACATCTATTCTATTTATTTTATTTTGTTAATATATTTTGTTTTGTTGTCTGTCTCCCCCTTCTAGACTGTGAGCCCGCTGTTGGGTAGGGACCGTCTCTATATGTTGCCAACTTGGACTTTCCAAGCGCTTAGTACAGTTCTGTGCACACAGTAAGCGCTCAATAAATAGGATTGATTGATTGATTGAGTGAGCCAGAGGAGGGCTGCCAAGGCCCTGAGGCCTCCCAGTCCTTGCCTCATCGGGCAGTGGGCAGAGCAGGGAAGCCGTTGCCCGAACTACAGATCCCAGCCTGCCGCTCCAGTTCCCAACCACTTCCCAGCCCTCCCTCCTCCTCTTCCCCACCTTCCCGGGTCATTCGTCTGTGCCAGGGCTTTGGCCGAGTTTCAGGGGAAAATCAGGATGTCTGACGGGGTGAACCGGGGAGGAAAACCGGGGTTTGGAGGGAGGGCAGGCAAGAGAGACAAGGTTGGGGAAAGGGCTGGCATCACTGCATCCGGGTCCTGGAGGGGAGGAGAAGGGGATTTGAACCCACGACCTCTGGCTCCCAAGCCCGGGCCCCAAATTCCCTTCCCCGGGCCTTTCTCCCCAAGGAGCCCCGCCTTCCAGCGCTTAGAACAGTGCTTTGCACATAGTAAGCGCTTAATAAATGCCATTACTTAAAAAAAAATGGACACCCCCCCCCACACACCAACGCCAAGGAGAAGCAGCGGGGCTCAGTGCAAAAATCCCGGGCTTGGGAGCCAGAGGTCGTGGGTTCAATCAATCAATCAATCAATCAATCGTATTTATTGAGCGCTTACTGTGTGCAGAGCACTGTACTAAGCGCTTGGGAAGTACAAGTTGGCAACATATAGAGACAGCCCCTACCCAACAGTGGGCTCACAGTCTAGAAGTCCCAGCTCCGCCACTTGTCAGCTGGGTGACTCCGGGCAAGTCACTTCACTTCTCTGGGCCTCAGTTCCCTCATCTGGAAAACGGGGATGAAGACTGTGAGCCCCCCGTGGGACAACCTCATCACCTTGTAACCTCCCCAGCTTGGCACAGAGTAAGCGCTTAATAATAATAATAATAATAATGATGGCATTTATTAATTGGTTACTATGTGCAAAGCACTAAGACTGTGAACCCGCTGTTGGGTAGGGACCGTCTCTATATGTTGCCAACTTGTACTTCCCAAGCGCTTGGTACAGTGCTCTGCACACAGTAAGCGCTCAATAAATACGATTGAATGAATGAATAAATGCCACAAAAAAAAGCAGCGGGGCTCAGTGGAAAAAGCCCGGGCTTGGGAGCCAGAAGTCGTGGGTTCAAATCCCAGCTCCGCCACTCGTCAGCTAGGTGACTTTGGGCAAGTCACTTCACTTCTCTGGGCCTCAGTTCCCTCATCTGGAAAATGGGGATGAAGACTGTGAGCCCCCCGTGGGACAACCTGATCACCTTGTAACCTCCCTAGCATTCAGAACAGTGCTTGGCACAGAGTAAGCACTTAATAATAGTAATAATGAGGGCATTTATTAAGCGCTTACTATGTGCAAAGCACTAAGACTGTGAGACCGTTGTTGGGTAGGGACCGTCTCTATATGTTGCCAAGTTGTACTTCCCAAGTGCTTGGTACAGTGCTCTGCACACAGTAAGCGCTCAATAAATACGATTGATTGAATGAATGAATGAATAAATACGATTGAATGGATGAATGAATGAATGCAATGCCAACTTGTACTTTCCAAGCGCTTGGTACAGTGCTCTGCACACAGTAAGCGCTCAATAAAAAAGATTGAATGAATGAATAAATGCCATAAAAAAAAGCGGCGTGGCTCAGTGGCAAGAGCCCGGGCTTGGGAGTCAGAGGTCATGGGTTCTAATCCCTGCTCGTCACTTGTCAGCTGGGTGACTTTGGGCAAGTCACTTCACTTCTCTGGGCCTCAGTTCCCTCATCTGGAAAACGGGGATTAAGACTGTGAGCCCCATGTGGGACAACCTGATTACCTTGTAACCCCCCCCCCCCCCCAGTGCTTAGAACAGTGCTTGGCACAGAGTAAGCGCTTAACAAATGCCATCATTATTATTATTAACACCAACACCAACCCCAAACAACACCAAGGAGAGGTAGCGTGGCTCAGTGGAAAGAGCCCGGGCTTTGGAGTCAGAGGTCATGGGTTCAAATCCCAGCTCTGCCAACTGTCAGCCATGTGACTTTGGGCAAATCACTTCACTTCTCTGTGCCTGTTACCTCATCTGTAAAATGGGGATTAAGACTGTGAGGCCCCACGTGGGACAACCTAGAGAAGCAGCGTGGCTCAGTGGGAAAGAGCATGGGCTTTGGAGTCAGAGGTTATGGGTTCAAATCCCAGCTCTGCCAATTGTCAGCTGTGTGACTTTGGGCAAGTCACTTAACTTCTCTGGGCCTCAGTTACCTCATCTGTAAAATGGGGATTAAGACTGTGAGCCCCCCATGGGACAACCTGATCACCTTGTAACCTCCCCAGTGCACATAGTAAGAGCTTAATAAATGCCATTATTATTATTATTATTATCACCTTGTAACCTCCCCAGTGCTTAGAACAGCACTTTGCACATAGTAAGCGCTTAACAAATACCATCATTATTATTATTGCTGTGTGTGCACTGTGTATGCACACACTGTGTATATACTGTGTATGCACTGTGTGTATGCGCGCACTGTGTGTACTGTGTGTGCGCGCTGTGTATGCGTGCGCTGTGTGTGTATGCGCGCGCTGTGTGTGTATGCGCGCACTGTGTGTACTGTGTATGTGTGTGCAGTGTGTGTGTGCGCACACACACAGGGGGATGGTCCAGCAAGGGGAGGGGTATCCCTGCTCCCGCCCGGCCGAGCCGATTGCGGCGGAGGAGGAGGAGGAGGGGGAGGAGGGGGAAGAGGAGGAGGGAGAGGAGAAGGGGGAAGAGGGAGAGGGGAGGAGGGAGAGGAGAAGGGGGAAGAGGGAGAGGGGAGGAGGGAGAGGGGAGGAGGGAGAGGGGGTGGAGGGAGAGGGGGAGGAGGAGGGGGAGGAGAAGGGAGGGGAAGAGGAGGAGGAGGAAGAGGACGAGGAGGGGGGAGAGGAGGAGGAGGAAGAGGAGGAGGGGGAGGAGGAGGGGGAGGAGGAGGAGGGGGAGGAGAAGGGAGGGGAAGAGGACGAGGAGGGGGGAGAGGAGGAGGAGGAAGAGGAGGAGGAGGGAGGAGAAGGGGGGAGGAGGAGGAGGAGGAGGAGAAGGGGAGGAGGAGGAGGAGGAGAAGGGGAGGAGGAGGAGGAGGGAGAGGAGGAGGGGGAGGAGGGGGAGGGGGAGGAGGGAGGGGAGGAGGGGGGGAAGGAGGGAGAGGAAGAGGGAGAGGGGGAGGAGGGAGAGGGGGAGGAGGGAGGGGGGAGAGGGGGAGGGAGAGGGGGAGGAGGAGGGAGAGGGGGGAGAGGGGGAGGAGGAGGAGGGAAAGGAGGAGGAGGAGGAGGGAGGAGGAGGAGGGAGGAGGAGGAGGGAGGGGGAGGAGGAGAAGAAGGGGCGGGGACTGCCTCTCTGGGTGTTGGTGTGAGGAGGGACGAGACGGGAGGGGACGGGAGGGAGGAGGGGAGGGGGCCGGGCCGGGCTGGGCCGGGAGGCAGCGGCCGGGGCGGGGAGCAAACCTCCCGGCTCCGCCCCCGGCCCGGCCCGCCCCGTCCCGCCCCCCAGCCCCGGCCCCGGCCCCGGCCCGGCCCGGCCCCCAGCCGCCCGTCTGGCCTCGGCCGGGCTGCCCCTGCCAGCGGCCCCCGCTCCCCGCTCCCCGCTCCCCGCTCCCCGCTCCCCGCTCCGCCCGCCCGGCCGGGAGCCCCCCGACCCCCCCGACCCCCCCGAGCGTCGGGCCCAGGGCCCGGAGAGGCCGGCAGCATGAGCGGGGGAGAGGTGGTCTGCTCGGGCTGGCTCCGGAAATCCCCCCCCGGAGAAGAAGTTGAAGCGCTATGTAAGTAGGGCGGACAGCCGGCTCCCCCCCCCCCCCCCCCCGCCCCCCCCCAAGCCGGGCCCCGGGGCCGCCCCCCTCACCCTCCAGGCCTCGCTCTCCCCCCTTCCTACCCCCCGTTGCCTTCCCCCTTCCCACCCTCTTCCCCTGCTTCCCTCCCCTTTCCACCCTCTTCCCATTCTTTCCCCCACTTGCCCTCCCTTTCCCAGCTTCTTCTCCTCGTTGCCCTCCCCTTCCCAGCGTCTTCCCCTTCTTTCCCCGTTGCCCTCCCCTTTCCAGCCTCTTCCCCTTCTTTCCCCGTTGCCCTCCCCTTCCCAGCCCCTTTCCCTTGTTCCCCCCTTGCCTTCCCCTTCCCAACTCTCCTCGTTGCCCTCCCCTTCCCAACTTCTTCCCTTCTTCCCCCGTTGCCCTCCCCTTCCCACCCTCTTCCCATTCTTTCCCCAGTTGCCCTCCCTTTCCCAGCCTCTTCCCCTCTTCCTTCCATTTCCCTCCCCTTCCCAGCCTCTTCCCCTCTTCCTTCCATTTCCCTCCCCTTCCCAACTTTTTCCCCTCGTCTCCCTCCCCTTCCCAGCCTCTTCCCTTCTTTCCCCTTGTTGCCCTCCTCCTTCCAGCCTCTTCCCCTTCTTTCCCTTGGTTTCCCTCCCCTTCCCCTCCTTTCCCCCGTCTGCCGTCCCCTTCCCAGTTTTCTTCCCTTTCTTCCCCCCGTTGCTCCCCTTCCCAGCCTCTTCCCCCCCGTTTCCCTCCCCTTCCCAGACTCTTCCCCTTCTTTCCCCGCGTTTCCCTCCCCTTCCCCCTCTTCCCCTCGTTGCCCTCCCCTTTCCAGCCTCTTCCCTTCTTTCCCTTCGGCCTTCCCGCCGATCGCCTTCCCCCGGCCCCTGCCGGCCCCTCTCGGATCCCTGGAATAATTGTGCCATTTGTTAAGCGCTTACTCTGTGCCAAACGCGCTCACAACCCCCCAGGCCTCCCTTGCCCAAGCAACTTTCTCCCCTGTCTCCCCCTCTTTTTCCCCTTCTTTCTTTCTTTCTTTCCCTTCCTTCCTTCCCTTTTTTAGTGCCGAGGCCGTAGTTGATCGTTTGCAGCGTCAGAAAAGACTCGGGGTTGTCAGATCCAGACTCCTGGGTGTTTTTTTATTCCCGACCGAATGGGCGGGGAGAACCTTTTCTATTCCGTAGATCCGGCTCCTGGAATATAGTACGGGCGTAAATTCGCAGTAGATTTCGCTTTCCCGAAGGGGAAAAATGTTGGGGTTTATCCGCTCCCGCCCCCCCTCCCCCTAGAAACAAATAGACCCAGAAACCTAATCAGTGGTCTGACATTTTCAGATGCAATATTTTACCCTGTAAAATTCAGCCTCCCAAGTTTTAAGGTCTTCAACCGTCTTTTTCCTTCCTTCCCTTTTTGTTTTTTCTCACGTCTCTCCTCCCATCCCTCTCCCCAGGTCTCTCTCCTCGCCGTCTCTCCTGCTTCTCCTTATTCTTCACCACCCCCCCCCCATATTTCGCCCATCATTTCATTTTTCTCTCTTCCTGCCCCCCCCTTTTCTCTGTTCCCCATTCTCTCCCTCCTTCCTCCCTTTTTCCCCCCACCCCCCATGGTGTAGTGGATAGAACACGGGCCTGAGAGTCAACAGGTCGTGGGTTCTAATTCTGACTCCACCACTTGTCTGCTGTGTGATCTTGGGCAAGTTCTCTGTGCTTCACTTAACTTCAGCTGTAAAATGGGGATTGAGACTGGGTAGAAGCAAATCGGGGAAAGGGGCTGTGTCCAACTCGATTTGCTTGTATCCACTCTAGCGCTTAATACAGTGCCTGGCACACAGTAAACGCTTAACAGATACCACAATTATTATTATTCCGTCCTCCTCCCCCTTCTCCTCCCTTCTCTCCCTCCTTCCCCTTCTGGAACTGTGTCCAACCCGATTTGCTTGTATCCACTCTAGCGCTTAATACAGTGCCTGGCACACAGTAAGCGCTTAACAAATATCATTATTATTATCCTCTTCTCCCCTGTCATTCATTCATTTTATTCAGTTGTATTTATTGAGCACTTACTGTGTGTAAGAGCACTTTCATAAGCACTTGGGAGAGTACAATAAACACACATTTCCTGCTTACAACAAGCTTGTAGTCTAAAGGGGAGAGAGACATTAATAAATACATAAATAAATTACAGATATGTACACAACTGCTCCTCATTCTCTTCCTCCTCCCTTCCCCATTCTGCCTCTCCCCCACTGTTTCCCAACTCCTCATTCTCTCTCCGGCCCCCATTCTCTCTCTCCATCCTCTATTCTCTTTCCCTCACTCCCATTCTCTTCCCCACCCCATCTCTCTCTTTCTCTGCCCCTGCCCACTCCCTGTTCTCTCTCTCTCTCTCTCTTCCCCCACCCTTTTTCTTGCCCCCCTCTTCCCCTTTATTCCTACTGGGGAGGAAAGGGAAATTCTTTATGGTATTAATGAAGAGCTGGATTTCGAACCTGCAAAAAAATTGGCCTTTCTAAATAGTATTTGCAATTGCTTCCTGGCAGGGCATGTTTTAGCCGCGCCTCTGTGAGGTGACATTGGAGTTTTAGCCTGAAAGCAGTGGTTGTTTGCTGAGCCGGCAGATTTCCTCCCCCTGGGAGGGCACCGTGGAGCTCCAGCGTCTGCCTTTAGTGCTCCTTGGAAAAGCTGTCATAGGAGCACTAACAGTCACGTAGGAAGGGAAGGCTGATGCCACAAGGGAGAAGAGCTCTACAGAGGTCCTTTCCCAGAGCCCCAAAGTGGCTGAAATGCTATCTGGGTAATTGAGACAAGATGTTGATTCTTCGCTGAACCATTTTAACTCTTAGAAAATTGTTCCTTGAAAGGGCCAGCTTTGGTCCGTTGGAAATTGCGTTTCGGGGATCTTGCTTCAGTCCGCTTTGTTTTCACTGAATACCAGCCGATTATCTTGTTTCTACCCCAGCATTTAGCATGGTGCTTAGCACGTAATAAGCGCTTAACAATATGATTGTCATCATCATTATTACATCTCACAAGTTTCTGAAGGAGCCCCTCTTATCCTTATCATTTGCTTGTTACAGGCTGGACTTGTTCCTCCAGGGCACAACCCTTTCTAATATTTGCTTCCCTAAGTAAGCTTTAAGAGTGAGCCTCAAACATCTGATCTGAATTGGGTCCCTGTGCTTACCAATGCAGGTTTTTATTTTCTGTTTGGGGATCTTCCTCCTTTGTTTACCTCCAGGGAACAACAATATTTAACTGCGATATCTCACTCATTGCTTTCTAGTTTACTTTGGCTTTCTTAACTATTTGTATCATCACCTTTAGACTTCTGGAGAAGTAATGAATGAAGGCTCGCTGCCACAGGCCCAGCTTCACATTTCCATTGAATCTTGTCCCTTTCCCCTTGAGGTAATCCGAGATCTTCTGGCAGACTTGCATCCTTGGGGAGCAGGGGAGGGTGGCTTTTACAGTTGATGAAGTTGGGATTCGAGGACTTGTCCTGTTGAGGGAGCACAGGTTGAGACTCTGGTGCAAAGGTAAGAACAGCTGCCTGATTTTTTTCCCACAGATCAACTGTCCAGACTCCTTTCTGAAGGGCAGAAGTTCAGATACGATCTTAAAATATTGCTACCGCTCTCTTAGAGAATCGCCAACACCACGTCCTATCCCTATAAGAGATTAATTCACTCTTTCATTCCTTCATTTAGTATTGATGGGTAAGTCACCAGGTACAAGGGCCTAGAGCAAGCAGAAGCTATACACATGGGCCTTAGTTTGCTTGTAATCTAACTTAAGGAAGAGAACAAACGACTGAAATGGTTTCACATACAGAAAACATCAGGGAATGTAATGAGCATGCATTCTTGAAAAGCGGGAGAAAACAGTCAAGACCTCTCTGTTTCTTTCCACTCCTCCACTTCCCCTCCCGGGAAGGCCCCCACAAGAAAAGGAAACCCTGACTTAAGTTTGGAAAGATGAGCAGTTTTTGGCTGATTCTTTGAGAGTGGAGGGAGCAAGTTCTGGGAGGACACGAAGCTAGATCTGAGAAGGGTGGGCAGGTGAAAGTGAGAGGTCAATCATTAAGATTTATTGAGTGCTCACTCTGTACTAAGCACTTGGGAGGGAGCCGGAGAGTTAATAGACAACGCACTCTGCCCTCAAGGAGTGTATACAGTCTGGAGGAGAAAGCATAGGTTGGAGTGATTACTACCAGTGTAGCTGTAGATTCCTCCTAAGGATCTCAAGGTGATTGAGCACACAGTTTCAAAGTTCCAGTAATTGTTATAATAATAATTATGGCTTTAAACACTTACTGTGTAACCAAGTGCTGTACTAAGTGCTGAAGGAGATAAAATATAGTATTTCAAATTATCCAGGCTCGTTGTGGGCAGGGAATGTGTCTGCTTATTGTTATATTGTACTCTCCCAAGCGCTTAGTACAGTTCTTTGCACACAGTAAGCGCTAAATAAGTACGATTGAATGAATGAATTATTATCCTTCTGCTGTAGAACAGTCCAAAGATAGGTATGGCACCGCTCAGGGTCCTATGGTGGGTACGTATTGCCCGGACTGGGATTCTCAAACAGCGTCTTTGCTTCTTTTGCCCGGGATAAAACTGCAGTTGTTTCTTTGGAGGGATTCCTACCTGTGGGAAGAGAGTTTCTCATTAGGAAGGAGGAATCTTGTGTTGTCTGTGGAAAAACCTCTTTGGAAGTACTATACAAGCCTATAATTATTTAATATTAATTTTATATATGAAGTTCGAAAGGTGAGAAGCATTCTGAGCCTGTTGAAACTGGTACCTAGTCCATGGGACTTTGACGATTACCTTTTTTGCAAAATGTACAGGTCAGCTTCCAAACTATTATTATTATTTTTTAGAATGACAATTCAGTGCATTTTAGGAAGCCAAATATCAGGTATATACTTTGAAGAGACCCTTCTCATTAATGTGAATATTGTTTCTTATTGTAAGGTAAGAGTCCTTTTGTTTGCTCATCTGATTTACGGGGGACTTCTTCCCCCCAAGAGGAGAGTAAAGGCAGCGTGAGAGAGTGAGAGACAAGGAAATTGGATGGGTGAACAGCTACTCTCTTTTCTTCCTCATTCTGTTTCTCCTTTTCCCCCATTTCCCTTACTGCATCTGAAATTTCTCATGTGAATTAAATAATTGGGAAGAAAAATGATCCATTTTATGTATCCTCATGCTGCAGTTTTTTTGCTGTGGAGTTCAGAGGTTAAGTCAATGTCTCCCCGCTTCTTTCCTCCAGTAGAATTCATACTCAGATCAGTTTTGTAAAAATCCAGTGTGGGTCTGGGCCTTTAATTGCCTGTGCAGTGAACCAGTCTTTTATACCCAGACTCATCAGCAGAACCTGGGACTCATGATGCTGTGTGAAAATTAACACCCAGTTGGAGTTGAAGTTAAATCTGTGGTTGAAATCAGGGTTTGTCATCTGGAGTCAGTGGGTGGCTACTTTATCTGGTTGTGCAGGTACCCCAAATAGCCCAGCCAATAGGCTGCCGGTGTGATAGAAGCATCCTGTCCACACTCCCAACTGTTTCCTCTTCATTTCAGCCCCAGATCAAGACCTTCTCAGAGCGAGAAGCCCTGTGGCCTAGGGGATAGAGCACAGGCTTGGGAGTCAGAAGGACCTGGGTTCTGATTCCAGTTCCACCACTTGTCTGCTGTATGACCTTGGGCAAGTCACTTCACTTGAGACCCCTGTGGAACAGGGACTGTGTGCAACCTGATTTGGTTGTTTCCACTCCTGCGCTTAGTACAGTGCCTGGCACCTTGTAAGCGCTTAACAAATGCCATAAAAAAAAGGACCAACATGCGCAAGGCCTGTAATCTGACCTAGTGTGTTTCATTAGTTTAGGTTTAACTAAACTCACCTGGCTTCTGATGGTGGTGGCATCGTACCTGGGGCTGTGCTCAGTAGAATATCTACAGAATGAATGCTCCTGGAAATGGTAGCTCACCTGGATGGACAGTAATGATCATGATTATCACTGGGCAATCTGGTATTTACTGAGTACTTGCTGTGTGCAGACCTCTGTACTAAGCACGTGGGAGAGTACAATGGCATAGAAGTGGCAGACATGCTCTCTACCCACAAGGAGCTTACAGACTGGAGAGGGAGACAGACATTAAGATAAATTACAGATAGGGAAAATGGCAGAGGGTAAAGGATATCCAAGTGCTGTGGGGCACGTATCTAGTGCTTAAGGGGTCTAGACCTAAGAACTTAAGCAGTGCAGGAGGCAGGGCAGATAGGAGGAATGACTTAGGCAGGGAAAATCTTGGAGGGGATGTGATTTTAGTAAGGCTTTGAAAGTGGGAAGTGGTGGTTTGTCTGTTATGAAGTGGGAGGGAGTTCCAGGCCAGAGGGGGGGACATAGGGAAAGTGTCGGTGGCAAGAGAGATGAGATCAAGGTACGGTGAGTAGTTTGGCATTTGTGGAGTTGTGTGTTGGCTTGAAGTAGAAAATCCTGCAAAGTAAGGCTAGGGGGTTGGAGCTGATTGAGTCCCTAAAAGCGGATGGGAAGGGCTTTCTCTTTAATGCAGAGTTGGATGGACAACCGTTGTAGGTTTGGGGGGAGAGAGGAGATGTGGTTTGAACGGTTTTAAGAAAAATGATCTGGGAAGCAGATTGAAGTATGGACTGAAAAGGGAAGAGACAGGAAGCAGGGAGATCAGTGAGGAGGTTGATGCAGAAGTCAAGACAACTTCTCAGAGAAGCAGCGTGGCTCAGTAGAAAAAGCCCAGGCTTGGGAGTCAGAGGTCATGGGTTAAAATCCGAGCTCCGCCAATTGTCAGCTGTGTGACTTTGGGCAAATCACTTAACTTCTCTGGGCCTCAGTTACCTCATCTGTAAAATGGGGATTAAGACTGTGAACCACCCAATGACCTTGTAACCTCCCCAGCAGTTAGAACAGTACTTTGCACATAGTAAGTGCTTAATAAATGCCATTATTATTATTCTCTGTGCCTCAGTTACCTCATCTGTGAAGTGGGTGACTGACTGTGAATCCCAGGTGGGACATGGTCTCTGCCCAACCTGATTATCTTGTATCTATCCCAAAGCTTAGTACAGTGCCAAGCACAAAGTAAGCACTTAACAAATACCATTACAGTGTTCTGCACACAGTAAGCGCTCAATAAATACGATTGGTTGATTGATTAAAGAAAATACACAGAATAGGATTAGGATAAATGCTTCAATCAGTGAGGTAGCTGTTTGGATGGAGAGGAGAAGGGGCAGATTCTAGAGATGTTGTGGAGGTAGAACCCAGGTGAGCCTGAGGAAGTTTGGCTTGCCCTGCCCAGCCCAGCCCTTGCCTGGGCTACCAATTTACTCACTGGCTGGGACAGATTGAGATTAACCTAGATGCGACCACTGAAATGTTCATTATATTTTGGAAATGTGGAAAGCTGTGCCCCTGGAAATGAAATATGCTACAAGAGTAATTGTGAAATCCAGGCAACAATTGAATTGCTGTTTTATTAGGGTGCGTATCGCCAGAATAGATTATTTGGGAAGCAAACTGATCCAAAGCATTTTTGAAGTTTTTATCACAACCCACTTTAATCAGACCACATGAAAAACTTCTTTTGGATGTGCTCTCAATACTAGCATTTTGAGGAAACTTGTTGCATGCTCATAGACTCAATGCACGTTTATGGAAGGAAGTCTTCTATCTTAATTTCAACACCCGAATACCAAAGGGTCGTCATCATAGATGGACTCTTTCATTAATACGTACTTTCAGAGTTCTCGGTTTTCATGCAACTATTGAGAGCAAATATTGGGATATGATATGAACTTCGAAATGCTTTGGATCAGATTGCTTTCCAAAGAAATTATTCTGGCTAAGTGCACCCTAATAAAACAGCAGTTCGATTGATGAAATGTTATGAAAATGGAGGACTTTCTAGAATCTGCCTTAAAAGGCAAAAAGATCTAGAAATAGGAAATTGTGATTAATAGAAAAAAATCTTTTCACACAATTTCAAAATCAGTCAGTGGTATTTGAATGCTTACTATATAAAGAGTACTGTACTAAGCTCTTGGGAGAGTAAAATAAGTACCATGTAGTTTGGTTTTCATCCGAAGTTGAGGCGGGGTATGAGAATTGCAGTTTCAGTACTCCAGTGCTGAATCTCAGTGCACCTTGAAAGTCAATTTCTTTCTCTTTGTAGTACTGTATTTCAGAACGTCCAATTTCACGCATCCAAGGTAGCACTTCCATTGTTTCAGGGTTTGTGTGTCGGCCATGACCTAATGCTCCAGGTTGAAACTTGACCGCAATGCTGTGTCAAATCGAAAAAGAGACTTATTTGGTCACTGACCTATTTGAATACCAAAGAATTTTTGTGGTTTAAGGTTTCTTTGCCCTTGCTTTTAATTACTCATTTTGGCAAACCATGAATTCAGGGAGAAAACTCGGTTTGGCGGGAGTAAGAGTAAAGAGGCTGTGATTCACTTGCTTTGAGAGTTGAGTACTCTCTGCCTGGAGACAGTAGCATATTTTAAGTTCCTCAACCACTTAAGCCCTATTGTTCATACAAAGTGAGATTTCAGCCAATAAAGAAAGATAAGCCAAATGACACCATTAAATAGATGGTTGGAGGTTGGATCAAATGCATTGTTTTCTCAAATAAAGATCTAGCGCTATTGACTCTATCACCTCACCTTGCAACCAAGTGCATAATATTTACCCACATATTTAAGCCACCTTGGCCTCTCCAGAAAGTAGTAGTATTGTACACTCCCAAACTCCCAGTAAAGTGCTGTGTGCACAGTAAGCACTCAGTAAATACCATTGATTGATTATTTGTTAAGCATTAGGAAAAAAGAACATGGATGAAATACAGACATGGTCCCTGGCCCCCAAAGGGCTCATAATCTAAGGGCCCAGCAACTGACACACAACGCAAAATGAAGACAAACAAACAAAAAGAAACAAGGGAAAGGACAGATGCAGCAAGAGCAGTAAGGCATCGTGGCTAAAGGAGAGTTTGTCTCCTCGTGGCTCAATCCAGCAGTCACAGAGTCCCAGCCCCATGTAGGACAGGGACTGGTTGTGATCTGGTTCTTTTGATTCTACTCCAGTGCTTAGCAAAGGGTTTGACCTGAAGTAAGCACCGAAATGCCACAATTATTGGTTTTGGCCAGGGCCGTGGATCTCCCCAAATGTCCTGAAAGTTGAGAAGGCCCCATGCTGCCTGCCCTTCCCCTGACCGGAGCAGAGACTGATGGAAGTCCAGGTGGCAAGGTGTATGTGTTTGGGGGGAGGGTGGAGGGCATAGCCCCCTGCTTCCATGAGGTGGGCCTCTGTGGCCCAGTGTTTGGGAATTATTGTAAGTACCCACTGCTTCCAGCGTTGGAATCCTTCCTGGGCTAGAGCAGGGGACAGTGGGAATCCAGACGGCACGGAGAGTGGGCACTACACAAGTGGTGAAATCATCGCAGCATTCTTTTCTAATCATGAAGTATATTGTTACCTGTTCAGAGAAAGTAGCTATTTGTAGTGCGGTTTCTGGATTTCCAAAGTAATGCTTGCAATTGTTTTGCGGTCCTAGGGAAGTGATAGAAATGATAGACAAAAGTATTATTTGGACCTGATACGTCTTTGGTTTGTTATTTTGTAAGTAGGTCTGTGCTATTTTGTACGTTAATTTAATTTCATTCAGTCATATTCACTGAGCGCTTACTGTGTGCAAAGCACTGTTCTAAGTGCTTGGAGAGTATGAATTCAGTATACCTATTGCATATTGTAATATGAATGCCATTTATCCCAGTATGGGGCTTTTTCCATTTCAAACAGGAAGATTACTTCCCCAAATTTGTCGTCTTTTCAGTGTGGCGGTGATAATATTGTTACGTGGCAGTTTTCCCAGTTGCTTTTGGCCTTGCTCACACTCAGCTTTTCAAAATAAGTTAATAGTAGTAACATTATTAGTGTTACTTGTTAAGTGCTTACTATGTGCTAAGCACTGTATTAAGCACTGTGGTAAGTACAAGCTAATCAAATTGGAACAGCCCTTTTTTTAATGGTATTTGTTAAGCGCTTACTGTATGCCAGGCGTAAGTAGGAGGGACGACAGTTATTGAATCCCTATTTTACAGATGAGGAAACTGAAGCTTAGAGATGACTTAGTGGAAAGAGCACGGACTTGGGAGTCAGAGGACGTGGGTTTTAATTCTGGCTCTGCCACTTATGAGCTGAGTGACTTTGGGGAAGTCACTTAACTCCTCTGTGCCTCAGTTACCTCATCTGTAAAATGGGGATAAAGACTGAGCCCCACGTGGGACAACCTGATTACTTTGTATCTACCCCAGTGCTTAGAACAGTGCTTGGCACATAATAATGGTATTTGTTAAGCGCTTACTATTATTATTATTATTATTAAAGAACTTGCCCAAGGTCACACAATAGGCAAGAGGCGGATCCAGACTAGAACCCAGGTCCTCCGATTGCTAGGCCGGTGCTCTTTCCGCTAGGCCACACTACTTCACGTTAGAGGGTGATATTGACATACTTGTTCCTGGTTGTTTTCTCCATTTTGATTTACAAATGATCCCAGCTACCAAAAGGAGCAAACTACTTGGATCCGTCTCCAGAACCATAGGAAGAACAGTGTCGATACTTCAAAGCTGAGTTGTGGGGAGGCATTGCTGGAGAGGGGTAGCTTTGCCCACAAACAGGCAAAAACATAATGTTTTCTGTCTTAAGATTTTTGATAGAAATATATTTCAATGTCAATATTACTATTTCCTTATTCTAACTTGATGCCATTAACATTTTTTCAAAAGTGCCATCTGTTCCTAGTTTCGTTTTCCTCGCTGACGTATGGATAAGGAAATCAAATATTCCAAACATGGAGTCTTTGTATAGTCATTCCTTTTAAACAAGTAACTCCAGAATTCATATTTGATTTATTTGGATCCAGAATTATATAACTGAAAGATAGCGTTCCAAAAAGGAAAGCTCACAATACCTTCAGTTTGGCCAGAATGACTGTTTTCATTTTGCGTTTTGGCTGGAACATTGTTAGGGAATCTGGGAATTTGAATAAGTAGCACCCTGATGTCGGAAGAAACGGTTTGTGCCCATTTGGGCAATGTTGAGACTGGTGAGCACTCTAGTGTGAGTTTTCCAAGAATGCAAACACCCACTTTATAGGAAAATTAGTTGTAAAACCAATGGTACTACTGCTTCCTTGTCTTTCTCCTGCTTTCTAGCATTTTCAGAATGAGGTCTCCTGCCTGCTCTTTAATTCTTCCCCTTCTACCTTTTTCTCTGATCCTAGTGCTTCTTACCTTCCCAAATCACCGGTTCCTACACACCTCCCTCTCTGCTATTTTCTCCTGATACTCGCCAGTGGTACCTTCCCCTCTGCCTTCAAAGGTGCTTATCTTCCTCAGTCTAAAAAAAGCTCTCTCTCAACCCCATGGAACTCTCAGCTATCGCCCCATCTCCCGGCTCCTTTTCCCATCCATCCTCCTAAAACGTGTTAGATATACCTACTGCCTTCATTTCCTCTCCACCAACCAGCTTCCTGACCCTCCCTCTCTAGCAAGACCGAGCTCCCTAAAGTCACCAGTGACCTTCTTATAGCGGGTCCAAAGGGCTGGACTCCATCCTAATTCTCCTCTACTTATCAGCTGATTATGACCACTCCCTGTTCCTTAAAAGTCTCTCCGGCCTCTGTTTTGCTGACCCACTACTCACCTGGTCCTCCTTCCTCTCTGACGGCTCCTTCTCAGTTTTGTTCGCCGGCTCCTCATTATTATTATCCTGTCATTATTTTAACCTTGGATGCCCCGTAAGTTTCTGTTCCTAGTCCCCCAATCTTCTCTCATATCCACCCGCATGGCTTCTCTCCTTGAGGTAACTCCCAATCTGTCTCCCTAGGCTTGTTTCTTGAAAACTCTTGTCTCCTCTTGCCTCCAGCACATTACCACGTGGATGTTCTGCTCATACCTCAAACTCAATTTACAAAACAGCTAGTCATTTGCCCCAAACCCACACCTCCTAACCTTCCCCTCTCACAGAAACCCATAACCTTGGTGTCATCCCTAACTTCCTCTCTGTTTTTCAACTCTAGTATTTAATCTATCTCGAAATCCTGGCTGTCCTTCCTAGTCCTGGATCGCCCCGTTCCTTCCTCTCCACCCAAACGGCTACACTTAGCTACAAGCTCTGGTCATTTGGTGGCTAGAATATCTCCTCCAAGAGGCCTTCCCAGACTAAGCCCCACTTTTCCTCATCTTCCACTCCCTTCTGCATCACCCTGACTCGCTCCCTATGCTCTCCTCCCCCTCTCCCCTAACCCCCAGCACTTAGGTATTTATCTGTGACTTTATTTATTTGTACCGACCTCTGTCTCCCCACCTCTAGACTGTGAGCTCATTATGGTAAGGGAATGTCACTGTGTATTGTTGTATTGTATTTTCCTTAGCTCTTAGTGCAGTGCTCTGTACAGTAAGAGTTTAATAAACGCAATTGAGTGAATGAATGAAGTATACTGCTCCCAGTGTGTGCTCAATAAATACTACTATTACTATTAAAAATTGTGGTATTTGTTAAACACTTACTATGTGTCACCCACTGTACTAAAGTACTGGAATAGTCAATTCTACTGCTAAATATACCTTGCTTGTTGGTGCTTAGAGAAGCAGTGGGGCCTGGTGGAAATAATACAAGTCTAAGAACCAGGAGGCCTGGGTTCTAATCCTAGCTCTGCCACTTACCTGCTGTGTAATCTTGGGCAAGCCAATTGACTTCTCCGTTCCTCAGTTTCCTCCTTTGTAAAATGGGGATCAAATGTTTGTAATATTTTCACTTTAGACTGTGAGTCCCGTGTGGGACAGGGTTAGTGTGATTTAATTGTGTGTATCCATCCCAGTGCTTAGTTAAGTAAACAAAAACTACGGTTATTATTAGTAGGTGTATGGAGTAGTATGTGGTTCTGCCAAACTAAATTGAAGGCAGGGATCATGTCTGCTAATTCTGTTGTACTCTCCCAAGTGCAGAAAGTAAATAGTAAATACTAGTGAATGATATACTTCTTTTGTCTGTACCACTCAAATCATTGTAATTTGGGTGATTTATAAGAGGTAACTTTGGTAGGAAAAAAAATATTTGCTTTCAAAAATAGGCTTCATTAGGAAAGTACCATACTTTATCCTAAAATAGAGGATTGGGAAAAGCTTGGCTTAAAATATCACAATTAAAAAGTACTTATTGCTAAGTAGTCTTTTAAAAGAAAAGAATACAAATTTTTTACTGTCAGATATATATTATTTCCTATTGATATGATAATCGAAAACAGGTGTTTTCTACGAAATCAAGCACACTTCTGGTGAAAAAATCCAAGGCAAAAAATCCTGATTTTAATTGGAATAAAAATACTGAATAAAACCTATTATGCTTCTCAGGTTTTTTTCTCTGCCTTTTGGTTTTTTAGTTATTTTCCTTTGCTTATGCAATTGTCAGTCTAACATTTTACATACTCTCTTCTACAGTTTTCCCTTTGGAAAATATCGAAGTTGGGAGAGTTTGATTTTAAGACAACTTTCCCTCACTCTTCTTATAGATCTGAAAATGGCAAGTTTGTCAGGGTTTAATGATTTATTCTGGTATCATATATGATGGAACAGAAAAGGCTGATAGTTCCTAGGCGGCATAGCAATAAGTAAATAAGGGTATAAAGACCATGAAACAAAAGTGTAGTGAGTTGGTAGCATTTGGAGCTTTGAATCAATCAATCAATCAATCAGTCGTATTTATTGAGCACTTACTGTGTGCAGAGCACTGTACTAAGCGCTTGGGAAGTACAAGTTGGCAACATATAGAGACAGTCCCTACCCAACAGTGGGCTCACAGTCTAAAAGGGGGAAACAGAGAACAAAACCAAACATACTAACAAAATAAAATAAATAGAATAGATATGTACAGGTAAAATAAATAAATAAATAAATAAGTACAAACATATATACATATATACAGGTGCTGTGGGGAAGGGAAGGAGGTAAGATGGGGGGATGGAGAGGGGGACGAAGAGACATCTTTTCCTTTTGTTTGGTGTCGGCCATTATCTCGCTGTTATAAAAACTAACCAAAATCTTAGTCCGGTTAGCTACTTGAAGAAAAATAAAAATTAAAAGATAAATGATACTCATCTTTCTCACCCCATCCGCTTCCCTCCCAGTTTCTTTTTAACTGCTTTCTGCCAAAATGTTTTCCTCCTCTACGTAGAAGACTTAACACCCTGATCATCAAGCAGTGTAGTGTTGTATTCATTCCACCACCTTGGCAACTGCTGGTGACACCCTGCCCCTCCCCACTGGGTTGGATTTATTTCTGATTCATAAAGTGCTTAAGGACTTAAGTGCTACTAAGTATTGGAATGGAATGATGTTTCTGTCATGATGTGACTTTTTTTTTTCCCTGAAATGAATGCTCTAAATTGCTATCAGGAAATGGGTTGGACCCCTTTCTGGCTTGAAGTACTTCTCCACCAGGATGACAGTCGGACTTGGTGATTAAAGCATTAAAATGCACCGCCTGCTTCCTCAGCATAAACCTGCCACGCGTTTCCCTCAGCGCTTTTCTCAAAGCAACAGATGATTAAAGTGTTCTGGTGCAGTGGATGACCATCTGAGATGAATGCTTTCATCCTGGACAATTGGTAGACCAACACCTGGATTAAATACCACCTTGAATGTTTTTAATTCCAGGAGTATTGTTTAGTGCTTGATGAGGAATGATTATTACTTTGATCAACCACTGAGGTGTCAGTTGAACCCTCCCTGATCTGCAAAGGATTGACCTCCAGGTAGTGGGGTACAAAACCAGCCAATCAAGGGTACTTATCAAATGCCTTCTACGTGCAGAGCACTGTACTAAGCACTTGGGAGAGTTCAAAATCTGGAACACTTTGAAGTTGAAATGAAGCGGGAAAAGAGAAAATGTTCAAATGTAAGAAAATGTGAGGAAGAGGAATTTAGGATTCATCAGCTGGGCCTGGTTCCTGGTCACTTGGTCAAAGCATTCTGGTGGAATGAAGGAATGCTCCCTCTCTCCATCCCATTCTAAAGCATTGGAGTCTAGTAGAAAGAACACCGAACTGAGAGTCTGGAGACTCTGATAATAATCACGGCTTCACCACTTGCCTTCTATGAGGCCTTGGGCAAGTCACTTAACTACTATGCCTCAGTTTCCTCATCTATAAAATGGGGTTAAAATACTTTTTCTCTTCTCTCCCTCTGGACAGTGAGCCCTTTGTGAGACCGGAACCATGCCTGATCTGATTATCTTGTATTTACTCCAGAGCTTAGTACAGTGCTGGGCACATAGTAAGTGCTCAACAAATACACAATTACTATTATTAATCAAGAATTGAGACAATTATAGGTGAGATTCACAGGCTATGTTTTGAAAAGTTCAGATGAGCCAATTGAGGCCAATTCTTCAGGGCCTTTCTAAAGGCAAATTAAGGACCTGGAAAGGAGCATTAATTCTTTCTGGTCATTTTATGCACAATGTGTGCATAGATGATAAGATCCTTATGGGCTGGGATCCTGTCTCCAACTCTGTTGTACTCTTCTAAGGGTTTAGTACAGTGTCCTGCACACAGGCAGTGCTCAGTAAACAGCATCGATTGTGTGCAACAGTGAGAATTAAAACAGTCACTTGTGGTTTTAAAAAGTTAGGATTCCTAGGGCAGTGACTTTACTATCAGGCATCATATTTAGGGGCTGTTTTCTTTTTTGTTGTTCTTGTTTTAAGTGGTGTATCGGATAGGCAAGTACTTTTTCTAGGGAGTTTACCGATGACCCAGGGTAGAAAGTGTTGAACTCCCTTCTGAGGTCAAGTCTGTGTTTTTACAGAATGATTGCTTGGGCATTGGGGAAAATTCTGACAATTTTCTGGATTAAAAATTTGGATTGTTTTTCATTTAACTTGACTTGTTTTTGTCAAATGCTGCTTACTCCACCAGAATTATTATCTGAACCTGGGTTGCAGATTGTCCGATTAGTATTTGTACAGTAGAATAAGGGCAATTGTTATGGTTTACAGATACAGGAGGATTAGCAATTATAAAGAAATCTTGATTACTCTGTTATAAGACACTTGCTCTATTTATTTTGACAAGTGAAACTACTGTAATAGCTCATAACAAGTTACTAGAATGTTTTGTAAACTTGTGCAGGTTGGTTTGTTTGAAACTTTGTGACACTGCTGTGTATAAGAAAGAAGCTTGCTGAGAAACAGAGTGGAATGGTAGTTGAGAGTATAATCAGTGTTTTATATTAGCAAACATGCTGGATGAAAACATGAGTCAACAGCAGTTACTTTTCAGTATTTTATGTAAATAGCACAGTTCATCTTTGTGTTTTCAGGTAGTCTGGCCAAGATGAATCCCATGAGACTTAGTTATTGGACCTGTTCTGTTTTCCCGATTTCCTTATTTTCAGAGGCTGGATTGTATTACAGTAACGGTATGCAAATTTATGTTTTGGTCATCAGTGACGCTTAAGAGGAGCAATTTCTGGTTTGGCCAGAGTTTTTAGAAACTGTTACCGGTGTACGTATTCTATCACTGGGGGTTTGCAGTATTTGAGTAATTCTTCTTAAATAATCTGATATCCATTACATTTCCCCAAACTGAATGGTTATTAAGTCACCTGTGATCCTAGTGAGAGAGTTTTCAGGAAACAGCTGAAGCAATGTCGTTCTTTTTATTTATTCTTAGCAGGAATGTCCCAGTTCATGATTCATGAATCCTTTAGTTTGTTTACTTTTCATATACTACACGAAGTAATAGTAGTAGTAGTAGTAGTAATTGTAGATGATTTATTGAGCATCCAAAGGGTGCAGTGCATGTACTAAGCACTTGGGAAGTACAAAATTGATCATACATTCCCTGCCCACCAGGGGTTTACAGTGTAAGCAGGAGGCAGACATGAAAGTATTTATAAACAGAGTAATTTAAAAAAGTAATTGATTGTACAGTTGAAAAAAACACTTGTATGGAAGGCCTGAGGATGGGCATAAGTACAAGGTATCAGATACAATAATTATGTCAAAAGTTATCTAATGGGAATAACTAGTTGAGCTGCTGCCCTATGAAACTTTGGTTTCATCCAAAGCTTACTCTTTAATAACCATCAATCAGATCAAGCATTCAGACCCAAGTAGAGGCAGGGGGGGAGGGAAGCCAGGGGATTCTTGGGTCAGAATGTGGGATGGCCAAGTGAAGTGTGGGGTTAAAGTCCTCCCACCTCTCTTAGCAGGTACAGTGCTTGCTCTGAATTGGGCAGAGGAGCCCCAAATGATCTGTGACCAAAACCAACTTGGGGCCGGGACAGTTAGGCTTAGCGGTTTTGCCAGGATCATCCCAATAATTGTAGGACACATTACAAAGCTCTACTACTCTCCCACCTGAACTGGGACATATGGTCACCCCAGGATCTTAAAAGACTGTAGGAATTCCCTAGGTCTCCTGCATCCTTACACACTCTGTGAATATTAAGGGAGCAGGGGAGCTATGGAACACCTTGGGTCCCATGCCCACTCCTGAAGCAGGCTTCAGGTGAGGCCTCAGCCCATCCCAGAGTTAAACCCAGACATTCCCTACAATAAAATTGGCAGCTTCTTAGATTGTTCTCAATCTCCTGACCTCACTAGAGAAAGAATCATAAGTACGAAGTTGCAAGGGCATTTTGTTTTGCCTCTATCAGTTCCAGACCAGTACTATCTTCAGATATTAAGGTATGTGTCTATGATTTTACGACTTTGAATATTGTGCCGGAGTAAGGGTGGGGAGAAAGATGAGGAAGTAATGTGGAAGGGTGGAGGAGAAGAGATGAGAATTGGTTGAGGGGGGAGGCAAATGTGAAGGTTTGAGAAGGAGAATGAGATTGAGGGTGTTAGTGAGAAAATGGAAATACTAGTATTAGCACTGCACAGAGTAAACACTCAGTAAATCCCATTGATTGCTTTAGTAGCATTTATTCAGCATCCCTCTTGCGGGTGGGAGACAGCACTGTACTAGTGCACTCTTCTAGACTGTGAGCCCGTTGTTGGCTAGGGACTGCCTCTATATGGTGCCAACTTGTACTTCCCAAGTGCTTAGTACAGTGCCCTGTACACAGTAAGTGCTCAGTAAATACAATTGAATGAATGAATGAATACTAGGCTGTTGGGTGGTACAGAATACAAAGACGTACATTCCCTGTCCACAAGGAATATTCGCTCTAATAAGTCAATCCATTAATGCGATTCATTAAACTCTTACTGTGTGCTGAGCACTGTACTAAGTGCTTGGAAGAATACAGTGCAACAGAGTTAATTGTAATTATGGTATTGCTAAGCATTTACTACGTACCAGGAACTGTTCTAAGCGCTGGGGTAGACAAAAGATAATCCAGTTGGACACAGCCCTTGTCCCGCATAGGGCTCACAGTCTTAATCCCCAGTTTACAGATGAGGGAACTGAGGCCCAGAGAAGTAAAGTGACTTGCCCAGGGACACACAGCAGACAAGTGGCGGAGCTGGAATTAGAACCCATGACCGTCTGGACTCCCAGGCCCATGCTCTATCCACTAGGCCATGCTGCTCCTCTGCCCACATTGTGTTTACAGTCTAGGGGACACCAACCTGTGACAAAAACATAAAGATGCAACTGGTCGAAATTCATTCATTCAGTTGTATTTATTGAGTGCTTACTGTGTGCAGAGCACTGTACTGAGCACTTGGAAAGTAGCTAAGCAGGGTATGAATAAGGTCATACATGTTAGATGACTGAAGGGATGATATGGCTCAGGGTGCTGGGAAGTTTATTGGAGGAGATGGGATTTTAGGAAGGACTTGAAAATGGGGAGAGAGAGAGTTCCTAGCCAGGGGAATAGTGAGAATAAGGGGATGGCGGTGGGAGAATTGAGAGTGAGCTCCCACTAGAAGATTGGCTTGGCAAGAGTGAAGACAGCAAGTTGGGGAAGACAGGTATATTCATTCATTCATTCAGTGGTATTTATTGAGCGCTTGGGAGAAGACAATATAGCAGTAAACAGACACATTCCCTGCCTACAAGAGCTTACAGCCTAGAGTAGGGGCCAGATGACGGAGAGCCTTAAAGCTGATTGGGAGGACTTTGTCTGCTGCGAAGAGTCATGGGGAGCCAGTAGAGGTTTTTGAAAGGAAAAAGAAATTGTGGTATTTGTTAAGCGCCTACTACGTGTCAAGCACTGTACTAAGCGCTGGGGTAAAAACCAGCTATTCAGGTCCCACAGGGGGTTTACTGTCATCCACATGGCAAAGAACCAAAAAGATGAATTATCTTTGCAGGTTAGATTAGAAGGTAAAGGGAAGAGGGAATCAGTTACTCACCCCTCACTGTACACTGGGGTGTATGTGCCTGTCCGCCTCTGGGTCTATTTGCCTCTTTCTTCTCTTTCCCCTCCTGCCCCCTTTCTCTGATAGCTATCTGAAGTATCCTGTGGCCAAATAAGCCTCTCTTGTTTCTTATGATTTTGTAATTATCTGCTTAGTAAGATTGACACAGAGATGCCATCGAATGCTGTTTTTAACAGGATATGAGGGAGATTTGAGCTGTGCAGCAGTTTAATTTCCTGAAAGCCTTATTGAAAGATGTCAACTTGTGGTTAAAGCGCTGGTCAGGGAGCCAGGGTAGCAACTCTTGTCTTGTAAGTGATTTGGAGCAGTTACTTTCCCATTCTTTGTCTCTAAAACAGGCCAGGTACTTTGAGATAAGTAGCAAGTGTTGGGAAAGCTAATAAGGCCATCTTCTGCTGTATTTTGATTTTCCCTTCTTTTGGGGTCCTCTAGGGCTGTGCCATTTAATAAAGAGGGGTCTCAATCAATCAGTCCTATTTTTTGAGTGCTTACTGTGTGCAGAACACTGAACCAAGCGCTTGGGAGATTACAGTAAAACAAAGACATACTGTAGTGGTCGCCCAAGCAATGTATATTAGTGGAGCTCAGTTAGTCAGTGGTATTGCAGATATTGGTAGATTAGGGAAGTGGCTATTTAACAAGTTAACAAGCTTATCGCATAAGTAGCAGGTAGGCTCATAACTCAGATGCAGTGGGTGGGAGGGGTCAGAAGAAGATGCAGATAGGGGCCCAGAAAGAGTCATCCTTCCCCTGTCATCACCTCTACTTTCCTAGTCCCTTCCTATATTGTACTCTCCCAAATGCTTAGCCTAGTGCTCTGCACACAGTAAGCTCTCATAAATACAATTGATTGATTGATTGGTCGATTGATTCCAACCCAGGGGTATTATGGAAGTGGGGAGGAGGATCCTTCCCTTCCCTACAGCACCTGTATATATGTATATATGTTTGTACATATTTATTACTCTATTTATTTATTTATTTTACCTGTACATATCTATTCTATTTTATTTTGTTAGTATGTTTGGTTTTGTTCTCTGTCTCCCCCTTTTAGGCTGTGAGCCCACTGCTGGGTAGGGACTGTCTCTAGATATTGCCAACTTGTACTTCCCAAGCGCTTAGTACAGTGCTCTGCACACAGTAAGCGCTCAATAAATACGATTGATGATGATGATGATGATGGGTTGGTTCCGCTCCTTCTCAGGGTCCTCAGGCCTTGGTGGTCTCAATCCTGAAATCCCTACCCCTCGCAGCAGCCACAGTGCCCTGTAGGCTCAGTATGGGACTGGGAATAAGCGATTCATTCATTCAGTCATATTTACTGAGTGCTCACTGTGTGCAAAGCACTGTACTGAGCCCTTGGGAGAGGACAGTATAACAATAAACAGACACATGCCTTGCCCAAGATAAGCATACATGCACTGCTGGTGATGGCTTCAGGTTTCCATCTCCCCAGAACCTACTTCTGGATGCTTTCCCTGATCTCTAGGGGTGGGCCACCAGCACAGAGATAGTCTCGCTCTGTCTCTGTCTCTGTCTCTGTCTCTCTCTATCTCTCTCTATCTCTCCCCTCCAGCAGGGTCCTGCTGTGTTGGGCCCTGGCTTCACCCTCCAAAGACATTACCTGTGGGTGTGGAAGGTAATGGGGTAGTGTTGAGGATGGCCATTTGCTTGTACGCCAGACAGTCTGGTTTTCAACTGGGCTGCCCTTACCTTGTATGGCTACTGCGCTAGATGCCTTTCTGACCGATTTTTTGATTTCCAGCTCTTACCCTGCTTCCCGCAGGTTGGGAGTGGCACCAGTGTTTACGGGGACTGTAATTATTATTAAATTATTGTTATTGTTCTCTCCCAAGTGCTTAGTACAGTGTTTTGCACATGGTATGAGCTCAATGAATGAATGAATGAACCCTCTTGGGTGTCCTCTAATGGGATGTATGTCTGCTCTTTGCAGGTCATTAAAGGGGTTGTTATGTGTTCTTCAGTGACAACTCTAGATAGGGGGAATGTGTATGTGGGAAAGGAGAGACTGCCCTCTCCCTGGGGGTGAAAAGGCAGTGCTCAGCCTTTAAGGGAACTAAATCTTAAAACTCCAAGCTTGAAGAGATTTAGAAAAAAGAACTAAACCCCACACCTTAATTGGTTTGGAGACCTGACAAGATTTCATCAGTGAATAGGTACAATGCTTTAAGAAAAACAAACATTTTCCTTTAGCTTTGGTCAAAAGGAAGGTCCCCTACCTGAGAATGCACTCAGTAATAAATCAGGTTTTTTCATCTCTAGCTATTACCTTGCCTCTGAAAAATTTTCCCCTGCTTTTTGGTCTTATTTCCCTGGAGGCATAAGAGGATCACACACTAAAACTGACGAGAAGAAATTTCTTCAGCAGGGATTTGTGTGTACTGCCATCATACAAACAAATTAAACATACATAATGTCGGAAAACTCGTAAAATGATAGGGATTATTTGTATGCCAATTTCAGTCTCTCATTTAAATACCCATTTACTGCATAGAAAAATAGATGCATTTGAACAAGTGTGAAGTGACTCCATCAAAGATGAGAGGTGGCCAATTTTATACCCTTCCTGGCTTTAAAAACAATGTGTAAAAGCACACATAGCTATTTTACCTCTTCTCTTCTGACATCAACTTCCTTGCTAACCAGTTCCTTTACATGGACTCTTATGTTTCCATCAATGAGAAAACGTACTAATATTGGGAACATAGCAGTGGAGTAGTCCTGATTCAAAAAAGTTCCCGTTTTTTCTCTTCCATCAGCACCTACCACTCCTACATTAAATAATTCTTGCAACACTTAGTAATCAGGGTCCAGGATAATCTATCTCCATATTTGCTAGGTAAATAGGTAGATTATTATTATTACTGTCATTAAATGAAGTTTCCCCACTACATCCACCCATCCGTTGCACTGAGGAATGGAAGATGGCCACTGGCCTAATAAATGCCCTTAATCTTGACTACAAACAAGCTTTGTCTGCAGTGGCTTCTGGGATCTTGCATCTAACAAACCCTCTACAGAATTCCCTCCTGCTTCATATCAGACAGACTACCAGTTTCCCCATATTCTCAGAGACCGATTAAAATCCTTTCTCCTTAAAAAGATTTGCGTGATTGGACTGTTATTTCCCCAACCTGTTTATCATCCCTTCTGTGTCACCAAAAGGTCCATAGCCCCTAAGCATTTTAATGCTCTCCTTCTCTCCCCCAGCACTTACATGCTTATCCTTATACTTTTCTGCTTTCCCTAATGTCTGCCTCCCCCACTAAATTGTAATCTCCTGAAGGCAGGCAGGGATTGTGGCTACTAACTCTATTGCATTGTACTCTCCCAAGCACAGTGGTCTGCGTACAATAAGTGATAATACCATTGATTAGTTGAAGACATAACTCAGGGCTCTATCTCTCCATTTCAGGTGGCCTCATTTCTTTATTATCTCATCATCTTTCAGCGGCATGCTCTAGTAGAAACAAAGTATTTACCTTCAGTTAAAAAAAATTAACAAAACAGTTTTGTTTCGCTTCTGTATTTTCATGTGACTTTCCTATATTTCTGTAAAGTAGGGCCCTAAACTTAGTGGAATATCACAAAGTAAAAGAAATTAATCAGTAGATGATTGCATCTGTTGGAAGCAAGCATGAATAGATACCTTTACAAATGAACTGTGTATTCAGGGAGTCGAGGCAACAGAAAAGAGAAAGCCACTACATAAACTCCAATTTGTTGACATTATGACTAATAATAGTATATGCTTACTACCTGGCTTCTGAGGAAGTGAATTGGAATGAAGGGACAAAGCCAGATTTCAATTTTCAGAATTTCATTTTCCCATTAATTGTAGAAGAAAACTGAATAGAGACCGCACACTCTTGTTCTCCATTTCTGTCTTTCTTTTTATCTACTAAAAGGAATTGAATTCTTTAATAATTTATTGCTCAAGATGAAAGTTATTAAAATTTAATGCACATTTGTTGGCCACACAACATATTTTGTGATTACAAAGATTTTAACACCGAAAGCTGATGCTCAGGATTACAAAGATTTAAATACCAAAAGCTAATGCTTAGGGTATAAATTGATTTCCTTCTCAGAATATACAGTCAGTTCTTCTATAACGTGTGTTTTCACCCTGGATTTTGGGTAGAACATAATGGCACAATTATTGAACATGCTTCCAACATGTGACTGGCTGGAGCACAATGTGGTGTCCAGAGAAACAGTTGTGCCACATGCTTGTGGTGTTGGATACGGGGTGAGTATTGCAATGCAAACTTTCCTTAACGTGGGGTTCTGCAAGAACACAGCCCCTGTGTCAGACGAGCGTTGACTATGCTAACGTTTTTTTCTGTGGGGATCTTAATTCCTAGTGTGTATTTTTTCATACAGTTCAAGGTACCAGGACTTCCAGATCTGTTGTTAACCAACTCTTATATTGTACTCTCTCAAGCGCTTATTACAGTGCTCTGCACACAGTAAGCACTCAGTAAATATGAGTGATTGACTGTGAAACTGGGGATGGGAAAGATTCCTCGATAACGCTAATTTTGGGACTTGAGCCGAGGCAGACACAGGGGCACTTTCCAGGGTTGTTGATGGCAGTTAGTTCTTTAAGTAATCCAAAAAACCCACCACCCTGTACTTCTCTTTTCCCAGCCTAAATAATTGGCTGATCTTTTTTTGATCATTGACCTTGCTAAATACTAAATCGGCACATGTAGTTGGTGTGTTTGTCTTCCGTGGATTTCTATGGGAAACAAAAAACCGTGGATTTCAATAGCATGCTCCCTCTCAGAAACTAGTTTTCAAATCACCAGTCACTGTACCTGATGCTTTACCTTTCAACACCCCAAATATGTCCAGTTCTCTTTTCACTTGGGGGTTGTGTTCTTGCAAAATCCCATACTGAGGAAAACTCTGGTTGTACAATTTAAGCGTGCCCAAACGTTTGCCTGCATTTCATAGAGTGCTGCATCCCTTCTCGCCTCTTCACATGTTGCTCTCTGTACCCCAGCAGGAACACGACTGGCAAGAATGAGAGAGTATGAGTGGGCTGTGCTAAAGACGAGCGTGCTAAACAATTCCTTTGCATTGGTTCTTGGACCTGAAATCCCAAGGCCCCAGCTTAGCCAATGTTTCCTGTGCTAAACTTCATCATCATTTACCAGCACTCATCATTCCTAAAAACTCAAAAAAGCATGTAGTAACTCCATGAACATGTGCATTTTTGTTGTGAGGAAAGGATTGGAACACTGCCTTGCATTTTCCATTTAAATAATTTGCTAATGGCAGTTTCCCGAATAAGTAGCCTTTAAAAACAAACCTGTTGGCTATATTAAAACAATATTCAGTATACTTTAGTATACTCAGATTGTTTCTTCCACTTGATGCATCTAGTACAAATTCTGTCCACACTCGGTCATCAGTCTTGCTTTTAAGAGTGCAAGATCCAACTCAAAACTGCGTCACTGCATTTGTCAGCAAGCCCTAGCCAGTTTGACATTTGTTTCCTATTAGTTGGTGCTTCAGTAAATGTGAGAAGACTGTTCTTTTTGCTAAGGAAGGTCATCTGGAACTTTGAGTTTCAGTTTGTCTTTGTGGAAAACTCAGTTGTGCAGATTTGGGCAGATTTAGGCAGGCTAAATGAAAGGCCATGCTTGCTCCAGGGCCATTGCAGACCCTTGGGTTTCCTCCGAGTCAGGAGCTGCACCTAATTCGGAAGTCCCCACAAGTACTGGGGACCAGATATGAAGGGACTTGGAGCTGTCTTCAGCAATGATGCCCAAACCCTCAACAATCAGTTGGTGCTATTTATTGAACGCTTTCTATATGCTGAGCACTGTGGAGAATCAGTGTGGCTCAGTGGGAAGAGCCTGGGTTTGGGATTCAAGGATGTGGGTTCTAATCCTGGCTCTGCCACTGTCTGCTGTGTGACCTTGGGCAAGCCACTTAACTTCTCTGTGCCTGTTACCTCATCTGTAAAATGGGGATTAAAACACGTGGGACAATCTGATTACCCTATATCTACCCCAATGCATAGAACAGTGCTTGGCACATAGTAAATGCTTAACAAATACCATATTATACCATATTATAATACCATAATAATAATAGGTGCTTAGGAAAGGAAAGTACAGGAGAGTGGGTAGATACATTCCCTGCCTACAAAGAGGTTTGAGGTTTTTTTTAAAAATAGTATTCAATTGCTTACTATCCCAGGCACTGTACTAGGCACTGGAATAATTGGAAGCTAATCAGATTGGACACAGATCATATTCCAGATGGATTCACAGTCTTAAATGCCATATAACTGATGAGGTAACTGAGGCACAGAGAAGTCACACAGCAGATGAGCGGTGGAACCGAGATTAGAGGCCAAGTCTCCATTCCCAGTGTTCCCAGTTTAGAGCGGGAGGCATATGATATCTGAAGTATCTGGTGATCTGGACTTGATTTGTCCCAGGGATTCTAAGTAATGGCATTTTTAACTGCATTGACATGATGTGTCTTTTGATGGAATGGTTATGGGAGTCGTCATCTTCCCCACTCAGACTGCATTTGCTTTCACACAGACCTGGAGGATATTAAAATGGCCAAGAGAAGATACCGATGTAGCTTCCAAGGGGTTTGGGCCAAGTTTCTCATAGCCAAAATTTAATGATGTATATTCTTTAATAAATTCCTTTCTGCTTTGTTATTTTTGGTATTCTACCTGCATTTTGCTGTGGTTGATGGACTTCGTTAAGCTGATATGAAGAAAAATTCTCCCCTCTTAATGGGAAGGTAAAATCAGGTATCTAAAGATGGATGAGCATACTGGTTTAGGCGTGTTACCCTGTAGAGGTACACCTGCTAAACAATCCAAATATAGCCAATTCCCCTAGAACATAAGTTCAAGGAGATAAATTAATTAGAGAATGTTCTTCTGGGTATGTTCTGGGAATATCATGAGCCATGTGTTGGTGCAAGTCGATTTGGGGTAGGAAAACACAGGTATATATGTGTGCACTTTCCTTTGTGTGCATTTCATAGTGTGCTGCATCTCTTCTCGCCTCCTGACTTGTTACACTGTATACCCCAACAGAAACACTACTGGCAGGAATGTGAGAGTGTGAATGAGCTAGGGCTAACCATGAGCACTACTTTGCATTAGCTTAATGGCCAGGTCATGATCCAGGCGTGGTGCTGCTACACTTCTGTTTTAGTGGTTCTGTGGCATTCTGTACTTGGCTGTTTTACTTACTCTATGCTGTAAAGCTGTAAAAATGGCAAGTAGTAGCAAAGGTATAGAGAGTTGTACTGCTGGTGGCCTAGTAATGCAGAAATTTTTACATAAAAGTGAATAGTTTTGCGAATCCCGGTACCTAACCCATTGATTCCCACTGAATTAGTGGTCACTCTAATGTGACTTTCTCATTCAAGGACACAGCCCTCCTGTTATAGGAGAACTATGTGTATAGGAGAATCAAGAACATTGTTCTTTATCACATACCAATGTTATTGCTGCTAATTCTAATAAATTGCTCAAAATTAAGAAAGCAAAGTGGAAACAAAACCAAATTAGACAATCAAACTTTCTTTGTCCCAGATTAAAGTTCTAGATTGCTCTGAATTTAGGGAGTGCTGGAAGGCCTCCACTTTCAACAAACTCTAAACATTAGGAGTTTTTAAACACACATAAAAATAGGACAGGAACAGGTTCACTCATACTTCCTTACTATGCAGGTAGTTAATTATGTGCGATTTGCACACCTGATCCTTGCTTTAGGGCAAGTTTGGAATTCCCACACCCCTACCTTTATGCCCCGAAGAGAAATTTCTTTCTGATCCCAGGTACAGTGATCAGTGTAATCTTGAGCATGTGAGAATGAGTCATCGTAGTAAAATGTCTAATCCCACTGATACCCTTTACACTTGAGATGTTTTTCTTGAATTTTGTACCATGGGTTGGGCAATTGAGACTAACTTGGATTAGGGGAAGCAGGGGAAGAACTCTGATTCCAAAAGACACTTAACTTTCTGTGCATATTGTCTGACATAATGTACTAATTAAGCATTTATTTATTCACCCATTCATCCTTACATTCTTCGATCTCATGGAGTCAGCACCTCTTGTTGGGTATAAATGAGTTCATGTCATCTGGAGAGGCCAGTATTGAATGAAAGGGAAATCAAATCTTTGGCCTGTTACCTTTTTTGTCACTAATTCACTGCAGGGACTGATCCATTTGTTTCCTCATTTCTGGGATGATAGTTGGACCTTCTCGAGAATGAATGCTGGCCATGTGCCTTGGAATCTTGATTTATAGGACACTTTAGATGTGTAAATTGTTAATGAAGACTCCTGTTAAATACCGTTAAAGACAGCACTAAAAGTTAGCCGGAGCTGGCTGGAAACCATCCCAAAAGTTCCAGAACAGATATCCCAGCGTGGCTGGATCTGTAGAGGATGGCCAGAGGACAGCTTTCTGGTTAGAATTTTTCACACTGAGTACAGTGCTGTGCACACAATAAGCGCTCAATAAATAGCACTGATTACTCTCAGCTTTGGTTACAGAATAATAATAATAATAATGGCATTTGTTAAGCACTTACTTTGTTCAAGCACTGTTCTAAGCGCCGGGGGCGGGGGGCGGGGGGGGGTGATACAAGGTGATCAGGTTGTCCCATATGGGGCTCACAGTCTTAATCCCCATTTTACAGATGAGGTAACTGAGGCCCAGAGAAATGAAATGACTTGCCCAAAGTCACACAGATGACAAGAGGTGGAGTCAGGATTAGAACCCATGACCTCTGGTCCCAAGCCCGTGCTCTGTCCACTGAGCCAAGCTACTTCCCTAGTACTGATAGGACTGGATCAGGAGGGAGAGGAGTGACTTAAACATTAAAGTGGGAAACTGTTCCAGGTTTAAATGCAGCCCAAATTTGCACGTAGCCAGTCTTACATGGTTATTTGAAACTGGCAGTTGGTCAGACAAGAAGTGGGTGATTTCAGTTAGCGAGTGTTTAGGACACATGTTTGACCTGTGCAGAGTTCTTCAGGGTAAGTGAGGGGTAGGAAGGAGGTGGGAATTACATGACACAAACCTTACATTCATTCAACTGCCAAATCCTGCCAGTTCTTCTGCCACATTTCCCAGCTCTGTCTCTTCCTCCCCTCCCAGGCATCCAGATCCCTGATTCTAACTCTTGCCATATCAAGAATAGTTTTTCTAACTGGGCTCCTCGCTTGTGTCCCAGGCTTTGCACCCTTCCGCCTAAACTTCGTGCTGTTTTTCAGATCAGCTTCTTAAAACGTGACTTGCCACACTTCTTTCCACACCGCAAAAACCTCCGATGGTGACCCATTTTCCTCCTCGCCAATCTGAAACCAGTGTGTCTATATCTGTAATTTATTTTAATGCCTGTCTCCCATTTAGACTGCTAGCTCCTCTTGGCCAGGATACGGTTCTACCAACTCTGTTGCGTAGTACTCTCCCAAGTGCTTTGTACAGGGCTGTAGAGCTTAAATATTCCGTACCAGTTTTCACCATTTTTAAAATATACTCTCTTCACACACTATTCTCCATTTTAATTTCTAACCGTTCCTCGCCTCCAACTCCTTTCTCATGCCGTTCCCCAGACCCTATCATCATCATCAGTGGCATTTACTGAGCGCTCGCTTTGAGGAGAGCACTTTACTAAGTGCTTGGGAGAGTACAGTTCAATAGAGTTGGCAGACACGTATTTCCATCTTCAAAGCTCTCTGCTAAAGTCCCACCTCCTCCGGGAAGTTTCCCTAATTTCTAGCATCCCAGGTTTTCAACCCAACCATCACCCTTATCACTAATGGGTTATACTCATTACTCAGCATCTAACTTGTGTATATTCATTTCATTGTGCTATATTGATGCTACCATCTGCATATGCCTGTTCTTCCTCCAGCTCCCCGCTCTTGAAAGTAATTAAAATCTGTCATTCTGCAGTAGATTAACCAAATCTTTTGCTTCCACTGTACTTTCTCAGACTCTTAAAACAACACTCTATGCACAGCAGGTGCTCAGTAAATACACTGCTGATGCCAAACCTGCACTTCACTTGGATCATTAAAACTTTACAAATAGCTGTAAAGGAAGTTCTTTTATCGTGAACGTTTTCACCAAGGGCTTTTGCTAGAATCTGATGGCAGAATTAGGCTAGGTTCTTCCGACAAAGAGCATCTGTCTGGATGCAGCGTATGTAGCATCGGAAAAATTGGTTGTGTGAATGCATGCGGAATTGTAACAGGCAAGTACTACCAAAAGAGATTTCTTTAATGCTATCATGCAAACCCCTATTTATAGATATGACTAACAGTAACTGTAGTCATTTGGAAGTCCCAAGTGAAGAACTGTAGTGGGGTATTTCTGGTGGGGATTAGAATGAGGAATTGGAAAGGTTTTTCCCAGTGAAATCTCTAGTTTTTCTTTCTTCATTGGAGAATGATTTGGGAATTACTGCAATTGCTACTCTCTGCCTCCTGTACCCTTCCCATTCTAAATGAAAGAAAAAGAAATCTTGCTTCTTATCTGGGAAATCTTAGCAATAAACCAGGTCATCATTGGGAAAATGGAGAGAGGGTGTGGTAGTGGGGATGAAGTGGTTGCTTTCCCCCATAGTTGATATTTTTTACTCTGGTCCTCAAAGCCGTCACACTTGGTGATCTGACCCTTTGGTGAGCTTGACTTCCACACTCTGTTGGCCTTACCTTGCGCTGCCCTTAGATTGCAGGCTCCTTGAGGGAAGGGAACATGTCTGCCAAATTGGTTGTACTCTCCCAAGCACTTATTGCAGTGCTCTGCACACAGTAACTGCTCAGTAAATATGATGGATTGATTGCTGACTCAAGTCAGAAAAGCATCCCTATCACTATGCACTGATAACGGATGAGAGAATGGGTCATGCTATCCGTAAAACTTTTTTTTTTAAACGTGATTGAAATTGTGCCTCTAACATTCAATTTTAATAGGCTGGGCTTTGTAAATATGCAGATTTCATATTTGTTGCAAATTGAAGTTATCACAGTTTAGTTTCCGTTGAATTTCTGTAACTGAATCACAGTATTGCCATAGGTTTTCATGTGCAAAGCTTTTTATTTTCCAGGGCTAAGAAGTGCTTGTTTATTCAAAGTTGCTTTTTCAAAAGTTGCTTTTCAGTTGATCATAAATGAACTGTAAATGAAAATAAAGTGACTTTTGGGAATTTAAAGTGTAGAGTTCTCAAGCACTTGATGTCAAATACTACATTTTGGTGGCAGGGTGGGAGGGGTAGGGGGTGGGGTACAGAATGTCTTTGGCCTTTTTTGTGATTTTATAGAAGTATTGATATTTTGTGCTTCTAAAGTAAATTCAGCACATCTCATCTTCAGTCAAATTGTGCAATGGCCTACTCTTGCCCCTTAGTACATCATATGTACTCAATGGTAACTGCATTTTACTGACAGATGTACCAAGTTAGTGTAGTAAAGCAACTCTTTGGAGTTCCAGACATCTAGGATTCAATTTGGCAGTTCTTGCTCTACGCTTGAGTTAAATCATGACAGGATATTTTTGAGTGAAATAGAAATTCAACAAAAGACCCAGTTTTCATGTTATCTCCATTGAATAATTCCTGTCTGATGTTTCTGTCTAAATGTGAGGCATGAAGGCTTTATACTAATCATCTTAAAAATCAAAGTGAAATACCTATCCATAGGCCTTTTCCTCCAGAGTTCACTTTAGTGGCATTTTGGATGATGTTTGCAGTCACGTTTGGAACCTATTTGAGTTGGATAGGTGGTAGCATAAATGCCCTAAGAAAGGAGGGAGCTTAGAAATGAAGAGGCTGCCTTCAGGTGTAGTGGGGTTTAACTAATTTAACCAATGTTCCAACTTGTCCTCTTATAGGTTTGCTCTAAGGCTTGTTTATGTATTGTATAATCCAAACTTGCTGTTCTTGTTTAGTAGGTTTAGTTATAAACTGCAGAGCTAAGTAATGTTACGTATGATAGCATTTAAATAGCATTAGAAGTTAAATTGGTCTTCCAGGGTAACATAGGGTGATGCTACTGTCATTATAGAGTGTGTGTGTGTGCGCGTATGTGCACATGTGAACCTGCCTGTATTCCCAAAGTTTTGCAGCAAATAAACATGCACGTAAAGCATGGTAAGAAAGTTACCATTCAGATATAAAATACTAAGTGCCCTAAAGTACTGAGTGTGCAGCAAATAAATACAGCATTAAATCAGCTTTGCCAACAGGGCTGAAATAATACTAGCCTATAATGCATTCACTCATTAACACTGCCATCTTGTTTGCCCGCCCTAGGACCATTGTGAAAACGCAAAGTGGGAAGCCTAATGAGAGAGGGCACCTCCCATGTGGCGACTCCATGCACCTCCACCCGAATTTCCAGCCCAACAGGAAGTTTGGGAATGGGGCTTAGCGACAGTGGGGGTTATTACAACAGTGATTTAAAGAAGCCTTCGTGCCTGGAAAATCCAGGTCTGCAAAAGTGAATATGAACACTCGTGCATTCCACATTTTCCTAAGGCCATACTGGGCATCTGGCTTGGAACTTGGATTCAGGTGGTCCGGGTAATGGCAAGAGGTTGTCTTTGCCACTTGTCTGCCGTATGACCTTGGGCAAGTGTCGTCACTTCTCTGGGCCTCGATTACCTCGTGTGTAAAATGGGGATTAAAACTGTGAGCCCCATATGGGACATGGGCAGTGTCCAACCTGATTAGTTTCTATCCACTCCAGTGCTTAGTACAGTGCCTGGCACATAGTAAGTGCTTAACAAATACTATAAACCAAAACAGAAAAACCCTCTCACCAGCCCTTCCCATGTCTCCCATGCCTTAATGATGATGCATTTGGGAGGCACATTAGATGTTTTAAATCCTAGCAGTACAATAACAATGTCAGTCATCTAAAAAATTTCCATCGTAATCTTGTCAACCCAATTTCGGGTACAAATCTTTTTTTCCCCTTGGTACTGAATTTCTGGGCCAGGTTGACTGGCAGAACTGCATTATTTTTTAATTTTTCAAACATTACATGGAGGAGCAATTATGCCGGTTTGACAAGGAGCTTTGAGCTCTGTTAAAAAACTGCAATGATTATTGTATAGTACTGTTTTAGGTATCACTAATATGCTATTATGAATAACAACTCGAGTGTATTTATGTCTATCTCATATTAATGCATTAGTAATGAAATTAGCATTTAAAGCACGAGAAGCAGCGTGGCTCAGTGGAAAGAGCATGGGCTTTGGAGTCAGAGGTCATGGGTTCAAATACCGGCTCCGCCAACTGTCAGCTGTGTGACGTTGGGCAAGTCACTTCACTTCTCTGTGCCTCAGTTACCTCATCTGTAAAATGGGGATTAAGACTGTGAGCCCCCCGTGGGACAACCTGATCACCTTGTAACCTCCCTAGTGCTTAGAACAGTGCTTTGCACATAGTGAGCGCTTAATAAATGCCATTATTATTATTATTTAAAATATTTCAAATGTTATGGTTTAAAAACTGCACATATGAGTCCACCTCATGCCTCAGTAAGGTGTGCTAGGTGCATACTTGAAGGTTATTGGGGAACTGCGTGGCCCAGTGGAAAGAGCCCAGGCCTAGGCGTCAGAGAACCTGGGTTCTAATCCTGGCTCTGCTGCTTGTCTGCTGTGTGACCTTGGGAAACTCACTTAACTTCTCCATGCCTCAGTTCCCTCATCTGCAAAATTGGGATTCAGTACCTGTTCTCTCTCCTATTTAAAATGTGAGCCCCATGTGGGACCTGATAATCTTTTATCTCCTCAGAGCTTAGTATAGTGCTAGGCAAATAGTAAGTGCTTAACTAGTACCACAATTATTATTATTGCTGATAACTATTGTATACACAGCATTGTGCTGGGGTCTTGAGACCAGACAATAGAAGTCAAAGTTGTGGTCCCCGCCTTCTAGTACCTAGCATAGTTAGAGTTTCTGTGAAGGTTATTTTCCTCCTTAAGCATATTCTTCTTGTAGCATTTTATTAGGACTGATCCCTAGAAAATTCTTGCATTTTACATGGCATTTCAGTGAGATTACTTTCATTCCCATCATACAGAGTCATTTTGCTATGCTTTTATCACTGTGTTTTTGAAATGGCACTTAGGATCCTCCATTTCCTCTTCCTTCTCCTCCCCTTCCTTTATCTCCATTTCCTCTTCCCCACCTCCTCCATCTTCTCTTCCTCCTTCTCATCTTCCTATTAATTGAGAAGCAGTGCGGCTTAGTGGAAAGAACACGGGCTGGGAGTCAGAGGACATGGGTTCTAATCCCACCTTTGCCACTTGTGTGACTTTGGGCAAGCCACTTAACTTCTCTGTGCCTCAGTTATCTCTTCTGTAAATTGGGGATTAAGACTGTGAGCCCCACGTGGGACAACCTGATTACCTTGTACCTACCCCTTGTACCTACCCCAGCGCTTAGAACAGTACTGGGCACATAGTAAGCGCTTAACAAATACCATAATTATTATTATTAATTCTCCTCCCCCTTTCTCCCATATGAATCGTGGCCTTGCATCTTGGTACTAATAAAACTTGAGCTGAGCATCCTTAGGCTTTTCCCATGAATCACTGTTCGCTGGATGTGTCCTGAAGAGGATTCACATTCCAGCAGAAGAGGCAGGTTGTGTCCTGTGAAAAGTTATAGGATCCTTGGTTTATAGGGACTTTAGGAAGAGGGGGAGGAAACGGTCCTTTCGTGAGTGCTGATTAAATGCTCAATGCCCTATGCACCCTGATCTATTTTCATAGATTTTAAGAAGAGAAAGCTGTTCTCATCTGTGTCCAAGACCAGGTATCAGCAAGCCCCAGCATGGGGCATGCCAAGGCACCTCGCCTCTCTGCAAAGGGGCCAGGGATTCCACCTTTCCTGTACCTTTGGAGATTTATAGGGTCCTTGTGCCACCTGGGCTGCTGTTCCTGGACTTCCAAGGCCATCCCTTACTCCCTTCACTCCCCTCACGCTTATCAGGGTCAGGGAGACCATATCATTATAGTGATGATGATGATGATGATGCCAGATGGATCAGGAAGATAGGGAATACAGGAAAACACATCATCGGGGGATGTAGGAGCATGAGCAATCCCCTTCCTGATCAGATCAATGCCTAGCCAGGCAAAGGAATTCTGTTTTCCACACTGGCAGCTAAGGAGGAGGAGGCATGTGAAGGGTGCACCAAATAAACGGCATAATAGGGGTTTGGGTAGGTTGTGTTTCTTTAAAGAAAATTGGAAAGGAATACTATACATAGAAGTCATACCCAATTCCCACAACATTCCTCTTTTCCAACATGTACTATAAGGGCTCTGCCACCCCCCCCCCCCACCCCCCAAAAGATTCTCCCCTTAAAATTGCTTTTTTTCCCCTCTGCAAAAATTTAGCTGTTCTTATCAAGGATTTTTCATTTGAAAGCCAAAAAAAATATTTACCATGCTATTTCTGGTTATATTTACTCCTTGTAATAATACAGAGACTTTCATTTAGGACAGTTAATTATAGTTTCACCACTAAGGCTAATTAAGCTTCAAAGCAAAAGGAATTGGAATTTCTGGAATATACTAACCACGAGAGAAAAAAACAGGGTCAAAAGTGATTGAGGTAGGATTACCTCAGAGAATAAACATGCATTGAAACGTAGGGCAAAATTGAAACTGCTCTTGCCACTTTCAGAAGTGCATTTTGGATTTTTTGAACCCAAGTACACTGTTGTCATGACCCTGGAGATTTTGGAGAAGCCTCTCAAATGTGTTCATCTCCCCAGGAGAGAGAGAAAATGGTATTTCAACTTTACTGTGGCTCTAGATTGAGGTGGTCTGCAGTGATTGTCTACAATGATGTTATAATGGTGTTGCAGTTGCTGGTAAGACTATAATGTCTGTACTCTTATTTGCACTCCTAGGTGATTTTTTTACAGTGTTAAATGCTTATTACGTGCCAAGGACTCTTCTAAGCTCTGAGGTAGATAGAAATTAATCAGGTTGGACACAGTCCTTGCCCCACATGGGGCTCACAGTTTAATGGGGAGGGAGAACAGGTTTTGAATCCCCATTTTACAGATGAGGAAAGTGAGGCACAGAGAAGTTATATGACGTGCCCAAGGTCACACGGCTGCCAAGTGGCTGAGCCGGAGTTAGAACCCAGGTCCTCCGACTTCCAGGCCTGTGGTCTTTCCACTGGGTCATGCTGCATTCTAGGCCTATTTTTGCAGTTTCTAAGTTTAAATGAACCCCAGGTTAAAACTACTTCACAGTGAGCGCAACCCATATCAGAGGACAAATTTGGGCAGAAGAATCGTCTTTGCACAGTTATGGAGGGGGATTTTGCAGGAATTTCCTCAAAATCATCAATCGTATTCAAAGGATCAAAGGACTTTTCTCCACCCCTCCTTTATAGGAATGGCTTCTGAAGTTCTCCTAAATAATCCTCTCTAGACTGTGAGCTCATTGTGGGCAGGAATGTGTCTCTCTGTTGTTCTGTTGTACTCTCCCAAGTGCTTAGTGCTTTACTTTGCACACACTAAGCACTCAGTAAATACGATTGAAAAAAGATAATAAATGGGTTGGGGGAGCACCCAACTACTTTTCAGTCTTCGCCTCTGCCTGCCCTGCAGGTAGGTATTTTTCAGGTTAAAATACATATATAATTCAGGGGTTCTTGTAGAGCTTTTATTCTTTTAATTTGGACATAATTTGGGTTAAATGTTTCAAAAAGTTCCATACTTTTTATTCACATGTAACCACTTATGCCTGGCCAGTATTTCTTCAGTAGTATTATTCCTTTCTGGAATTTGCAAATGACGCACATGGCTAAATGTCGACATCACAGCTACTTGTTGGCATTATGTAACCATGGCAAGGCAATGCTCAATTTAGGGTATTGGACTCTGGTGTTAATCCAGAATTTAGCAGTAGCCAAGTAGTGGTTTAATGGTGAAAGTTTTATATTAGAGTGAGGTGAAATAATGGCACTTATATAAGAACTATGCAGAGGCTCCCCACTGGAGTAATAATAATCTAAGAAAGTCCCAGGCCCTTTACGGAAATTTTCCAGGAAAAAAAAATGAATGACATTTAAACATGATCAATACTTTCAAAAATCACATTCCAAAAATACATATCGATTCTAAATTATCAAATTTTTCAGGTGCAGCACTTTTTTATTTTAAAGAAAGAACTGGGGAGAAGAAATTGGATTGAAATTAGATAGAACCTTAAAAATCCATAACCCTCCTATGCTGAGCTCCCAGGATTTAGGATACAGTCTCCTTTCTAATCTGAGGGACATTGTGGGTTTGGGAATCCGAGGCGGGCGAGGGCACTGCCACACAAATCTGAATGCTGTGGGGGAAGGCGACAGTATCTTGATGGTTGTGGCACTGCTGGGCATGTGTGCTACGGGTATGCATGTAGAGCAGCAGATTGGCACGGATTTCCCCAGATCAGGGAGACCCAAAGTGGGAGAAAATTGGCAGAGGAGGAGAAAGGGAGGACGTTGGGGCTACTTCTTCATTCAGTCATCATTGATATTTATTGAGCCCTTACTATGTACAGAGGACTGTACTCAGCTCTTGAGAGAGCACAGTAGGTTGGTGGGCACCATCTCTGCCCCTAAGAAACTTACAATCTAAACAGAGCCAGCTGCTTGGGGAAGCCTCAGACTATAATGATACAAATATAAATTATGTGGGGTTTGGTGATGGATGGTTATCAAAGTACTCGGTGCAGTTCCAAGTGCATAGGCAATGCAGAAGGGAGGGAGAATAGGATGGGGAGATAATGTTAGTCTGTAAAGTCTTCCTGGAGGAAATAGGGACTCAGACCCCTAGCCAAATCCTGATGGACAGGATTTACCTTAACCTATCCTGAAAAGTTCTGTGCTCAGGGAAAAACTATGGCGCCCATATCTAATGGTCCAACAGAGGATGAAAAGTTGACTTCTGGTCAGAGGAGACATCAGGTGACTGAAATTTGGAAATTGAAAATTATTTCAATTTCAGAAATTTGAGAAATTCAGTCAACTGCCATAACCGGTGTAAGACCTTTGGGTGGTGGTGGTTGAAGGAAGTGGTGGTGATGGGAGGGGTGAGGGGGCGGGTCAACGTTGCCGGATTTTTCTCCTGTGTGGACATTTCTTAATAGCAGAAAGTGTTTCAGTACTCGTGTGTTTATTCTAATAGATGTATAAGTGAGTTTTGTGCCTGCACAGGCCCAGCCTAAGATTAATACATTTGATATTTGAAAATTTAGGGTCTGGGGTCCACTCAGTGCTATTTATTTCATCAACAGGTAAATGTGACTCATTATTTCAATCACCAGGTAAATTTGTTTCAACTATAGGATGTGAGAGAGGACCAAGGCAGGAATTTTGATGAGCATTAAGTTTTTTCCAGAGCACTGTGAACACAAGATTGGAAACATTTTCAACGTTTATGGATCCCTTTTACTGATCAAAAAGCCTTCACCTGTCACCTCAAGGGGGAAGGTCTTTGGATGTTCTGTAGACTGTAAGCTCTTTGTGGGCAGGCAATGCTTCTAGCAACTCTACCAGTCTCCTGTGTGCAGAGCCCTGTACTAAGCCCTTGGGCGTGTACAGTAAAGCAATATAACAGACACATTCCCTACCTACAGTGAGTTTACGGTCTAGTACAATCTAGCTCACACTGTAGTTTCTCAAGCACTGAGTACAGTGTTCTGCACACACTGTATGTGGTCATTACATATCACTGATTGATTTTTTTTTTAGCAATACTCACATTCCCTACCCACAACGAGTTTACGGTCTAGTACAATCCAGCTCATACTGTAGTTTCTCAAGCACTGAGTACAGTGTTCTGCACACACAGTATGAGCTCATTACACACCACTGATTGATTGATATTTTTTTTAGCAAGACTTTGCAGATGGGAAGCCTGGCTCATTTTAGTTTTTTTCTTGGGCTTGGCTGACCGTAGAAATGTGTACAGCCCAGCCCAGGTCCGTGGCTCTTGTGAAATTAATGCCTCTGGGGCCAGATTGCGATAAGCACAGAGTAACCTGACACTTTCAGAGTTGCTCTCAATGGGAGAAGGAAGCCGACGGCAAACCAAAATGGTATACTTAGCTATTGCCCTTCATTAGTTCAGTGAGAATAGATTATTAAGCTCAAGAGAGCCAAATGAAACATGGTTTCCCATAGGAAGTAATGTAAAAGGCATTGATGCAGAGCCCCAAACCAAGAAGATTAAAAGTATATAAATATGTGTTAAAAGCACATATCAAAATAATATGCAAACAGTTTTCAGTGTTACGTTACATAAAATGGCACTCCGTACTAACAAACTGGAACTCTTGTCATTCTCTGGGCTAAATAGATTTGTCATTATCTAATGTAAAACAGAAATGAGCTTTAATCTCTCTGTTCCAGTCACAGTACTTAAAAGGATGAGGAGGAGAGGAAGGGAAGTGCTCAAGGTAAGGAAAACTTGGCAGTTACATGGAAGTGAAATCAGAAGACTGCCAGTAACATTCAGAAGAGCCATAAAAAATGAGCCATGCAAGGGGTTGGCTGAATGTCACGTTCTCTTGCGCCTTCCCCTAAACAAACCCTGAAGAGAAACAGCATATTAGTGTTTGCCTGCTGTTCCCCAGGTGAGCGTGTGCCAGGCTGGGCCCTACTGTTCCAATTCCTCCCTTCCTAAACCTGTTTTGCCAGAGGAACTTTGGGTTTAGGCAGGCAAGGCCCCCAAATCTGGCCTATGCGGAGCTCTCTGACCACCTTAGCCAGGCAGGGTCAAGGACTACAGCTCTGCGGAGCCTCTATCGTGCTGAGATCATTGGCTGGGCGACTGGATTTAGGAGTATGGCCTGGTAGTTAGTTGCAAGCCTGACTCAAAGCACAGGCCTCTCTTGTTGGTACAGGCCCTTTATTATGAATTAGAGAGTGACCCTCTAAAGTTACGAAGCAAACAGCTATTTCCTGCCTCTTTTTCAGGGTTGTAGATTTTCAGCTATAGGTATAGTTTCCAGGCAGGGTATTTTTACCCTCTTCCCGGGAGGCTGACAGATTCCATGTTGAATGACTTTGAGCCTGGTCTTGGTGGCTACTTGAATTTATCCTTACAAACCACTTATTTTTAAGTGCTGCACCCATTTTTTACTAATGAGCTGCAAATTTTATGGCAGTGTAGACTTCCTATCCATCATTTTAGCAGCTTTACTGAATAGAGAATCCATCGAGCTTGAATAATGTCTTGGCAATTATGGGAAATTGAAAGCCCACTTTTGACAAACAATTCAATTTTAGCAGAACAGTCAAATGTAAATTATTTAATTCTAGATTGTGAGCCCACTGTTGGGTAGGGACCGTCTCTATGTGTTGCCACCTTGTACTTCCCAAGCGCCTAGTACAGTGCCCTGCACACAGTAAGCACTCAGTAAATATGATTGATGTAACAATTTGCTTCTGCACCTTTGGTCTTTTACGTTCCACTTGTAGTTGCTACTTAATTCAGAAGCCTAATTCATAGAGGTATGCTTTCCCCTAGTATCTGTTAGCAAAAAAAAATGCCCTATTATCAAGATTTGGCAAGAGCTTATGCTGATTTCATTTTTTGAAAATATTTTTATATTATTAAAATGCACAGGATGCAGATTAGCTTGCTCTGATCGATACTATTGTTTCACCATTCCTGAAATGAAAAGTGGAAGCAATTTCTTATAGAGGATTGACAGATCAGTTGTTTTCACTGAGGATTCCATTTTAGTTTGAAAATAATAGTACTGCACAATTAAGACTGAGAATCTAAATACATCAGATTTTCTGGAAACCTAGCTGTATCCATTAGGGATTGCTGCATTAAGGGATGCAGTTATCTGGGTCTTGATATACTTGATATATAGAGATATACTTGATATACAGAAAAGCAGCGTGGCTTACTGGAAAGAGCCCGGGCTTGGGAGCCAGAGGTCATGCGTTCTAATCCCGGCTCTGCCACTTGTCAGCTGTGTGGCTTTGGGCAAGTCACTTAACCTCTCTGTGCCTCAGTTACCTCATCTGTAAAATGGGGATTAAGACTGTGAGCCCCACGTGGGACAACCTGATCACCTTGTATCCCCCCCAGCACTTAGAACAATGCATTGCACATAATAAGCGCTTAACAAATGTCATTATTATTATTATTATTATATACTTGTGTGTCAGGCAGATTAGTCAAACGAGAGGTGCTGCAAAAACTGTTTTAGATGTCCTGCTTTTGTGCAATTTTATTTTTAGTTCTACATAATGTAAATATTAACCTTTTATTGTTTTGAACTTAAAATCCACTTTGCACATCTACATACACTGGATATGTTCCTGCAATTAATCAAATCAAATATTATGTATCCTTAAGATTTACTCTGAGTGCAGTGTGCCCTTTAGAATGGAAACTAGCCATTTTTGGTACAGGAGCCTCGGGAGAGGATTTACACAACTCATGGTTCTTTTTTGATTCTATCTGAAAGATAGAGAAGCAGCATGGCTCCGTGGAAAGAGCCCAGGCTTTGGAGTCAGAGGTCATGGGTTTAAATCCCCACTCTGCCAATTGTCAGCTGTGTGACTTTGGGCAAGTCACTTCACTTCTCTGGGCCTCAGTTACCTCATCTGGAAAATGGGGATCAAGACTGGGAGCCCCCAGTGGGACAAACTGATCACCTTGTAATCTCCCCTGTACTTAGAACAGTGATTTAGGCTAGCCCCTACAAACAATCTTCCAACTTGATATCTTTCAAAATGGCACCACAGGGCATCTAGTAGGCTATCTGCAAATATACCACCCACAGGTGTTACTTGTTTTCAAAAAGGAAAAATGTGCTTTGGGACAACCGTTCAAAATCCCTCAGAATATGCCTTGAAGTCTGAAACATAAATCATCAGAAAATCTGAATGAAGCATAGTCAGTGTGTGTTCTGAGACCCTAGCAGTACATTTTGCTCTATCCTCAGGGCTGTACTCTGGATTCTAAGTTGTGAACTTCAGTTAATATGGTGGGGGTGGGGAGGGTGATGTGTTGTGTGTGTGGTGGAGAGGTGGTTTGAGTCTGGTGTGGTCTGATCCATGGTGAGAAGAGAAGACTTGTTGTCTCTGCTTCTTTACTCCCTGTGCTGTATTTCTTCAACTGGGTTGGCTTAGGGCCTGAACGTAGCCAGCCTATAAACATTGAAGAAACAACAGCTTGGCTGGCATGGGCCACTGCAGGGAATGAATTCTAGTGGGCTCCCCAAACAGCTGCTGTGTAACTAATTGCAGCGTAGTGACTTCCAGAAAGGTATTCAAAAAATATTTACTAATCTGATAGAGCAGCACTTCCAACAGTGAGACTTAGCATTGACAACCCAAGAGAAGCAACTCAAGAGAGCCCAGCAGCCTGGTGTTTGACCATCAGGAACGGGGGTGGCCGGTTTTTGAACAAAGGCTCCAGGCAGGTCGGAGTTCCAAGGCAGAGTTGAAAAGCATGTTTTCATGTTTCCGTGAGTGGTCTTCTTGGCCACTTGTGGAAACCCAGGGGTTAAGAGAAATAGGAGAGGAAATTGTATATACGCTGAATGAAAAAAGGTATTTGGTGGCAATTTCTAAATTGGGGACCTTGGATTGTCCACCTTTATGTTTGGTCTGTAGAACCTGGTCTCTGGGAGGGAGAATGAAGAACTACGAATGTTTCTTCGGAAAAGCCTGTTTGTGCTTTTGAAAACACTAGGAATTGCTAGGGGAAGGTGGGGGAGGGAAATAGGGGAGGGGAAGCGAGACAGTGGGGAAAAGAGCTCCTATCGAGAGGCCCCCCTCCCACCCCAGATGGAACGGTCTTGGTGCCACTTGCAATGAGGGAACAGCTTTCCATGGCATTGAGAAATAACAGGCTTTATCTTTTTTCGTAGTTTAGCATCTCGATTTTAATGGGGGAAAAAAGCAAACTATTTTGTTGTTGGTTTTTAAAGGAGCAGGTCTGAAATCTTGAGTATCTCTTCTTGGTTGATAAAATAGGGCATTTTCATCCCATTGGGAGAGTTGTAGCTTTTTGGTGTTGCTTTTACCCTGCCTAAATGGATAGAAGGGTTCAATATTGTTTGTCTGTACTGTAGGAACTTCCTCTCCCTGGAGCCCCCTCTCATTGTGGAGCTAATTTTGTTTGCTAACTGGGTTAATGCTAAAAGATAAATGACATGTATTCTTGCTCATGTGACTAAATGCTAAGGTCAGACTCGTGATTATTCCAATTTGGGGGGTGGGGGCATCCTTCCTCAAACATACATATTTGTACTCAAGATCTCTTCAGTGAGCAGCATGGTTTGGATTCTGAGTTAACTCTCCTCCTCATGCTTTGCAGACATGTATTGTGTAACTAAAAGTTGCTGAAAAATAAAAGCCCAGACCCTTTTATATAAATGTGTAACATCTTTTATAAGCTTCAACATTAAATCATTGTGACACTCTAAATTTTTTATGGTGTTTATTAAACACTAAATGCCAGGCACTGTTCAAAGCTCTGGGGTAGATATAAAATAATCAAGTTGGACACAATCAATGTCCCACATGGGGCTTAAAGTCTTAATCCCTATTTTACAGATGAGGTAACTGAGGAACAGATAAATTAAGTGACTTACCCAAGGTCACGTAGTAGACAAGTGGCAGGTCAGGACTAGAACTCAGTTACTTCTGATTCCCAGGCTAGTGCTCTATCCATTAGGCTATGCTGCTTCTAATTCAGATCCATAGGATGAAGGGGGCTGTCCTCTGTCAGAAAGTGACATTTTTAAAGGCCCTATTAATTAAGACTAGGTTCCATTTAAGCCAAAAGACAAATAGTAGCATCATTTTAGTAATAGCACTTGATTATGTCCATATGGCTAAACCCCTACTTAAATACTGAGCTGTTTTCTCTAAAGACCAAACTTTCATTGGTATTGTGCTACTGAATGATACTTTTTTTCAGAAAGCCAGCTTTTACTACACTGACACTGGCATTCATCTCCAGTCCGAAAGGATCAAGTTTTGGGGAAGTGGGAACATTTCAGTTTCCTTTTCTTTGCTTTTTTGGGGCAGGAAAGGAATTAGTTGTGAATGGGGCCGCTCTGACCCAGCATAGTGTCTGGTCAAACGGGAACTCAGTTGAGCTTACAGCTGAATCAGCAGCCCAGAAAATGACAGTTCTGAAGCTGGACCTGTTGATCTAATATTTTGCAGGGTCAGGAGAGGAGGAAATCAGGATTTGCTGTAGTACTGAGTTGCTACTGTATCCTGGTGACAAAGGGAGGTATGATGGGGGTTTTTCCCCTTTTCTAGTATGGAAAAGATAAAATAATGTTCAGTGTAGACACCAGAGTTAGTTGTTTTAGAGATGGTGAATTTTCCTCCGCAGATCTTGAAGAGGAGGATAGGGCGTCCTTGGTCTGAGGGAATTCACAGGTGGTCCTCTCTGGTTCTAAGCCCAGGGCCTAAAATGACTCATGCCAGTTATTTTTTCTTAAAAGGAAAGCAGACAGCAAAATTACTTATGCCAGATTATTATTTTTTTAATAAACAGGAAAACAGATAGCAGATCTAAGAGAAAGTTAATTGTTTCTACCTCTTTTCTTCAGTAGTAATTTTCAGAACAAATTGTAGATTTTCAAAGGAATGTGTTTCTGGCTGAGCTAGGTGAGATAGATTTGGTTCTCTTCACGCTGAGTTCAGCCATATATGCATAAGAGCGAGAAGGTATGTGCATTGTCCTTCATGATCGAAAGTGACGCTAGTGAAGGAAAGGTCTTACCCTTGTGAGCAAGTGTGGCTGAAAAGACCGATATGAGTCTGACAGTCCACTTCACATTGTGGCATGAAAAGATCATTCTTTTCTACACTGCTTTTTTGCTATTTGTATCATCTGATGCTGTTTTGGAATTGGCCTCTTGGTATCACTGTCTGGTCAAGAAGAGTGACCCCTCTCCTGATTGCCACATGCCAAGTTGGTTAGGACATGAGTATGGTCTCCCAATAATCTGCTGCCACATTGCATTGCTTGAGTGTCTTTGGTCTGTCCTTCGTGCTTTCTATTCAGCAGTCACTTGGGTGTACGCTGTTGGTTACAGGTATACTCTTGGGTCCCAGTGTAGTGAAATGGAGGACAGAAGAAGGAGGGTCATAAGCTAAAATGGAGATAGGGTGGCACTAGCATTTGTGTGGGTAGGACCAGTAAATGTTATGAACCTACTGAAGGTTTTTGCAGGGCCGTATATTTTCTAATTTTTATGTGTTAAATGATCTGTGAGTGAGCTCTGGTCCTTTCAGGCCTGTGAGTAGAACATTTCTACCCAAGAGTTCCCTATTTAAAATGATTTTCAACACACAGTATCCTGTGTCTTAATTAGGATCACCAAGCTCAATCAATCAATGGTATTTATTGAGCATGTACTGAGTGCAGAGCCCCATCTAAATGATTGGTAGAGTACATTCAGTCAATGGGATTTATTGAGTACTTACTGTGTGCTGAGCTCTGTACTAAACACTTAATAATAATAATAATAATAATAATGGCATTTATTAGGCACTTACTATGTGCCAAGCACTGTTTTGAGGGCTGAGAGCGGGGAATACAAGGTGATCAGGTTGTCCCACGTGGGGCTCACAGTCTTAATCCCCATTTTCCAGATGAGGTAACTGAGGCACTGAGAAGTTGTGACTTGCCCAAAGTCACACAGCTGACAAGTGGCAGAGCCAGGATTTGAACCCATGACCTCTGACTCCAAAGCCCGGGCTCTTTCCACTGAGCCATGCTGCTTCTCACGATCAGTACCATATGCAGTGCCTGACACATAGTTAAGCGCTTAACAAATACCATCAGTATTACATACAGGGTGAGTGTACCCTTGTGCTTGCGCTAGGCCAGATCCGGGATTTGGGAGCCAGCCGGAGCTTGCTTTACTTGTCAAAGCGAAGTGATTTTGGATGAAAAAAACAAGAGGCTGTTATCTTTTTCTGGTACAGTGTTTGAGAAAGCCCTACCTGTTATGTCATTTTAAACTCATTTTTTTCCAAAAGCATGCCTCATTGGCAAAGGACTTCTGTTATTGGTGATGAAAAAACATACTTTTAATCCATTTTAAATTAAAATATATGGACAGCTAATTGATTTGATTGCTAATAGATTCCCAAGATGATTTTACTTCACTTTTGTTTGGGGTTCAGTCCTTGAAAAGCATTTTTTTCTCTTGTTTTGATAGCAGTGAACTCTTCATCTGTCGGAGGGCTCCATCTGGGTCTTTGTTGCTCTTTCTTAAGGATTTTCGTTTTTGTTTACCTCCCTCCTTAATGCCTAGCTAGTGCTTGCCCTAGTAATGGTGCCTGAAAAAAAAAAGTTGAGGCTTATACTTAGTGACTTTCCATTTTTATGGTAAAAGGCAGTCTATAAAAGATGGCCACCTGCATCCCTGGAAGAAAAATCTGCATTCGTTTCAGGAAGCCTTGAGAAAGAAAGGTCAGAATGTTTAAGATGAAAAAGAGAAGCTAGATGAGACTGTTGCATAGACACAATACATACGCAATTTTCTAACTGCCATTATTGTCCAAAATCTACGATATATTCGTTTGATAAACGCAAAGTCGTTTCCTGTTTGTAAAAGAGCCCAAGGAGGCCAGGGTGGTTACTGAATGAACCGGAAGCCCATTTAAGCAATTGGGCTGAAATGTCTGATTAGCTATAGTGGCAGGATAATTCTCGGAGTAATGCTCATTCCATGTAGGCTTACTTTGCTGAATGAGGTGCAGTATTAAGGTCTGTGTTGGTTTAGGGGCTAGATTCAGATGGTTGGTGACAGAACAGTGCTTTGCACATAGTATGCACTTAACAAATGCCATCATTATTATTATTAGAGTAGAAGTTAGGGACTTGCACACACTCTGGCCGTTTCCTGAAATCTGCCCTCCTCTTGTGGTCTGTAGGAACATTGCCTAATCTCGGTGGTTCAGTTGCAAATTTATTTAAAGTAGTGTGCACTTAAAGCACCCCAACTGATTATAGTATTTTCACATACAGAAACATATCTAGGGGGCCACCTGTTTCTGAAGGTCTCTTGTGAAGAGACCCTTTTCTGAGCAGCCACAGGTGGTCTGGCATATTCGGGGGGGTTTATTGAGAGCATTTTGTTTTGAGAGAGGATTTGTTCATTCCCTTGATGCAAGACGTTTTATATACAGAAACCATAGAGGAGACTAGATGACCAGGCCTCCATGGTGAGGAGAGGAAGCTTGAATTCGTCTCCCAGCTCTACCACTGGATGCTATGTGAACTATGTGACTCTACTCTCCCTCCCAGCCACCTTCCACCCCAGGATTTGTGAAATCAGCACTTAGAGCAGTGCTTGGCACATAGTAAGTGCTTAACAAATACCATCATTATTAATTTGGGTGTAAGTAACACCAGTTACTTTTCTCTTCTTCAGTAGCAGTATGAAAAAAGTTGTTGAGTTCAAGCTGCAGGGAAGAAAAGTTCATGGAAATGAAAAGTACTATAGTTTATTTTTATAATATTTTGCACCAAATTGATTTTAGGTGCCTTTGCATAAACAGTAGAGGAAAGAATCATCTGAATGTGTATGCATAAAATTAGAAAGCATTAGGTGGTTCCAATGCATAGAGCATTGAAATAACCAGTGTTTAGTACACTGCCCGGCACATAGTAAGCACTTAACGGATACCTTAAAAAAGGAACATTTTTAGTTCTTTCTGAAAAGATCTGTTGGAGAATGTCCTTGGGTGGATGTAAGGCTTTTGTAGAGCCTGGGTAGTAACAGCAGCAGGCAATAGTAGGGCCATGGTAGACAGAACCCTCTGTTTTCAACCCCGGCAAATTCGATAGTGTTTTCTGTGGTATGCTTTTATTGGTCTCCAGATGATGAATGAGCTTCTTGAAATCCACTGCAGATACCCCAGAAAAAAACAAATCCTTCATTATATCTTAAAGGTATAACCTTGAACCATAAGGAGAGAGGAACTTAATAGCCAAAAGGTGTTTTTACAGAAACACTACGCATCCAGTTGTTCGGAATTTAATGTTTGGAACCATTAATGGGAATACCTCAAAGAGTTTCCATGAAGGAGGTTGGTATCAGGGCAAGCACCATTGTTAAACAGCTTTATGGATTAAATTTAAACACCTAGAATCCTGCTCCCGGGAGTACTCAAGTAGAGCAATACACCTATCTGGCTCAGTCATGTGTCACAGAAGTCACAGAAGCCAGTTATCTCTCCTGCTTCCAAAGTGCAGAAACAGTCCTAGATTAGAGAGTTGTTAAACACGTCTGGCCTGTGTCACTGAAGTGACTTTGACTGAGAGCTGAGATTGGCTGTGAGCCAGAGTAATGAATGCACTTACACCTGCTGGAGGGAGGGAGATTATCAGCTAAGTTTCAGGGAAAGAAGCTGCTTTGCAATGGCCTCGTAGGAGCGTCGCATTCTACGTTCTCATATGAAAAAAATATGTTCTGGTGGCTAGCTTGAGTGTTCCTTGAATGTGAAGCCTTGTCACTTACCCTGTATATGAGTTTCCATGGATTTGCTTATACTTTAATTGGCTGAGGGGTGGCAAAGCTTCTCAGATCAGATACTATCCAAAAAGAGGCTCTCGGCTAGCATATTGTCATCATCAATGGTATTTACCGAGTACTTACTGTGCACAGAGTTACTATACTAACTGCTTGGGAGAGTACAGTACAACAGAGTTGGTAGACATGTTCTCCACCCACAATGAGTTTATAGTCTAGAGAATATTCCAACTGTTCTTGTTTCAAAAAAAGACCAGAAACGTTCCTGGAGCAATCGCTGAGCTTTTCTTTTGCTTCTCAAATGCAGCACTTTTCTGGTTCTAATTTCAGGTTACTGTCTGCCCTCTCCCTTCCTCTTCCCCGTGTATTCCCCCCCACCCCACCCCAAACACACATGCCAAAACCTTTTTCATGAAAACTAATGACCTAGTAAAAAGAGCTCCAAACTCCCATTTTCAGTTGCCGAAGAAGCCCCATAGAGGAAAGCCATCTCTTTCCTCCCGTCTCATATTCTCTGTTTGGAGGGTTTATGAACCTGGTTCAGTGAGACCATCGCTAATCTGAGTGAATTGTGCCTGTGCAGTGCACAGCTCCCAGTGGCATTGTTCACAATAGCATACACAACTCACGTGAAGGTGGGATGCAACATCCCTTCTAGACCGTGAGCCCTTTATTGGGTAGGAACCGTCTCTATCTGTTGCCGCCTTGTACTTTCCAAGTGCTTAGTGCAGTGCTCTGCACACAGTAAGTGCTCAATAAATACAATTGAATGAATGAATGAATCCCTTGCATTGTGTATTGGGGACTGTTGATGTGGTAGAGATAGCCTTTTTCCTTCTCTCTCTATACACTGCTCCTTTACCCACCCCCATACAGGCTCTACAGTCTGTTTGTGTGTGTGTGTGTGTGTGTGTGTGTGTGTGTGTGTGTGTGTGTGTGTGTGCGCGTGTATTTTATCTAGCCCCAGGGAGAATCAGGCTCAACGATTTAAATTATCTTAGAACTGCTCATGTGGGCCCCTGTCAGGGCTTGGGATAATCATATTGGCACTGATCTTCTCCTTGTGGGAATTCCCTTTTAGACTTATAGGAGCTTTTTGTATGTGAGCGAGAATGTGGGTGGTAGGGGTTGAAAGTGGACTGAGGTAAGATGGGTGAATGTGGACAGCTAGACTGTTTTCAGTTAAAAGGATAATAATGGCTGTCTGGCAGGCAAGTGGTTTAATTTATGGGCCAGCTGTGCAGTAGTTATGTGACTCCAACATAATGCAAGTTTAGTGCATGTTTAAAGAGCAATGGGAGTATTCCAGGTAGCAAAGTTTTTATTTTGTAGATAATCGGGAGTTGCAGCCTCCTTAGATAAGTAGATTTGCACCAGAGTAGGGATGCAGTTTAAAATGACATTCTCTAGCTTGGTGACAACTCTCATGTGAATAAATAAAAAGTGCCCAGAACACCAAATTGAGTATTTACTGCCTCTAGTTATTTTGAGATTTGTTTCAATAACCAAGATAATTTGTTTCTCACACGTTGTGCTTTTAGATAATATGACTTGAAAACAGGTTTATATGTACTTTTACATAAATGATAGAGGCATTCAGCTGAGACGGTTTTGCACTGAAGTTATCAAATTCAAATCTTCTCAAGTGTGTAGCTGCTTCTTTTGTTTAAATTGCTATTATTCTGAATCCACTCCTGGAAAAGCTCTTCTGGTGTCATAGCACTGTCACCTCAATACAACAAGCTTAGTGAGTCATTTGGTTTATTATAATATGGACTATAATTTCTGTACTTTAAATCATCCATTTTTGTTAAGGTAGTCTTTGCTAAAGTGCAAGAATCTGAGTACGTATTTGTTTCCCTGATTTCTTGAAATGCATTTCTGTCTTGTTTAAGCAGAAGACGTTATTTCCACCGTACCGCTTAAACGGGAAACTTTATTTTGTGCATTTGAGAGTTCTTCAGAGTTCTGAGGTCCATATCTGAAAACTGGTGAATGTACTTTTGGTAGGAACATGTCATTTGAGGGAGACATTTTTTCATCACCGAAGATCCACATGGGGTGGTGAGGACTTTGAAAAATTTCTTGACTGAAGAGTTCATTTCTTTCTTTAAAAAAAAAAGGTATTTGTTAAATGCTTACTATGTGCCAGGCACTGTTCTAAGCACTGGGGAAGATACAGGGTAATCAGGTTGGACACAATGCATGTCCCACATGGGGCTCACAGTCTTAGTCCCTATTTTTACAGATGAGGGAACTGTGGCACAGAGAAGTGAAGTGCCTTGCCCAAGGTCACACAGCAGATAAGTGGGGGAGCCAGGATTAGAACCCAGGTCCTTTGTCTACCAGGGCTGAAACTCTATCCACTAGGTCATGCTGCTTCTCTGTTTCTGATGTTTTTAATTCATTGTGGCATTTTCCTGAACCATCTGAAAACTGTATATTCAGTGTTTATTATTCTGACTTAAAGAGTCCTGGCACACATAAGCATGTCAACTATCTTGGCATAGGTTTTGACCAGAAGGGGACTTTCCCACTTCTTTATGTCATTAACAGCCAATATGCTTGGGGGCGTCAAGAGAGTCTTGGGGGATGTCGAGGGACAAATGGGAGGAAAAAAAAAAGTTGTGAAATTCCTTGTGTGGAAAACGTGCAGTTTTATGTGGGACTTAATGAAAACAGGAGCGTAGGGTATGTATATTAAATGCAATCAGGAAGCAGAGTTAAACCTAGAAAATTAATTTAGGTCTCCTCTGATTCATTTGGATACCATATATTTTTGTTCAAATTAACAAGTCTCCAAGCTAAAACTGAGGTTCATTCATTCAACTGTATTTATTGAGTGCTTACTGTGTGCAGAGCACTGTACTAAGCACTTGGGAAGTACAAGTTGAGGTTGTTTGGGGCTATTTAATATTAGTGGTGTTTTTGAAATTAGGTACAAAGTTGGTTATTTAATATTTGTGTTTTAATGTATTTAATACCTATGTACGGCTGAGTCTGTGCTCTTTGGTTTTTTGAGCTGTAATAAGGTTCTCAAGTCCACTGTTATTTTTTTGATTTCTAATTCCTTTAGTGCTGTGCTTTTCAGCTTCTTAGACACAGCAGCTCACATGGAAATTTGGGTACATTCTTATCAGAGTACTTGATTTCCCCTCCACCTCCTTTCCCCTTTTCCCTCGACAGCTATTTTCAGCATTAGCTAAGAGGTCAGCCTGTTTGGCGAGGGGATGGCTGGTGGGAGGGGACTGAGCTGAAAGGGTGAAAGTCCAAACTTTTTGCATAATGATAATAATAATAGTATTAGGCACTTACCAAATGGCTGGTACTGGGCTAAGAACTGAGGCTGATAATTAGACTGAACCCAGGTCCTGGCCCACTCAGTGCTCACAGTCTGTGAGAGAGGGAGAACAGGTATTTTGCCCCCATTTTATAGATGAGAAAAGAGGAAACATAGTAACTTGTCCAAAGCAGTAAGCAGGCAAGTTGTTCTACAGGGATTAGACTGCAAGTCTTCTGACTTCTGAGTCCTTGCTTTTTCCACTAAGCGACACACACCTCCTGGACCTGGTTATACCTACGTTGTTTGTGACTGAGGGTGCTCAAGAATGCACCTACCCCATGTGCTGCTGAATTCAAGATGGTGGCAGGCTATATTTCTCTCAGACCACCGAGGTGCTCTTTGAAGCTCACTGATGGGGGTTGGAAAACACATTACTACACTGCTGTAGTAAATTATCTCGAAGAGAGCTGATACACTTCCCGTGTTCTAATCCTGGTTCTACCACTTGTCTGCTGTGTGATCTTGGGCAAGTCACTTCACTTCTCTGGGCCTTGGTTACCTCATCTGTAAAATGGGGATTAAGACTGTGAGCCGCATGTGGGACAGGGAGTGTGCCCATCCTAATTAGCCTGTATCTATCCCAGCGCTTAGTTCTTGATAAGCACTTAACAAATACCATCATTATTCTTTGAACACCTATTTGGTATTGGTGTGATTGAGTCAGTGGAGGAAGTGTATCAAGCTAATATCAAGATTTTGCCAAATGATGAGAGCTTTGATCAGTTCACGTTGTTAAGGGAGGACTTGGCAGCGTGGCAGTTGTGGTTGGGGAAGACATTCAGAGAACTCGCCACGGGCAGCTTAAGGGAGGGTGGAGAGAGGGCCGGAATGAGGCTGCCTTAGGAAGCTGAAGAGAGCTAGTCTCAACTCAGTCCCTCATGGTCTCCAAGCCACTCCTCCTGACTAGAGTGCCAGTCCTAGTATTTTGGGGAAGTGGGACACGGGGACAGGAGACGCCTGAAAGAGACCCAATTCTGGCTCTCTCCTTACCCCTTTTTGGCCCCACTACTGCTCCCCCCTCAAAACCCCAGGACTGATTTTCATACTGACCCTATGTCTTAGTTCCCCCTGAACCTCTCGTGCCCCTTCCCACCCCCCACCTTGTCCTCTTTTTTGGTCTGCACCCGTCTGGTGGTCTCCCCCTTTTAGACTCTGAGCCCACTGTTGGGTAGGGACTGTCTCTATATGTTGCCAATTTGTACTTCCCAAGCGCTTAGTACAGTGCTCTGCACATAGTAAGCGCTCAATAAATACGATTGATGATGATGATGATGGTGGTCAGAAACGCCCTCCAGCTAACCAACACCCAGACTGCGTTCAACACCCAAACTGTGTTCACAGTAGGTGAGGTCTGTTACAAAAGGACCAACCTCGTGTTCAGTGTTGAAATGTCATGTTTTAACAGTTTCTTACGAAATCAACTATAGGCTTATTCAAAATACCAATGGTATCGGCAGTAGAAACCATTGTTTTAGGAAAAAAAAGCGGGATGATTGAATTATATCATTTGTCGAACGACAACCTATTGTCTTAGATGCAGAAGTCCAGACCAAATCCTCTAGTCCACTCCATTTTCTCTCAGAGTCCCGTGAGCATTGCCTCTGTTACTGTATTAATATGGAGCAGTGAAGTCACAGATTTGGATGTAGGCCAAACAAGCATTTAACCCTGTATGTATTGCTCCCTTACACCACTGTAATGAGCAGCGCTGATCTGAGTCAGAGGTATGGAGATGTTATCAGCCTAAGCTTGGATGAAAGGTATGTTTTCTTTTTTCATCTTGCTTTTGCCATTAGGTCAAAATCTCGTTCTCTGTCTCCCCCTTCTCTTTTGCTCTCATATTCCTTTGCTTTATCCCACTGGACTCATTTTGCTGGCCTTCTGGTTAGCCAGACCAATGCTGTCCTGGGAGCCAGTATTCCGCCTCCATTAAGTAAGAACACTTCATTGATGAGAGTCTTATTTCAATTCACCTGATGTTTATTTAAGGTCAGTGGAATTTCCTTGTTCACTAAAGCCATTTTTTTTTAACATGCCTGAATGTGTTTTCCTCTTTTCAAGATTTTGCATGGTGGTTATAAAAATAAACCCTAGAGAAAAAAATCCATTGAAGTAGATCGTGTGTATCTCATTAGGCATCCGTAGTTACAGATTGCATTCATTTAGTTGATAATGCTTTTTTGTTCTTGTCTTTGGTAAATTTTGTTTGTTTCCTGAAGGAATGAATGCTGTGAAACTGCTAGTTCGTTGAACTCCTTATCACCATCTTATCTATAAATAGATCTTTTTAAAAGTGTGATTGACTTTTGTTGATTTGAAAGCTTCATCTTTTAGGAAAATACAAGGAAATTGGTCTGGATTAGCTTTGGTTGTGTGGATTTATAACCGTAGAAGAGGGTTTTTGCAGAGACAGATATTCTTCTCTAAGGATCTTGGAGGGTTATGTGGCCATAGACCATAGTGCAGGGAGAAGATTTGTTAACTGAATTAGTTGGCTTTTTTTTTTTTACCCCTATCAGATTGAGGAGCAGATTCCAGCTTGGAATTTGGGATTTTATTTAACCATTTTTTGCCTGTGGCCAGCTCCCTTAAATGTCCAAAGGTTTTGGCTACTCCCATTCTAAAACTGATCGTGACCTTTTGTTAGCTTCTAGCCTTTCAGCAGAGCAAATTTTTTTAGAGTTCATTAGTTTTAGTTTCTTTATATTCTATTGAACTTTCTGTTTCATGAGATTAGCGTTCAATAAGATTTCTGGAAATGTCCCTTCATTTTTAAAACATCACATGTCCAAGACAGAGACATGTCCTTTTGTGCATGCTGTTTTGAGTTGTCCTCCTGGTTCTGTGTGTACCCTCTGGCATGCTTTTTTATCACTTGCCTCTCCAGCTGGGCAGCAGTTTAGTCAAGTGGGCAGGTGAGGAAGGAAGGAGGAAGACAGTGACTGAATATAACCAAAAAGAACGCATGTCTGATGGACCCCTTCTTCCTCAGCTTTGAATCCGTCTCCACCTAGCTGGGCCCAGAGAGGTGTAAGCAGGGCTAAAGTGGAGTAGGGAGGGGCCCTTGTCTAAGAAAAGAACTGCACAGTTTTGTTGGTCATGGAGCAAAAATGTCACTTATCCATATGTTTTATGGGCTCAAAGGGGCTAATCTTTTGCCCCCTGGAACTGGAAACTATGATGTTCGGGTTAATGATAGCATTTATTAAGCGCTTACTATGTGCTAAGCACTGTTCTAAGCACTGGAGAGGTTACAAGGTGACCAGGTTGTCCCACGTGGGGCTCACAGTCTTAATCCCCATTTTACAGATGAGGTAACTGAGGCACAGAGAAGTGAAGTGACTTGCCCGAAGTCACACAGCTGGCAATTGGCAGAGCTGGGATTTGAACCCATGACCTCTGACTCCAAAGCCCATGCTCTTTCCACTGAGCCACGCTGCTTCTCGAAACTTAAAGAGAGGGTTGGGAAACTTAAAATATTTGTAGTTGCAGTTCCTTAGTAATTTACCCAAAACACCATTGGAGGATATGTAACTCCCATTAGACCATAGCTGTGGAAGAGACTAAGAGTTGGGACTGCTCTCAATGCCAGTGTTCGTATATTGCTGGTCTAGAACTATTTATTGAGGGCTTACTGTGTGCAGAGCGCTGTACTGAGTGTTTGCGAGAATACGCTTGCGTAAGTGGACAAAATCCCTATCCTCAAGGAGTTTACAGTTCGGGAGAGGGGATAAGATAACTTTTCTTCCTTAATTTCAGAAATGATCAGAAGAAACAGATTTTTGAGAAACTGATTTGTGCACTGCTTGAAGTAGACTTGCTTTTTTACTGGACTTAGTAGTCATTCCATTCAAGTATTATTGGATCCTGATTTATCCCAGATGGACAGCAAAATTTAATTTACCGTGACATATTTATTAACTGAAGATCCTTTGTAATGATATATGTTCAAAGACTAAAGGTATATTCTCATTAATGGGTAGAGAAGCCATATGGCCTTGTGGAAAGAACGTGAGCCTGGGAGTCGGAAGACCTGGGTTCTAATCCTGGCTCTGTACTTGCCCACTGTGTGACCTTGGACATGTCTGTTAACTTCTCTGTGTCTGTTCCCCCATTTGTAAACTGGGGGTTCCTGTGCTCCCTCCTCCTTTGGCTGTGAGCCCAATCTCTGCCCCTGTCCGATCTTTGTTTCTTCCCCAGCTTGTCATAAACAGTTGGCCAAATAGTAAGCACTTGACAAATACTGTTGCTATTAGAGTTGTACTCATCAAAAGTGCCTTTATTCCAGTACGTAGTGCTTTCTTTTCCTTGCCTTGGGAAAAAGCAAGTCATAGGACTGTATCATTTTTTATGAAACAAACATTGTATTCATCAGGATGGAACAAAAAATACATTAAGATCCTAAGGACCAGGTAATTGTTTTTACGAGGGAGGCATCAGGAAAGAATTATTAAAAAGTACACTTCACCCTTTACTCTTTCCTTACTATGGGGAAAAAAGAGAGTGGGGGGAAAAAAAGCAATTCCATATTGGTGTATGGACCCAACACCCAAAGAGTTATGGCTTTATTATGACTAAAGGAAGATAAATGCTGCTGCAGCTGACTGGGGTCTTGGAGCTTGCTGCTAGTGGTGCACTTGCAAAACCAAGAAAATATTCAAATTTCCTATCTATGCTTTTTTAATTACAAGCAATTTATGGGCAAATACACTGGCTGTATGGCTGAGATCAGGATCTGAACTCAGAATTGCGAGATTGAACAATCCCAAGTGGACACATATATATTACAAGCAATTTATGAGCATTTCACTGGCTCTGTGGCTGAGATCAAGTTCTGAACTCAGAATTGTGAGATTGAACAATCCCAAGTGGACATATATACAGACACCAGTTGATGATTTGAGCTGCTTTTGATGTGCAGGTTTGGCAGTTCAGTTGCTGCAGTGTTGCCAATAAGAATAGGTTTCTTTATTTAGAAGAGAGGCACGGCTGGTGTCTTAGAGCATCTAAGCAGCCTCATTTCTTCTGTCTTGTTGCGGTGTGGGCCAGGAGCCTGGACCTCCATAACAGGGAATTTCTTGGTAGGAGGCCCATGGGGGAGTGATCTACTGAGAGCAGAAGAATCAATCAATCAATCAATCGTATTTATTGAGCGCTTACTGTGTACAGAGCACTGTACTAAGCGCTTGGGAAGTACAAGTTGGCAACATATAGAGATGGTCCCTACCCAACAGTGGGCTCACAGTCTGGAAGAGTGGGCTCACTGTCTAGAAGAAATGGGGAAGAAAGTAGCAAAGAGCTACATTACAAATCAGCCACAGTCCCTGTCCCACATGAGGTTCATGGTCCAAGGGAGAGTGAAAACTGGTATTTCACCCTCATTTTACAGATGAGGAAACTGAGGCTGAGAGAAGTGAAGTGACTTACCCAAGGTCACTCTGCATTCAGAGAACATGGGTTCTAATCCCAATTCTGCCACTTGTCTGCAGAATGACCTTGGGCAAGTCGCATAATTTCTCTGTGCCTCAGTTTCCTCATTTGTAAAGTGGGGGATCAGTGCCTTTTCTCTCTCCCCATTAGACTGTGAGCCCCATTTGAGAGAGATACTGTATGCAACCTGATTATCTTGTGTCTACCGCAGTGCTTAGTACAGTGCTTGGTACACTTGACAAGTACTGCAGTTACTATTATTATTGATTAGAGAAGTGACTTGCCTCAGATTACATAGCAGGCAACTGGCAAGATGCTTGTGTACCCCACTGGGTTTCTGAGGTGGGAGGAAGGGCACCTCCAGTTCCCTGTCTTCCCCCAACAGCACACACATCCTCTACAGCACGGGCCTCGGAGTCAGAAGGACCTGGGTTCTAATCCCTTCCCTGCTCCTTGTCACCCTGGCAAATAGGTTTCCACCATTTTTCCAAAGTAGGTTAGAGGATTTTTGGGGGACTAATTGTGCATAAGGCGGTACATAATAATAATAATAATTACGATATTTGTTAAAAGTGCTTACTCTGTGCCAGGCACCTTACTAAGCCCTGGGGTAGATACAAGGTTATCAGGTTGGGCACAGTCCTTGTCCCATTTGGGGCTCACATTTTTAATCCCCATTTAACAGACGAGGTAACTGAGGCATAGAGAAGTGAAGTGACTTTCCCAAAGTCACACAGCAGACAAGAGGCAGAGCCGGAATTAGAACCCAGGTCCTTCTGATTCCCAAGCCTGTGTTCTATTCATTAGACCACACTACTTCTCAATAGTACATCTAATACACCTGTTGCTAAAAAGCAGTCAACACCAGAAGTTTGTCAGAAATCCTACATTTCATTTTAAGTTTCTTGGACGGGGTTAGAGGAAAAGGTTTACAGTATTTTAAATCCTGCTATTTAAAAGTTCTTTGATCCTTTTTATTCCCTAGAAAAATCTAAATTTTAAAGATGGCATTTTTATATTTAAAGTAATATGGCTAAAAATGTCTTCAGGTTCATTTGATTCACTTATTGAATGAATGTAGCAAAACTGTATTTTTATGTGCTACTTTGGGCGATAGTTTAACAGCACTGGTAATGGAAATGGAGCCTCTTGGTTTTGTGTCCTTGGGAGAACGATTCTTTCAAAAGTGTTTTGAAAATTGAGATAACTTCATAGGAGGGAAATGGTACAGCAGGTGACCACAGTGGGTCTGTGCCCCAGGATGGAGGCTTAATGTTCAGAAATAGGCCTTTGAAGTTTTGGAGCTGAGCGTGTCTTGAGTGAAGTAGCCCGGGAGGAAGACCAAGACCATTTGCACGGCCACATTGGGTGGGTGGTAGCCTGCAGGGTCAGAGAGCTAGCTGGTGAGGAGAAGACTGCTTGCCCAAATCGGGCTTCAGGATCAAAATGAATAATTGTAATGATTATGGAATTTGTTAAGCACTTACTGTGGGCCAAGCAGTGTTCATTCATTCAATCGTATTTATTAAGCGCTTATTGTGTGCAGAGCACTGTACTGAGTGCTTGGAAAGTACACTTTGGCAACAGAGACAATCCCTACCTAAGCACTGGGGTAGATAAGAGTTTATAGTGGGACACAGTCCCTGCATCACATGGGGCTCACAGTCTGAGTAGAAGAGGGTAGGATTTAATCTCTTGTTTTACTGAGGCCAAACCCCTCTTCTGTCCTCATTGGTTCGAAGCTAATGCTCTGTAATGTTGCAGTAGGTTTTCATAGCTTGTTAAAGAACAAATTGCAGGGTCATGACAGCTATGATTCATTCAGAAACATTTAGTTGGGTAGGCAGTATCTTGTGCAATTTAAAAAGTTATCTAATTCACCAAGCAGTAGACAAACAGCATTTAGTTCCTTGAAGGTACCTTAATTTTGAAGTCATGACGGCCTTGCAGAACAAAGGAAATGAATACTCTTAGAGCGTAAACTGCATTCTGTATGGCAGATGCTATCAACTCTGTTGTATCATACTCTCCCAAGCGAATAGAAGAGTGCTCTGCAGTAAGTGCTCACTAAATACCATCAGTTGATTGATACACCAGATGGGGCACGCTTGAGGGCCTGAAGGTGTTGCTTGAGTCAGACCCATTTAATTGTGCCAAAATCCATTGTCACCTGTTGCAGCACAAAGAGAAAATGATTTGGGAGAGGGAACTCTGAATTTTGAGTTTTATTTAATAAGGACAGAAAGAACAGGCAGCTGTTGGAGAGTATCCTGAGTCAGGATGTTGAGCAGTACTTTATCAAGCATGAGAAGGAAGAATGCCAGGGTGAGGTGGAGTCCTGAATATTGCATGTGAAGAGCCCTGTCCCCTCCATTTAGCACAGTCTAGACTTGGAAAGTATTCACAGGGTACTCCCAGAAACTATAATTTATGAAAACTTTCTTAAACATGCATTTCTAGAGAAGCAGCGTGGCTCAGTGGAAGGAGCCTGGGCTTGGGAGTTAGAAGTCATGGGTTCTAATCCCGGCTCCGCCACTTTTCAGCTGTGTGACTTTGGGCAAGTCACTTAACTTCTCTGTGCCTCAGTTCCCTCATCTGTAAAATGGGGATTAAGATTGTGAGCCCCGCGTGGGACAACCTTGATTACCTTGTATCCCCCTACCAGCGCTTAGAACAGTGCTTGCCACATAGTAAGTGCTTAACAAATACCAATATTATTATAATTATTATTCTATTCAGTCAGGTGACATTCATAGCAGACATTGTTTTCATAAATTCATTCTGTTCTAGGCAGATAGTTTTTCTTAATGGTATTTGTTAATAATAATAATAATAATAATGGCATTTGTTAAGCGCTTACTATGTGCAAAGCACTGTTCTAAGCGCTGGGTGGGGATACAAGGTGATCAGGTTAAGCGCTTACTATGTGCCAGGCACTATACTAAGCACTGGTGTAAATACAAGTTACTCAGATTGGACATAGTCCATGTTCCACGTGGGGTTCACAGTCTTGGTCTGCATTTTTCAGATGAGGTAACTGAGGCACAGAGAAATTAAGTGACTTGCCCGGGGTCACATAGCAGCAGAGTGGCGGAGCTGGGATTACAACCCATGTCCTCCTGACTTCTGGGCCCATGCTCTATCCACTAGGCAAGGTATGAGAAGCATACCTTAGAGAAGCAGCGTGGTTTAGTGGAAAGAGCCCGGGGGTTGGGAGTCGGAGGTCGTGGGTTCTAATCCCGGCTCCACCACTTGTCAGCTGTGTGATTTTGAGCAAGTCACTTCACTTCTCTGGACCTCATTTCCCTCATCTGGAAAATGGGGATGAAACCTGTGAGCCCTACGTGGGACACCCTTGTATCTACCCTAGCACTTAGAACAGTGCTTTGCACGTAGTAAGCACTTAACAAATGCGATCGTCATCACCATTATGTTCCACCAGCCATGTATTTATAGAATTGATTTGCCCTACCAAAACGCTAACCTTTTCGCTTCTGGTTTTTGCAGCCGTGGAAATGCAAACTGCCTCGATAGGAGGTTCACCTTGGCAAAGAATGGTAGCATTCACTCATCTTCTGTTAATTAAACCAAGGAGAGCTGGCAAGAGCCTTGAGTAGCAGAAGGCCAGTTCAGTTCCTTTTTAATCGGGATTGGTGTTTCTTTTTGCATATAAAAAATGGATTTTGGTGTCCAAGGGAAGGGTGGCATGGAGATGTTTGGGGGTTGAAACTGGAAATAGCTCGTTACTGTTAGACTTCTGAGCTCTATAATAATAATGATAATAATGATGGTATTTATTAAGTGCTTACTATGTGCCGGGGACAGTCAGTTCTCCTATAACAGGGGGTTGAGAAGCATAGTGGCCTAGTGGAAACAGCACAGGGATCGTGCCCACCAAATCTACTGTAGTATACTCTCCCAAATGCGTAGTACAGTGCTCTGCACACAGTAAGCGCTCAATAAATATGATTAATTGATTGGGGTTCTTTCTAATCCTGGCTTCGCCACTTGCCGGCTGTGTGATCTCGGGCAAGCCACTCAACTACTCAGTGCCCCTGCTTCCCCCTGTCTAAAACGGGGATTAAATGCCTGTTCTCCCTTCCTTCTGCTTGGTCTGCGACCCCTGTATGGGACAGGGACTGTGTCTGATTTGATTTCATTGCAGGTGCCTCAGCAGTGGGCAAAGTGCTGGGCACATGCGAAGTTCATCATTCATTCAATCGTATTTATTGAGTGCTTACTGTGTGCAGAGCACTGTACTAAGCACTTGGGAAGTACAAGTTGGCAACATATAGAGACGGTCCTTACCCAACAACGGGCTCACAGTCTAGAAGGGGGAGACAGACAACAAAACCTGTGGATAGATGTCAAGTCATCAGAACAAATAGAATTAAAGCTAGATGCACATCATTAACAAAGTAAATAGAATAGTAAATATGTACAAGTAAAATAAATAGAGTAATAAATCTGTTCAAACATATATATAGGTGCTGTGGGGAGGGGAAGGAGGTAGGGCGGTGGGGATGGGGAGGATGAGAGGAAAAAGGGGGCTCAGTCTGGGAAGGCGTCTTGGAGGAGGTGAGCTCTCAGTAAGGCTTTGAAGGGAGGAAGAGAGTTAGCTTGGCGGATGTGTGGAGGGAGGGCATTCCAGGCCAGGGGGAGGACGGGGGCCGGGGGTCGATGGCGGGACAGGTGAGAATGAGGTACAATGTGTTGATTGTAAGCTAACATGTAAGCTCCTTGAAGGCAGGGATTGATTGATTGAAAAGGTTTTTCCAGCTGAATCAAAAATAAGGAAGTAGAAAAATGGAAGACTTGTATACAGAGCATAAACTTGTCTCTTCACTTCCCTCTCCCTCCCTCCTTGGTAGCTACCCAGGTTAGAGCCCCCAAAAGATGTGGTGTGAAGGTGTGTCATGTCACATTTTTCAAAGGAAAGCCCCACATTGTGAAACAGTGTTCTCCTTGATTTGTTTCACAGTAAGTGTGCTATTGGAAACTGGATAAAGCAAGTTTATCCTGATTTAAGAATTGTGTTTCTCTTTTCCTTGAGTTGAGTTAAGGAATTGCTGGCGCTCTGAAACTCTTGGCTTGCTAAATAGAGGGCAGCTCCATGGAATGCTAGGAGCACAGTGAAGGCTTTAACTCAGAGACCGGTTTTCGGTACTGCTTTGCTGGCTTGCCATATCATTCCTTTAAAAACTTTTGTGCGTTTCATAGAAATTCAGATTTTCAGATCATGAGTATTTAGTGGGAGTCTAAGCGGTCATGATAGAACAAAGTGAGCAAACAGACATTCTCGAGCCTGTTTGGATTATATCAAATTTTTGTAGCCTAGAGCTTTCCTGGCTTCTGGCTTTAAAATCTGATGGCTGCATAACGTTTTCTGTAGTGTTTCTATCTTAAGTCTGCTTTTGCAGCAATCCTTTAAGCTCTTCAACCTTTCAGAAAATCTAAACACACAAAAGGGAGTGGATGTAGATCAAATAATCTGAACTATTTCTTGAACACTTTTGGGGGCAGAATTGGTTTTAAGTAAATAGTGAGTTTTGGAAGGTCTTTTGTCACAAGTTAAGGGATGTGATTATCAGAACTTTGTTCTGTTGCACAGGTCATTTTCCTAAAACATCATTCTCCCTACTCATCAAAAACCTCCAGTAGGTACCCATCCATCTCCTCGTCAACCAGAAACTCGTGACTGTTGGCTTTTAAGGTACTCAATCAGCTCTCTCTCCCTCCTACTTCCTCTCGCTCTTTGTTCCTCTCAAGTCAGCCTACTTGCTGTGCCTCTTTCCTGTCTCTCTTGACACTGACCTGGCGTCCATGCCCTCCTTTTTTCATGGACTTCCCTTCCCCTGCACAACAGGCAGACCACAGCTCTCCCTGTCTTCCCTTCCTAGACCATAAGCTCTTTATGGACAGGGATCATATTTACCAATTGTATTATACTCTTCCAACCACCTACTACCGTGTTCTGCACACAGTAGTTGCTCAATAAATACCATTGATTGGTTAAGGCCCTCCTGAAATCACATCTCCAAGATGTCTTCTCTCATTAATCTCTCTTCTCCCCATCCTGTTTCCACCACAACAGCAGAGAAGCAACATGGCCTAGCGGTAAGAGTATGGGTTTGGAAGTCAGACTGTAAAATGGGGATTAAGACTGTGAGCCCCATGTGGGGCATGGACTGCATCCAACCTGATTACCTTGTATCTACACCAGCGCTTAATACAGTGCCTGGCATATAGTAAGCACTTAACAAATACTACTTTAAAAAAATCAACCTACACCCGCACCTGTTGTTGCACTTAATGTACATATAATAATAATAATAATAATATAATAATGATGGCAATTATTAAGCGCTTACTATGTGCAAAGCACTGTTCTAAGCACTGGGGAGGTTACACGTTGATCAGGTTGTCCCCCGTGGGGCTCACAGTCTTCATCCCCATTTTCCAGATGTGGGAACTGAGGCCCAGAGAAGTGAAGTGACTTGTCCAAAGTCACACAGCTGACAGTTGTTGGAGCTGGGATTTGAACCCATGACCTCTGAGTCCAAAGCCCAGGCTCTTTCCCCTGAGCCACACTGCTTCTCTACACTGCATACCATTTCTCCTTCCTACCTGTAACTTATTTTAGTATGTATCTGTAAATGTTTGGCTTTGCCTTTTGCTTGAGAGGAGAGGTCATATCTGCTTTTTTGTACTCTCTCAGGTGCTTAGTATAGTGTTGATGGATTGATTGAACCTAAAAATAAGCATAAACCTTTAAAGAAAGTATTGATTATATTTAATTTGGTTGAGGGGATGAAGAGTTTATTAACCACACGGGAATTTTGCCTTCAAGGATAGACCTTGGGGTTCTCCTTATTAGGATGCTTAGTAGGAAGATGGCCTTTAACTTCCTCATCCCAGTCTTACATGCACTTACACTTGACTTGTAGGTGCTTTCTCAGCATTGTAAATGTTTGCTTTCCCCAAATCAATCATTCTGTCAGAAGATCATCTGTAAAAGTTGGTGCACAGTCAGATTGAAGCATAAAAGTGATTGGATTGTGAGACAGGGTACCAAATAATTTTGTGGACTCTCTATCCCTAGAAATATTTAAAGGTAGGACAGATGGCCATCTTTTTGGATAGCTTAAGGGCTTTTTCGTCTGGAGGCAGGGGATTGGACCAGATAACCTCTTGAGGATCTTCCAGTTGTAGGTCTCCAAGAAAGGAAGATTTCCTGAAAAGCATTCAGAAATGATTAAATTGGCATAGATGTTACAAGATTTCAGGGTATGCATAAACTCCCACACTTGACATTTTGAAGTAAGAATTTTTTAACTGGTAAAATCAAATACTATGTCCTGGGTAGCAGGAGATGAAAGCCACGTTAACAAATGCTGCTTTTGAATTATAGGCCATGGTGTGAACTGTGGTTTTCAGCTGTTACATAGAATTAAATAACCTGTAATTCCAGCCAAGCCTAGGAAGTACAGTGGATTTTTGCGTGCATGCAGTCTATTTTAGGATGTTTTACATTGGGGTGGTCGTCAACAGAAGGCATCTGTTTTCTTTTAGCTGGATTGTTAAAAGCTGTTGGGGAAGATCATGGTATTGCACTTTTTAGTATTAACTATCTAGAGCTTTCTTCCAGATAGCTTGACTAGCAAAGTTCCTACACAGTTTAGCCAGATTCCATTAAATCTTGTTCATCGCTAGAATTCTAGAGGCTTTCTTCAGTGTAGAGGTCTGAGTGTAACCCATTTTAATTTCCACTTCCATTCCCACTTGCATATTACCAAGTGGCTCTCTAAAGCAAAGTCACAGTGAAAATTTTAAGGTTAAAACTCAAAATTCATGGAGTTGTAATACAAGATTCAGTTTAGAGATTCCCACATCTTGTAGACAGTGGTAAATGTTTGACTTTGCTTTTCACTTGAGGGGTTAGTTGTATCGGTCTGGCTTCCCAAGTGGAGGTAGGTCTGCAAAGAGTTCTGATCCTCACTGAGACTTTAAACCTCTTTGGAATCTTGGACAAATTACCGAACCTGTTGGTTAGCTTTCTCATCTCCGATATTGGGAATAATAAATACTTAGTGGTTAAGGATTAAGTACCTTGAGTAAAAACACTTTGAAGATGAAAGCATTCCAGTGACATGCGAAATGTGACATTATTATGTCAATAAACCGATTATATTGATAATGTTTATTGTCTCTTTACAGTAGGTTAAAAAAAAAAGTAACCTGAGCATTTATGTAGAGAACTGTCGTAAACATTTTTTGAAATCTCACCATTTAGAGCCCTGCTTTGTATAGTCTTCTTTTCTGTATTCATTCTTGGATCCATAATTAGGCAGCAGGAGGACAGCAAGCAGGGTAAACCTCTTCTCTCCCTCCATGGGCTTATCCCAATCAATCAATCAATCAATGGTATTTATTGAGCAGTTACTGTTTTCAGGGCACTGTACTAAGGACTTGGGAGTATACAGTATAATACAGTTAGTAGACACGTTCCCTGTCCACAGGGAGTTTACAGTCTAGAGGGAGAGACAGAAATTAAAATAAATTACAGATAGGTACCTAAGTGCTGTGGAGCTGAGGAGGAGTTGAATGTGGTACAAAGCCAAGTGATGGAGAAGAGAGGAAGTGAGGCTTAGTTGGAGAAGACCTTTGGGGGAGATGTGATTTTAATAAGGATTTGAAGATGTGGAGATTGGTGGTCTGTCATATATGAAGGGGGAGGGATTTCTGGGTCAGAGGGAGAATGGGAGCAAGGGTGTGGCAGTGAGATAGGCAACAACAAGAGTAAGGTTGGTGTGGACAGGGAATGTGTCCGTTTATTGTTGTATTGTAGTCTTCCAAATGTTTAGTACAGTGCTCTGCATACAGTAAGTGCCCAGTAAATACAGTTGAATGAATGAATGAGAACGGTGAGTAAGTCGTTACAGGAGCAAACCTGGAAAAGAAGGGAGGAGTTCTGTGGAATCTACCTATCTTAAACTCCTTATTTGCTTTCCCAGTCTTTCACTATCTGCAAACTTTATTACCAAATGGCTTTTGATCCCAATATTTTGAACATTGGAAGCGAGTCTCCCTGAACAGTAGTGTACTCACGGGGCCCCGGGCAGAAGGAGAAGTGAGGCATTTCTCTTTTGGCTCCCGTCTGTCTAATTGTGCTGAGGAAAACTGTGTATTTTCTGGGTTGCTGCTGCTGTTCTTTGTTTTGTCTGTTTCTTCCTTTCCCTCTGGTATTCACCAGAAAGTTGAAATGGCACTCCTAACCCTTTCTAAGCCACTTTGATACTCAGTGGTGGCCTACCGGAATGGTGAGGTCACAGTCAAGATATTCTTTTCGGAGACCGTAGACGGCACCTATTCTTCCTACCGCCCATCTGGCAATGTTTGCCTCTGGGCACCTGGGGACTGGCTTGCGAGAGTGTGGATGGTTCAACACAAGCCGTCCCCACTGCTGAATAAGCAAAGTGAGAAGATGTGCAAGAAATTCTCACAAAGAATCACTGTCAGCAGTGTTATCAGTGAAGAGGAGGACCGATGTTAATTCTTGGCGATCACAACTGCGTCTTTGTTTCGACTGGGTTTTCTATTGTTCTCCACTTCTACAGATGTTGAAAGACTATTAGGTTTATTTTTACATCTACTGGAAAAATAGGCGTGGCTTGTCACAGATTCCCCACTAGATTGTAAGCTCCTTAAGGGCAGGGCTAGTCGGTCTACTAACAATATCACAGTCTACCAAGCGCGTAGTACAGTGCCTTGCACACAGTAGGCACTGAATGAAAACTATTCATTACCTGGTGTGCGGTGTTCTATGGATTGTGGCCTTGATTAGGGCATTTGAAGTTTTCTTCTGGACTTCTATGTCTGAATTTATATCCCAGTGGGCAGATGTCGATTAAATGTGAAAAAGCCTCAGAATATGTACATATGTACACATTTGTGTATTTAGATGTACATATATACAAAATGGAATGCAGTCAATTAGCTCCGTTCCTTTGCTTCTTTGTGTCATAGTTGTTTAGTCCTTTTATGGATATTGGAGTGTACTGATGAGTGCACAAGATGAATACCTCAGGGTGTCAGGGGATTGGAATAATGGCCTACCTTTGAGACTGCTCTGAAACCACAAACTGATTACCTCATCTCATTAGCTGATTGAAAGCTATGTTGAGAGGACAAGATTCCAGAGCTTTCAAAGATACCCGGTTTTCAATTGGAAACTGATCTAAGACCTTGGAAGTTTCTACCGTCCCTTGTGATTCTGTCCAGAGACTTGGCTTAGAGTAGGAAGTAAAATAAATTTGTAGGGCAAAGGGGAGACCGGGTTTCCTTTTTTTCCAGATCCTTACTTAAAAAGTTGCGGAGAAACTTTTCAGATGCGGAATGAAACTTTTTACCTTTTAAGCCTTTCCTTTAAAATTAGTGTAGCAATTGCCAGTTGTGTTACTTTAAACATCCTCAGTGTGCAAGGATAACTCTATTTAGATTTTAAAGTAGATTTCAAAGTAGAAATAATTCCACAATATATGGCGTAGGATAATCATGATATAGCTCTATGTCATGATATGCATGTTGTAAATGAAGAAGCAGCATGGCTCAGTGGAAAGAGCATGGGCTTTGGAGTCAGAAGTCATGGGTTCAAATCCCAACTCTGCCAATTGTCAGCTGTGTGACCTTGGGCAAGTCACTTAACTTCCCTAGGCCTCAGATACCTCATCTGTAAAATGGGGGTTAAGACAGTGAGCCCCATGTGGGACAACCTGATCACGTTTTATCCCCCCCCAGAACAGTGCTTCACACACAGTAAGCGCTTAACAAATACCATCATTATTATTATTATTAAATATTTCCCTCTCACTCTTATTTTTCCTCTTATTAAATGCTTTTGAATATATATTTGTAGTAGTAATAGCATTTATTAAACTCTTACTGTGTGCAGAACATTGTACTAAGTGCTGGGAAGCAGTACCCAGGTGAGAATTAGATACGGACCCTATCCTTCAAGAGGCTTACGGTATGTGAAGGGGCTTGCAAATTGTGTGATTATGGTTGTATTGGCAACAAGTCTACAGCTAAATAGACTGGTTAGTTATTTGTTACATGAGTGAATAAATAGGTAGTACTGAAGCACAGAGTTTTAACTCTTCTCGAGTGAATGGACCATGGAAAAGAATTTCTGTTCTAGTATTGTCTGAGATAAGTTGATATGGGAGAGGTGGATACAATAATAGTATTTATTGCACATCTACTGTGTGCAGAGTGTACTGCGTGTACTAGGCCCTTAGGAGAGTTCAGTGGTGTTAGGACATGTATACATGTCTACCAACTTTGTTATATTGCACTCTACCAAGCACGTAGTACAGCACTCTGCACGCAGTAAGTGCTCAATAAATGTGATTGAGTGCTAGAAGATATATTTTGTGCTCTCAAAGAGTTTACAGCAGTGTGCTTGTATTTCTGGGGAATGGAAATCATAGATGATTGAGATGTAACATTCCTCTCTTATCTACATCGGCTTGTAGTCTGATATGCTGTAAACTGGATTAAGAATCTTAGTTGCACTAGATCTCCTTTTAAAATAACTGGTGGGTTGAGAAAGACCATCAAAACCTGAGCTTCAAACATTCTTGCCATTGGTAGCTGTGGTTTCCTTGGGAATTAAAGGGGTGGAAATGAATTTAATCTTAGTTGAGTTTCCCAAAGGGGATATGTGAGTATTGTTATTATTACTGTTGGGATCTTACCTCACACATCTCGTCCCTCACAATATTGCTCCCACTGCCCACCGTAGTAGCTTTTTCTTATATGAGTTGGTCTAAACCAGGAGCATTTTATTTTATTTTTGCTTGTTTTGTCTATGCCATCATTGCTACTATATTTCATAAAAAATGCACGGTTATGAGATTTTTTCAATTGGTAACATAAAGGCTACTGTAATAGTATGGGGTGTTTCATGGAGAAGTAGAGTGGCCCAGTGGATAAAGCAGGGGCCTTGGAGTCAGAAGGACATGGGTTCTAGTTCCAGCTTCCCCCACTTGTCTGCTGTGTGACCTGGGGCAAGTCACTTCACTTCTTTGTGCTTCTGTTACCTCACCTGTAAATTGGGGATTAAGACTGTGAGTTCCACGTGGCACAGGGACTCTGTCCAGCCTGACAACCTGACATCAGTGCTTAGTGTAATGCCTGGCACATGGTAAATGCTTAACAAAAACCATACAAAAAGTTTAAAAAAAAAATCTGTACCATCTGGGAGATGGCGGGCAGTAAGTTTTTGTTTTTTGTTTTTTCTTCTTTGCAACTAGCCTGTTTGTGTAGCACTTCTTTTCTCATTCACTAATGTGTTCTCACAGGTAGCAGCTCTAAATTTCTGCATAGAACCACAACCATTTATAAGGACTTTAAAGCCCTAACTGAGGTTGCAAGTCATGACACATGTCCACAGGAATGTTAAGATTGCACCCTCACAGAAGATATATACAAATCACACTCTCTTTTTCCTCTCTTCTGCTTGCCTTGACGTCTGTATCTTCAAGTGCCCATGCTTTTATCCATCAGGCAGGTTTCTTGCCATTGATAAATGAGAGGATTTGAGAAGGAAAAGACCAGCCAACCATTCCATTCTGGGTCTTCTCACTCCTCTCTTCTCCACTACCAGTTCACAAGCAGGGAAAACAGCGTGATTGTTTTTTCATCCTCAAAAGAGACTCTGTAGGTTTCATTTTATTGAGACCAAACACTTTCAAACAGAATCTGTTACATGCTATCCTTGAAACCACAAACTTGGGAGGTTTCACATGAGTCACCACATTTTAAACCATGCTTAAAGAATTTTTTTAAATTGTAATAAACTGACAAGTCTTCAGGGTATTCCCTTTTTTTTAAGATAATACTGTTAGCTCCTTCAGGATTTTTATCCTCAAAATAGCCTTTTTGGAGGAAGTCTCTGCTGTTTTGACCACAGTTATCTTCCGTCTGTGGAATGACAAACAGGGATAAAATCAAAAGCCTAAAAGTCAATGATTGATTATGTCAAAAACCAAAGTCAACTCGGTGTCACACTCAACCACTGGCAAATATTGACATATGAAAAAATTATTCCACCTGGGATCTGAAGTCTCCATTTTGCTGCATCTTGTCTAGGCACCCCCCCCCAACCCCCCACCCTTCCAAGCTCCATCGAACACACAGAAGGAATAGCTGTTCCAGTCTGGCCTCCTCCATCGGAATGGAGATGCTCTCTAGTCTCCAAAGGAAGGAAAAATTATCACCCGATTTATGAAAGCTCTCACTTGGAGGGGAGAGCAACATCGCACAGTCAGTCACACTCTCCCATCTGGCTGGTGGACTCCTATTAGACTCCTATTAGACTTAGTCCTTTTAGACTGTGAGCCCACTGTTGGGTAGGAATTGTCTCTATATGTTGCCAACTTGTACTTCCCAAGTGCTTAGTACAGTGCTCTGCACACAGTAAGCGCTCAATAAATATGATTGATTGATTATTAGAAAGATGGCCTTTGTTTCACAAACAGAAATAGCTTCTGATAATGTTTTGGAAGGCAAGACTATCCCGGCCTGCTGTGTGACCTTGGGCAAGTCACTTAACTTCTTCATAACTTCAAGTTCTTCAACTAAAACTGGGGATAGGTATCTGTTGTCATTTCCCCTTAGACTGTGAGCCCCAGATGGGGTAGGGACTGTATCTGATTCTACTTACAGCGTTTCTACCCCAGTGCTTAGCACGGTACCTGGAATATAGTAAGCACTTAACAAATAACACAGTTATGTTATATGTTAAGCGCTTACTATGTACCAGGCACCGCACTAAACGCTGGGGTGGACACAAGCAAATCAGGTTGGACAGAGTCCTTGTCCTGCACGGGGCTCACAGTCTTAATCCCCATTTTTCAAATGAGGCAACTGAGGCTCAGAGAAGTGAAGTGACTTGCCCAAAGCCACACAGCAGACAAGTGGCAGAGTTAGGATTAGAACCCATGACCTTTAGGCTCCCAGGCCCGGGCTGTATCCACGACACCAAGCTGCTTCCCATTTTCTCTCATATCATTAATGTTATTATTATTATTGCAATTTAGCTGATCAAGAACAAAGAGTCCATTTATTCCTCATATGTTGGAGCTGTAGGTAATTTGAGGTCATTCGGGGACAGGTGACCCTTCTAGGACTCTAGGACATGAATCCCAAAATTGATCCAATTGCTTAGAAAACAGCACTTTCACTTGGGATCCTCAGCGGGAGGAGAAGCCTGTGTTAATGGCTGTGGTCATTCATTCATTCATTCAGTCGTATCTATTGAGCACTTACTGTGTGCAGAGCACTGTACTAAGCACTTGGGAAGTACAAGTTGGCAACATATAGAGTTGGTCCCTACCCAACAGTGGGCTCACAGTCTAGAAGGGGGAGACAGAAAATAAAACATATTAACAAAATAAAATAAATAGAATAAATACGTACAAATTAAATAAATAAATAAATAGAGCAATAAATACATACAAACATATATACAGGTGCTGTGGGGAGGGGGAGGAGGTAGGGCGGGGGGGGAGGGGGAGGAGGGGGAGAGGAAGGAAGGGGCTCAGTCTGGGAAGGCCTCCTGGAGGAGGTGAGCTCTCAGTAGGGCCTTGAAGGGAGGAGGAGAGCTAGCTTGGTGGATGTGTGGAGGGAGGGTATTCCAGGCTAGGGGGAGGATGTGGGCCGGGGATCAACGGCGGGACAGGCGAGAACCAGGCACGGTGAGGAGATTAGCGGCAGAGGAGCAGAGGGTGCGGGCTGGGCTGGAGAAGGAGAGAAGGGAGGTGAGGTAGGAGGAGGCGAGGTGATGGACAGCCTTGAAGCCAAGGGTGAGGAGTTTTTGCCTGATGCATAGGTTGATTGGTAGCCATTGGAGATTTTTTAGGAGGGGAGTAACATGCCCAGAGCTTTTCTGGAGAAAGACGATCCGGGCAGCAGCGTGAAGTATAGATTGAAGTGGGGAGAGACAGGAGGATGGGAGATCAGAGAGGAAGCTGATGTAGTAATCCAGATGGGATAGGATGAGAGCTTGAACGAGCAGGGTAGCGGTTTGGATGGATAGGAAAAGGCGGATCTTGGCAATGTTGCGGAGGTGAGACCAGCAGGTTTTGGTGATGGATTGGATGTGAGGGGTGAACGAGAGAGCGGAGACAAGGATGACACCAAGGTTGCGGGCTTGTGAGACGGGAAGGATGGTAGTGCCGTCAACAGTGATGGGAAAGTCAGGGAGAGGGCAGGGTTTGGGAGGGAAGACAAGGAGTTCAGTCTTGGACATGTTGAGTCTAGATGGCGGGCAGACATCCAGATGGCGATGTCCTGAAGGCAGGAGGAGATGCGAACCTGGAGGGAGGGAGAGAGAGCAGGGGCAGAGATGTAGATTTGGGTGTCATCAGCGTAGAGATGATAGGTGAAGCCGTGGGAGCGAATGAGTTTACCGAGGGAGTGAGTGTAGATCGAGAACAGAAGGGGGACCAAGAACTGACCCTTGAGGAACCCCTACAGTAAGGGGATGGGGGGGGAGGAGGAGCCCGCAAAAGAGACTGAGAATGAATGACCGGAGAGATAGGAGGAGAACCAGGAGAGGACGGAGTCTGTGAAGCCAAGGTTGGATAGTGTATTGAGGAGAAGGGGGTGGTCCACATTTTCGAAAGCAGCTGAGAGGTCGAGGAGGATTAGGATAGAGTATGAGCCGTTGGATTTGGCAAGCAGGAGGTCATTGGTGACCTTTGAGAGGGCAGTTTCCGTGGAATATAGGGGACGGAAGCCAGACTGGAGGGGGTCGAGGAGAGAGTTGGCATTGAGGAATTCGAGGCAGCGCATGTAGACGACTCGTTCAAGGAATTTGGAGAGGAATGGTAGGAGGGAGATAGGGCGATAACTAGAAGGTGAGGTGGGGTCAATAGAGGGTTTTTTTTAGGATGGGAGAGATGTGGGCATGTTTGAAGGCAGAGGGGAAGGAACCAGTGGAGAGTGAGCGGTTGAAGATGGAAGTTAAGGAGGGGAGAAGGGGTGGAGCGAGAGATTTCATAAGATGGAATGGTCACTGCAGTCTGCCTACCTTTCTTGTACGATAAGTGTCTAGTTTGAACAACATTTGGACTGGTGAGGCCTTATCATTAGTTGATTGAATATGTCAATGTTGGACATTTGTTTTATTTATTATTGATGATTTGTCCAGTTCCACTTATCATCGTCCATATTGATGAAGTCCCTGTTTGGCCCAAGTTCAAAGTAATAAGAATCTTAATTGATTATTTTTCTTGGAAAGAGCATCCTCCTGCATATGCGTTTTCAGATTTACATGTTTTGTTGTCTGTCTCCCCCTTCTAGACCGTGAGCCTGTTGTTGGGTAGGGATTGTCTCTATAAGTTGCTGAATTGTACTTCCCAAGTGCCTAGTACAGTGCTCTGCACACAGTAAGCACTCAATAAATACGATTGAATGAATGAATGAATTTACTGAATCATTTTTCCCCAATAACTCTTTCAAAACATTATTTTAAATTAAGTATGTAAATATCAAAACTTCTAATTTTGTAGAATTTTTCAAAATTCCTTACAGTTAGTTGTACTGTAATGCCGGGGTTGTGTCCTTCCAGAACCTTGCATTAAAGAGAATCAGTCAATCAGTGATATTTATTGAGCGCTTACTGTATGTAGATCATGTTAAATGCTTGGGAGAGTACAGTATAACAGAGTTGATAGTTGCGAGAGTAAATGCTTTGCACACAGCAAGCGCTCAATAAATACGATTGAGTGTATTGAATGAACGAACAGAGTTGGTAGACATGTTCTCTGCCCACCAGGAGAAATCACTTTGAACTTACATCTTGATTGATAACTCCACCCGAGTTTTTCTTCTCATACTGCATCACGTTCCCAGAAAAACACTCTCTGATTCTTCAAGAGCTAAAATTCAAGAGCTAAAATACCTAATGGAAGTACACACTGTAGCAGAACTGATTGTATCTGTATTATCTTCTAATTCTCCAACTCTGTTTCGTAAGAATGAAACTAATATTCTGTAATTTTCACTTTTTCCAATTTTATATCTGAGTAGTTGCAGGGAGACATTGTTGGTGCTTGCAGTGCATGCAAATCAGATTTAGAAGGTGTGTTTTTACTTCTTAATTGTTTTGCTTCTGTGTAATGTACTTTTATTGAACAATTTGGACTTGCCCCAAAACATAAGGGGAGATGTATAAACATGCTTTAACAATGGTATGATACCAAAATGTTTAACTTGGTTTTGAAATCCCTTTCTAAATACATTAAGTTTACAGAGAGCAGGCTCCCTGGAATTAGCTCATCTCCTGTAACATCAGATTTATTCATATGTAATTGGGGGATAAAACCATCATGGCATTAGGTCTTAGTTCAAGTACATATATTTTGTATGAAAAGGCACTGCAAAACTCCACTTTTCTGTGACCTGGCAAGTCAACCTTTAGTACTGGAATAAATACCCAAAAGAAACTCACTCCCCTCTGGATCCTTAGTAGGGAGCCAAGACTGGCAATTTGAATAAAAAGGATAGAAGACAAGCAGAGATGGCTCCATCTTGCTATCTTATGTTATCTGAATTATCTTTTGGAAGGTCAACTCCGTATGGGAGAGAAGCCCAACACCTAACACCTATATATTTACTCTTTTTAGAAATCTAACACCTACGTACTTACTGCTTTTAGAAATCTCTTCTAGGCTCTGTAAGGAGTAGAAGAAAGAGTAGAAGAGTCCAACTTCACAGAAGTTTAAGAAGTGATGATGGGGTTAGAACAAATACACACATACACACATGTAAGTGTACACACACACACACACTCTCTCTCTGGTATTTTTTGAGCCCTGTGTGCAGAACACTGTGCTAAATGCATGGGAGAGTACAAAACCACAGAGCTGGTGGGTGCTTTTCTTGCCCACAGGGAGCTTCCAGACCAGAGTGGGAGACAGACATTAAGATAAATTATGGCTATGTACATTAGTCCTGGGGGTTGAATGTCAAGCGTTTAAAGGATACAGATCCAATTGGCTAGCTAATGCCGAAGGGAGAGGGAGTAGGGGAAACGAGGGCTGAATTGTGGAAGGCCTTTTGGAGGAGATGGAATCTTAATAAGGATTTGAAGGTGGGAAGAATGGTAGCTTGTTGTATATGAATTCCAAGCCAAGGGGTGGATGAGGGAAAGGGGACGGCAGGGACGGCAGCAAGATAAATGAGATAGAGGTAGAGTGAACAGGTTGGCATTGGAGGAGTGAAGTGTGTGAGTTGGGTTGTAAGAAATCAGTGAGGTAAAGTAGGAGGGGGCGAGCTGATTGAGTGCTTTAAAGCCAAAGACAAGGAGTTTCCATTTGATGTGAAGGTGGATATGCAACCACAGGTGGTTTTTGAGACGTGGGGAGACATTAGAACAGTGCTTCACACATAGTAAGCACTTAACAAATACCATTATTATTAGTAGTAGTATTATGAATTGAACTGTTTTTAGAAAAATGATTTAGGCCACAGAGAGAAGTAAAGACTGGAGTTGGGACAAACCGGAGGCAGGGAGGCAAATAAGGAGGCTAATGAAGAGTCAGCTTGGGATATAAGGGCTTGGATCAGTGTAGTAGCAGTTTTGTCACTCAGAAGTGGCAAGTGTACTCACCATCAACTATAGTTGTAGTGGTAGTAATACAATATTTTGAGTACTAATTATATGCCACGCATGGTGCTAAGCACTGGAGTAGATACAAAATGATCAAATCAGACACAGTAAGTCTGTGTCCTCTCCCAGGGCTCACAATCGGAGGTAGGGAAAATGGGTATCATATCCATTTTACAGGTGAGGAAATTGAGATGCAAGTTAAATGCCTTGCCCAAGGTTACATTCATTCATTCAATCATATTTATTGAGCGCTTACTGTGTGCAGAGCACTGTACTAAGCACTAGATCCCAGGCCCATGTGTTTTTCACTAGACCATGCTGCTTCCCATGCTGCACATCTATACCAAAGTGTGTGTATGTTTGTGTAAGCTATAATTAATGAATGAATTAATAAATGAATTCACACATCAGCCTGCCGTTACCAACTGTAGCTTCGACTGGAGGAGTTTGTCTGAAAAAAAAAGTGTTGAGGAGGAAATTTTAAACCCTGCTTATCTACGTCTAGCCAAGAGGAATGAAAGCACTGCGGAACTTGGGGAGAGCAGAATTTGAGGTCAGCCTTGAGCAACTCCAATCTGCAATTGAACTAGAAACAGAGAGGGAACAAGTGACATTGAAATCTTTGAAAGTTTTTTCCAGTTGTGACAGTCTTTGCTTGAAAGAATGAGTGCCGCTGCATAAGCTGATTCTGCAGAATTGCAGTGCCTGTGTGTAAAAGAGAGTAAATCATTGATGGAGAGCTCTTTTAAATTCTTTCAGAATTGTTAAACTGCTGCATGGCTTAGTGGGTAGAGCAGAGGCCTAGGAGTCAGAAGGACCTGAGTTCCAGTCCTGACTCTGCGACTTTGCTGTGTGACCTTGGCAAATTGCTTCACTTCTCTGTGCCTCAGTTACCTTACCTGTAAATTGGGGATTAAGACCGTGAGCCCCATGTGAGACTTGTATCCACCCCAGAGCTTAGAACAGTGTCTGGCATATAGTAAATGGCTAACAAATACCATCAAAAAGCCAGGAGGAGCTAAAGATGATCCTTTTAATAAACATTTTTAAGGAATGAAATGGAGTCGAAAGCCATGACTGTGATTGCTATTGAGATAGAATCTCTTGCACACTGGACTCATGAAAATAGAGTTGGTCACCCTGGCAATTCAAAATTTGGCTATTAGCGCAAGCATTTTTCAGACTCATACTTCCACAAATGCTTAACACAGTGCTCTGTGCACAGTAAGCACTCAATAAATACCAATGATGGATTGAGTGATTTTGTGCACAGTTTTTCCAGTATGGACTTAGACTGTGAGACCACTGTTGGGTAGGGACTGTCTCTATATGTTGCCAATTTGTACTTCCCAAGCGCTTAGTACAGTGCTCTGCACATAGTAAGTGCTCAATAAATACGATTGATGATGATGATGATGACTTTCCATCTCATTTATCTAGAGTGGGTCAGGACCTGATGCTTTCCAGTTTAACAGAATTTTTCTAGGCGACAGCACTGAGGAGAAGCTTCTCATTGTTGTGGCTCAAGGGCCCTTGTCTCAGGGACCGTGAACTGCACACTCTCAGCCAGGCTCATCTGCCCATTCTTGGAGCCTCTTAAGAGGCTGTAGATAGTTTCTTCAGTTCCAAGCATAGAAAGAGTCCATTATCAGGGTAGAGTGAGGAGGCAAGAGGTCAGTGACCATGTGCCCCATAGACCGAGTATATCTGCTGCACCAGTATTAGAGTAAAATGGAAAAATGGAATTTACTGTTTGTTTTCCTCAAAACACTTTGAGTTTCTAAAAGCAAAATGTGTGTTCTTCCAAAGTGCAAGAATTTCATTCTCACAGAACCCCCTGGTTAAGGGAAAATTCATTCATTCATTCATTCAATGTTATTGAGCGCTTACTGTGTGTAGAGCACTGTACTAAGCGCTTGGAAAGTACAATTTGGCAACAGATAGAGACAGTCCTTACCCAACAATGGGCTCACAGTCTAGAAGGGGGAGACGGACAACAAAACAAAACAAGCAGACAGGCAAATTAGCACTGTAGCCTTCATAGTAGCATGTACTTAGACTGTATACTGCAGTGTCCTGTATCCAAACGGAACTAATTTGTCAGACAGACAATCCCCAATTCCTTAGCAATGCTTATATTCCGATTGTTCAGTGAAAACTCACATTCTGGGAAAATTGGATGTACATACAGTACACTCTTACTCCCCACCTTCTTGATTTCAACATTTTTAGATTGACCCTAAACCTCACTAGCATTGGAGGTAGCAGAAGGATATCCTGCATGAAAATTTTTAGTGACGAGATCAGACCATAAATCCAGAGGGTCCTTTTCTTGGCTAAAGGATAGATGATGTTGCTGCCACAGACAAACTGGATGGAAGAACTACAATGTTTTTCAAAGTTGAACAGGAACATCAGGAACTAATGACCCCAAAACAGAGGTTGCCTGCTGGAGGGGAAAAAAAGAGTACACTTTCAAGAGAAATGGGCAAATTGGAAGCCCTTTGGACCCACAAATTAATTTAATAGTTTGTAAGAAAAATCAATTTTTTCCCTGCCAATAGTAAAAGCACCACTTAACCCTTCTATCCCCCACCAGCTGCTGCACCAATAACGGATGCTTGTAATTTTCTTGATTTTAGTGGGAATTTTTTTCCTCATGATACTGGGAATAAGGTTTCTTAGTATATTTCAGCGGGTGGAGCAAAGAGCAGAGCAAGACTAAAAATAGCTGTCACATGCAACAGCCCCACACTTTAAGAAATTGCAAGTGTGCTGTTTGATTTCCTTTCTTGGGTTTATCTGTTGCAACAGAATCTTAAATGCTGCGCACAAGGAAAGGACCCTCTAGATTGATGATCTGCTTTGCTGAATGGAACATTTCAGACAGGATATCCCCCTTCTGTTATTTCAAGGTGTTCATGGTGTCAGGGTCTGCCTCCAGGAGCTGATGGGTTGTGTGGTCTGTGACACTCCCCAAGTGGCTGTGGGAGAAGAGATCTCAACTGTCCCAACCCTATTGCCCTTTAGTTGAATTGCAACAATTATGCGTTTTACATACAACACTTCCAATTTGACAGGAAAAAAATGCCTGTGGTGAAGTGTGGGAGCCAGTGGTTCCTGCTGATGTTTCTGAACACCCAGAGACAGTCCCCGAGGAGCTGCGTGAGAGGTTTATATTTAGATGACATTGTGGATTCTCTATTTAAAAATGTCATAAACATGTTTGTATGCATATTTTTAGGGTTTGCAGACTTTCCTGAACTTCCCAGTTGGCAAGCCCACTAATAGTCTGTTGTCATCCTGTGACCTCAGGTGCCAGGGACTTCGTAGATTATTTTGTTTCCCAGTCTGAGGAGTCCTTCACCATTACCTTTGACACCGGTCAAAGCTGTAAACTAGCTTGCAACGTTAATGTAAATGGAGCATCTTAGTATTGACGGTGTGAGTGCACAGTGTTGGTATAGCAGTGTAATTGTTTGCTGCTGTTTGAAGGCAGTTTAAACCCTTTGAGTTGCTATTCCTCTGGCCCCAATGAGTTGTTCTCCCCTCTTTCTACACTTCACTCCATCATCTACGCCCACCCCTTTATTTGTTAAATCATGCAATACCCTTAACAATTGCTGTTATTTTCAGTCCATTGTGTCTACTTCCTGCTGGTCAAAGGTTATTAGGCCTGGGTGGTGTATAGTGAGATGGAAAGCTGACAGGAAGAAGAAAGCTGTAATTATTTTGGGGTCGACACAACTATGGAAATGGGCAAGACAGTGCTTGGATTTGTCGAAAACACAGAGAGGTAAATGGTCATCAAAACCCAAACTGCAATGGTTTTCTTGTTAATTATCTGCCTGTGATGGAATTGAGTAGGCTATGGAGTTGAAGGGGGAGGGGGAGGGTTTTATATATATATAAATGTATGTCTTAAGAGGGGGAAAAGGGCAAATGCTGTTCCTGAAGATGAAGTGGTTTCCGAGCAGCGTTTAAGATTTGCATATGTGTGTCTGAAAGCTCTTGATTTCATTATAGAGTGTGCTTGCATTTTTTGCACACAGCTTAGGATTTGATTTTTCCTTGAGAAAAGTGATTCTTCTTTGCAGCGTTGTATTCTTTATGTTCGGTTAGACTTATCTAGAATGAACGGCATATCTTTTTAGAAGAGTACTTTGTCCAAGTAAAGACAAACTTTGTGCCAGCGTGTCTGGGTATAGTGTGATTGGATTTTATAGAAGTTCCATTTCAGAGCTATTACACAAAATGTGGCATTGAATAATCAGAAGTAAACTTGTATGAGAGAGTGAAAATTGTATGTTTTCCTGATCCCTAGTATCATTGTCATACCTTCCAGTAATGTTTAGTTACTCAGATAATCAGTGTACTGTTAACTTTTGCTCTTTGTTTCTAGTGTTTCAGAATTTTTCTGTATATTAAATCTTGAATGACTCATGATAATGAATGGAAAGTAATTACTTTGTTTTATATTATTGAGCAAAAAACTTATAGTTCTCAGAAGAGATGTACTTGAAGGAGCAGAATAGCTGGAGGAAGATGTACATTATTTTTAATGTGGTAGGAAATACCTGTGGATTTATAAAACTGATTTCATTTTAAAACCAGTTTCTACCTCATTTTTTAGGTAATATTCATTGTAAGGCAGAGTGATTAAAACACTTGAGATATTTGTGATCACAGTTACAATACTATCGCATATTGTGTGGGGTTGAAAGTAAACATATGGGCGTAATAATTTTCAATATAAAACTGCTCCTGTGACAGGATGAAATTCCCCTCAGTTTAATATACTGTAAGTGGCACTAAAACTGGATTTGCCAATTGCGCAGTTGGAAAAATTGGAGGTTTTTTTTTTTTGAAACCTATAGTCCAGGCTTCTTTCATCACAGTTGATTATAAATGCATTTTATTACATTTCTCTCTCATTTTTCTAACCCGTCTCACATCATCTAAAATATAAGCATTGATCATGAATGTGCTATGAAAGACGATCTTTCTGTCCGGTCAGTGTGGAAGACATACTTGCCTTTAATGCAGCACCCACATCCTTGGGTAGCCTCAGAATCAGGAACGTGATCTTCAAACACAAAGGACAGCAACGTCCATTCAGAAGAGGGCCAAGCCACTGAGTTGGAACACTAGGATTAGCGATTAGCCTGCTGCAGTCAGAACTGCTCTTCCTCATGTTTCATCTCCTTTACTGTATATGGATCGGCATGTGGATTCTCGTGCAGTGTTTCACATTTCTCCTGGACTTTTTAAAAACTGTATGGAATTCCCTCCTGTTCCTATTCAGTGCAACACTTATTTTATCACTTCACAGCAAGGGTCTGTTGACACAAACATGATTGTGGCTCTCTGTCTTGGTGATCTGGTTCTCAGACTTAGGTCAGTTGTAGTTGTTCGTGGGCTTGATTAGGCAGTTTGTAATCCACCAACTTTTTCATTCTGTAGCCACCTTTCCTGAACACAGGCTAGTGAAGAGCAGAGTCCTTAGAGATGTTTTAGTCCCTTGAGGCATGTATTGAATGTTGCTTGGGTTTTTCTTCTTCATCTCTGGCCTGTAGGCAGTTCTGAAAAAGGAAAAGGAAAGTTAATTACTGGCAATGAAAGGGCGGTGCTTGGAGCCAACTTTCTCTTCCACATCTCTGTCCTCATGGTTGCCTGGCTATGCAGCCTATACCCCTAATGTATGAGGAAGGGCTAATCTGGATGGGGACTGGGAACAGACACTGGGTTCTGTGATGCCTGTCACTGTTGGGGAAGGGAGTCTGTGGAGACCAGGAAAAGACTAATCAGGAAATGTATCCTCTCATTCCTGTTCTTGCTTGCCTGAATGAAAAACGTGGTTGCCAGCATCGAGCTGTTGACTACGTTTTTCTAATCCTACTCATAGGTAGCAGCTGTTGTCTATCTGCCCTACAATTGGAGTCTTATTGCCATCTGGAAATACAGGTTTTTGCTGGTTGCAGGGAGTCAGTGGTGAAGAAGCTCAGTGGGACTACGTTGTCTGCCTCCCCACTGCAAGTTGCCTCCACGGATCTGCTCCTCATCCTCCTCATGTCATAGAGAGAAACCCCCAGCAGCTCCTGTGCCTCAGAGATGGCTGGGACACCAAAACTTTTGGTGTACATGGAACCAGCTGGCGTAGAAGAGTAAAACCCTTGCAGAGTTTCTCTCTCACTTTTCCCCCTGCATTGGACAAAGTGCTAAAGAGTATCAAGTAGCCAAAAGTTACCGTCCCTGTCTTGGGGAATTTGTAAACTGCAATAATGCTTTGTATTAGTACCTGCTTTTATGTTTCCAAAACCTTTTCACACCCTGGAATAGGAAGATGTGAGTACTTTTATTCCAATTTTAAAGGCCGAGAATGCTAAAACCCAGAAATCAATCAATCGATCGTATTTATCCAACGCTTACTGTGTGCAGAACACCGTACTAAGCTCTTGCGAGAGGATAATGTAACATTAAAAAGTTGGTAAAAACCCATTCCCTGCCCACAGCAAGTGTACAGACTAGAGACTAAGTGACATGCCAAAGTCCCCTAGCAGGCCAGTGGCAAAACTGGGGCTAAGACCCAGGGCCCAGGACCCTGGTCTCTTTTCACCAGACCACACTGTTATGGACACACATTCATGAATAGATAAATATAACTATAAATGCAGCAAGTACATCGATACATATACAGTAGTCTAGGGTTGGAAGGATTTGTGTTCTGGGCATGCTGTATATGTTAAGTGACCGTGTTCTGCTACTTTGAATTACCAAGCATTTCAGCAATGCATGGTGGCAGATGTTGGAATGCATTGAAACACATGTGTACACATGTTTTGTTGCCCAACCAGGAGCTGGAAATCTCTGGCCAAATGTGATTCAGCCCCTGTTGCCATCTGAAGAGGAAGCAGAAAGGGGCCCCGTTTGCCGGACCCTAACTCTCCTGGGGGACAGGTTTGCCCTGGTTTGTCTAGGGGGACAAGAATATTCAGGTTCTTGGTACTGAGGCTCTTCAATGATGGCCCAGGTCCCTGGAGTCTTCCATCTCATACAGCAAAACCCAAGGGAGTCCTCGCCCCATCTACTTCTAACCCAGAGGCTTTGTGATCGCATCAGACCCTCTCGGATGCATTGGGAAGTTGCTCTTTCCATTAGCTATTTGGTAATTCTAAATTCCGTTCCTACCAGAGGAAACTGAGAACCTCTTTGGGTAACTACCAGTGAGACTTTTTACTAGCTCAGTTTGACCTTTTCTTTTCAACTCTAATGCCTGGTTTTAGTGCTGGATAATTATGTAAACACAAACATTTAACAGGGTTATGGAACATTGCTTTTTCCGAAACCTTCCTCCGAGCATTGTCCAGCCGTATTTTCAGAGTTTTCTTTTTGTTTATATAACAAAGCTAAAGTTAGAACCGACAGCACAAGACTAGAAAATGGTGACAATAGTTTGAAAACAGGAAATTTTAGACTTGTGTGTGTTTGGAACAGATGATCATGATGATAGAGCCAGTAGAGTGGAAACTTCCACTGAGCCTGTTTTTTCCTTATTTTGTTCAGTGAGAAAAGATGGTGCTTCCTGGAAAACAACTCAAGTATTTTAAAGCAAATAGTAATGTTCCTTTTTCTGGCTTCATAATTAACTTGTTTTTCTGTAATACAATAATCACATTATGAAACCTATAAAAAATACATTCATTCAGATATTTGATTATCAACATTCAGATATTATTCACCAAAGTGTATTTTTTTTTTAAGAAAATGGCAACAGATGAATGTTACAGTCTCCAGTCCTAAAAGGGGAGGCTGCAAAGGAAATGTGTGTGTGTGTGTGCGCATGCGCACACACCAAGTGCATGCTTTCTACTTTGAAATTGGGGTTAAAATAAAGTGCAGTCAGTTCTCCTATTTACTGGAAGTTACATTCCAGAAGAACCTAAAGTTAAGGTAAACTTAACATTCTAGTAATCAGGCCTTGCAGCCATGCACATCAGTGTTTTCTTCCTGCCTTGAATGGTGGCCTGGCCATACAATATCACAATAATTCTACAATAGCTTTCTATTCAAACTGCAGAGTGAAACATGCCATGAGTTACTGGAACTGCAGCTGTCTAATCCCTTGCTAACCAAAGCACCTCCCAGTTTTGATCCACAGTGTCAGGATAGTCTTCCTATCAAGGAAAGATAAGATTCTTTCACTAGTTAGCATGCATATGAGGGGTGGGAGGGATGGGGGAGGTGTATTGGTAACATGCAGAAGCCTTCTCTGCAAAACTGCTTTAGCTATCTGGTGAAACCAGATTGGGCTGTTTCTGGATTTTGCATATTTCAATACAGAGTGCTTAATTTTGGAATCCCATCAAAAGACCTGTAAAGTAGATTTCCGTATGTTGAGTAATAATTAACATCAGTGCCTTGAAAACCACACAAGCAAGTTCAGGCAGAGTTCCAGTCTATTTGCGTATAATTTCCTCAAAGTGACATTTAGTGGAATTGCTGGTGACAAGCGTGCAAGATAGTGGACTGGTGTCTGAGGAACGAAGAGAGCTATTTGCTCATTCTGATTTAAAGTGGCATGCTGTAGCCATTAAACAGTATGGAATTTATCCTAGAGAGGGATATATTCTGCACAGTATCAATATTTAAACATGCTCATTGAGGCTTGAATTCCAGTCTCCACACTTAAAGTGAAAATAGAGTTTATGGTTTTCTCAGGATTAACTAGAATTCTCTGTTTTGCCTGGCTCCAGCCCGCTTCACCTTGTGCTTAGACCTGCACTTTCGTAGTTAGCATGAAGCAATCAGAAGAGAAGTTTGTACTTAAGCTTCTTGGATGTTGTGTTTTTCTCCATATATTTTGTTTTCAAAGATTTCCCCCACCAATATATAAAAAGATATTCATGGTATTCTCTGAAAAGACTCGAGTGAAGTCAATTTTCACCTTTTTAAAACAAAAAAGCAAAGCCAAACAGCACACCAGTCCAGCACACCAGTCAATCAATCAGTTGTATTTATTGAGTGCTCACTGTGTGCAGAGCACTATACTAAATCCTTAGGAAAGTATAATAAAACAATAAACAGATGCATTTCCGGCCTACAGCAAACTTACCCCAAGAATAAAGATCAAACTATAAAGTTATTCATTAGGAATCTCTTCTGGTATACCACAATTCCCTAAAGTTATTCATAGTATAATGAAAATCTACATCCATTTTTAAAAATGATATATTTTGATGGGCTAATTTGGCCTTCTCAACACACAATCCATTGCAGTGAACGTTTCAGTGGAAACTTTTGTCTTTGATCCGTATCCACTGCCAATGAAAAACAAAAATAAAAATCCAACCCCAAAACCCACCACCAGTAAATTTACTGTAGAAAATAAAAAAAAAGTAATAAGTTCTTACATCTGGTCTTCTTCTTTTGCAGAGTGTCCTTTCATCATTTGCCAGTTACTCAAAGTAATTGGTCACTTGAGTTTTAGATTTCTCAGACTCAACAGAATTAAGGATTTTTTGCATGATATTATCATAACTGCCTTCCTTCAATTTAATTTATTCCACTGTTGTGGATTCAGAAATTTGCATGTTCTAAAAATCATTTTGATGACATGGCAGTAGCACATTTTGGAGTTGTTTCTCTTATTGTAAAAAGGAATGTTTTCTGTGATTGTAGTATATTGAAAAAATATTTGGGGATGCAGATTTTTGGCATGAATATCCATTTCCAGTTTGGGGTAAGTAATTTGAAAGCCCATCCATCCAAGGATCTCAAAATATCAGAGAATTTTACAAACACGGATTAACAGATTGTCAAGGTGACTATTCAGTAGTCAGTCATTCAGAAGTTCTAGTAGTAGAATCCAGATTCTTATAAGGAATAAACAGTTAGGGAATCAATCAGCCTTCTATTTTTTAATCTACCCCAAATCGGATATCATTGTGTCTGCCTGTCACACCAATCAGATTAGCTCGTATCTACCCCAGTGCTTAGTACAGTGCCTGACACATAAGTGCTTAACAAATACGACAATAAAAAAAGCTAGTGCCTTTAAGGGTTGAGAATCCTACAAATTTGCCTATTATAAAAACCCACAGCCTCTCTGTGACTGTCTATTGATTACACCCTAACCCCTGTGCATTCCCTGGATTTCTTTGTATTTTAACAACTGCACAGCATTTTAATGTATTTTTACATGTATCACATCAATTTGACTTACACTCGGTGGCATCATCCCAACTCTAAATAGTCAAAGCTTGCACCTGTTCACATGTTTTGTTTTGTTGTCTGTCTCTAGACTGTCAGCCCACTGTTGGGTAGGTACCATCTCTATATGTTGCCAACTTGTACTTCACGAGCGCTTAGTACAGTGCTCTGCATACAGTAGCGCTCAATAAATACGATTGAATGAATGAATGAATCCCATTATGAATTAGAGTTCTAAAGTAACACATCCAGTAGCTTCATCTTTGAATCTGGAGAATAACAAATAGAATGCATAGGACAGCCAGATTTCAGTTATTTGACATAATTTTCAACTTCCTTCACCAGTCTTTTGACCATTTCCTCCCATCCACTTGGGAGGAAGTGTAATATTTTATACTGTGTATAGACTGTATGTGTGAAAACTGGTAATTCAGCGCTTAGAACAGTGCTTTGCACATAGTAAGTGCTTAATAAATGCCACCATTATTATTATTATTATTAATGTAGTCATTTCTGTTTTAACATATGCTTTCACTACACCATGTGGTTAGAACCCAGTGGAAATATTAGGGAACGTTCTTTCAACATTAGGAATCTGTTCTGGTATAACATGATCACAAGTTGACGCAAGTAGATTCAGAGTGGGCAAAAACTGTTGTATATATCAGTGTGTTGATTAAAGTGTGGCTTTTCCACAGCCTTCTGTACTGTGTATTCACTGGGTATCTTTGTATTTTAACAACTGCGCAGTATTTTAATGTAGTAAGAGAACAAGGGGTAAGAGTATAGTGAGTGTTTCTAGTAGTAGATAGATCAGTAATATTGGAATGTGTATAGAAAAGTATCCACCCTAGTGGCATCTTTTTATCATCTACTCTTAACCCAAGAATTCCCACAGAGTAAATTGTTGCTTTCACACACATCACCAGAACTCAAGAATACAATTACTGCATTATAGCATCATCATCATAATAATAATGATGATGGTATTTGTAAAGTGGTTACTATGTGCCAAGCACTGTTCTATGCACTGGGGTAGATACAAGGTAATCAGGTTGTTCCACGTGGGGTTCACAGTCTTAATCCCCATTTTACAGATGAGATAACTGAGGCACAGAGAAGTGAAGCGACTTGCCCAAAGTCACACAGCTGACAAGTGGCGGAGCCGGGATTAGAACCCGTGACCTCTGACTTCCAAGCCCGGGCTTTTTCCGCTGAACCACGTTGCTTCATGAGAATGAGAATAAAAATGAGAAGTAGTGTGGCCTAGTGGAAAGAGCCTTGGCCTGGGAGTTAGAGTTCCTGGGTTAGAGGAACTGGGTTTCCAGTTCTACCACTTGCTGCTGTATGACCCTGGGCAAGTCACTTAACTTCACTTAACTTCTCTGTGTCTCGGTCCCTTCATCTGCAGAATGGGGATTCAATTCCTTTTCTCCCTCCTGCTTAGACTGCAGGCCCCATGTGGGACCTGATTATCTTCTATTCGGCCCTGTGTTAAGTACAGTGCTTGACATATGGTGAGCACTTAGCAAATATCCCAATTATTATAGCAGAAATGACAGTTCTGCTGGTAGGAAGAGGAGAGGGGGAAGGAGAGTAGGAACCTTACTATGTCCAACCGAAAGCCAGAGCTTGAAAGAGACATAGGTGATCCCAAGGGGTTGGGAGGATTGAGAAGGGGCGGGTTGCTGAGAACTAGCAGGAAAAATGGTGAAAAAAACCCAAACATTAGAAGGTTGCAGGTGGTTGGGAAAAGAGGAGAAGAAAAAAACAAGGAAAGCCAAGGTCTTGTTGCCCACTTTTTTTATAATTGTAGGATATGAAGCAAGTAACAAAATGCTGATTTCTATGTTTGTAAAATTTTGCAATTTTAATTGGTGCCTGATTTGAGGTCATCCATGTCAAAGCTTTCTTAGCTCTTAAATAATTGAATGTACCTAGGAGCATTCAAGATGGTGATCCAAGTTAAATGCATCATGTAATGATGAACTGTATCCCTCCTATCCCATTTGATGCTGACATTTGATCAAATTTATTGTCTAATTCCCTTTGTAGTAATAATAATAAGGAATGAATTGAATTTATCAATTCCGTCCTATCAGAGGCATGAAATGAAAAGTGATGTATACCCTATGGTGCTGTGTGCATCGAAATGAACGATAAGGGCTTTGTAAGTGCTCTGCATACGGTAAGCCCTCAATACATATGATTGATTGATCTGTGCGGCTCTAGAATGGAAAGTTAACTGTGGAGCAAAGCTGTGGAGTTTTTAGCCAAAGTCTGTTTGCTTAAGATGTTTCAGATGTGTTTATGCAGATGAGAACTATATTGTGGTCCACTCAACCATTGAGCAGTTTATGTTTTTTTTTTACACAAGTATATTACTCTATGAGTAATGCAAATGTAATAAAATGAGGAAATTTGATCTCACTTCTTACCAATTAGCCCAAAGAGGGTTTTTTTGGAGGGGGCGAGTGGGCGCTGGCAGGAGGAGAGACTGCAAATTAAGTTTTCATGTATCAACTTTTGTGCACAAATTGTTTCAAAGGTTTAGTTCTAAAATGTTTTTACTGTTTGGGTCCGTCCCGTTGAGCACAGTTCCATGGGCTTGGTGTTCAGCTTTGAGGGGGACTGTGAATGCTGCAAGGTTATAAATAGAACAAACTTTAAGAATCCCAGATATTTTCAGATAACAAAGAGTGATTTATGTGGGTGCATTTTGGGCTTTGACAAAACATAGAGAAGCTTTTGTACTCTGATTAGCAAGTGTGCTGATGTCAGTTCTCTTGTCTAGCATCATGCTTTTTTCTGTTGCTAAATTGTGCTTTGTACTATAATCCAGGGAACCTTTGTATCTGCCTTATTAGAGTGTGTAGTTTATGTAATTGCTTTTGTTTTTCTGTTTAATCTCTGCCAAATTCAGTGAGAGTGAGTCATTATGTGATTAAAGCATTCACATTTATGCCATGAACAGCAACAAAAAAAGCAGGTGCTCTTAGATTAAACTCAGTATTTCAGTGCAGTGTTTTTTTGATTATAGAGCTCACCTCATGTATAACATCTCCTTGCCAAATCCCTGTGAATCATGGTCCCTATGTGCACCAAATTATATCATGTGTACTTTATTTTGGTTTTCAAATGCATGTTTAATTTGACTTTCTGGAACCATGTGAGGAACTAGAGAAGCTGCCAGGGCCCAGAGGCACAAAACAAGAAGGAAAGTGAGCTTTATGGTGCTTTATGCATCGAAATGAATGATTCCTTTATCTTTGGATATTTTCCACTTTTATTTTGTTTTCCTTCCAGTGTATGTGATTTGATTCCTCAAGTTAACACAACTGGTTTATAGTTAAAGGGACCCAACTTTTTATTTCTCCTCCTACTTGAATATTTTTTGTGTGAATTCATAGAAGGAGTTTTGTTTGACAAACATGATACCTACCTAATGTGACATAAAGCAGCCTATTCAGGGGACCCTGTCCAGAAAGCAGATTTGTGTCTATTATAGGGCACAGAGAAGCGTGTTTTGAGTACCTCAAGTACCCAAAAATCTTTTACAAAAGTCAAGTGAGATTTAGTAGTCTTCGTTCTAAAATGGATAATCTTTTTGGATGGTCTTCGGGTTTTTTTTTCCATTGAGAAACACAGATCTAGCTTTTATAGTAATTTTTCAATGCCACTGATACGTTCATAATCACTTTCCTGTCAGCATGATGGATAGTGCTGATTTAGATTTTATCACATGGCTTTACTAGTTTGTTTCGATTAAGGTACATAGACAAGTTGGGCCCATAGTGGATACGTATATCCACTCAGTGCCAGACCAAGTTATTTTGTATTTTATCATAGGCCCACAAATCCAATTTGTAACCTTTCATTTTCTATATGAAGCATCTTTTTAAATGCATAAACCTGTGTCTCCAAGCATCCCAAAGATTTCACATAATTTTCTCTTTGACATTGACACTTCTTTGTTCTTCCATTCACCTTCCTGTCGGTACTAGGAGTGTTGGTAAAAAAAAGATTCGATGTTTGACCATCTTTTTTCTGGAACTTCTTGGTAAGGGCTTGGAAAATCCTGTTTGAAGAAAATATTTTTTTAATCTGACCTGGGTATTTTTCTTGGGCAGAGTGATACACTTTCCATTTTTGAAAAAGACTCCGATTTTGATTTCTGTTTCACTTGGTTTTGTTTATGATAGTCAACTCCTAAATTATTAAAGCGTTGAATTTTCCAGTTTGTGGGTCATCCAGGCCTCTGGTTTCTCTTCTGTTTCCCTCCTACTACCTGTCTTTTGGCCATTTCATTAGTTCTTGGCACATTCATCATAGGATTTAGAGAGCAATAAAGAAAGGAAGTGCAACTCAAAATCAGTCAATTCTGCTATAGAGCAGCATTTGTAAATCTCTGGTGAGGAAGAAAGTTAAAACTAATGAATAAGGTGAGGTTTCTATGCTTTCCAAGTCTGCCATTACTATAGATAATCATCTTTGGCTGTATTTCACTACCTGACAAAGAAAACATTCCCATAAGAGAAATTATTTTTAGTCAGCCCCACATTAAAAAAAATATTTTTGCAACTGTGGCCATTTGGAATTGCTGCCATTGTATGAACAGGCTTTTAATATTGTTAGGTGCCAAGAAAAGAAACATGTTAATAGCTCGGCATGTAAAAAGCCAGTGTGACAAATATAGAGCGAATGACACACCACAAATGCACAGTCCATTTGATTTGGAACTATTACTAAGAGGATTCATTCAACTAATTTTTATCTTTTAGATCTAGTATTTTCCTGTTGCCCATGCCCTGTTTAGAAACTTTCAGTATGATGGCTAATTTCATCTTGTCCCACTTGACAAACATTGGGTTAGCTCAAAATAGACTAAATTTCACTAGATTCCTGTTTGTAGACTACTGCCACTGGGGAATCCTTTGTTTTTACACAGGTTAAGAGTCAACAGATGGCAAAAACCCTTGCGTTGATGGTTATAAAAACTATGTGTGCAATTAGCGATTTGTTCTTGTTCTTCCATTGTCCAATTCAAGGGCTTCAGATATCTTGCCTAGCCAGTGACCTGGAGAGGTTACTGTAAGAACAGAAGTGTAGCAGCCACAGGGAATATTTGGTTCCATTAATGAACACACAGTACCATGTTATGCCGTCCATGTTCTTCCTGGACAAAGTGTCCTCCCTCAGGCAGTGTTCACTCCCGGTAGAGTCTGGCAGTCCTGAGCGGCGAATTTTATCTTCCCCTCTTCAGAGGGTGACCTAGATTTCTTAATGTGGGCCTGTTTTTTCTCTAGCAGTATACCAGCTGTGAAGGAACTTCAAAGGGTTGCAGGGTCTAATTAGATTGTTGGGATCTGCTGATGGGTTTAATGGGCTCTGAAGAAGACTTTCTCAAGCCTTCGGCATTGCTTTTATTCTTTCCTTGACCAAAATGGGGGAAGACAGGGAGCAGGGAAAGAGATGACGTGAATAAATATGACTGTCTGTTCCCTTAGAGCCAAAATGTAGTTTTCTTAAAAAATATTGATGATCCCTTTGGAGTAAACTATAGTGCATTATGAGTTGGCATTCCATATTTTACCAGAAATAATTTGGTTTTGTTTAATCTACCCCTGTGTTTAATGCAGTGCTTGGTGTGTAGGAAGCACTCAACAAGTATCAATAATACCCAATTGATAATCAATAAGTCAGTGTTATTTATTTAGTGCTTACTGTGTGCAGAACACTGTACTAAGCGCTTGGGCGAGTACAGAGAGTACATTATAACAGGGTTGGTAGACACGTTCTGTGCCCACAGGGATCTTACAATCTAGACTGGAGGCCAGACATTAATCTAAATAAGTAGTACATAAGTGCTTTGGGGTTGTGGGTAGTGTGACTATCAGGGTACAGATTCAAGTGAAAAAGCAATGCAGAAGGGAGAGGGAGTTGGGTGGAAAAGGGCTTAATTGGGGAAGGCCTCTTGGAGGAGATGTGACTCCACTCCACACAACGTTTGTGTGAGGATTGATTGCCCCTTGCCAGGCTGATGCCTTTATCCTCTGCAGCATCTGTCACTCATTTAGGATCTGTTCCTTGTCGTCTAGATCTTGCCAAAGCATCTCAAGGAGAGCAATCCATCTCCTGATTGCTGCCAGCCAGGATGGTCTGTCTGCTGTCATTATTGTCTTCCAACAGTCTGCCACTGTTCTACACTGAGCCTGTGTTTCCCTGTCATTCAAACTTTCTTTGACCCTCCCTCTATATACATATCTATCCCATGTCAGTTACCCATATAGCAGTTTTATGGCCATCCGTTCATCAACCACTCTGTTTACGTCTCCCACCCAGAGGAGCTGTGTTGCAATGAATTCTGCCTAAGATCTCCTCAGCAGACAGCTTGGTTGGTGATTCTGTATTGCCATTTGATGTTGTATGACTTGCAGATGATGCTGATGAAACTGCCGGGTGTGCCTTCTGTCGTAGGTCTAAGTTATGCAAGCTCAAAAAAAAAAAGATCTGGCATATCTATAGTTTTAATTTGGTACGAAGCTTGATGCTTCATTATCTCCAGACTGGCTGTCTCACAGAGTAATGCCGACCTTCTTGATTTGGGTTTGTTTTTTGTCTGTTGGTGTATCCCACCTGGGTGGGAGATTTCAGTGACAACATTAAATTCTGTTTCACCGATAAAACTATTTGGCTGTGTGTAGAGTCCCAGGTGGAGACTGGGAGATTACTTTAGTCACTTTCAGGCGCATTTTCTGTCCATAGGGTTATGCTGGCTCTGTGACGCAGCTCATAATCATATGTGTTATCTTGTATAAGTGCTTCCAGGGCTTATTTATTAGTATACAACAGCTTCTGGGTAATTGTTATGTACTTCCATTAATGCTTTTTGCCTTTTATATAGGAAGAGGTAGCTTGTCTCAGAATAAATTTTGGATCAACTAAGAAACTCTTCCTATATAAAAGGCAAAAAACATTGCCTTTGCATATACCCAAAGTCTCACAGCAGGCAAGTGGCAGAGGCAGATCTGGGACTATTCATTCATTCAGTCATATTTATTGAGCGCTTACTGTGTGCGGAGCACTGTGCTAAGTGTTTGTGAAGTACAAGTCGGCAACATATAGAGATGGTCCCTACCTAACTGCGGGCTCACAGTCTAGAAGGGGGAGAAAGACAACAAAACAAAACATGTAGGCAGAGGTCAAAATCGTCAGAACAAATAGAATTATAGCTATAAACCCTATAAAACTAGGAAGCTAGAACCCAGATCCTCCAACTCTTAGACCCATGTTCTTTCCACTGTCTAGCTTCAAAACCTTGGTAAATGTTTCAAGTCAGCTGGATTGCCAGAGGGCAGGTCTGTTAGTGGTATCAAATGCTCATGTGAATTATATGAATGTAGTGTAGAAGTTTGGGCGTTGCTCCATGCATGTCTCCTGTATCTGTTGGACTGCAAGGATCATGTCAGTAGGATTATTACTTCAGACATTGGTAGTGTCAGCAATCAGCTCTCACATTTCTCCTTGAAGACAGAGATGATGTTAGCAGCTCTGAAATCCTATGGTATTTCTTCAGTGTTCCATATTCAAGGCATATTTCATTTTGGCACATCTTCAATCTATAAATGAATTAGTGGCCTAAATCTATATGAGGCCAATACTTTATCCTTTGAAAGTCCTTTTTAAAAAAAATCAGTACTCTTTAGTGGCAAAGGAAGTTACTTATACCTAAGAGTGAACATTGAATAATATCTCCAGTTTGAATTTATCCCTACCCTTAGTTCTGCCAAAATATGATGACATTTTGATGTGATGTCACTGAACATTTTGATTCAGTCGCCAAAGTAGAATTAGGGAAAGGTCTGCTGACAGTGTGTGTCTGTCTGGCTGCAGTGAGACTTGATGTCAAAAGAATCAGACTGTGGGCAAACGTGCTTTATTGAACAAAGTGAATGCTACATCACATCACAAATTCCCCCCAACACAGGGTTTTACCCAGGATACCTGAGTGTATTACCGAAGCGAACTATCCTTAAGCAGCTAAGAGAACCAACCAATTATGTGGATTCATTGGGGGGAACTTATTTTTAATTCTGTGCTGTTTAACTGGTTCAAGCACTTGCTCCCTGGAATAATAATAATAATAATAATGGCATTTGTTAAGCACCTACTATGTACTAGGCACTGTTCTAACTGCTGGGGGGTGGGTACAGGGTGATCAGGTTGTCCTATGTGGGGCTCACAGTCTTAATCCCCATTTTACAGAAGAGGTAACTGAGGCACAGGGAAGTTAAGTGACTTGCCCAAAGTCACACAGCTGACAAGTGGCAGAGCCGGGATTAGAACCCATGACCTCTGACTACCAAGCCCATATGTTTGTACATATTTATTACTCTATTTATTTATTTTACTTGTACCTATCTATTCTATTTATTTTATTTTGTTAGTATGTTTGGTTTTGTTCTCTGTCTCCCCCTTATAGACTGTGAGCCCACTGTTGGGTAGAGACTGTCTCTTTATGTTGCCAGCTTGTACATCCCAAGCGCTTAGTACAGTGCTCTGCACACAGTAAGCGCTCAATAAATACGATTGATTGATTGATTTCCACTGATCCACGCTTGGAATGGATAGCCTAGGAGAATGGGGAATTAGTGGTGTACTGAACGGTTGAGGACAGAGATCTACATTGGATAAAAAAGAACTAGGTTTTGTCCTTCCTGCTCTGAGAGGTAAAAATCCATTCAACAGTCCAGATAGATTTTGCATTATGGGGAAGCAACATTTTTTGTAAAAATTATAATAATTATAATGGTGATATACATTAATGGTTATGATGTGCCAAGCAGTAAACCAAGTGCTATAGAAGACACAAGACATGTATCCTTTCCAACAACTCTCGTTTCTACATTAGACTTGCCCTCTTTGTATTTGGGGTCTTCACACTTCCTAATGAAAAACTCCCCTTGCCTTATAGGCAGCTGTGCCAAAGGAGTGACTAGAAGTTCAACAGAGAGTTTATTAGCAGAGTATCAAACTAAAAAACATTGTCAGAAACCCCTTCACTCTAGGAATATGTTAATCGATTGGTCAAGTTTATTGAGCACTTAGTGTGTACAGAGCACTGTACTAAGTGCTTGGGAGGGCGCAGTATGTTTATGATATTCAAATACTAAAAACTGAGAACACTGAAAAGCACTGAGAAAGCTTTTAGCCTGATCGAAGATTGCAGCGGAACAACAATGGATCCTGCTGTTAAATACAAAGTGATTTTCCCTTCCATAAAAGAAAATAATCTTGTGGGAACATCTGTTTTTGTTGTAAATTGTAGTTCAGTGGGAAATCTGTTGCCGAGTCAATAAAACTCAATGGATTCTTCCTGATCTTGTTCACAGGCATGGAAGAGAAGATGGTTCGTGCTGCGGAGCGGCCGTTTAACAGGAGATCCGGATGTCTTGGAATACTATAAAAATGACCATGCCAAAAAACCTATCCGTATTATTGACTTAAACTTATGCCAGCAAGTAGATGCTGGATTGACATTTAACAAAAAGGAGTTTGAAAATAGCTACATTTTTGACATCAACACTATAGACCGCATCTTCTACTTGGTGGCGGACAGTGAAGAGGAGATGAATAAGTGGGTTCGATGTATCTGTGACATCTGTGGGTTTAACCCAACAGAGGAAGGTAAGTTCCAGATTTTTGCTTGAGAAAAGCAGGTTATATTTGTTACACTTCATTCATATTAGAATGACTCCATAACAATCTGCCTTAAACTCAAATATAGAGGAGGTATTAGGTATTTTGCTTTCCCTCACCAGGGTCTAATACCTAGAAAAGCATCTTTACCCTTGCATTGTGAGATTCTATAGTTTGGGATAGCTTACCTTAATGTAATGCTCCCCAAAGCAGACTTCAAAAACCTTAAGAATTTCCCCCTCTGATGTGATTTTTACCAGCAGCAGCAGGCAGCTCAGCACTTTTCTGGTTCATACCTAGTAGCAGTATAAATGACAAATATTATAAATTATTTATTCATATTAATGTCTGCCTCCCCATCTAGACTGTAAGCTGGTTGTGGGCAGAGAATGTGCCTACTAACTCTGTTTGTATTGTATTTTCCTGAGCGCTCAGTATAATGCTCTACACACAGTAAATGCTTAGAAAATACCATCGATGATGATGATGATAGATTAAGCTGTAGCTGTTGGGCTCATTTCTTTCTCTGTAAATCCAGCTTCTTCTACTCCTGAGGCCTCTGACGGTTGGCACTGTGTCAGAAATAATGATGGCATTTGTTAAGCACTTACTGTGTGCAAAGCACTGTTCTAAGCACTGGGGGGGATACAAGGTGATCAGGTTGTCCCACATGGGGCTCACAGTCAATCAGTCAATCAATCAATCAATCATATTTATTGAGCACTTACTGTGTGCAGAGCACTGTGCTAAACGCTTGGGAAGTACAAGTCAAGTACAGTCGTAATCCCTATTTTACAGATGAGGTGACTGAGGCTCAGAGAAGTTAAGTGACTTGCCCAAGGTCACACAGCAGACGTGGCGGAGCAGGGGTTCAAACCCATGACCTCTGACTCCAAAGCCCGTGCTCTTTCCACTGAGCCACGCTGCTTGTGAAGCTGTTTGGATGGTGCCCTGGCCTGAGAAGGGCTGAGCTAGCCTTGGGTGGTCAGTGATTCTCCCATGTTGGACTCCTAGGATTCACTGATGAAGAGCTCAAGTTCTTCACACACAGTGGCTGGGGTACCACGCTGTCATCAAACACATGTGGTCATTTCTGTGTCCCCACGAGGCCTAGGCTCTAAGGAGCAGCCTTACCAGTAATCCTCTACTGGCCACAAGGCTGAACTCGGCCAAATGAAATAAAATGATTTACTGCACTTGGGCCCCATTCTTGTTGGGCCTGGCCATAGATGCCAAGTCCATGAAGCGATGGGGGCTGTGGAGACCTAGTCCCCGTGGATATCTGTGGTCATTGTTTTTGCCCCCACAGCATCGTCCTAGGATTCTACAAAGGCTTGAGCAGGATTTAAAGAGCTAAGAGTTTCCAAGGGGGTGGGGTCTGTAATTTATTTTAATGTCTGTCCCCAAAGCCGGACTGCCATTTGCAAGCCCCTTCCCTCCCAGACAGCCTCTCCCCTCCCCCTTCCCCCTGCCACCAGGAAGAAGAGTAGGGCACCATAGGCTCAGTTGAGCCTTGAGAGGTTGTTTAGACCACAGAGTAGCATATTGGATTCTCCCAAGGGCTTAGTCCAGTGCTCTACACATAGTAAGTGCTCAATAAATAGGATTGATTGATGACACGTGGGTAGAATTCACTTGCCCTAGAGACAGTTGACATGGAGAAGCGATGGAGGTTAGTAATACATCGATCCTGAAACTCAGTTTCGGTTGCATCCGAAATGGAGGGACACTCTTTGTGAGTCGGCGAGGATTGGCTCTGAAAAAGTTGCTGCTTAATAAATTTGAACCACTGCATTAACAGGGCCAGCTTCAGAGAGCGGGGCTCATGGAGGCAGTGGCAGAGGCTGCATGGCTTCTCACAAAGACATGGGGTACGTGTTCTCTGCTCCTCTCTGAAAAGTCGTGGCAGCAGGCTTGTCAGTCAATCAGCAGCATTTATTGAGCACTAACTGTGTGCAGCGCACTCTGTTTGGCACTTGGGAGAGAACGATAGCAAATGCAGACAGAATTCCTGCCCTCAAGGGTCTTACAGTCTAGCCCTAGAGACAGACAGCACGATAAATTTCAGATAGGGCGAGCAACCGAGTCTAAGGATATGAAGTTATCTAAATATAAGGGTTTGGGTTCACTGAGGGTACAAACTGTGTATGAGTGGCAGGAAGTCGGGACTTGGGAGCCGAGGTGCCTGGGACATTCAGTGGAAGGGTGTTTTTCGAATGGACATCTGAAAGTGGTGCATATTACATTATTTTGTTATGCTGTGTGCAGACTTAGTGTAATTAAAGGGACGGGGCAGCTAATTTTTTCTTGCCATAAGGAGGCCAAATGCGTGAAGCTGGCCAGCTCTTCGCGTCAGTCGCTTCCTCGTCTTTTGACTGCTTATTTAGGGAAGCGCTCTTAAAATGTTTTCAGAGAAGTAGGGCAGAGGGAGCACACTGTCACCCGTTAGTTCAGAATTTCTAAATGGTTTCCTTTATTATCGAATGTTTTTAACCTACCTAGAGTGAAGTGTAGTACAAAATACTTTCGATGAAAATCGCTTATATGGGGCTTTGGTATCCTTTCAAAATAAAATGTGAGTCCAAGACGTGAGGGGCAGCAGCATGATTATACTCTAGTAGTCATATTCAAAGCTCTTTATTACTGTTATAATATATAGAGCAGCCTACAGCACAATGGCAAAACTGTACTTAGAAATAAACAAAAACCTTCAGTGTCTGCGGGTGAGTGGAAAGGCTGAAGAAGAGAAGAGAGCCTGTGTAATGAGCTCCCTGCCTTCCCCCACTAAACCATCTTGCAGTCGTGTCTCATCTCCCTCCTCACACCCCGCCGGCTCTTTTCCTCACTAGCACTTTCCCCTCCCTGTTTTCTACTTGACCCTTTCTCTTCCCCGTCCCCCTGTATTCGCTGGCTAGAGACTCCAAGAGTTCCTGAAGTCCTTCAGTCAGAAAAAACCCTTTGTGTGGTCTAGGAAAAGGCTGAGGAATGGCAGTGGCCAGCTGCAAAGCCATAAAGCCATGAAGACATTGGTTCCTCAGTTTGGAAGGGAATAGAGTACAGACTTCTGCCTCTCGATTACAGTGATGAAGTGTTCAGGTCCAGGTTTTCCTTAGCTAATGGCTGATTTGGGTGGGGGAGGTGATGTTAGGAGGCTTCTGATTTAAGTGACCACTCCTCTTCCCTTTTCACTTCTCCTGAGATTCTTAAAATCAGGAGGGCACTCAGTGAGATCATAGACAAGGTTGTTATGCCGGGAAAGAGGGAGTAAGTTGATTACTTTTGGGGCGTGCAATAACTCTTCACCGGCTGTTTGAGTAGATCACAGAATATCAAGGCTTTGGCTGAACATTCCAACATAAGCAGCAAATCCAAGGATCTTTAGCTGGAAGTAGGAATTTATGCTGCTCTGGAATGCATGCGACATATCCTATTACCAAACATGGGTCAATTCCCTGGATGAGCATGGGAAGATGATGAATAGGGGAGACCTTATGCCCTACAAATTTTTCTGGGGGAGGGGGAGGATCTGGAGCATATGGCCCAAAAATGCTTGGTAGCCCTCTTGGTTTAGGGCATTTCCCAAAAGCACTAGGGAACAAATATGACTACACAGCATATGTGAGCATAATGAGAGTCTATTTAGACTACATCTCTGGTAGCACTTGTGGGAATTTAGGTGCTCGGGAAATCAGAGACAAAGATGGTATCCACACAGCCTGCCTCGAAATATGAATTTGTAGGATTGTCCAGATTATTCAGTGACCTTAATTATAGATGGGATTTAAGACAGAGAGAAAAACATGTCCATGGTAAGGATCAATCAATCAATCATATTTATTGAGCGTTTACTGTGTGCAGAGCACTGTACTAAACGCTGAAGGTTTGTGCCCATTGGCAGGAATTCTGCACTGGCTTTGTCACCATTGATTCTTTTTTTTTTTAAATGGCATTTGTTAAGTGCTACGTGCCAGGCATTGTGCTAAATACTGGGTAGATAAAATAATCAGGTTGGACCTAGTCCCTGTCCCACATGGGGCTCATCCCCATTTTACAGACTGGGTAACTGAGGCCCAGAGAAGTGAAGTGACTCTCCCAGGTCACACAGCAGACAAGTGGCAGAGATGGGATTGCAACTCAAGTCCTTCTGACCCCCAGGCCCTTGCTCTTTCCACTAGGCCACACTACTTCTGTGGTAAATGAGTCAGTGGCAGTCATCCTTGGGGATCAGCTTTTATACCGTGAACTGTCAGGTGACTAGAGTGCCAAGTTACAAAGGTCACTAACCCCATTTTCAGAGTCTGTCCCACCCTTGGCTACAGAGTCTTTGAAAGGTGTCTGTGTCCAGATAAGGCTAAAGAAAGAATTTGGTTGGCTGAAATGCACCTGTTTTCCCTCCTTCTTGGACTGTGAACCCCATGTGGCTGCTTAGAAGAGTGGTTGAATAAAATAAGCGCTGTAATAAATCTTGTTAATGTTCTGCACTTGCCTCTTAGCCATTGGATGGGGTCCCCCCGGGGAGGATTGGGCTCTGGAGAAGGCTGTGGCCACCTGGCCAGTCTGTGGCCAGTGACCCAAAGGGGGATCCAGCCCAGAGCAGGCCGGCTCACCTGAGGCCTGGACTGAGGCCGTCCAAGCCGGGCAGGAGCAGCAGAGAGAGGAGCAGCGGGTGCTAGCCCCGGCTAAATTGGCTTGTCCTCTCTCCTCTCCACCCTTCTCTGCCTCCCTTCTGCCATGTCTGTGCACTTGGATCCAGGACCCGCTGAGCACTTTGATACTCACCCCACCCCAACCTCCAAAAGATTAAATACAAGGCCTTCTACTCTGAGGCTTTGCCTATTCTGTAATAATAATAATAATAATGATGGTATTTGTTAAGCGCTTACAATGAGTAAAGCACTGTTCTAAGCACTGGGGAGGTTGCAAGGTGATCAAGTTATCCCACGGGGGGTTCACGGTTTTAATCCGCATTTTACAGATGAGGGAACTGAGGCCCAGAGAAGTGAAGTGCCCAAAGTCACACAGCTGGCGGTTGGCGGAGCCGGGATTTGAACCCATGGCCTCTGACTCCAAAGCCCGGGCTCTTTCCACTGAGCCACGCTGCTGTAATTCATTTTAATGCCTGGCTCCCCTTCTAGGTTGTAAGATCTTTGAGGGCGGGGATCGTGTCTTGTCTTAGAGAAGCAGCGTGGCTCACTAGAAAGAGCACAGGCTTTAGAGTCAGAGGTCAGGGGTTCAAATCTCAGCTCTGCCAATTGTCGGCTGTGTGACTTTGGGCAAGTCACTTAACTTCTCTGTGCCTCAGTTACCTCATCTGTAAAATGGGGATTAAGGCTGTGAACCCCCTGTGGGACAACCTGATCACCTTGTAACAGCCCCAGCGCTTAGAACAGTGCTTTGCACATAGTAAGCGCTTTATAAATGCCATAATAATAATAATTATTATTATTATGCTGTTGATTTGTTTCCGACCCATAGCGACTCCATAGACATCTTTCTCCCAGAACGCCCCACCTCCATCTGCAATCATCCTGGTAGTGTAGCCATAGAGTTTTCTTGGTAAAAAATATGGAAGTGGTTTTGAAGCAGCATGGCATAGTTGATAGAGCACGGGCCTGGGTGTCAGAAGGTTATGGGTTCTAATCCCAGCTTCACCATTTGTCTGCTGTGCGACCTTGGGCAAGTCACTTCACTTCTCTGTGAAGCACTGTGGCTCAGTGGAAAGAGCACGGGCTTTGGAGTCAGAGGTCATGGGTTCAAATCCCGGCTCCACCACTTGTCAGATGTGTGACTTTGGGCAAGTCACTTAACTTCTCTGTGCCTCAGTTACCTCACCTGTAAAATGAGGATTAAAACTGTGAGCCCCCCGTGGGACAACCTGATCACTTTGTAACCTCCCCAGCGCTTAGAACAGTGGTTTGCACATAGTAAGCGCTTAGTAAATGCTATCATTATTATTATTATTATTCTCTGGACCTCAGTTACCTCATCTGTAAAATGGGGATTGAGATTGTGAGCACCATTTGGGACAGGGACCGTGTCCACCCGATTTGCTTGTATCTACTCCAGCAGTGCCTGGCACATAGTAAGTCCTTAACAAATGCCATTATTATTATTATTATTATTATTATTATTACTACCATTGCCCACTTCTGCGCAGTATACTTGTTTCCGCCCTTAATTCTTCAACTCTCTCCCATGCCGCTGCTGGCCAGCACAGGGATCATGTCTACCACCTCTCTCGTATGGTACTCTCCCAAGTATTTAGGGCAGTGCTTTGCACCCAGTAAGTGCTCAAAATTTCTATTGATTGATTGATTTTCCTTTCACCCCTCTCCCTTTCCTTTTCCTTCTTTTCTCCCTCTCACCCCCACTAACCTTTTTGTTTCCTCTTAATAATAATAATAATGGCATTTGTTAAGCACGTACTATGTGCAAAGCACTGTTCTAAGCGCTGGGGGATACAGGGTGATCAGGTTGTCCCATGTGGGGCTCACAGTCTTCATCCCCGTTTTCCAGATGAGGTAACTGAGGCCCAGAGAAGTTGTGACTTGCCCAAAGTCACACAGCTGACAAGCAGCAGAGCCAGGAGTAAAACCCATGACCTCTGACTCCGAAGCCTGAGCTCTTTCCACTGAGCCACGCTGCTTCTCCACACTGCTCTTCCCACCCCACAGCCTCCTTTTTTGTTGCTTTTTCCCTTTTCAGCCCCGTTTTCCATCATCAGCCTCTTTTGGTCTCACTCCCAACCTGTCTAAAGTCTCCAGGGTCCTGGTCACCTTAACTGGAGAGACACAGAGGGTCCTGGGGTGAACTGAACTCCCAGTTCAAACCCTGGACTCTCTGCAACAGGGCTTGTCTCTAACCGAGCTTAACCAAAAAACCAGCCCTGGACTGAGGGTGAGATGAATAGCTGTTTGACTTACTAGATTCTGCTCCTTGTGGTTCAGTCAGTCAATCAGTTGTTCATTCATTCATTTCATTCATTTAGTCTTATTTAGTGAACACTTACTGTGTGCACAGCACTGTACTAAGCGCTTGGAAAGTACAATTCGGCAACGGAGCGAGACAATTCCTACCCAACAACGGGCTCACAGTCTAGAAGGGGAAGACAGACAACAAAACAATAACATCGATAACATCAAAATAGATAAATAGAATTATCTATATATACATCATTAATAAAATAAATAGAATAATAAATATGTACAAATATACACAAGTGCTGTGGGACAGAGAAGAGGTGGAGCAGAAGGAGGGTGTAGGGGCGATGGGGAGGGGAAGAGGAGCAGAGGAAAAGGGGGGCTCAGTCTGGTAAGGCCTTTTGGAGGAGGTGAGCTCTCAGTAGGGCTTTGACGTGGGGAAGAGAACTAGTTTGGCGGATGTGAAGAGGGAGGGCATTCCAGGCCAGAGGTAGGATGTGGGCCGGGGTCGATGTATTTATTGAGCACTTACTATGTGCAGGGCATTAAGCTCTTGGAAGAGTACAATATAACAATATAGCAGATACACAATGAGCTCTCAGGTGCTTTCCCCAGTTTGTAGCTGTGTAGCAGGGGTCTCTGCTACTAGCACTTTTTGTATGTGCTGATTGTGGGCATGCCAGGTGAGGGAGCCTAAGCAAAATGCTTTTATGCAGATCCTTTCCGTTCAATCAATCAATCAATCAATCAACAGAATTGATTGAGGGCAGACTGTGTGCAGAGCACTGTACTAAGCTCTCGGAGAGCACAGTACAACAGAATTAGCAAATGTAGCCCCTGCCCATGATAAGCTTACAGTCTAAAGGGGGAGACCGACATTAATATAAATAAATAGTAATTTATCACATGTCCAAACTAAATCCGTCCTGGTGTCCATCTCTTTCCTGGGAGAGGAAGTTTAAGAGGGTTGGGAGGGAAGTAGGGCACGGCACTACTTTTGGAGATTCCTCTCATTTTTTTTCTAGATTCGTTCTATGGTGTCATTTAGGAAATTATCTCTTCCCTGGCAGTAAGTGACACCTTTGTGGTCTGAAGGAGTTGATTTGTCTCTGAAAGGCAAGTTGGTGAAGTCTGTTATTTATGGAGTCGCTTTGAGGTTTTTGGTTAGAAGACTGAACATTAAGGAGATCTCTGGGTATTGGTAAACAGGAGGCTCACTGAGATACAACTGTGATGGGTGTGGAAACAAACCTCGGCCAGCTGAAGGCTGTACCTCCTCCTGGGCCCATACCTCCCTGTCATTGAGAGGTTCAAGGGCCTCCACAGAGGTAAGGGGAGAAGGACAAAGGGGACAGGGACCATCAGTCAATCAGCTGGAGTGCTGGGCCAGTTTGCCCAGTGGTTAAGGAGTCCCTGCTATGAGCCTTTAGGTCCTTGAAAATGTTTTTCTCTGGTTGGGAATTGGGTCAGTGTACGGTGTTCCCCTTTCCCCCAATTATCTGCCCCACATTCCCACATGTTGTTTTTCAGTGTTCCCTGAGGGGGAGGAGCAATCTTCCATGAAGTCGGTAACTGTCTAAATATAAAGCAGATTTGCCGATTGGCGAGCTTTAAAGCTGATCAGAGGCAGCAGTAGCCTTAGGAGATGGGACTGGATGTAGTTTCTAATCTGTGAAGTTTTTGTGAGTCTGTGTGGGTCCGTTGGCAGGGTGAGAGGAGATGGGATGGACTTTTGCTTTATTTCCATTTGAAGGGCAAAGGAAATGAGTGTCCTGAAGTTTTGCCATGTTCCCCAAATGTATTTTTGTACCTACCTGCACCAGTTTCACTTTATGGGTTGGATCCTGCCTCTCATCATGTTCAGTGGCAACATTGCACCACAGCTTGTAAAGCCAGCCACCTTGGTTGCCTGGGCACTTCTGTTGATTGACTTTGCAAGTTGCACATATTAAAATCCACATATTAAAAAGGTCAGAGGCAAACCCTGTACAGAGTGGAGTCATGTATGACCCTCTGTTTACAGTATACAGTTTATGATGAACCGGTAAACATGAAACTTTTCTTACCCAAGTAGGTGTGCTCTGTGGTTTTTATTTGGGGCTTCTTGTAGCAGACAACTGAGCCTCTAGAAGAACTTTTGTCCGTATCAAGATCTGTTGACTTGGAAGAGGGATCTCTGACCTTGAGGGGCAGTTGGATTTAAGGAGAGTCAGTTAAGTTTTATTTGGGGCTTCTTGTAGCAGACAACTGAGCCTCTAGAAGAACTTTTGTCTGTATCAAGATCTGTTGACTTGGAAGAGGGATCTCTGACCTTGAGGGGCAGTTGGATTTAAGGAGAGTCAGTTAAGTTTTATTTGGGGCTTGTTGTAGCAGACAAACTGAGCCTCTAGAAGAACTTTTGTCCGTATCGAGATCTGTTGACTTGGAAGAGGGATCTCTGGCCTTGAGGGGCAGTTGGATTTAAGGAGAGTCAGTTAAGGCTCCTTTAGTAGTCTTTTAAAACTGTCTCTCTCGGCTGGAGTGATTGCTAATACCACAAGAGAGTCACAGCCCCTAGGGTCCGATAGAGGTAGGAGAAAATGGATTTAGCTTTGATCCAAAGCTTAGAGAAAGCAGCTAATCCTGTTCCATGCAAGAATAACTAACTTAGAAAAACACAAAAGGACGGGGGGGGGGGGGGGGGGGGGGGGGGGGGGGGGGGGGGGGGGGGAATGCCGGTTCTGTGTTTTGATTCCAGGAACCTCTCAGAAATAATTACCATGTTATTTCCCGTGCCCCAGGTGACCGATACTATTACTGAATACCTGGAAAGCTGGCAAGCCACATCCGTTTTTAAATTCAGTGGGAACTAGGTGATGGTCTAGAGAGAGCAGGTTCTGCATCACCAGGCTTCCCTCTTATTTGGAAGATTTGAAGACAAGGAGGGAATTCTTTTATTATCTTGGAGGGAGTCTGAGAGTTAATTCATGTTTCTGACTCAGACTCACAAGCACTTGAATTTCTCTTCTGAAAATGGGATTAGGAAAAGTAATGCTTTTACCTCGCACAGTAGGGTTTTGGTTCCAATATTCAAAATATCAAAATGGGTCAGAAAGATGCCCCCATCTCTTGTATCCTCTCTTAGCCGAGCCTTCGCACCTAGAGCCTTTGAGGTAGGGGTGAGGTGGGGCAAAGCTGATATTAGCCCAGCTTGGGGACTACTCCCCCCACAATACTCCTGTTTTGGGGGCTTGGGGCTACATCGCAGTAACTGGAGCACTGCAGGGCATCTGGGGTTGTTTTGTTCATTCATAGTTTTCTCCTGGAATTCCAACCTCCAATAATAACAACAGTGATCATAATATTTGCGAAGTGCTTACTACGTGCCAAGCGCTAGAGTAGATACAAAACGGTAAGGTCAGACACAGTCCCTGGCCTTCATTGGGCTCACTTTCTAAGTCACCGGGAGAACAGTATTGAATCCCCATTTTGCAGATGAGCAAATCGAGGCACAGAGAAGTTTTGTGACTTGCCCAAGGTCACATGGCAGACAAGTGGCTGAGCTGGGATTAGAAGCCAGGCCCTCTGACTCTCAGGCCTGGGCTCCATCCACTAGGCCAAGCTGCTTCCGGCAACTCCCAGGAGAACAAATCACAAAAGGCACCCTTGGAAATGAGCCCTGGATTCACTTCCAGTTCACCCTATCAATCAATCAATCAATCGCATTTATTGAGCGCTTACTATGTGCAGAGCACTGTACTAAGCGCTTGGGAAGTACAAATTGGCAACATATAGAGACAGTCCCTACCCAACAGTGGGCTCACAGTCTAAAAGGGGGAGCCAGAGAACAAAACTTAACATACTAACAAAATAAAATAAATAGAATAGATATGTACAAGTAAAATAAATAAATAAATAGAGTAATATAGAGTAATAACCCTAGCGACCTCCAGGCCAGACCAGCCAAAGATGCTGTGGTCCAGACTTGCGCTTGGGATCGGCATGAACTGTGACAGTGTGAATTTCTAGTCCATGCAGGACTCTTCCTCGCAGCTCATTCCGCAGCAGCGCTTACCAGAGTCAGAATCTGCCGGCCAAATTCCCGAGCTCAGCAATGACAGTGATCGGTGCCATTAGACAATGAGAGCCCCTACCTTGCATCCTGGAACCTTGAGGTTCCTCCCCAAGAGGGCTGTGGCATTTAGATGCCCCCAGAGTTGATCCAGTGCTCACAACTCCCACTGAGGTACGTGCTAAGGCCGAAGGATGCCAGTCATACTGATCCACAGCAGCCCCGGCCTGTGGCCTATTGAAGTGATATCGGCAGGATCCTGAGGGTTGCTGGATTGTTAGATGCCAGCTGAAGATATTCCTGGATAACCAGGGTGGGTTGGGGAATTCCCTGCTTTGGTTCCCTGGTACCAGTCTCACCTGAAAATTCCAAGTCTTCCAATTTCTCCTAGGGATTAACCCCAGAGACCAGTAAGTATTCTTGAAAAGGTCTCTGTGGTGATATCTTGAATGAGGGTTCCACTGTGAACTGGGGAGGGGGCATCCTGTCTCTTAGTTTTTCCCAGGAAAGCTCAGCATGGAAACCTTTAGAACTACCTTTACCCAGGGGAAGTGCCGCTACCCAGGAAGCTAAATTAAGCTCTGGGGAGTCTTCGCTAATTGCCTGGGAACCCACTATGCTTCTGGGGTGACAGCAGAGCCTATTAGCGGACACAGAGTTTTGTAGCCCGAACACAGAGCTGTGTCTGTTCCCTGAGCCTTGGAAATCTGGCCAGGGCTTTCAGTAACTGGGACCTGACTTCTTGTGAAACCTCCAGGACTGTGTTAGGCAACTTTTGTTTGTAGCAAGGCGGGGATTGGGCATCTTTTTAGTTGTGGAAAAGTCAAAACTTTACAGCCAGTGTCAAGCATGGTAAAATGCAGTGTGCAGTTTTCCTGCAAAGTGGCCCCTAAAACTGGACCTGGAGGTAGAAAGGAAATTCTCATTTTGTCTGTTGCCAGTCATCAATCCCACATAAGCACAAATCAGTGTGCCATTTGGATAGGACAAAGTTGGCAAGCTTACTGGTTCTTGCATGCTGAAATGCCTTAGTTAGAAAAAGCTTTAGTTGGGGACAATGTTTTCTAGCAGTCAAATGGTAGTTTTGACAATGCTCTCTGTCTATAATTCTGAAATGAAATAGGTAAGGTGGTACTTCCTGCTCATCCCACCCGTTCCTAAGAATAAGAGAAATTGCTTTGAGGGCTGGCACCATTAATCCATGGTCGGTAGTGTGAGAGGCATTCTGTTCCTCTGAGTAGATTTTAAAAAACAAAAATCACTTTTTAATGATTTTAAAACATTTTACTCCATTGCATTCGCCCTCCCCTCTACCCCAGTGAAGCTTTGCAGGTGTTATCTCAGGATTACATCTACCTGTGGTTGAGATGATGTCTAAAAAAGGTCCATCTAAATGGAAGAGACTCTTTAGAAGCCAAGCTGGTTTCAGGTCTGTGTGGATTCTGGATTTAGGTGATGAAGGGCCAGAATTTTCCAGCCAAACGTATACACACACAAATGAGAGTTGAAAAGTTCTCCCCTTCTCCCTCACCCCCAGAGCCACGAATACCTTCTTTGGGAAGACCAAAGGGCCCAACAGACTCTGGAAATAGCTCCAGGAAGGCCAGGCAAGAGCCTGAAGACAGGCTGGTTGGGGTGGGGAGATTTTTTACGTCTGTCCCTTGCTGCTCTCCTACTTAGCTCCGTGGCCAAGCTGCCCTCCTAGCCAGTTGATTTCAAGCCAACTAGAGCAACCCGGCTATGGCTCAGAGCCAGGTGAGAGAGCAGTGGTGAGAGCAGAAGTGAAGAAACTGCCAAGGGCTGCCCATCTTGACCCACATTAGAGCAATCCCCAAAGTGCCCAGTGGGTTGCTGGAGATGCAGGGCGTAGAGCAGCTGCTCATCATCATCATCATCAATCGTATTTATTGAGCGCTTACTGTGTGCAGAGCACTGTACTAAGCGCTTGGGAAGTACAAGTTGGCAACATATAGAGACAGTCCCTACCCAACAGTGGGCTCACAGTCTAAAAGGGGGAGACAGAGAACAAAACCAAGCATACTAACAAAATAAAATAAATAGAATAGATATGTACAAGTAAAATAAATAAATAAATAGAGTAACAAATATGTACAAACATGTATACATATATACAGGTGTTGTGGGGAAGGGAAGGAGGTAAGATGGGGGGGATGGAGAGGGGGAGAGGAAGGAAGGGGCTCAGTCTGGGAAGGCCTCCTGGAGTAGGTGAGCTCTCAGTAGGGCCTTGAAGGGAGGAAGAGAGCTAGCTTGGCGGATGGGCAGAGGGAGGGCATCCAGGCCAGGGGGATGATGTGGACCGGGGGTCGATGGCGGGACAGGCGAGAGCGAGGTACGGTGAGGAGATTAGTGGCAGAGGAGTGGAGGGTGCAGGGTGGGCTGGAGAAGAAGAGAAGGGAGGTGAGGTAGGAGGGGGCGAGGTGATGGAGAGCCTTGAAGCCCAGGGTGAGGAGTTTCTGCCTGATGCGCAGATTGATTGGTAGCCACTGGAGATTTTTGCTCCATTGCAGGAGGCTTAGTCCGCCCCAGAGCTAGAGTGAAGGGATGCCAGGAGTGGGTTGGGCTTCTGAGTGTTGCAGCCGGTGCTCCTCAGAGGACTGCATCATGGGGAGAAGAGTGCTCCACCTTGTGATATGGCACTCTTCATTCATTCATTCATTCATTCAGTCACATTTCTCGAGCTCTAACTGTGTACTGGGCACTGTACTAGCGCTTGGAAAGTTCAGTTCAGCAACAGAGATGATCCCTGCCCACACCAAGCTTACGGTCTAGAAGAGGGGAGACAGACATCAAAACATGAAGCAGCGTGGCTCAGTGGAAAGAGCCCCGGCTTTGGAGTCAGAGGTCATGGGTTCAAATTCCGACTCCGCCACTTGTCAGCTGTGTGACTTTGGGTAAGTCACTTAACTTCTCAGTGCCTCAGTTACCTCATCTGTCAAATGGGGATTAAGACTGTGAGCCCCCCGTGGGACAACCTGATCACGTTGTAACCTCCCCAGCGCTTAGAACAGTTCTTTGCACATAGTACGCGCTTAATAAATGCCATCGTTATTATTAAAACAGGTGAACAGGCATTAGTATAAATAAATAGAATTATAGAGAGGTACATATATACACAAGTGCTGTGGGGCAGGGAGAGGGGGTAGAGCAAAGAGCGATTTGGGGCGACGTGGAGGGGAGGGGAAGCTGAGGAAAAAGGGGGTTACTGCTGAGTCCTCAAATCCCAGGAGCCTAGGGAGTAATTGCACCTGCCCAGTACCACCTAGTCTTCACATGACCATAGGTGAGCCAGTCCCACATCTCATTTGGTATTTGGATAATAATAATAATAATAATGGCTTTTATTAAGCGCCTACTATGTGCACATCACTGTTCTAAGCACTGGGGAGGGTACAAGGTGATCAGGTTGTCCCACGGGGGGCTCACAGTCTTAATCCCCATTTTACAGATGAGGTAACTAAGGCCCAGAGAAGTTAAGTGACTCGCCCAAAGTCACACAGCTGATGGTGGAGCCGGGATTTGAACCCATGACCTCTGACTCCAAAGCCCGTGCTCTTTCCACTGAGCCACGCTGCTGCTTGGTCTGGTCATTAGGCTAGACTCGGGGCAGGTAAGGACAAGGTGGATCCCATATTTTCAGGGTCCCAGTCACCTTCCTGCTCTCAGCACCCTGTGGCCTTCCATTACCCACCTCGTTCATGTTGCCAGGGCATTAGAGACCCTGGACCCTGGGCCAGAATCCCAAAGTAATGCCCTGCTAACCCCCCTGCCCCCCGCCAACTTCTCAGTCTGGCACCGTAATGCCTACTCTAAATGCATTAAATGCCTTGGGGTTTTTTTTTCATTTATTTCTTGATTGTTTTTCCTGCTCTTGAAAAGGAGAGCCTCCCAGCAGGAAGAAAAGTAGAGGTTTTCTGCTTGAGAGGACAGTTAATCAAGGTGAACCTCCCAAGGTATTTGGTGAAATTAGATCAGAAGACCTGAAAAGGTTCCTCATTGTTTCCAGGTGCAGATTCACCTGCGAATAGAGATTTGGTTTTATTCATTTAAAAGTTACTTGGTCTTTTTTTTTAAATTTGATTTTGTTTTTAATGAAACTAAGCATGATCCAAACTGAGAAACAATATGGGTATTTTAATAGTTATCATCCCACTCTTTACATATTCTCTTTACATACTTTTACATACTCTTTGCATACTAAGGAACCCTTAGCTCCTTTTTGTTAGTTTCCATTCAGTGCAGCCCCATTATCACACAAGGAAAAATAGCAGGCCAAATCGACATTGCCATTAGAATGGACGTTGATTTTTTTTCGGTTAGCACAGTTAACTTTGGATCCTCTTGCTTGAATTCTAGCTGAAGTTAAATGTAATTGGTGAGGTAACCCAATAATTTGCATGAAACTGTAGATAATTTCTCATTTGAATCCTGAAGGAAAGGGATGTTCTTGTATGATCCTCCTGCAGTATTAGTTCTCTAGCACAGGTAAATATTTTAGGTGTGCCAGTAGGGCTTCTAGACTGTAGACTGTAAGCTGGTTGTGGGCAGGGAATGTGCCTGTTTATTGTTGTACTCTCCCAAGCACTTAGTACGGTGCTCTGCACACAATAAGTGCTCAATAAATACGATTGACTGACTTGTAAATGTCCCCCTCTACCATGGAATCAAGGGCCGATTGACTTTGTGGGGTCTCTGTGTGTGTGTGTGTGTGGGGGGGGTGATCATTACATCACTCTACATATGATGATGATAATAATAATAATAATAATGGCATTTATTAAGTGCTTACTATGTGCAAAGCACTGTTTTAAGCGCTGGGGAGGTTACAAGGTGATCAGGTTGCCCCACGGGGGGCTCGTCTTAATCCCCATTTTACAGATGAGGTAACTGAGGCACAGAGAAGTTAAGTGACTTTCCCAAAGTCACACAGCTGACAATTGGCAGAGTCGGGATTTGAACCCATGGCCTCTGACTCCAAAGCCCATGCTCTTTCCACTGAGCCATGCTTCTTTTGTGATGATACTGGACCCATCTCCCTGGCATCTCTCTGATCCTGCTCCCACCACAAAGTCGCTCCCCTCTCCTTTGGGCTAGCTCCTCTCCAGCCCACCCACAAACACTCACACCCAAGTTACTTGAGGGCGCAGAACTGTTTGCAGCCAGGGCCAGCCTCTGGCCCAGGTTTGTGTGTGTGAATGCTCATCTGAGTACACTTAGGGATTTTTCAGTGTCAGGATGCTCCAAGATATACACCCAGTGAGGGGTCATCCTGGTTCTCACTCTCTTCCCTTCTAGACTGTGAGCCCGCTGTTGGGTAGGGACTGTCTCTATGTGTTGCCGACTTGTACTTCCCAAGCGCTTAGTACAGTGCTCTGCACACAGTAAGTGCTCAATAAATACGATTGATTGATTCCCAGTGAACATTGCTTCCTTTGACAGTTGCTAATGGGGCTATTAACATGTTCCCATCAGCAGAGTCAGGCTTTCTGCGCAGGCCACAGCTGGTGTGGCTCTGGCTTGGCTAGGCTTTCTCTGAATCCAGGGATTTAGGGGCAACGGAAGAGAAGACGATGCAGGTGAGCCGTGATCTTCCACCCTGCTCTCTCCCTTCAGGTCTGGGAGTTCCTTCCATTTCCTCCTTACCAGAAATGAGCCAGGGTCCTCTGGTTCACCGGGTCTTCATCTCTCCACACTCCTGGGGGCTACAGCTCCCGGCGGCAGCTCCTGCACCCCATCCCCAACAGTAGGCCGGAGCTGCAGGGAGGGAAGAAACTTCTGCCACAGGAGAGGAAGTGATTGTGGGGCAGTGAGTTCCATGCACTTATCAGCCGTGTGACTTTGGGCAAGTCACTTGACTTCTCTGTGCCTCAGTTCCCTCATCTGAAAAATGGGGATTAATAATAATAATAATGATGGCATTTGTTAAGCACTTACTATGTGCAAAGCACTGTTCTAAGCGCTGGGGGGGATACAAGGTGATCAGGTTGTCCCTCACGGGGTTCACAGTCTTAGTCCTCATTTTACAGATGAGGTAACTGAGGCTCAGAGAAGTTGTTACTTGCCCAAGGTCACACACCACATTTGGTGGAGCCGGAATTCGAACCCATGACCACTGACTACAAAGCCCGTGCTCTTTCCACTGAGCCATGCTGCTTCTCTGATTAAGACTGTGAGCCCCATGTGGGACAACCCGCTTGCTGTGTATCTACCCCAGCACTTAGAACAGTGCTTGGCACATAGTAAGTGCTTAACAAATACCATCAATAGTATTATTATTATCCAGCTTCCCCTGAGGGGTGCTTTTGTGGGTGTTGGAGAAGTGAGGTTCACGCTCGTGCAGCTGGAGGCCACATTGTGTGACACGTTCAGCAGCCGACACTAGCTTAGGGTTCGTGGGCTCCATCCCCATGAGCCCCTGTGGCAGTCTCAGCATGTGTAGCAGCAGGTGAAGCAGGGTCTATTAGGATTGTGAAATTCGTGCCAGCAAGTACAATTGTGGTGTATGGGGAATGAGCCCTGGGGATGTTTTGCTGTATCAGAGCTTGGTATTTGTCCCTCATTCCTTTTGAGTGACAAGTGACAGACAGTAATCTGCCAGAAGGCTGTCTCAGGCCTGGACGGACTCCATCGGCAGAAAACCCCTTCGCTAGCTAGCGTGGCAGACGGCTAGAAATCATGCAGTTGGGTTACACTCCCCTAGATCCTCGCTGGGTAATCTGTTCCCTCAGGAAGGGGCTCTCATAAGCCTTCCTTTAGGAGGCCTGGTTAGATTCCAAAGTAAATTTTAATTTAGAGTCGGTACCAGAAGCTCATTATGCCTTTAATATATGTTAATTGTACCCTTCAAGCATCAGAATTAACATAGAAATTCTCTGAAGCACACCCAAACCCATTGTTTAGTTCCAAGAAATCAGACAGCGGAGTTGCTATGAAGTGGCAGTGAACTGGAAATATTAGCATGGCACTGAGCAAAATGGCCCATTTTGCTCCTTGTATGTGTACAGTGCAGTTAAGATCATATGACTGCCAGCCAGAGCAGTGTTTTTTTCAAGCCAGCAAGTTAATTTTGGATGGAGGTTTTCTTCTGAGCTTTTCCCAACAGTGCCGTTCTTGTCTTAGAAGTATGTGAAACTACACATAACGGCAAATTTACACATGCAGAGTAAAGCTAAAATTTAGCTGAAGAGAGGATTTTCTCTCTTTAACCCTTCCTGGAGCTTTTTATTTTGGATGGGTGCTTGTTTTTTCATGGCCGTCTGGAGGTCTTTCTAGAACTTGCCAAAGAGCATACTGGAAGTGGCTCTGCACTTCTTACATCTTGGTTAGTACTTATGTTCCACACTGGGATAAGTACAGGACTTACGTTCTTTCTGTGAAAAAGATGTACAAAAGTTTTCAGATTGCTTTTTATAAAATATTATTTTGCTGATATGGAGAGATTGAGATATCATTTACAGGTGGGAGAACTGGAAGATTAGAAATGAGATTTTCCCATTGGGTGAATGAATCAGCAGCAGGCCAAAGTGATTGTCTGAATGAGATTTATTTTTTCAAGATGACTCATTTTTTTTTGCCACTTGGCTATTCAGTTACCAAACAAAGAAAGCTAAGTGCCCCTATAAAGAGGACCACATAGACTAGAACTTCCAGATGTCACCTTTGCACAGAAAGCAAAGTCCAGAATTCTTAGCACATCTCTGGTGAAGTGTTGTCTCCATCTAATTGCCTCATTTGCTCTTGTGTTCCCTGGCTTTGCCGGAAAAATGAAATGAATTTTATGCTCAAGTTTACCGCGTTCTGCTGCACTTGTGTTAATACGAATCATTGTATTGTATTTAAGACAGGTTGATTGCCTGTTCTTTGTTCCCGTTGTCCTGTTTTCAGTACAGGATTTTAAATTTTGCTTTAAAAGATTATGGAGACTCTTCCTATGTATGTGTCTCAGGGTGAGCAGTCTGAAGATATAGGAGAGGCAACAGCTTCATCTCTAGCAGTTCCTAGGCCCCCTGCAAGTAGAAATGTGCATTTAGCCAAGGAGTAGAAATGTGCATTTAGTAGAAATGGTTGTTCAAAATTCTGGATCTTCCCCTCCCCTAACTCTACCTCGTCCCAGATGCCTGAAGGCCCAGTCTTGGTCAAACTGGGCACCCCAATTCCCACTTCAAGCAAACTGGACCACCTGGGGGGAAATGGAGGCACAATTACCACACCGACCTGGGGCATGGGACAGAAAGAGTCAGCGTGACCTTGTCGAAAGAGTCTGGGCCTGAGAGTCAGAGGACCTGGGTTCTAATCCTGGCTCTGCCACTGCCCTGTGTGTGACCTTGAGCAAGTCACTTTGCTTTGAGGTGCCTCAGTTTCCTCATCTGGAAAATGGGGTTCAACACCTGTTCTCCCTCCTGTTTAGCCTCTGAGTCCCACGTGGGACAGGGACTGTGTCTGACCTGATTATCTTGTATATACGCCAGGGTTTAGTACAATGCTTGACACACAGTAAATGGGGTAAGAAATACTATTATTATTATCATTGTTAGAAGCAGCATGGCCTAATGGCAAGAGCACAGGCTTGGGAGTCAGGTGACATGGGTTCTAATCCCAGCTCCACCACTTGTCTGCTGTATGACTTTGGGTAAGTCACTTAACTTCTCTGGGCCCAGTTACCTCATCTGTAAAATGGGGATTAAGACTCTGAGCCCCATGTGAGACAGAGACTGTGTCCAAGCTGATTACCTTGTATCTACCTCAGTGCTTAGAACAGTGCTTGGCACATAGTAAGTGCTTAACAAATACCATTATTATTGTCATCGCTGTTCTTATTGTTGTTATTATTATTACCATCATCCCAGTTTAAAGTGAAAGTCCCCAGAACCACTTTGGGCTCCAATGCAGGCCCTCTGGGTCATTCATTCTTTTATTCAATCATACTTATTGAGCACTTACTGTGTGCAAAGCACTGTACTAAGCTCTTGGGAGAGTACAATGTCTCTGCCATTCCCACCGCATGCCCTGTGGGCTATGGTTTGGGCTAAAGTCCGGGAGTATAGAGGTTTACCATGTTGTCCCCTGGCCACAAAACTCATAAATTCCCCAGCACCTTTTGAGCTAGTGCGACCCCACGTTCTAAAAGCAAGGCTGTCATACCAACTAAGGTAGTCGTGCTGTTTCCCTCAGTGAAAAAAGCACGGGCTTTGGAGTCAGAGGTCATGGGTTCGAATCCCGGCTCTGCCACATGTCTGCTGTGTGACCTTGGGCAAGTCACCTAACTTCTCTGAGCCTTAGTTGCCTCATCTGTAAAATGGGGATTAAGACTGTGAGCCCCCTGTGGGACAACTTGATCACCTTGTTTCCCCCCAGCGCTTAGAACAGTGCTTTGCACATAGTAAGCGCTTAGCAAATGCAATCATTATTATTATTCCCTGTGGAAAGGGCTCTGCTCTGAGAATCAGGAGACGTGGGATCTAGAACCTAATAAAGAGCTCTGACTAGAAGGAGCTGTTCTTCACTAAACATTGAAGCTTTGTTTTAAGAGAGGTAGTTTTAAGTGAATTCAAGTGAAATGAATCCAGTTTACCGTAGAAAGAATCACATTCGCCTTTCAGCCAAGGCATTAAAAACAGTACTGTAAACAACACTCAAGACTCTTTTCTTAAACAAAGCCCTACAGTTAGATGCCACCTCTCTCTTAAGGAGAGCTGCCTAACTTTCCCTCCTTCCTTTAAATGTAAAAAGTTGGGGTCACCTTGCATAAACTAGAGAAGCAGTGTGGCTCAGTGGAAAGAGCACAGGCTTTGGAGTCAGAGGTCATGGGTTCAAATCCTGGCTCCACCTCTTGTCAGCTGTGTGACTTTGGGCAAGTCACTTAATAATACTACTACTACTACTAATAATAATGATGGTATTTGTTAAGCGCTTACTATGTGCGAAGCACTTTTCTAAGCGCTGGGGGGGATATGAGGTGATCAGGTTGTCCCACATGGGGCTCACAGTCTTAATACCCATTTTACAGATGAGGGAACTGAGGCCCAGAGAAGTGAAGTGACTTGCCCAAGATCACACAGCTGACAAGTGGCGGAGTGAGGATTCGAACCCACGACCTCTGACTCCCAAGCCCGGGCTCTTTCCACTGAGCCACGCTGCGCCTCAGTTACCTCATCTGTAAAATGGGGATTAAGACTGTGAGCCTCCCGTGGGACAACCTGATCACCTTGTAACCTCCCCAGCGCTTAGAACCGTGCTTTGCACATAGTAAGCGCTTAATAAATGCCATGATTATTATATAAACATACTCAATAGCATGGCCTAGTGGATAGAGCATGGACAGAGGAGTGTGCGGAACTGGATTCTAATCCCAGGTTTGCCATTTGTGTGCTGTATGACCTTGAACTTAATTTCTGTGTGCATTTCCTCATCTGAAAAGTGGGAACTCAATATCTCTTCTACCTTCCCCTTAGACTGTGAACTCCACGTGGGGCAACGAGTTTGTCCAACCTGATTATCTTGCATCAACCCCAGTGTTTAGTACAGTGCTTGGCACATAGTAGGCACTTACCAAATACTATACAAGCACACACACACACCCACACAGGCACACAAACTTAACTACCTTCAAGTCACCCAGGAAGCTCTTGCAGTGTGGTGGGGCCTCCGTTGGCTACATGATTGCAAATAGCAGAAGGACTAGGGGGATGAGGGATGTGAGAAAGAGGCTGGAGAATGAAGGGAGAACTTGAGCTAGATACATGAGATAGACTCTAGAACTGCCTGTGATATTCTCAAACATGCACAGCGCTTTGAAGTTCTATTCTATTCTATTTATAGAATAAAATAAATTCTATTTATTTTATTTTGTTAATACGTTTGGTTTTGTTCTCTGTCTCCCCCTTCTAGACTGTGAGCCCACCGTTGGGTAGGGACTGCCTCTATATGTTGCCAACTTGTACTTCCCAAGCGCTTAGTACAGTGCTCTGCACACAGTAAGCGCTCGATAAATACGATTGATTGATTGATTTGGAGTTCGCTCGCTTTGGAGTTCGCTCATGGACAACCCAGGAAATCCAGAGAGGCCTGTATTCTTTTTTGTGGACAAACCTGGGCATGATATTAATTTGATCAGCTCCCTTCTCACCAATCCTGCCAATTCCTAGCAATGTTTAATCAACCTCTAGTTTATTGAATGTAAGCATTTTAGATTTTTAAATCACAGGAACTCCTGGAGAGTTTTTGCAGCAGTTTGTTTATGATCAGCCGAAAATGGCGAGGAATGTAGGATGAGGGGTGGGGAGGGAAGTCTTTAGGAAAGCCTATAAATCCTAACTATTTTGCAGGCTGCTTAGTTAGAAATGATCATAATGGGAACTGTCATGTTTCTGAGACATAAACTCTGGCAGTATAGAATTAGGAGATTTACAAGCATCAACCCCTTAACACTGCAATTTAGTTGAGAAGCAGCATGGCCTAGTAGATACAACACAGGCCTAGGAGTCAGAAGGACCTAGGTTCTAATCCTGGCTCTTCCACTTGTCTGCTGTGTGACCTTGAGCGAGTCACTTCACTTCTCCGTGCCTCAGTTTCCTCATCTGTAAAACAGGGATTAAGACTACGAACCCCAAGTGGGACAGGGCTTGTGTCTAACCCAGTTCACTTGTATCTACCCTAGTGCTTCGTACAGTGCTTAGTAAGCACTTAATAAATACCACAAATTATTAGTAGTAGTAATAATTGCAGTAATAGTAATTATCAAGGTATGTATAAATCCAGGGATGACATGTCCAGTATTGCTTACATTTATTTTACCCCATGAGTGCTTATATTCCTTAAAATCTCCAGTATTGCTTACATTTATTTTACCCCATGAGTGCTTATATTCCTTAAAATCTCATCATCATCATCATCATCACCAATCGTATTTATTGAACGCTTACTGTGTGCAGAGCACTGTACTAAGCGCTTGGGAAGTACAAGTTGGCAACATATAGAGACAGTCCCTACCCAACAGTGGGCTCACAGTCTAAAAGGGCTGGGCTGAAAATGATCATTTCTTCCTCTTAATTTCTAGATATTTTTTAGTTAATCTGGGAAAACTACTTTTCTGAAAAAGCTCGAACTGCATGTGCCAAGTGAAAGGAGTGTAAAGTTGGCAGGGAAATCTATATGCTCAGAGGCTGGTTTTTTGTTTTGTTTTGTTTTTTTCAGGTTTTGCCAACTGTCATTTTAGTTTATGGTGTAAGTGTCCAGGCAGGGATTATCTAAAACGGGATGAGCGTGATGAATACTGTGCTGTAAACTGTCCTGCCCCCACCTAGTGAATGTCTACTATTCCAGGGATCTGCTTGCTGTAAATAAGAATGGCCCAGAATAACCCAAGTCTTCTAAATCAGTTAAAAACTGTTGAAAGACACTCACTTCAGAGAGGCAAGTGAAACCAGCAGAGATGGGTTAGGTGGGTTTTTCCAGTGGGGGCCCAGAAGGAGGGGTGGGTAACGGCACGTTAAAATAATCTCGCTCGTGTCTGAGGGGCCGTCTCGACAGACTAATGTTAGTGTGGGAACGGGGGACTTGGAAGAATGTGGCTTTCTTTAAGCAGTCAATTTAGGAGTAACTCAGGGAGGAGTCTTTTAATAAGAAATGGCCTGTGTCACTCTTATTTGGGTCCTGGCGTTCGCTTTGTTCATACAGTGCTCTGCACACAGTAAATGCTCAGTAAATACCATTGATTTAGAGTTGTTGAATGATTTATTTCCCAGGAGAGTGAAAGATTAGTATACAAAGTGCTAGCAGTCTTCATGTCTTTTTTTGTAATCAAGTTTGACAACAGTCCATTTCCCACCTGGGGCTCACGGACTTACCCCCATTTTACAGCTAAAGTAACAGAGGCACGGAGAAGTGGCTTGCCCAAGGTCACACGGTAGACAAGTGGCAGAGCCAGGTTTAGAACCTAGACTCCTGGGCTTTTGCTCAATCCAGTAGGCCATCCTGCTTCTCCACTGTCTTAGGCAGTATCCTGGATTTGAAAGATTCTTATGACTCTGTTCTAGCTTTGGGGGATTTTCTTTTGGTTGCTGTGGGAGTATTGTACTCTCCCAAGTGCTTAGTACAGTATCTTGCACAGAGTAAGGGCTGAATAAATACAATTGATTGCTTGATTGAGATTGCTTCCCTGTTCATTGGACTCACCCAAGTGCTACCTACAGTCTTCTGCACAAAGTGCTCAATTGACTTTGTTAGATTAGAAAGAGAACTGCAAGATTTCTGACTTTCTCGTCCATCTGGAAATACTCTGATCATGAGCCGTGCTGGTCCTCACTGAATTCGTGTTGAACACTGGCTCAGTTCCCATGATCTCTGGGATCTCCTGCCGAGATCCTGGTATCACCCCAGATGTCTTCTAGTAGTAATGGTGTTTATTAAGTGCATCCTGTGGGCAGGCCTGTGTACTAAGCACTGAGAGAGAAAATAGAGGTAGGAATTCAACATGGTAGCTATCCATCATCTGGGGTGTTCAGTGAGCCAGCCCCCTCATTCCTTGTTCTGGGGGCAGTTATACGTATATTTAGTCAATTTAGCGTTCAATTATTTATTTTAACCATTCCATTTATAATGTCTGTCTCCCCGCACTGGAACCATAAACTCCTTCCAGACAGGATCATGTCACTTCTCTATTCTGTACATCTCAAGCACCTAGTATAGTGCCCTGCATCAAGTAGTCACTCATTATGTGAAACTTTTAGATATTTGCCGTCCAGTCACATGAAGGGGAAAAAAAAAGAAATGTAGTAAGACTTTTTTTGACCTACAGTTTGTAAAATCAGTCTCCATAGTTATTTCAGCAAAGTTGCTACTTGATTTAAAAACATAGATGTAGTCTCGTTGTAAGGATGAAAAGACAGCTATCATTAGATCTGCATTGGTCACCAAGAAGGCATTTTATTACAAAGGCTTTGTGACCCCCTATAATGCAGGTAGCCTACAACTGTTGGTATAATCACATCTCTGCCATACTAAACTCCACACCTCTGGAGAACATTTGAGAGATGAGAGATAAGAATAGTTTTTTCCACGTTTAGCTATGCATTATCGTTTTTCTTAAGTTTATAGTGGAACGTTATTCAAGATCACGATGATGTGCACAGTAAAGAGTTGAACAGGTTTGCTAGGATTACACAATTTCATAAGCAACCAGTAAAGGCGAGAGCCGTAATTTCTTATCACGTAAGATAGACACCTTTCCCCTATAATTCTTCATGCCTTGTTGAGTTTATTGGCTTCTTTTTGTGGTCCAAGCCTTTTCATTTACACAGTCTAAGTCAGTGCTTCTGTCTGGAAACTTTGGCCTGTGTGGCCTCTTTAAGCAGAGAGCTTTCAATTCTGAGTAGCTTCTTGGTAATACCGATTTATGTGAAGCATAAGTTTTTTTGTTTGTTGTGGTTTTTTAAATGGTATTTAAGTGCTTGCTTACTATGTGTCAGGCACTGTATTAAGCGCTAGGGTAGATACAAGCTTTCAGGTTGGACACAGTCCCTGTTCCATAGGGTGCTCACAGTCTTAACCCTGAGTTTATAGATAAGGTAATTGACTCCCAGAGAAGTGAAGTGATTTGCCCAAGGCCACACAGCAGACAAGTGGTGGAGTCAGGATTAGAACTCAGGTCCTTCTGACTTCCAGGCCTGTGTGCTGTCCAATTGGCCACACTGCTTCTCAAGTTGTGGGGTGAGTTCTTGCTAAATATCATGCATTCCTAAGATGTCCTCTTAGCAAACCCAGTATTGGGGTTTCTGGCTCCCTGAGATTCCGCCACTAGACTTTGCCCATCACCCTTTTTCAGAGATAGGATTTAACCCATGGGGAATCCTAATTGTAATGGAGCTTTCACTATACTTGAACACTGTGAGCTAGAAATACCTCTCCCCTCCCGCCCCTAGCCCTTTCCAAAACTTCAGCCACCTGTTTACTGAGAAGCTAAGTTTTATGTTTGAGAGGGGAGAGAGTTGCCTCGCACGCCACTGTGATTTAGGAAAATGCCACCGTGCAGTCCTGCGTATGGTCTGTGGTTGGTTACAACAAATTTTGTTTCATAGTATTACAAATGCTCAAGTGTCTGAGAATCGTTTCACATTTTACAACCGGAGTAAACCATTCAAGAGACCTGCAGCCAGCAATCCATGGTATTGAGTGCTTACTTTGTGCAGAACACTGTACTAGGCACTTGAGAGAGAGTACAATACAATGGAGTTGGTAGACACGTACCCTGCCCACAAAGAGCTTAAAAGATCAATAAATGCCTAGGAAACGGGTATAGTGTAGGTAGTGTTTGAAAGAGAAAAGGAGGTTAAAATATGAAAACTTAGCTCTTAAGAGAAGAAACAGGAAAGGCAATGGTGTTTTGAAGTCTTGCTCCAATTTGCAGAAGAACTCCAGAATTAGATGGAGTTTTTACTTGGAACTGAGAACAGGTGAAAGACATTGTGGGAGAGTGTCTATACCAGGAGTTGCTTACTTCCTAACCATAGCTGAATTTTGTTTTTTTTTCAGTTTCTTACGACACAGGCTCTAGTCCAGCCTCTTAATACAGTCAGTTCTCTAGAGACTGTTTCCATTACATGTTTGTGGTAGAAAGCTCCTAGGGAATGTTCTTCACACAACATACATCGGTCTGGATACAACACGATGCAGTTTTGCTCATGTGGGTGGCATCAGTCAAGGCATGAGTCCCATAGCGTGAGTGTTCTGTAATGTGAGGTTCTCTAGGAACACAGCCCCCACGGTATATGAAAACTGATTGTGCCAAATGCTGAAATGCCTGACACCGAGAAGGAGCACAGCTAACAGTGCTGTATGTGGGAACAGAGGGCCCTAAGCAACAGATTGGCCTGCTCTGTGGTTTAGCTGGACCTGTTAAGCATCTCTTTCTTTGCCTCCGATCAGAGAAAACATCTAAGTTTCCATAACTGGGTCATAGGACTGTCACATTGGCAAAAGGGCAGTGTCACTCAAGGCCTTTTCAGATCCTGTTGAATGGAGAATCCCTCTTTCCAGATTCCTGGTGCGACAAGAGAAGAAAATGCCCCCTTGGGAATTACTTCTTTCGGGAGGTTCTTTTTTCCTCTTTTGTGTTTTTGTTTGTTTGGTTGGGTTTTTTTTATGTGTGTGTATCCCCTCGACAATCATGGAGGATTTGTTCAACAGATTGTCAGAGTCTTAAAAATGACACAGGTTCACTTCCCTAAGCTTGTAGGGAGCCTGATCAAAGAATAAGTTCCCTCAGAAATGGGAAAGGAATAACTGAGAGTGACTTTTTTTTATATTTTAGATCCTGTGAAACCCCCTGGAGCCTTGCCAGCATCTGCTGAGTTGCCTTTAGCTATCAATACTTCACCCCCATCTATGCAGGCAGAGTCATCCTTAGGCTCTCTACCTCCTCCTTATCAACTAATTCATCTGCCCCCACATATGGAGCCTCTTTCTATACAAGATGATCCCCAGGACTACCTGTTGCTAATCAACTGTCAAAGCAAGAAGCCTGAACCTGCAAGGTAAACCCGAATCATTTTTCTTTTTGCAACTTGGTGTCGGTATATTTTGTTGCCCTCGAATTTGAAGACTCAGCAGGAGCTTGGAGTGCAGGGACAAGCATGACAATCATTGCAGTGCTGCCTCATGGGAACAGTTTTGTTTCATGGGACACCTTAAAAAAAGAAAAATTATATTGTTTGAAAGCTTCATCTTGCTGGGAGTCAAAGACTCCCTATGTGGCCTAGACTCAGCGTATCATTTGCTTACCAAATTCACTAACTAATTAATGGTGATCTTGCTCCATTTCTCATATGATTACAAAACAGCCAAGGCTCATCTTTTGTCTCTGAAGAAGGGGAGGAATATCTACTCCTAGAAGATTTTGAAAGCAAAAAGATGCCATTGCAGTGAGTGTATTATGGTTGGTTTGAATCTGTGTGAAAAATCAATTAGAGAGAGTTTGAAAATCTCTAGTTCACTTGATAAAATCCTGATTCGGTTATGCATGGCTTGCTGTGAGTGTCTAAAAATTGCACAACCCTAATTTGGTTACCTGTGCTACTGAGATTTTTTTCATTGTGAGGCAGAGGTGGGGCCATACCTGTAAACAGGGATCAACAACTGGTGGCTTAATTCATCAAATAAGATTGTCATTGGTCTGGTGTGCTCTGCCTCTGCATATCTGTTTGTTTACTGCCTCTCAATACTTCTTTGCTTCCTTGTTGGTTTGCTAGTTGCTCATAGGATTTAGGGGGCAGCTCTCTCAGCCTTGATATTTTCACTCATCACTGAGTAGCAGGCAAGTGTCTTGTTGTCAGCCCAGACTATTAATATTTTTAGAGACCCAAAAATTGAAAATATTTCATTGCAAAACTATGTTTCTCTTAAAAAAAAAAATAGAGTGCCTTTGTTTCACTAAAAGGTGTCAGATTTTTGTCCTAGACAGGAGCAGAAACCATTTATTAAAAATCGTTTCCTTTTTTCAAATTTCCAGGTTTCTTTTCCATTTTGATAGCATTTTGCCAAAAGGAACAATTAAAGTACCATCATCGTAATAATAATAACAATATTCAAAGAAGCAGTGCATTTTAAGATGGCAGGCAGATCATAAGCATGTCTTGTTCAGTGATGGGTAGAGTTTATTATACAATCTTGGCTTTGGGTAGACTTGATTGTGGGAGTTGTTTGAGCTCCTGTTGCATCTTTAATTTCAACCAATCTTTGGGATTTATTGAGTGCTTACTGAATGCAGAGCATGGTTCTAAGCACTTGGGAGAGTACAGTGTAATAGAGTTAGTAGACATGTACCCTGTTCACAAGGAGCTTACAGTCTGAACGGGGAGACAGACCTTAAAATAAATTGCAGCTATATACATAATTTCTGATTGCGGTGAGAAATGGGTCACTGTTGAATGTTTTTGAAGAGTTGAAAGCTGTCCTCATGTTAAGTGTTATTAATGTTGTGAGTTAAAGATGCAACAAAAGCACAAAACCCATTTCAAACAAGACCTGACTACGGTCATTATCGCAAGTCGTTATTGCTCATTGCTGGCTGAGAGATTTTGTATGTGTGCCTGGTTCCCTTTTTGTGGTACTTACATAGTTGGACTTCTAAGGTTAGATCCTGAAACTTAAAATGAAATGGAATCAATGTCCAGTTCAGTAGGAGAAGGTGAAAAGTATAAAGCTTGCTGCATTGCCTAGACCAGTGCTTCCCAACCATTTTGTTTGAGGTCCCCAGGGATCAGCCTGAACATCACCACTCCCCAAGATACTGATATGCTTGGGGCACCTCAGAGTGGAAGTGCCCCTCTATAATGGAGTCCAGCCCTTCTCCATCCAGGAGGGCCTCTAATTCAGAGCCGAGCACTACGCCACACTGATGGGGAAGAACTGCGTCCTCTCTGAACGTCACACTGTAGCCAGCCGTGTTTTTTTGCAATTTCACTTTCTAAGGCAAGGCCTTGCTAGATCACAGGTGGAGGGACTAACCAGATTCGTGACATTTATTTTCCATGGACTCTTGTACAGTGTCCAAAGGAAAACAGCTGAAAAGATGTTGTTCTGTCAAATATCGAATCAGTCGGTCGATGGCATTTATGAAGTGCTCACTGTATCCAGAGCACTGTACTAAGCACTCGTCATATTCATTTCTTTTTCCTAGTTAAATAACCCTACTGGCTGTTGTCTGAAAAGCATCTCAAAGAAGGCAACCCAGCCTGTTCAGAAGTGAATGGGGGTTGGGTTTTGTGTGGGGCTGCTACAGCAGCCTGATACACTCTCTTAATTCATACAGCTCGTTTAACAGGACACCAAGAACCAAAGGGAAAAGCTAAGTTGTGCATTTTGATTGAGACTGCTCTCTGTGGAAACTGTGAAAAGGTGCCTTTTGTTATACTAACCGTTCTGTGATTGATTATTTTTATATAGACCCCATGCTGAGTCTGCGAAAACCACCTCCTCTGAAACAGACTGCAATGACAACGTCCCGTCTCACAAAAATCCAGGTTCCTCCCAGGGCAAACACGCAGTGAATGGCTTTTTCCAGCAGCCAAGCATGTACGACTCCCCGCCCTCCCGTGCTGCATCTGTTTCTATAGACTCCAGCCTTTATAACCTGCCGAGGAGTTACTCCCATGACGTTTTGCCGAAAGCAGCTTCTCCATCGAGCACCGAGGCAGACGGAGAACTCTACGTTTTTAATACCCCATCTGGAGCAGCATCAGTAGAGACTCAAATGAGGCACGTCTCTCTTAGCTATGACATTCCCCCAACACCCGGAGGTACTTACCAGATTCCACGAACTTTTCCAGACGGAACCTTGGGACAGACGTCCAAGCTAGAGACTATTCCGGATATACCTCCACCCCGGCCTCCGAAACCCCACCCAGCTCACGATCGATCCCCTGTGGAAACGTGTACCATAACCCGCACTGCCTCAGACACTGACAATAGTTACTGTATCCCTACAGCGGGGATGCCGCCATCACGTAGTAATACCATTTCCACTGTGGATTTGAACAGATTACGAAAAGGTCAGCACTGGTTGGCATGTGGAAGCCACTCTTCGTCCGTACAATTTGCCCGAGCATAATAACAGGAGGTTTGCCCTGTCCGGAGGGTCTGTCTTCTAATCTGGTCCCCTGGTAAAACATGAGGGATTGCCCAAGCAGTAGTCCATCCTTGTAGCCAGGATGCCTAAATCACAGGGGCAGGCTAGTAGGTGTCCGGGAGTCGGGGTGGGGAGGCTACTTCCCCACTCCTTCAGAAACTTGGCCACTCCCTGATTCAGGAGGAGGAGGAGGAGGAATGCTTTTATACCTTCTGGTTCCCCAGAAGGACCCTATGCTAGGAGAGGGGAAGTGAAGCAGCCAAATTTATCCTGTCCCTGCATTGGGGCTCAGGGTGGGGGCTTGAGGGGAAGTTGGGGGGCTGTGGCCCTCTAGTCTTTACTCCTGCTTGACCCCACCCCCTCCTTCCTGGGAAGGGAAGAGCTTGAGTGAACATGAGTGGCTGGCCAGCCAAATAGGTAAGTTGCCTTCCTCCCTCCTAGTTATTTATAAATATCATTCTAAAAATTATTTCAGATCAGCCTGCGTTGGGTTCCCTGTGAATTTCTTCTCATTTTTTTTTTAAGTAACTTTCCTGATCCCCCGACATCATCTTGTCCTGGATGAGTTCTTTTGACTGTTGTTCAGTGTGTCCTCAGCCATTTTCAACTGCCACTGGCCAGCTGGTGGTTGGGTGTAGCCATGGATACAGCCAAGATGCCTCGAGGAGTGAAAGGGGAGTGAAGTAAAGTAAATGCCAGTGAAGTAAATGCCAGATCTCCCTTGCTCTCTTGCCTGGGCTTTCTCTTCAAGCCAATTAAAAAAAAAAAAGTAGACAATTCGGAAAAGAAGAAAACTGAAAGAAAACGGATGTGAGAGCCTGGGGAAATCTCTCACTTAAGTTTTTCAAAAGGGAGACTAGATTGTAAAGTTCCTCCTGACTCTAGAATTCACCCCTGTTCTTCTCAGATAACTTCCTTGCATTTTATTGAGGGAGTTCAAAGGACTTACTTGCTCCTTCCCCACCCCTCCTGCTTTCGCAGGGTCATAAAGCTGCAGTAAAACAGAGAAAAATCCTGGGGGACTATGCCCCAATTCCTGGCACACCCACCTTTCTCCCTGGCCTAGGCCACTGTCTTTGTGGCAGGGGCAACAGAAGTAGCAGTGAGAATTTGGGTGGGAGCTTCATTCAACAACTGTTACACACAGTCTCCAAGCTGTGCCTTCCATGGTGGGGTGGGATGCGGTGGGGAATCGGTCCCGGAGGGCAGGGTTCCACCTAACACCGTCTCTGTGGGAGTAAGATGGAAGCAGTAGCCGCACTATGAGGCTCTTCTATGGATCTAGCCCTCCATGTTTCTCCTCCCTCAGGCCTTTTTGGAAGCACTCTCCTTTGACCATGCCCCTCTCTGGGCGACTGTAGCCACCCGGAGGAATGGCGTGGATTCCTTAAGTTCCTAGGCACGAATTCTGATTCCCTTGCAGGTAGAGAGGGGTAACACCTGGAGCTCCAGAGACTAGCATCATAGAAGGCAGTTAACAAGCTGCCCACTTTTTTGAGTTTCCCTTGGCATATCCTGGGGGGAGTCTTGCAAACTCTAGTCTTTCAGGAGACTCAAAGGACCCAGGCAGAGGATCTGAATCCTCTATGCATCAGGTGGGTGTAATGGAAATAGACTAGTTACAGACTTAGCTTGCCCTTCAACATCATCTTGACGTTGAATGTCATGGGTTCTTGGCTTCTCCTCTTTTTCCGAAGGCTTCTCATAGTCCTGGAGCTGTGAGATCTGGTAGGTAGGAAAAACTTGCTTCACTGCCTGTTCCATCCGCCCCTCGGGGGCGTATCCATTTGGGTGGAGATGCTCCAGGCCTGTGGACCCCATTTTTGAGCCTGGTTTAGTACACTGTGAGCCCACCTTGGCAGGGCTGGCTCAGGATATACTTCGATTCGTTTTCACAGAGCGTTGATTTTGCTTCTTGATAGAAAGAGCCCGTCTGCCATCTCTCTCTTCTCGGTTCCAGGTCAAGTTCATGTCTTCTCCAGTTCAGGTCTTTATGAGAGCAGGCTTTTTCATTTTGATTTTTTTGTTGTTGTTGCAACAACAACAGCGCAATCCTGAATAGTGAGTGTTGCCAGAATTTGGAAATGTCTATAATTTGTTTGTTCTTTTTTAGATGCTACTTCTCAAGACTGTTATGATATTCCCCGAACATTTCCAAGCGATAGATCTAGCTCACTTGAAGGCTTCCATAACCACTTTGTAAGTATGACTGAACCCCGGTGCACTGTAAAATGACCCAAAGCACTCCTTCTGCTCTGGCACTAATCCAGCGCTAAGGCTTAAGAGTAGTTTCATTCCTGCCTTTGGAGTAAGTGGGATTAAGAACTGGGATTTCACATCTGACCGTAATTGCCGACCAGATATTAAAAGTCGTGCATGTGTGTGTGTGTGTCTATGTGTGTTCTAGAAAAACAAAAGCATGTTGACAGTGGGAAGTGTGTCAAGTGAAGAACTAGATGAAAACTATGTCCCAATGAATCCCAACTCGCCGTCAAGACAGCATTCCAGCAGTCTCACTGAGCCAATCCAGGAAGCAAACTATGTACCAATGACACCAGGCACGTTTGATTTTTCATCATTTGGAATGCAAGTCCCTCCTCCTGCTCACATGGGCTTCAGGTCAAGTCCAAAGACCCCTCCCAGAAGGCCAGTGCCTGCAGCAGACTGTGAACCTCCACCGGTGGATAGGAACCTCAAGCCAGACAGAAAAGGTGAGAACAGCATGCTCGAGAAACTTTGTTCAACTCTTTGCACTTTTCCTTACATGTTCCATAAGAGCATTTCATCAGAATAGTTTCCAGAATGGAATTGGAGAGATTATGCCAAACATTAATGTTGTGTGGGTGGGTGGGTGGGTGGGAGGACCTTGGTTTGATTGTGACTATAGAGTTGGGCCTCAGTTACTCCTAGGGATTTTATTAAACTGTGTGTCATTTTACTCAAACCTAGTAAACTCAAACATATCAGGAACCTGCTGTTTTGGTATGCTAGTCTCAGTGGAAAATATTCATGTTTTTGATTAAAAATCCTTTCAAGCACAGCCAGAGAAATGAGTCAGATTTGTCACTGTAAAGTTTATTTAATTCGTACATGATCTTGGGCATGTGCTGCTGGTTAGTGTGTATCTCTAAGTCTTTTCTTCCTTAGCAGCTTTGATTTGCAGCATTGTGGTCAAAATTTAAAAGTACAGTGATGATTTTGGTGTAAAGTATATCTCTGCAAATCCTTTCGGGAGGACATGTAAGGTTTAGGACACATCTAACTCTTGAGATTTTTGGAAAAAGATTTGAGGCATGCACATAGTGGGTTTGTTTTTGTTTTGTTTTTATTAAAGCCTTGAAGTGTTTGCATTGTTTGCCAAATGTTACTTAAACCTAAACATAATCAAGAAAATTCAGAGTATCGACTAGCACTGAGTGGAACTAATGTGGTTATCTTCTGTAGGCAGTGTCTATTCAATAAAGCTAAAGTACGGCAATGGCATTTCAGGACATTTTATATTGTCAGTTAATATTAAAATCTGACATTAGGTTATCATTATTATTACATGTTTCATTTATTCCATTTCCTTTGGTTGCTTTTTTACAAATGTTAAACTCTCAGCTACTAAGAGATATTAAGTGAACTCTCTTACTTTGAGCATGCCAGAGCCAAAATGAATTCTCTTAGATAATGAATTTTATTTGGAGAATTTCACGCAGCACCTCTTTAAGGATGAAAGTACACTTTTCATTGCACTTTTGAGAGATTCCATCACTTTTTTCTAAGTCTGCATTTTCAATACGTAGCCAAATGGGGTCCATTTTTTTCCTGGACGATAGTATTAAATTTAATCTCGAAGAGTAGGGTGGGTCTTTTAGGGCCTGCGTAGAGCACCCCTAGACTAGTAATTGCATTTGGAGGAATGGTGTTAGTCACTCCAGCAGAGAAATGGAATGATTTTCGGTCATCGATACAGGCCGTGAAAGCAAAGCAGCGTGGCCTAGTGGAAAGAGCACAAGCCTGGGAATTCGTGGACCTGGGTTCTAATTCCAGCTTTGCCACTTGTCTGCTGTGGGCAAGTCACTTAACTTCTCTGTGCGTCAGTTTCTTCATCTGTAAAATGGTGATTCAGTACCTGTTCTCCCTCCTGCTTAGGCTGTGAGCCCTAGTGGGACAGGGACCGTGTCTAATCTGATGATCTTGTGTCTACTCCAGGGCTTAGTACAGTGCATAACACAAAATAAGCTCCTTTCAAATACCATCATTATCTTTATATGTTGGACCTGCTGGCTCTCAGCTCTGGTGAGCCCATCCTTCCACCTCCATGAATCACACAAGAGGGCTTCATTTCCTACCTCTTTGTTTCCCTTCACACCCCTTCAGAGGCAGGATATATCTGTTTTTCTTCAGTTTCCTACCACTTCTGCAGGAGGGATAAGGAGATGGACTTTGCAGGACTCTCTCTGAGTTTCCCCACCATGTCAGATGGCATGAGAACTAGCACAGAACCATGCCATATCCTGAACAGCTCCCACTCTCTCAGGAGTGTTCCCTCCCTACCAGGTTCTCCCTCCCTCAGTGGAAAGTGCCAGAGAGATCTCATCCCTGCGTGTGTGAATGTAATCTGGAAAGACAGTCTCCTTCCCACTGTACATACAAGAAGGTTGGAGAAGCAGTGTGGCCTGGAGGGTAGCGCATGGGCCTGAAGGTCAGAAGGACCAGGGTGCTAGTCCCGGCTCCGCCTCTTGTCTACTGGGCAAGTCGCTTAACTTCTCTGGGCCTCAGTTACTTTGTCCGTAAAATGGGGATTAAGGCGGCAAGCCCCAGGTGGGACATAGACTGTGTCCAACCTGATTAGCTTGTATCTACCACAGTGCTTAGTACAGTGCCTGACACATAATAAACACATAACAAATACCATTATAAAAGAGGGGGCCTCTTCTGCTTCCTTGTCCAATCGAGAAGAGAAATGCACCCCTTGAACAGACAGGCACAAATTCCAGGGGGGGCTAGCAAAAAGTGATTCAGCAGTCCTAGGCTGCTTTTTTACAAAAGGCACGGTTTTAGGAGAGTTGGGGAGAAGAAATTTTTCCACTGTTTTTTCCAGGAGTGGGCTCGAATTGAGCTAAACCGTACACCCTCTCTCCTGATCCGTATGTGGTCAACACCACGCCCCCTCATATGAGATGATTGTAGAGGTAGCAGGTCCAATCTCTGGTCATAGAACAGAAAATCTGCGAGACCGCCTAAATATGGCTGTTTTAGGCCCCTCTGGGTCTCCTTGGCCTTTTAATTAGCCATTGGTGAATCTGGCACCCTTATTAATTGTACAGATGGTGGGGGCGAGGGGGAGGGGGGTGTCTTTATTCCCAAACTAGTGGGAGCCAGGCAGTCGTGTCATGACATGTAAACTGTTGTACTCTGTGAGACTCAAACTGGTCCATACCTGCAGAGAGTTTGAGAAGTATTGATTGGGGTTGGGGCCTGTGTGGACTAATTTGTGGGTGGAATTTCATGAGGGTCATCCTAAACCACCCCTCCCCGTGGCTCTGTGCACAAAGGGGCATGCCCAGCCAGCCGTCCTCATCACCCGTTCTTCTCCCCTGAAAAGAACAAGCCCTATCCAGAAAAGCCAAATCCTCCATCAAGACCGGTCCTTCACTACATTTCCCCCTCCAGAACCCGCCAGCCAAATGTTGCCCTCCGCAGACTCTTAAATACCCTTGAAGATCCTTTGGAGATTTGTTAGTCATGACACAAATTTGTTATCTCTAAAAACACCGTCGAAGGACTGCGTGAGATTGGAACTCCAAAGTATCCTTCATCGCTTTTCTTTATGCGAAGAATTCAACTGAATGATGTTTGAACTGGTACAGATTCGAGTGTGAGCTCTGAGACTGGCCTGCTGGGTGACCGGGCAAGTCATTTAACCCCTCCCTACCTCAGTTTCCCTACCTGCAAATTGAGGATAATGATACCTGCTTGTCTACCTGCCTCTCATTGGGTTGTTGTGAGGGTAAAATGAGATACATCATCTGAGAGTACTTGGGGAATAACAACCCAGTATTATAACCGTATAATTTTAAGGAAAAGCCAAGCAGTTGTATCTGGCACATGAGACTTTGTAATTACAAAAGCAGTGTCATGATGTTGTGTTTCAGTAAGCTAAATGGAATTAACATGTAAACTTTCTGAAACTTTATTTTTTAAAAAATATTTAAAATATCCCCAGTATTCAAAATGAACTGACCCTGAACCTCAGCGATGCCATCAGGTTAAAATATTCTATACTTGGAAAAATAATAATTATTATTATAATAATTATGGTATTTGTTAAGCGCTTACTATGTGCCAGGCACTATACTAAGCGCTGGTGTGGATACAAGCAAATCAGGATGGATACAGTCCCTGTCCCATGTGGGGCTCACAGTCTGAATCTCCATTTTACATATGAGGTAACTGAGGCACAGAGAAGTGAAGTGACTCGCCCAAGGCCACACAGCAGACAAGTGGCAGAGCTGGGATTAGAACCCATGACCTTCTGATTCCCAGACTCTTGCTCTATCCACTTCACTATGCTGGAAAAAGTGGCCCCAACTTGGTGGTTTTTCCAACCGATTGTAAAGCTGCTTGTTTTCCAAACCTTGAATGTTTGCCCCGATTATTTTTTTTTTGTAAGGAATAGTGAGCCTTAGCATTTCAGAAAAAAAAAAAAAAACCTTTGGAACTTCATTCTTTTATTTGCTAGTTCATTTATTTTAGGTATTCTTTTTAAAAAAGCACAAAACAACCTCTGTAGTTTTGAGAAAATCAACAAAGTAAAGCTGAAACAGGAAACGTACCTCTCTGTACAGCTGGCAGCACTGGAGAACAGGTTTGGCAGAAATCCGAACAGATTTCAGACACTGGAGCAAAAGGAGTCTTTGTTTTTTTCCTTGTTTTAACTGTGTCTAAATGCAGGGAGTTCTCCATGTTAACTGGTTGTAGTAGGAGAGGTGTGATTAATTGTTTCAGAGTACTTTGGATTTTGTGTTTACTTTCCACCTCTAACTTTGGAGGAAAAAATATTGGGAATGAGAATAATAATAATAATGTTGGTATTTGTTAAGCACTTACTCTGTGCCAAGCACTGTTCTAAGGGGCGGATACAAGGTAATCAGGTAGTCCCACTTGGGGCTCACAGTCTTCATCCCCATTTTACAGGTGAGGGAACTGAGGCCCAGAGGAGTTAAGCGACTTGCCCAAAGTCACACAGCTGACAAGTGGCGGAGCGGGGATTTGAACCCACGACCTCTGACTCCAAAGCCCGTGCTATTTCCACTGAGACACACTGCTTCCAAGAATGTATTTAAAGATTATGGTTGAGAAAAATGAAGCTGCAACAAATAGTGCCGATTAATTACTTGACCTAGAAACTTCCCATCACATTAAATGTGTGGGTTTTCATTTTTTAGGAAGTAATGTCTGGGAGCCGTTAGACTATATGACTTCAAAAATACCATCTCAAATGCATTTGGCAAACAATATCCTACTGTGCAACTTGTTGCTAAAGCATAGGTTTCATTTGTTAAAACACATACATGCGAACATGAGTTTATTTTAGCGGATTCTTAATGTAAACTGGTTTGAATCACCATCGTGGGACGTGATAACCAGTTTCTGTGGCTACCTTCACACCCATTGTGAGGGTTCAACAGAGTAAAACACTAGTCTTATTTATTCCGTCATTTATAGATGCCAGCTGCTGCAGTTTGTAGTCAAATGAGTTTTTAAAATACTTCTGAGTAATTGAATCTCCCACAGTGTACAAAGGTTCTGAAACTTCTTGCACTTAATACAGAACTCAGGATATTCCTCACTTAGTGTATGTAACCAAGTTTGAGAGGGCTGGGTTATTTTGTCATGTTATTCTTATCTCTCTTTTTCCCCCTCTGTTGCTAAACTTGCAGTATTTGCATAAACAATCATTTTGGTGTAAAGCGTTGATATGTTTTAAAATTTCAAGGAAATTGTTTTACTGTTTTAAGCAAAAAACTGGAAAACGTAATCGCCAAAGTGATTTGTACTCTTTTTTAATAAGGTGTAGGTTATTTGTAAGACTTCAGGATGTTTAAGAATGTCCATAGATTGTCAATTGTGCTATTTCTCTAACGGTAAGTCACTGCATAAATCCACAGTGTTGGATCATTTGGCTTTTAGAAATGTCTAGATCCAGCCCCCTCCAACTTGAAATAGCAGCTGTTGAGCCATAATTGGGATATCTGTCATAGCCTGTATCTGCCACTGCCGATTCCCCTTTATGTTTCTGGGGAATGTCATCCTATTTCGGAGGTAATACTGGTGCCTTCAAACCACTGCTTATTGCACTTTTGCACAGTGGAATCGATCCAGGTTGTCTCCCATCTTCTCATGCCCACAAAGAGATGCGCTGAGGAGATCAACCTATCGATCAGTAGAATTTATTGAACACTTACCATTTGCAGAGGACTGAACTAAGGACTTGAGATAGTACAGCAGAGTTGGTAGACACATTCCCGGATGGAAGCCATTAAAGAAGTAAAGAAATGGTGGTGCCTAAAGATTTAGGAAAAGTAAAGAAAGATAAGAATTGAGCTCATTTTTCCTACCGTATTTCTAGCGTTTAGTTTTCGTGGTCTTTCGAGAACAGGGTTAAATACTCTAAAGCGTGCATTAGTCTTCCTTTTTTTTCCATACCCAGTCCGTCGTTTTATAAGAGCTTTCTGAGATGGAATGTTATAAACGGAATTAAAAGGGTTTGCAACAAGATGAATATCTGAGTAGTTGATATAAATCCTGCTAAATCTGACCAGCTTAAAATAGCTGAGTGTAGAATGTTTCATCTTCGGGGTGGCAGCCCAAGTGCATGCCAGCAAACTTTAACCCATGAAGCCTTTTTCAACCTGTAGGTTCTAAATTGTAAACTTTTTCTCCACTCATTTTTGGGAATTCTGACTAATTTAAACATTTGGCATACTTAAGAACCACAGGAGAGCTCCCAATCTGAGATGATACGGAATCCCCTCATTTTGTTCCAGAGCAGAAAAATGGAATTATACCCACTAACAGGAGGGTGGGTTCCTGTGAAATCTCATGTTAAGGAAAATCACTGTGGCAGTACTCATCTGTTCCGATGCCAAGCACCTCCACGCAAGCAGTTTGTTCAATAACGCGTCACTCCGAGACCAACGATGCTTGCAGTCCCCAATTCCCTAATCTTATGCTAACCAAGATGTGTGTTGAAAACACCCGTTATGGCAGAAATGAGTGCAATCTGGAATCCTAAGAATTATAATCATGTATAGCAAATCTGATCACTGAAGCCATTGCCCTCTGCCTTGAGGGCATGGTTCATAAACTCGTTCATAAACTCTTGCATACAAACAACATAAATATTAACCTGTAACTTTTCAGCATCAAGTGGGACTTCACAAATATGGCACTGACCACTACTGGAAGAAATCAGCTGTCAGAGGGAGCCAGTCATTGATCTTTATACCCACGTCCTGTGCACTTAGTAAATGTTATTGATCAATATCAGCAGTAGGAGTAATTAGGTTGATTTCCTCATTGCCCTACATCAGGCTTCTCCTGGGTAGTCAGTGTTTATTTTTGTTCAAAATATCCCTCATACCACTAAGTCTATTTAAAGGAGGAACAACTTTTGCATTGATGCCTTTTTTTTTTTTGGCACTCAGTCCAAAAGACAGTGTTTGTTTGTCATCTAAGAATAGTGCAGCCCTGGGTTTTTTTTTCCAGGACCGGCCAGTGAGGAGTGATTACGATGTTTTGCCCCTCTGTATTCTAAATGTTGGGCACTTAAAAGCCTTAAGTTTAGCGGGGTCAAGCAGTGTGAGGTGATGATGCATTCTTTGTAACAGTCCTCCCTCTCCTGGCTCACAGCTGCTCCCTCAATTGGGGGACTTCCAGTAATTTCTGGGAGTTTTGAGGGCACACTTGACGTTTGGTTGAAGGCCCCATGATACGAGGCTGTGCATTGATGCAAGGATGTTACTTTCATAGAACTACGAAAGCAGGTAAGTGATTTTGTACATTGCCTTTTTCACTGTTCAAGCTCAGCTGGAGCCACTGTAAGTATGTACTTCAAGTGGGTGTGGAGAGTATAAATTTGAGAAAATTTTGCATTTTTGCTGGTACTATAAGAGAATCCTGCTTTATATATATATACATATATATATATATATATTTTTTTTGCTGCTTTAGCTTCTTATAGCTGCATGTAGTGGTGGAGCTAAATTGGGATCTGTGTTGTGGGATTCACTTTCATGGATGGATTTTTGTTTCCCGATCCAAAGTTATTTTCCCAAGCAAGAGTGGGTGGCAATTTTTTGGAATCAAGAGAAATTGGTTGCTCCTGATTTCGGTTTTGACATGGCAAATATTAAAAATAAGAAAATGCTCCTCGGTGGAGCAAGATGGATCAAAGAAAGAAGGCCAGAAGAACCTGAATCGTCATGTACATTTAGGGTAGTGAAAAATACTGAAAGCTACTCAGTCAGCCACACTGTTGGCTTCCTTTTTTGTGTGCTTAAAATGGGTTCTGATGAAAAGGAACAGAAAATTTCCATAATATAGAGATTAGGAGGCAGAGGAGACATTCGAAGGATATCGTACATTCCGTACGTAGATTACATGAGCCTTGAAAAAGCCACATGTCCGAGTGAATAATGATTTTTGCTAGGTAAGAAAAAGGGCTGTTTTAACATGCCTGACCCTGTTTAGGAGGGTAGACTGGCTAAATAATTCATTTTCAGAGTGGAAATGGTAAAGAAGTTAGGTATAGTCCTAGGATATTATTAAAGTAGGAAAATGATACTACCTGCCATTCCTCAGGACCTATAAAGTATATTTTATAGTGCTTTTTAGTGTATTTTTTCTTGAATTTATCTTTTGAACATCTCCTGTGAGTGGAACATTGTACTCGATGCTTGCAGGAATAGGCCCTTGAGAAGTTTACAGTTTAATGGGGGAATAATAATAATAATAATGGCATTTATTAAGGGCTTACTATGTGCAATGCACTGTTCTAAACGCTGGGGAAGTTACAAGGCGATCAGGTTGTCCCATGGGGGGCTCACAGTCTTTTAATCCCCATTTTACAGATGAGGTAACTGAGGCACAGAGAAGTTGTGACTTAGCCAAAGTCACACAGCTGACAAGTGGCGGAGCCAGAATTTGAACCCATGACCTCTGACTCCAAAGCCCGTGCTCTTTCCACTGAGCCATGCTGCTTCTCCCAGTACAGAAATTTGTAAACTACCTTGTTTTCTCTTCAGGAAAGTATGGGTAACTTATTTAGAGCAGTCACGTGTTGGGGAGTCAGGAAACTAAAACTTGGAAACTGTGGAATGAATCTGACTTCTTTCCACAAAAAAGAAATACTGATTTTTGAGAATTATTTTATGAGTTACTGCCTTCAATCCAGCTTTGAGGTTTGTTTGAATGAAAAGTATTAAACTCATTGGTTCATTCATTCAGTCGTATTGAGTGCTTACTGTGTGCAGAGCACTGTACTAAGCGCTTGGGAAGTGCAAGTTGGCAACATATAGAGACGGTCCGTACTCAACAGCGGGCTCATTTCAAATTATTATAACCTTTCCTCTGGAAAATTGAAGTGTATCTTTGAAGGACAGAAAGATGGTAGTAGGAGAGAGAGGGCAGTTAATCACTCAGTCAATCAATGGTACTAATCGAGCACTTACTGTGTGCAGAGCACTATACTGAGCGCTTGGGAGAGTACAAAAGAGTTCGACTGAACAGCCTGAAGCAGTAATGTAGATTATTCTTCCAAGCAAGACAGAGTATCTGATCAACAGTTGTGATGTACACATTTTGCAGCTGTTTATGGAAGTAAATTTCATTGATTATTGTTCATTCAAACATATACAGAAGCACCTGAAAAGCCACTGTCATATTTGCAAACAATCCACTGTGCTTATATGGAGAACACCGTATTTATTTTCTCAGTGTATAAATAAACTTAAAAACACTGACAGTGGAGGAATTGTCTCTATTTTTACAAAAAAAATTAAAATGTTAATGGCTTGCACAAAGTTATCACCACTTAGATTGCTGCAGCGTGGAGGATAACTGGCTGTTCATAGAGTTAAACATTTGGGGCACAGAAAAATGTATTTAGCTTTGCCTACCACTCCGCAAGGCAATAAAAAATGTTCACTAGTTCCCTGGAATGCAGGAAAAGGGCCAGAAATAGAACAGAACAAAGAGTAATTTTCAGACTCTCCTATTTAAAATTATTGGCAATTTTAACTGAAAAATACCAATACAAATTTGGTACTCTTGTTTAGCTGTCTTACACAGGAAACTTGTTTTTTAAATTCATCTTCTTTGGGAGACTTACGTATAGCTAACTGACTGACTTCTCTCTTTCACAAAAAACAAAGCAGTAATTGTTTAAACCATCTTAAATATCTGAGTGGTGAATTTCACTAGTGTTACTGCCTTTTGTCAACCATGGGAATAAAACCCCAATCAAAGGGATGGATACATGTTTCTTACATTTATACATATGAATAGCAGTTTCTTTTCTTCATGAGACCTATAAATAGAAGTGGCCCCTAAGGAAATAAGCAAATAAACACTAATGCTACTGTAGGTTTTGAAATTTCCAAAGACAGTCTCCACTGCTCTCTGAGAAAGCCGGAAAAGATTGTCAGTTTCAGCAAAACCTCAGTTGGGTCACCAAGGTTTTAGAATAATTCATGATAATCTGAATAAATATTTTATTCCAAGAGTTAAACCTTAACTTTCACTGTTGCCTTTTTTTTTTTATATATAAAAAAGAGATGTTACTGACCCAAGAGAAACTGGTCTTCCTTCATTTCAGAGGTTGAGCACCCCAACAATGAAGCATATTTTGAATATGCATGGATGGTGGTAGAATATTCCTCATTGTTTAAAGGATTTGCATCTTTTAAGCATTTAACTGTTGTAGATACAACATTACAACATTAACTGAGGGCAGGGGATAGTTAGGCTGGGCCTGTGAGGCAAGAAATGAAATGGGGCCTTTCCTTCTTTATTTTTTTTAAATGGTATTGGTTAAATGCCAGGCGCTATACTATGCACTATATTCTATGCACTGTACTATACTACATGCCAGGCGCTATACTGAGCACCAGAGTAGATACAGACTAATCAGATTGCACACAATCCATATCCCACATGAGGCTTACAGTCAGTGCTTAGAACAGTGCTTTGCACATAGTAAGTGCTTAATAAATGCCAATATTATTATTAATCCCCATTTTACAGATGAAGTAACTGAGGCACAGAGAAGTTATACAGCAAGGTCATACAGCAGACAAGTCGAGAGCTGGGATTAGAACCCCGTGCGGTTCTGTGTTATTTACAGTAGTCTAGCTACACCTCTTTAGGCCACTGTAGGCTTTGAGCCTGGGGAATTTGGACCGCCCACAGAGATGAGGCGCTTATTTGGAGTCAACAATTGCAATGGGAAAAATTCAGTGCCTGCTTCCCAGTGGTCCCTAGAGACAGTGATAAAAGAAATGAGAAATAGTGGCTTAACAACCAATCAGTGGTATTTACTGAGGACTTATTGTGTGTAACGCTATACTAAGCACTTGGAAAAATTGGTAGATGTCATCCCTGCCCATAAGATGCTTATGGTCTACATTCAGTCGATCAGTGGTGTTTATTGAGCGCTCACTGTGTGCAGAGCACTGCACTAACTGCTTGGCAGACTACAATACAGACACATTTCCTGCCCGCAATGTGCACACAGTCTAGAGATGAGCTTACAAGGGAAAACAGACACTAAAATTAATTACAGATAGGGGAAATAGTAATAATAATTAATGTGTGGTATTAGCTACGTACTTACTATGTGCCAACTACTGTTCCAAGTGCTAGAATAGATAGGTATTCAGGATGAACACAGGCCCTGCCCCAACCAGGTTTCACATTCTAAGTATAATGAAGAATAGATATTGAATCGCCATTTCAGAAATGAGGAAACTGAGGCACAGGTAAATTAAGTGATCTGCCCAGGGTCACACAGCAAGAAAGTGACAGAGATGGGATTAGAACCTAGGTCCTCCAATTCCCAGTCCTGTGCTCTTTCCACTAGACCATGATGCTTCTCTTGTAGAATATAGGGATATGTACATAAGTGCTATGGAGCTGGAGTATATGGAGTGTAAAAGTGCATAAAGGTGCATAGAGAAGCAGTGTGCCTCAGTGGAAAGAGCATGGGCTTTGGAGTCAGAGGTCATGGGTTCGAATCCCAGCTCCGCCACAAGTCTGCTGTGTGACCTAGGGCAAGTCACTTAACTTCTCGGACCCTCAGTTACCTCATCTGTAAAGTGGGGATGATGACTGTGAGCCCCACGTGGGACAACCTGATCACCTTGTATCCCTCCAGCGCTTAGAACAGTGCTTTGCACATAGTAAGCACTTAACAAATGTCATTTTTATTATTATTATAGTTGACATAGAGGGGAGGGTGGATAGAGGAAATGAGAGCCTAGTTAGGGAAGGCCTCTTGAGGAAGTTGTGATTTTAGGAGGGTTGTGACTCTGCGGAGCATGATGGACTGTCGGTTCTAAAGGGGGAAGGAATTCCAGACCTGAGGTCGGACATGGGCAGTGGCTCAGCAGCAAAGATAGACTAGATCGTGGTACAGAGTTGAGGTTGGTGTTGAAGTGGAGTGTGCAAATTAGATTGTAGTTGATCAGAGTGGTAAGGTAGGAGGGAGAGAGCGCATTCATTTATTCAGTCGTATTTATTGAGCCCTTACTGTGTGCAGAGCACTGTACTAAGCACTTGGAAAGTACAGTTCAGCAATAAAGAGAGACAATCCCTGTCCACAGTAAGTTTCTGTTGATGCAGAGGTGGGCGGGCTAGCACTGGAGAATCTTGAGGAGTTGGGAAATATGGGCTCAACTTTTTTTTACAAAGTGACCCACACAGGAGGTCTGTATGAGCTGTCTGTATGAAGTAGGAGCTGGAGATAGAAGAGTGAGGAGGCAGGGAGGTCAGCAAGGAAGCTGATGCAGTAGTCAAGGTAGGCTATGATTAAGTGCTTGGATGAGCATGGTGGCAATTTGGATGGAGAGGAAAGAGTGGAGTCTAGACATGGGGCGAAGGTAGAACCGACAGGATTTGGTGACACAGAGCATGTGGGTTTAAAAGGAGATGATGTGAGAATAACATCTAGATTATGAGATTGTGAGAGACTGGGAGGATGGTGGTGTTTTCTACAGTGATAGGAAAGTCATGGAAAGGGCAGGATTTGAGTAGGAAGGTGAGGAGGTCTGTTTTGGACGTGTTAAGTTTGAGGTGTTGGCAGGCCATCCAAGTAAAGATGACCTGGAGGCAGGAGGAAATTTGAGATTGCAGAGAAGGAGAGAGGTCAGAGCTGGGCCAGGTGGATTTGGGAATCATCTGCATTGAGATGGTTAGCTGTAGCTGTGGGAGCAAATCAATGCTCCCAGAGAGTGGGCATAGATGGAGAAGAAAAGACGACCCAGAAGTGAACCTTGAAAGTCCCGTCCCGTCCCCCCCCCGCCAACCAAAGATAGATGGTGGACGGCAGAGAAGGAGCCAGTAAAAGAGAATGAGAGGGAGGGATCAGAGTGATAGGAGGAGAACCAGGAGAGGACAGTGTCGGTGAAGCAAAGGTTGGGTAATGTTTCCAGGAGGATGGGGAGGTCCACAGTGAGGAAGGCAGCAGAAAGATTGAGAAGGAGTAGAGATGGAGTAGAGGCCAGTAGATTTGGCAAGGATGTTTTGTGTGGAAGTACCCAAAGGAGGGAAATAAAAACTAAAAAGAAAAAAGTTGAGGAGTCAGGAAATCTAGGCCAGGCCAAGGAACCTAAGTCTGATAACTGTGCAGTGAGGCGCCAGAGGGTTAGATTGTCCACCTGTCAAGAGACTAGGGTAACTAATGACGGCACTCAAATACAATCAATCAATAATCTTTGTTGAGTGCTTACTCTGTGCTCGGAGAGTACAGTAAAGAGACATGATCCCTGCCCTCAAATAGTTTACAATCTAGTGGACTCGTTTTTGCTGACACTAGAAGTAATGGATGTGTGTTCTTTTATAAGCTCTTTGGGAGATAAGATCATGGTACATCCTCTATTGTACTCTCCCCAGGTCTGTACAGAGCTTTGCACAGAGTGCTCAGTAATTATCAATAATTCATTGACTGAATCATTATGTGCATTATACAAATCCCACAAGTCAATGTAATGATGTTTTAAGGGAATGTGCAGAACTTAGAGTGTTTTGCCAGGGGAAACTCCTAATGTTCCCTCCCCACCTCAGTCCAGAGCCATTGAATTCTCCTCAAAGGTCCTTGTAAATGCAGGTACCACTCCTTGGCAGTGGGATTTGGTAGTTTAGTCCCCCTCCAGACTGTAAGCTTGTTGCAGGCAGGGAATGTGTGTGTGTATTGTTATATCGTACTCTCCCAAGCACTTAGTACAGTGCTCTGCACACAGTAAGCGCTCAATAAATACGATTGAATGGATGAATGAATGAATGGTGGGATTCATGGTAGAGTCTGGGAGTTTAAAATAAAAATACCAGACATAAAGGTGCCGTCAGACCCAGACAGGGAAAAGACCAAGCTGTAAACCACTGTCCAGAGTAAAATCGGGTGAATATCTACTACCCCAAGAGAACAGAAGGAGGAGAGCAGGGTCTGGATGCTAGGTGACTGTGAGTTCAATGGGCTCCTCTAGAGCCGCTTGTACTCTGAAAACAGTAGGGTGAAAACCAGCAGTTGGAAGGTTAATTTGTAGAAGTGCCCCATTTGGGTGAAGGAAGTGGTGAGGTCAGGAAACAATGGCTTTCCTATATAAGATAAGGGGGAAATTTTCACTTTAACCATTTTTTTTTCCCTCAGTGTAGTGGTGGTGGTCCTTTGTATCATCTCAGAAGTTTTTCTTTCTAACGTGGTGGGATATTTTTCATCAAATGCTTAAAAAAAGAAATCTAACCCGACTATTTTAAGGCAATCTCTCCTGCTATATTTAATAATCCCTAATAACCCTTTGCTTATGTATATTTTGCTTGCCTTGGACAAGCTTTTTGCATGTAACTTCTTCCTCTAAATTCTGATGCTTAAGCCTCAGCCTGAGGCACAGCTAGATTGTAAAATTCTCCACAGTTTGCTCTGGTTTTGGAATTTAACCTTTTTGCACAGGGTTCGATTGCTTAATTACAGAATTCCATTTTTTCCCATCTTAAAAAGAACATTATATTAAGAGAGTCTTCTTTTTACCAATTAGGTCAAAGTCCTAAAATTTTAAGACCTAAACCACATGGTTTAGAGAGAACTGACTCACAAACCATAGGTGACTTTGCCACAAGAAGAAAGGGTATGTACTTAAGTACTGCATGCTGTATGGGGCTTTGGGGTGATCTTTTCAATTGTGGTGTTTTTTTCAATTTCAAGAAAGCCTCATTACTCCAACTGTTGTAAATGAAACTTAAAGGAGACGTTTTACTTGCTGAAGGAAATATTTTCTAAGAAAGGACTCACCTGTTCATTAATGTCACATTAATCTGATGTGTGTTAAAAAACATACTGGTTTTTTAAATCTTCTGATTCATCTTGTCCCAGGCAATGCTTTTTGCACCCCAGATTTTTTGTCTTTTTTTTTCCCTCTCTGGTATAAGAACCTCCTGTGGTGTTTCACACACTACCTCATTATTCTAATGAACCTGTCCTTAAGAGAGAATGCCAGAAATGGAACCAGAATCCTTCTAGGGGTTAACCATTCCCAGCAGCCACTTTGGTTTTCAGTAGATAACATGCTTTTCTGGCAGATGATAGACTGTAGGATATCTTTTTGATCCAAATGAGCATCTTGAATGAAAGAGGCATGTTCATCTGAGTCATGCTCAATTATGCAGTTCAGCATCCTGATCTAAAGATTAGGACCTAGTTATTTCGAGACTTAGTAAAAAAAATAGTAATGCCCTGTAAAAAGCCATTGTCTTCAATACCTATGTTTGTTGGAAAGCCAAAGACAGGTAGTCCTTAGCAAGGTAATTCATAATGCATCAAACCTGGGCAGGTATCTAAAATAGCCGCATGTCCTGTAGTGGCTCCTGGACATTTTTTTTTTCTTTGTAATGGCTATTTAATGCATTAGAGAAGCAATTTAGGAAAATATGTGGTAATTCTTGCCACAAATTGCTTGGTGTTGACATGTTTAAAGTCAGTTTTTAAAGAATCTGACCGCAATTTTTAATTTTATTGGCAAATAAGGGTTGCCATAAATTAAATTTGACAGTCCTAATTTGAGGGACTGTTCCTATTGTTGCTTAGCCAGTGAGTGACTGACACTGGTTAAATTGTTTTATACTTAGAAAACTAAGAATTTTAGAATGTTTTCTTCAAACAATTGGTTCATTTTTAAAATGTAATTGCCACTTTTCTGAAAAGCAGATGTAAGAAAAATCCTCTGAAAGACATTTTGTTATTGAAATTTAGATTTTAGCAAAGTGACATGTTTTATAAAACATTGCCTCTGTATCTTTTGATAGAATTGATGGAATTTTGTAACTCACGGTGTTCTATTAATGAGAAATTTAATTTTTTGACTTGGTTTTAAAAGTCTCCATTTTCAGGGGTTGGATTCAGAATTAAATTATGAAAAGATATAAGCAAGATTGTTCTGAAACAGCTCAGAAAACTCTTAAAATGTTTCACTTCCTCATTTTTGGAGTTATAATTATTAAATATGTGCATGCTATGTAGAATTGATACATGAAGTCCTTATTAAACATGTGAACTTCTTTTACTATGCCCTGGGCCCTAATAATCAGGGTTTTTTTTCCCTTTTCCTGTGTAGTAAAGCCAGCGCCACTTGAAATAAAACCCTTACCTGAATGGGAAGAACTTCAAGCTCCAGTCCGATCTCCCATCACTAGAAGCTTTGCCCGAGAGTAAGTCTTTGATTAACTTGGGCAGTGATTTGCCCTATAGAAAACTGGATATTTACTTTGTCATTATGTCAGGCCAATGTAACTTTCTTTAAAAGTGTTTAGGGGGACTGTTGGACAACAGCGAGGTAGACAGCGAGGGCAACAATATTGGCAGTGTTCAAGTGAACAAGGAAGTTCCATCTCCTTAACTGTTGTGTAAAAGGTGGGAGGGTTGAAACTAAAAGTTCCACATTGGGGTGCTGATGGGAAACTGTTGTGTTTTTGTTTTTAGCAAGTACCCTCTGTGGGTGAGGAGGCTGGTGGGGGAATGAGATGGGAGTGGGTGGCTGACCAGTGGGTGGGATGGGGAAGTTGGTGGGGTGCTAGAAATGAGGTTCAGGGATTAGGGTAAAATAAGACGCTAGGTTGGTGAGAAATAAAGATCCTCAATTCAGCCCCCTGCTCTTCCACAATTCCCTTTCTTCACCCCAGTGCCCTGCTCCTCATCAGTCCTCTGCCCTCCCACCATGTCCCAGGTTTCCGCTCCTGCCCACCCTGTCTTCCCACTACACTTCATCAGCATCTATTTCTTGACCTGACTCCCAGCTCCTCATTACCCTGGCCCACCTCTAGCCCCACCTCTCCAACCTAACCCCTATTCCTGGATCCGGCTGCCTGCTTGTCACCAGGCTCCCCTCCCAACCCAACCTCCCTCTCAGCGCTCCACATTGATTCCTGCTCTTCTCAAGCCCTCGTGTACTTCATCAATTCCAATTCCATGACTCGCCAATCTCCTGTCCTCTCCTGCCGCCCCCCTCTTTTTTGCCTGTCCTTAGGGATGGCAAAATAGGCGGTCCTGCCTGATGCCATCTAGAGTAAGGATTGCTTGGATCCTTACCTTGTAACCTTCCTAGCACTTAGAACAATGCGTTGCACATACTAAGTGCTTAATAAATGTCATTATCATTATTATTATTACTATTATTAATCTGGTGTGACCAGGCATTTTCTAATGCTTGAGTGTGGGTGTTCTAAGAATGGACAGTATAACCAGGGCCTGTCCTATGTTTTTATGTGTAGAATTCATTCGTATATACACACACAGATGTGTATATGGACACTTAGATTTCTAGCCAAGGTTTGGAAGGAGCAGCCTGTCAAACCTCTATTTCTACACTTGTCCCCAGCCCACCAGTAGTTATTGTTTGCTTTTACCCTGACTATTTAAGTGTGTGTTCAGGAAGGGAGGTCATCCTTTGAAGACTTTTTCCTCAGGGTTTTTATCCATTTTAATATGCTAGGAATAAAGCACCGGGTATAATGAGAAAGTGCAACTCTGATGGAAATGACCAAAACTCACTTAGGGTATTTGTTTTTGTGCCAGGAATTTTTTGTAATATTTTTTCTAAGTTATATTGTTTGTAAAAATAATTCCTGGTAATTAGCTCCTCCAGGTTTCCTCTGTCTCCCAGACCGGATTCAGTTCATAGCACAACTTCAAGCAGTGACTCGCACGACAGTGAAGAGAATTATGTACCCATGAATCCAAATCAATCCAGTGAAGACTCAGTATGTAAAATCTATATCTTAACTACTCTCTTCCAGTGCAGCCTTTGCTTTTAAATCAAATGACTCTGTTTCTTCCAGTGTGCAAATCTTGCCTCTCTTCTTGTATATTTTGAAATCAGATATTGTGCCAGGTTCTTAAAATTGACAATGAGAAAGTTTAAGAGCAGTTTACTTGTTAAAGTGAATGTAACCTAAATTAAGAGTGAGATGCTTTTTGAATGAAGCTCATTACAATCCGTAACAGTTCCTCTTTGGAGGGATTAACTTTGGTCTGATTTAGATTGCTCCTGTTTTCACAGTAGTGAAAACAGTAGGTGTGGAAAAAGTGTGTAATCTGCACAATGCAGAATATCAAAATAAATTTAGCTAATTGTTGCTGTTTTGAATATCAAGTTGATAGACAAAATGTCCATCTAATACACTTTTTTATACTCTGAGTTTTTGGTTTCCAGTTAGTTGACAGCCAACCAAACACCGAAGACCTCACAACTTTGGGTAGTGTTTTATATATGTCTTGCATACCCTATTCCTTAAGCACTAACCCATGTGCACAGTCCATATTCTTTCTTCTTCGTACCTGTGGTTGATTTTAATGTCTTTTTCTTCTCACCACCCCCAACCTCCACACTGTAAATTCCTTGAGGGCAGAGATGTTGCCTATTAATTCTGTTGTATTGACTGCTATTCTGCCAAGTACTTAGTACAGTGCTTTGCACAGAGTTGGGACTCAGGTATTTTTGATTGATTGATGGGCTATCTTGAATTTCTGGAATAACAGTAACGGTATTTATTAAGCACTTACTATGTTCCAAGCACTGTACTAAGCACAGGGATAGATGCAAAATAACCAGATTGAACACAGTCCGTTGTTCCATAGGAGGCTTAAAGTCTAAGAGGGAGGGAGAACAGGCACTTTATCACCATTTTACAGCTGAAGAAACTGAAGCCCATCAAATCTAAATAAACGGCTTGCCCAAAATCACACAAGAGATATGTCGCAAAGCCCAGGGCCAGAGCCTGAGGTGATCTGCTGACCAGGTCTCGCTGCCGCTGTTTATGGGGAAAATGCAACCTCCCTATCTTGGACAATAAAGAGTCCTAAAATCACTGGCATTGGGATCATTTCACCTGGGGAACAAATAGTTGAAGGATGTCCTAGTCACTTGTAGAAGGTTGTTACAAGGAGGCTAGAGACAATCTCTCTACTTCCTCATAGGGCAGAATAAGAGGGAATAGGTCTCATTGTAGCAACATAGATGGTGATTCACTCATTCAATCACATTTACTGAGTGCTTACTATGTGCAGAGCACTGTACTAAGTGCTTGGGGAGAATACAATATAACAATAAACAGACACATTCCCTGTTGATTAGACAAATACACATCTACTGACTCTTGGGTTCATTAGAGACTTGGACTGCCTCAGGAGGTTATGGAATGCTGATTTTTAAAAATTGGATAACTTGGAAACTAGATTTAAGCGTAGTCTTGCTTGAAGGCAAAGTTGAACTACAGATCAGTTTGTGAGGCACTTTCTAAGCCTTTCAAAGAATTCTCTGCCAACAAGCTCAGAGATTTCTTGGAAATTTCAGTTCTCTGAATGGAGAAAAGAGCAAATTTATAGTCACAAGCCATCCAAAACTTCAGCACTAACCACAGTCTAGGGGGAGGGCATTGCTTAATTTAGCGTCTCTCTTAAAATTGGTTTCTGCATTTCATTAGCCATGTCCTGAGATTTAGTGGCTCATAAAATAATGTGCAGACGATCATTTTATCAGTGCCCTTTTTCAGGCAATATCTATGTTGCAGTCGAAAGAAAGCAGTGTAGTGCTGAGAGAACTGGCTAGGTTAAATTAATTTAATCGTGCATATGTAGTTTTAAAACTCCCACCTAAGAATGGTATTTATTAAAGCACTCTGTGCTAAACAGTAAGGTAGATAGTAGACTATCCGATTGGACGCAAATAATTTGGGGGTTTTTGTATGTCATTGTTATGAGTTTGTTGAAAAGCATCTGGAATAATATATGAGCAGCTGGAAATACTTTACTTTGGCATGTCGGAATGAGATTTTAGTAGGGATTTGGAAGCAAAGGAAGTGACTTAAAAAAAAACTCTCAAGAAATATTGCTTCATTTCCAGGAGGATTTCTCCCAGGCTTTATATTTTCAGTTTCTTATTCTCATCTTTTAGAAAACAGAATAGACATTCATGATTCTTCACTCAGTGGTATTTTATGGCGTTTGGTTAACTGTGGGAACTACAGACTCCCTTCTTTAATCCAGCCAATAGCAATGCACAATTTTCAAACACAGACAGAAATTGCAGTGTATTTGAAATGCATCCAAGTCCACTGAAAAGAATTCCTGGTATCAGACATTGGTGGTTTTAAAAAATTCCAGACTAATCTATTTGTCCATCCATGTTGATCTCCTTCATATTTTAGAGTTGTTGAAACAATAAGAAAGCATCCTGGGGTGGGATGGTGGAAAGCAGGGCCTGCCAGTCCTTGAGACATCTTTATTAATCAAACATTTGGAAACTTGAGTCATTTATTTTGAAGTACAGAAGTGTGTTCCTTCCTAAAAGTGGCACCTCCGAGATCTTTCTCACTTAGTAGCATCTCTTCCTCCAGTTAATGGAGGGGCATCGATATATCACACCATCATCAAATCTCAATAAATGCCTTGGCCTCTAGCCCGGAGCTCTGCCCGATGGAGAACATTGAAAATGGCAGTCCTTGGCCTTAAATGGGTTGTCCCTCTGTCCAGTGGTTCCCTTCCCCACAGCACCTGTATATATGTATATATGTTTGTACATATTTGTTACTCTATTTTACTTGTACATATCTATTCTATTTATTTTATTTTGTTAGTATGTTTGGTTTTGTTCTCTGTCTCCCCCTTTTAGACTGTGAGCCCACTGTTGGGTGGGGACTGTCTCTATATGTTGCCAACTTGTACTTCCCAAGCGCTTAGTACAGTGCTCTGCATACAGTAAGCGCTCAATAAATACGATTGATGATGATGATGATGACTGTTGTCCACCATGGGCAGGAAGGAGGTGTCTAGGATTTGAAGTGTTAGTAGCGATTTAAAAGGGACTACTTTCCACCAGACAGTTGCCACCATAAATCTTACTTCCAGACAGGCAAGCATCAAAGAGATTGGAATGCAGGGTGCTCTATTTGGGAATCTCTGAATCAAAAGCGTGCAAGTGTCAAGTGGAGGTTTGGACATCTCTATTCGTGTATTCATGAGGGACCTTCATGGGTTGCCCTTGCCCTACCACTGAGCATAAATTTCCTTGTTCCCACATATCACCCTTTCTACATTATTCAACATTTTCCTTTAAGTTCCTGTCAGCCTGCACCATTTCTTTCTCTTCATTTTTTTTCTCACTGCTGCCCTCAGTCTTCCTCTTTTTTTCTTTATCTTTTAGAGAAGAATCCTTCTATTGTACTTTTCCTGTAACACCAATTAAGAGGGGGGGTTCAGGCTGGGAGTGAACAGAGTTGAGATAGTAAAAATATGGGGTAATTGAAAATTAGGCTGAGCCATTCAGCAAGGCATCTCTGTCTGTCCCTTTCCAAATGGTTCCCTAATGAAATTAATTCTGTAGTGACAACTTTACATTTTGTTGTGGGGTTCTTATTTTAATTCTCAGTTATTCTTTTTAAATGTAATATTAGCATTTGAATAGAGTATAGAAGGGCCTTTTAATTTAAAAGGGCAAATTGCCTTTAAGCTAAAAATGACAAAATTTTCTGGTGTGATTCCATTTAAACAGTTGCCTTAAATAATGATAAGGTTGAGACCCCATAATTGCAATGGGGTGGCCCGGCCTCATCCAAAATTGAGTTTTGAATTTAACAAGAAACTGTTGTCTCTGTCACAAGCTTAACATTAATTAAACCTCATTTTTAATTGACACAGCTTGTTTCATCCAAAGGAGGCTGTGAAATGAAAGTTATTTAGAAGACCAAGACAGTGCTTTGATCTGCTTCTGTTATGTAAATATTTAGACAGTCTGTAGTAGGCAAGCTAGATGGGAAGTACATTCCGCTGAAATGTTCTGTCCTTGATTATTTTTATTATTATTTCAGAATCTGTTTGGCAGCAGTAGTCTTGACGGAGGAAGCAGTCCTATGGTAAAGCCTAAAGGAGATAAGCAAGTGGAATATTTAGATCTAGATTTAGATTCTGGAAAGTCCACACCACCTCGTAAGGTAAGTGTCATGTTCAAGACTGGAAGTAAAATGTATCAACCTGTTGGTAAATATGTAATGGTACCTCATCTCATTTTTGTTTGAGGTTTTTTTTGGGAGGGAGGGCGGGTCATCCCCATTTTCTGCCCCCGTTTTCTGTTTACTGAAAGATTCTTGGCTATTTTTTCCCCAGGGCCTTGAAGGGTCATGAGAATAAATTTGAAGATATTGCTTTGCAAATGACCTGAGCAAGCCATTAAAATTAGCTTCACCATCCATGGCCCAGACGTAGAATGAAGGGAATGTGTGGGATGTGTCTTTCCATACTATTCTCCTTTCATATGTGAGAAACAGTCCTGAATTTGCTGGGGGCGGGTGCTTGCATTCTTTCTGAGCTGTGATTTGAAGAAGGAAAGAAACAGGAGTGAATGTCAGGAGAAGAAAAAGGTGATAGCTAGATAGTCTCTGACCAGGTTATGTTCACTAACCCAAAAGCCCCCGTGAAATGAGCTGTCGAGAGGCCAGGAAGAAACCTGGCCACGTGCCTTTCTTTTTCATTTTTTTTTCATTTCATTTAATCGTAATTATTAAGCGCTTACTGTGTGCAGAACACTGTACTAAGCGCTTGGGAAGTTCAAGTTGGCAACATATAGAGACGGTCCCTACCCAACAGCGGGCTCACAGTCTAGAAGGGGGAGACAGACAACAAAACAAAACATATTAACAAAATAAAATAAATAGAATTTGTTCAAGTAAAATAAATAGAGAAATAAATATGTACAAACATATATACATATATACAGGTGCTGTGGGGAGGGGAAGGAGGTAAGGCGGGAGGGTGGGGACGAGGGGGAGAGGAAGGAGGGGGCTCAGTCTGGGAAGGCTCTAGAAGGGGGAGACAGACAACAAAGCATATTAACAAAATAAAATAAATAGAATAAATATGTACAAATAAAATAGAGTAATAAATGTGTACAAACATATATATACAGGTGCTGTGGGGAGGGGAAGGAGGTAAGGCAGGAGGGTGGGGAGGAGGGGGAGAGGAAGGAGGGGGCTCAGTCTGGGAAGGCTCTAGAAGGAGGAGACAGACAACAAAGCATATTAACAAAATAAAATAAATAGAATAGATATGTACAAGTAAAATAAATAGAGTAATAAATATGTACAAACATATATATATGATCCTTTGGCCAGGTTCCTTCCTGCCCCCCCCCCCCCCCCCCGCTGCAGTAAATAAGCTTTGTCCAGTTGTTTCCTACACCCCTAGCTGGAACCTCTAGATTGTGAGCCTGTTGTGGGCAGGAACAAAAGTTTGTCTAACAATTCTTTCCCAAACGCTTAGTGCAGTGCTCTGCACACAGTAAGCGCTCAGTAAATCCAGTTAATTGATTGACTACAGTTAATTGAAAACCACCCCGGAGGGCTCCCTAGATATTAAATGGATTCACGCGTAACTCCTTTCTCTTCTTTCCCTCTCTAGAAGAAGAGCAGTGGCTCCGGTAGCAGTGTGGCAGATGAAAGAGTAGATTATGTCGTAGTTGACCAACAGAAGACTCTGGCACTGAAGAGCACCCGAGAAGCGTGGACTGATGGGAGACAGAGTACGGAATCTGAAACACCCACTAAGAGTGTCAAATGATAACACTCCTCTGCCTCCCCGAAATGAAAAGAAACCTAAACTGTTAGGTTAAAGCACGGTAACATACGGAACCACATCTGCAGGAATATTTGACTGGAGCGTATCTGAGAGTTCATCTGCGGGCAGATCCTTGACGGAGTTGAGTCGGAGACCAGGAACATTTCGGATGAATCCAAGCAATTTTAAGACCCTACATGGTGCTTTGTGGTATCTGTACAAGTCATAAGATGTAAATAACCTGTAAAGAAGTATTGCTTAGCTCCCAGAGAAGCATTTGATCTGCATTTAACACATTTGTAGTATTATTCTATTTAATGCACTTTTTCAGTTTAAGACATCGGTTCAGATATTCCCAGATCGTGTTACCTTAACGCCATTGTTTTGGGAGTTTCTTGTTTTCCTCACACTACTCTTCATAACAATTCTAGGTTAACTAAGCTACTTGTAGATATGGAAATTGGTGTTTAAACTTCAGTTTTGCAACTTTTAAATGAAATCAGCAGAAATGGATTCACAGCTGAATCACCGACCTGAACCTTCAGGTGGTGGCCATTAGCCGAATACTGTTTTATATGTCGTACAAAGAATATTGGGAAGTCGACCAGTTGCCTTCCTAACGCAAAGTACTACAAGTTAATAATAATGAACTGTTGTGTGTTTAGGACCTACCATTCTGCCTGTTGAACATTTAGTCCATAGGGGTGGACTTTGTGTTGCGGTGTGTTAATGGCAGTGTTCGTTGGGTGAGGATTCTGCAGGGTGGGATCTTGCCCTTTTTTAAAGACTGAATAATTAAATATCAAGGAAGCCTGCAAAGCACTGATGGCATGCAGTAGTATTGTGATCTCACACTTATTAACATGTAGTAACCTTGACATTATTTACAGAAGGTAGAATATATAAATAATCAGGTACGTACCAAGCACTGTTGTGCTAATACACTGATCAGGTTTTGACAGTGAGCCTTAGTTTTGTACATCTTGGAAAGTCCTGGTATTGGTTTCCAGTTTGAAATTAATGGGACAATTGACATTCACTGTTAGTAGTACTAGCAAGATACTGTGATTTTTAATTAGACAGTAATTCAGATTTATTACTGTATGAATGGAGATGCTATGTTTTGACACCATAGTGCCCTTTTTATGATTTTTACGTTACTTAATCTCCTTCTTGGCCTTATATTTAAATCCCTATGCAACTGATATTTTATATCTACATTTAAAAAAAAATAGATACTGTTATCTAAGTGATTTCTGTGTACAACACCTGTTGCTTTTCCTGGTAGGGGATTTAAAGCTTCTGTACTGTGATTCTTTCATTCAGTGCCCCTTATGCCTCGGTTTAGGAGCATGGATTAGATGTCAGGAAGAGAATATAGTTCTTTACTGAAATTGCGTATTAAATCTGTTATGTATGGACTAAAGATGTACTAACATTTTTTGGAAGAAGAAGACAAGTGCCCACAATTGGAAGGTGGTTCCCTGTGCCCTGACCTCTGACCTCAACCTGGACTTGCAGGAGTTTCCTGTTTTTTGGTATGTTGGCCTTAGTAATGTGCCTAATCTACCAGAGTGAGGCTTCCCCCATCTTAACGAGGCGGCAACTTGTTGAATTCGTAAGATTTTTGTTCTTTGACTGTTTGCTTCTTTTTAAAACAACTAAACCCAGAAGTGCATTTTGAGGTGGATTTTAAATAAATCTGATTGTTCGAGTTTTATGTTTAAGCTGTTGTCCAATGAAACCACAACAAAAGCAAAATAAAAGCTAAAGTCTAAAGACTGAGACTGTATTCTCCAAACGATGGATTTCTGTTGGCCGGGGCACGTGGTATATGAAGTCACTAAGGATAAGGACAACTATATCTGGGGACTCAAACTATTAAGGGAATGTTAGTTTTCTGACTTTTTCCAAGTTAAACTTTTTCATGGTTTCCTTTACCAGAATGACACTCCCAAAAAATTGGGGGTGTTTCCCTGGCATGCAGAAGGAACATTTGAAATCAGTATTGGGGAAAGGCGGTTTGTTTTAGGAACCAAAAGTCCACTACAGTGCTCTTTCCAATACTGGATAAAAAAGCAGTCCCTGATTGCCATTCTCAGTATTTATTGAGCACCTACTGGGTGCAGAATAGTTAGTAGGTACTTGGGGAGGTACATTAGAAGACACAACCCCTGCCTTGGAAGAGCTTGCAATTTAATAAAGGAGATTTTCTCTTGAAAAATGATCCCGGGGCGAACCAACCAATGTTGGAAATAGGAGGGGTCCCCTGATGAGTTTTCATTCCACAATGTTGGTGAACACAAAACTGGTGATCCCTTTAGCTGTCTGAAAACTGTAGGCTCATGAGTGTTTCTTGTACCAAACCCTAAAGCGGCTTTTACATGGATTGGAAAAAAAAGAATCAAACTCAAGCTGTTCTTCCATTCCTAACCTGGAAAATTGAAATTACTGAACCCCCAGTGGGTCTCTCTTAATACAGTTTTTAAGCTGCCCATGGTACACCCAGTTCTTCTATAAGATGGTGATTCCATACTCGCAAAACCTCACCATCAGGAAAAATCACACTATCATACTTAATAATAATAATGATGCTATTTGTTAAGCACTTACTATGTGCCTAGCACTGTTCTAAGCGCTGGAGTAGGTACAAAGTAATCAGGTTGTCCCACGTGGGGCTCACAGTTTCAATCCCCATTTTCCAGATGAGGTAACTGAGGCACAGAGAAGTTAAGTGACTTGCCCAAAGTCACACAGCTGATAAGTGGCAGAGCTGGGATTAGAACCCACGACCTCTGACTCCCAAGCCCGGGCTCTTTCCGCTAAGCCACACTGCTCTTCTGTTCTGATGTTGCGCCCAGGTGGATAAGCAGTTTCTACGATGATGCGGCCCTCCTCCAAGCCCAGACAAGCTTTTGGTAATAATAATAATAATGACATTTATTAAGCGCTTACTATGTGCAAAGCACTGTTCTAAGCGCTGGGGAGGTTACAAGGTGATCAGGTTGTCCCACAGGGGGCTCCCAGTCTTCATCCCCATTTTCCAGATGAGGGAACTGAGGCCCAGAGAAGTGAAGTGAATTGCCCAAAGTCACACAGCAGGTAATTGGCAGAGCCGGGGATTTGAACCCACGACCTCTGACTCCAAAGCTGGTGCTCTTTCCACTGAGCCACACTGCTTCACGCTGCTGCTTTTGGTGTTGGAAGAACGTTCCCTAATTCCCTAGTCACGTTCTGTCCATAGGGTGTATTGAAGACATGCGCTATGGCAGAACTGGGTGTATTATTTTACGTGTCCTGAGCTGTTTGTTTGTATTAAAGCCATGTAAGCAACTGTGAGCAATGTAGAGAATACTACCCAAATCCTGTGAGGCTTCCAGACGTTTTATGGAGCAGGCATCTGAGATTGAAATTATCTTGATCATCACCCTCTGACTTAATTTCAAAACACATCAGTGCCTCTATAACCGCATCACAATTTCCCCTGGATTGTATTCTTCATATTTAATCCAATTTGTTAAAATTGTTTTAACACTTTCTTTTGTATTTGAGGATCTGTTGAACTGAAAAATGGTTGCCGGTTTTACGTCCACTAATGGGAAGTTATCTAAATCCCCCTTTAGGTAATTAGAATCTCACTTTCCATTGCGTTTTTGACCTTTTAATACAAGTAATGCTCCAGTGACACAAAAGTATGATGCAACTGAGTATTGTCCATGTACTTGGTGCCTCTTTAGTTTGCCCAGTGAAAGTGCTCAGATAAATCAATCAGTCAATCATATTTATTGAGCGCTTACTGTGTGCAGAGCACTGTACTAAGCTCTTGGGAAGTACAAGTTGGCAACATATAGAGACAGTCCCTACCCAACAGTGGGCTCACAGTCTAAAAGGGGGAGACAGAGAACAAAACCAAACATACCAACAAAATAAATAGAATAGATATGTACATGTTTTTGAGGGACGTACAAACCTTTAAAATGATGTGGCTAAATGATGGCTCCTGCTTAACTGATTTGGAGTGTTAGGAATGCCTGATTTTTTCTAGTGACAGTATTCACGGGCTACGCAAGTCTGTTTAAACTCAAGCAAGAATTATCTCCTAATAGCATAGTCGCTCTTTAGCATCATCTGCAAATTCCAATAATGCCGAGGGGTAAAAGGTCATTCTTTTCCCTGTAAAAAATGTATGCAGTGTTCACTGATGTTAACGGGGTTTGCAAACACCATAGCTCAAAGATGGCTAGACGTCTCTGGCTGAGATTAGCTATTTGAGCCCATCTAGCAAAATATGGCGGTTGAATAAAAACATATCTGTGGAACATTTTAATCTCACCTTGCTAGTTCTTGGTGAATTTGAGTCCTTCTAGATAGCAGTAAAACTTATGTGGGGTTTTGACACCATAGTATCCACAAGAAAAAAATATTTGTGGTTCCCTTATCAGGTGGGAAGAGAATCGTGGTGGAACTTAATTTCATTCTGTTTGTGGCCCAAGTTGTACATTTGATAGGCCACTCAAGATCTTACCAAAAGAAAAATGCCCTACTGTCATTGTTATTAATTAAAAATGCCAACACTATATCTCTCCACCCTCCTTCATATCAGCCTTCATAAAATTATAATTGCACGTATTCTTTATTACATCTTTTTTTTAATAGTCTGTTTTGAACAACATGCCGACGTAAAGCAGAGTGACAAGAAGTTACTTGTTGTGACAAGGTAGACCTTTTCCCCTCCCTTAGACTGTCAGTCCAATGTTCAGAAGCAAATCTTGGCAACCCACCTTTTGGAAAGTTGTTATTGTAGCAGTGTACCTGAAGAGCATCCAGAGCAATGACCTGAAGGTCAGTGTGGTAATGAAGGAACTTTTGCATTCCTGGCTTGAAAGAAAGAAGCAGCTGTTTTTCTTGCTCCAACTGCTCTTTTGAAAGAGCCGAGGCAGTATCAGTTTCTTCATTGGGTGGGTTAATTTCACTAGAAATATACTTCAAGAAGCTGGAAGGGACAAGAATGGCACATCAGGCAACGCTAAAAGCATGCCTTCCTCGATACAGCTCTAAATGGAAGGAACTACCAGTCCAAATTCTCACTAAAATGTTCACAAATCCCTTATCTACTTGAAGCTGGGGTGAAATGTTATCTTTAATCCACTTGTAAATCGTTTGAGGGAATGGATCGTATTTTATTTGCTTCAGTAGAATTTTTGTTTGGATGATGTGGCTGTCATCTTTATTTCCCTCATCCCTAATCTATTTTTAATGTGTCTCCCCATGTAGACTGTAAGCTCCTCCAGGGCAGGGATTACATCGTCCAACTCTTTGTTATTGTGAGTTTTCCAAGTGTGTCGTACAGTGCTCTATGCATAGCAGATACTCAGTAAATACTGTTAATTGATTATCAGCTTGAATCCTTTAATGTATAATGCAAGCAGGGTCTCAAAGAGCCTCCACATGACCCAAAACATCCAACTCATTCTCTCATCCCACTTTTGTGGCATGGCCTTTTATGCTGAAGAAATGTTCCTTCTCATAGAAGTTGTTATCGGAGGCTTATCATTTCTGACAAATAGCCCCTTTTTTGGTGACCCACTTCTACTGCAAGCATACTGATTAAAATGGGTAGCAGAAAAGGCATTTGGGGGTTTTTATTCACTTATTAAACAAACACAGTGTATTTTGCTGTCTGAGCCCCTGCTTGCAAAATCATTCACAAGAAAAATCACTTTTTGCGGGTAGGACACATGACATAAATTGTGACCTTATTGATTAATGTGCCTGTGATACACCTATTTTTATCTCAGTAGATTTCTACAAACGCACATCTACACAACATCTTGGAAACACACTTTCCAACATCCTTTCTTCCCGTCTTCTCGCTCTTCATTACTTTCTTTGTAATAGGTGAAGCTAAGCAAAGCCATTTACCAAAATCCTAGGCATCCAATTGAAATGCAAAAAGATTTCCTGAAAAGAAATTCATCATTGCTTCCTGTATGTAACATAGAAACAAAATCGTCTGATTGCAATTTTCTGCCTTGGGTAAGGTCTCATGGGGAATTGCAACATTTACAGAAACTAAGGTACTGCAAATCTTATTTGCATTTTGTAGTTCTTCCAACGTTGTTGAGTGACAGGTTACATTTAATTACAGTTGAGCTAATCTGGTATCGTCCTTGATTTAGCTATTTTAATTTTTAGAATATTTATCTTAAAAGATTATTAAAATAAATGAACAGTAGAAAATAAAAGCAAAGTTTCCAAAATCGTGTTTATGTAATGTGCAGGTGGGGGGTGGGGAAACAGGTTGTTTGTATCTTTTTAAAGTTTTGAGTCCCCTATTAACAGACAGCCTTCTCCCCTCCCCTGGTTCTACTGGAACAAACTGGCTGTTAGAGAGAATGATCAATGTCAGCAAAGCATCCACCTATCCTTCCTTCCATCAGGGGATTTGTGGGCAAGGGCTTTTCTCATTTTGATAAATACCAAGGATTCCTGGACCCTCTGTGAGCCCTGGGGCTGCACCCATGTTTTAATCTATGATCTGAACAGTGCTTAGTGCATTTTTCTGGCAAGCACCGGGAGGTTGTGAGGGAGAAAGAATCATAATTATGAGATCTGACACAGCCCTTGAGCCCCATGGGGCTCATGGTGTATTTTATCCCTATTTTACAGGAAACTGAAGAAACAGGATGCCGTTAGAGGTTAAGTGACTTGCTCAAGATCTCATAGTAGGCCAGTGGCAGAGCTGGGATTTATACATGGGTTTCTTGCTCTGTTTTTGGAAAAAAAATTTGGAAACAAGTAGCCACTTGTGATGCTCTTGTTCCATCTCCCAATCCTAATGGTGAGTGTGTAGACAGAGGAGAAAGAACTGTTGCATTGGCTTTGGGCAGTACAAGTGGGCGAACATTTAAAACTCAAAGTAAGTCTATTAATGAGCAACACCAGAGGTAGAGAAGGAATGTCAAATACAAGTATTCTTATCTCAGCCCAATTTGTATTTCACGAGGACCAGCTTTTTGGGGTTCTTCATCCCTTTAATTGTTTCTGGGGTCCTTGCTGTTTCTCTGTATCCCCTCTAAATGACGGTGAGCGGGGCAAGGGTCTGAACAAGGCAGAAGCATGTGGAAGCGTGACTTGCCGGCACCTGCATTTTATACTCCCGTTGCTGCCATCCCAGGACCGTGTTGTCGTTCTTTAATAATAGCTCTGTTATTACTGATACCAGTGACTCTCCAAATCTTTCTGTTGTCCTGTTCTTGCAGGGCCATTTTCCCAATAAGTCTCGTGACCTGAATTCCATTCCCATCTTGCAAAAGCGTGGTGACCCGTCCATTTCATATCATCTGCAAATTCAGTGAGTGCTCTCAGTTTCTGCATTAGGATCTGTTGTATTCTCCCAAGCGTTCAGTGCAGTGGTCTGCACACAGAAAGCGCTCAATAAATATCCTTGGTTGCTGGATGCCAGGCACTGGACTAAGCACTGGGTTAGATAACACGATAATCAGATTGGACACACAGTCCCTGACCCACAAAGGGCTCACAATCTTAATCCTCCTTTTACAGATGAGGTAACTGAGGCACAGAGAAATTAAGTGATTTGCCCAAGGTCATGCAGCAGACAGTAGTGGAGCTGGGATTAGAACCCAAGACCTATAACTTCCAGGCCCGTTCTCTCTTCCAGTGTAGGTAATGGGGTGAGGAGTTATTTGTGAGTGTGGTGTGTGTCTTTTTGAGTTAGGTATGCAAGGATGTGTGAATTCCCTGAGGTGGAGCCTGGAATTAAGAGTTTGAGTTCCAGTGGCAGTCAGTCAATCATATTTATTGAGTGCTTACTGTGTGCAGAGCACTGGACTAAGCGCTTGGGAAAGTACAGTATTACAATGCACTAGATAGAGCTTACAGTCTGGGGTGGGGGACATTAATATAAACAAATTACAGCTGTGTACCTAAGTGCTGTGGGGCTGGGAGAGGGGATGAATAAAGGGGGCAAGTCAGAGTGATAGCGAAGGGAGTTGACAAAAAGGAAAAGAAGGCTTAGTCAGGGAAGCCCTCTTGGAGGAGGCAGGTGTCCTGGGGGATGGTCCCAAGGTGAGAGATGGGTGTTTGTCCTGAGCATTAGGGCTTCTAGTGAGAATCATTCGTTCATTCAATTGTATTTATTGAGCGCTTACTGTGTGCAAAGCACTGGACTAAGCACTTGGGAAGTCCAAGTTGGCACCATATAGACACGGTCCCCACCCAACAACGGGCTCACAGTCTAGAAGGGTGAGACAGACAACAAAACAAAACCCAATGTTTTGCATTCCCATTCCTGTTACATTCCCGGGGTGGGGGGGGCGGCGGCGGGACTGGGGGAACTCATGTCGACCATCACTGGAGAACATGCAACTCCCTTTCTGACATTACATCACATTCTATCCAAATGATGCTCGCTGTTGAAAAAAAGCTTCCCTAATTCCCTAACTGCATTCCATCCAAAACCCACGGTGAAAACATTTACTGGGGAAGAAGTGAGTGTGCAATGTTATGCCCACAGTAGAGTCTCAAAAAATAATGATTTCCCAATTTGTAGCCAAAACATCCCAGCTGAGAGGTAAGAGATTGGCTCATGTTCTTCTTACACTTGGGTTGATGAGGTCCAATGAAAGGAACACCTTCACCGCTCATATATTAAAGCTCTTCTCTGTTGTTCATGGTACTGCAAACAGCTACATTGGCACAACCAGTTGTTTCTTCCCTAATTCCCTAACTGCATTCCATCCAAAACTCATGGTGAAAATGTTTACTAGGGAAGCAGTGAGAGTGCAATGTTATGCCCACAGTAGTCTCAAAAAATAATGATTTCCCAGTTTGCATCCAAAACATCATCATCATCATAATAATAATGGCATTTATTAAGCGCTTACTATGTGCAAAGCACTGTTCTAAGCGCTGGGAAGGTTACAAGGTGATCAGGTTGTCCCACGGGGGGTTCAGCTGAGAGGTAAGAGAGTGGCTCACGTTCTTCTTACACTTGGGTTGATGAGGTCCAATGAAAGGAACACCGCCGCTCATATATTAAAGCTCTTTGTTGTTCATGGTACTGCATACAGTTACACTGGCACAACCAGTTGTTTCTTCCCTAATTCCCTAACTGCATTCCATCCAAAACTCATGGTGAAAGCATTTACTGGGGAAGAAGTGAGAGTGCAATGTTATGCCCACAGTAGTCTCAAAAAATAATGATTTCCCAGTTTGCATCCAAAACATAATGCATTTATTAAGTGCTTACTATGTGCAAAGCACTGTTCTAAGCGCTGGGAAGGTTACAAGGTGATCAGGTTGTCCCACGGGGGGCTCAGCTGAGAGGTAAGAGAGTGGCTCACCTTCTTACACTTGGGTTGATGAGGTCCAATGAAAGGAACACCTTCGCCGCTCGTGTATTAAAGCTTTTTGTTGTTCATGGTACTGCATACAGTTACACTGGCACAACCAGTTGTTTCTTCCCTAATTCCCTAACTGCATTCCATCCAAAACTCACAGTGAAAACATTTACTGGGGAAGAAGTGAGAGTGCAATGTTATGCCCACAGTAGTCTCAAAAAATAATGATTTCCCAGGTTGCATCCAAAACATAATAATAATAATGGCATTTATTAAGCGCTTACTATGTGCAAAGCACTGTTCTAAGCGCTGGGAAGGTTACAAGGTGATCAGGTTGTCCCACGGGGGGTTCAGCTGAGAGGTAAGAGAGTGGCTCACGTTCTTCTTACACTTGGGTTGATGAGGTCCAATGAAAGGAACACCGCCGCTCATATATTAAAGCTCTTTGTTGTTCATGGTACTGCATACAGTTACACTGGCACAACCAGTTGTTTCTTCCCTAATTCCCTAACTGCATTCCATCCAAAACTCATGGTGAAAGCATTTACTGGGGAAGAAGTGAGAGTGCAATGTTATGCCCACAGTAGTCTCAAAAAATAATGATTTCCCAGTTTGCATCCAAAACATAATGCATTTATTAAGTGCTTACTATGTGCAAAGCACTGTTCTAAGCGCTGGGAAGGTTACAAGGTGATCAGGTTGTCCCACGGGGGGCTCAGCTGAGAGGTAAGAGAGTGGCTCACCTTCTTACACTTGGGTTGATGAGGTCCAATGAAAGGAACATCTTCGGTGCTCGTATATTAAAACTCTTTGTTGTTCATGGTACTGCATACAGTTACATTGGCACAACCGGTTGTTTCTTCCCCAAAAAGAAAACTGTTAGGTGGAGAGCTCCCTCTTCTGCCAAAGAACACCAAAACATCAGTGACTCAAATTGCAAAGTAAAGAGGAGGAAAATAATGCCACATTTTTTGCTTCATCATTAGGTTAAAAGGAACCTCAGAAGAGACCTAAGCTATTCCCCAGTCAAGTAAGTCACCTGTGTATCATCATCATCATCATCATCAATCGTATTTATTGAGCGCTTACTATGTGCAGAGCACTGTACTAAGCGCTTGGGAAGTACGAATTGGCAACATATAGAGACAGTCCCTACCCAACAGTGGGCTCACAGTCTAAAAGGGGGAGACAGAGAACAAAACCAAACATACTAACAAAATAAAATAAATAGAATAGATATGTACAAATAAAATAAATAGAGTAAAAAATATGTACAAACATACATACATATATACAGGTGCTGTGGGGAAGGGAAGGAGGTAAGATGTGGGGGTGGAGAAGGGGACGAGGGGGAGAGGAAGGAAGGGGCTCAGTCTGGGAAGGCCTCCTGGAGGAGGTGAGCTCTCAGCAGGGCCTTGAAGGGAGGAAGAGAGCTAGCTTGGCGGATGGGCAGAGGGAGGGCATTCCAGGCCCGGGGGATGACGTGGGCCGGGGGTCGATGGCGGGACAGGCGAGAGCGAGGTATGGTGAGGAGATCAGCGGTGGAGGAGCGGAGGGTACGGACTGGGCTGTAGAAGGAGAGAAGGGAGGTGAGGTAGGAAGGGGCAAGGTGTATCTGTTGTTCCTTCCCCTCCCATATAGAGGACTACCCTCTAGCAATAGTAGTACTAGTAGTTGTAGTAGCTGAAGCGTATATTGCCGATTAGTACTTCCCAAGCACTTAGTACAATGCTCTGCACACGGTAGCGCTCAATAAATACGATTGAATGAATGAATGAATAGCTCACCCCCAGTTCAGGCTGCCATTAGGGTTTTCCACTGGGTTCTACATAAACATACAGAGTTTTTCAATGAACGAACATAGAGACAATGCTCTGTATAATAATAATAATAAGGTTGGTATTAAGTGCTTACTATGTGCCAAGAACTGTTCTAAGCACTGGGGTAGATACAAAGTAATCAGGTTGTCCCACTTAGGGCTCACAGTCTTCTTTCAACTTGTACTTCCCAAGCGCTTAGTACAGTGCTCTGCACACAGTAAGCGCTCAATAAATAGGATTGAATGAATGAATGAATCCCCATTTTAGAGACAATGCTCTGTATAATAATAATAATAATAATAATAAGGTTGGTATTAATTGGTATTAAGTGCTTACTATGTGCCAAGAACTGTTCTAAGCACCGGGGTAGATACAAAGTAATCAGGTTGTCCCACTTAGGGCTCACAGTCTTCATCCAACTTGTCCTTCCTAAGCGCTTAATACAATGCTCTGCACACAGTAAACGCTCAATAAATACGATTGAATGAATGAATGAATCCCCATTTTAGAGACAACGCTCTGTATAATAATAATAATAATAAGGTTGGTATTAAGTGCTTACTATGTGCCAAGAACTGTTCTAAGCACTGGGGTAGATACAAAGTAATCAGGTTGTCCCACTTAGGGCTCACAGTCTCCATCCAACTTGTACTTCCCAAGCGCTTAGTACAGTGCTCTGCACACAGTAAGCGCTCAATAAATACAATTGAATGAATGAACGAATCCCCATTTTACAGATGAGGTAACTGAGGCACAGAGAAGTTAAGTGTCTTGCCCAGGGTCACACAGCTGACAAGCAGCGGAGCCAGAATTAGAACCCATGACCTCTGACTCCCAAGCCCTTTCTCTTTCCACTAAGCCACGCTACTTCTGTATGGTTTCACAAAGGAACTGTACTTGGATAGGCAGCGATCCTGCTATTTGTGTGTCATATTTTAGAGAGGCTCAAACTTAATAATAATAATAATGGCATTTATTAAGCACTTACTATGTGCAAAGCACTGTTCTAAACGCTGTGGAGGTTACAAGGTGATCAGGTTGTCCCACGGGGGGCTCACAGTCTTCATCCCCATTTTACAGATGAGGTCACTGAGGCCCAGAGAAGTGAAGTGACTTGCCCAAAGTCACACAGCTGACAGTTGGCAGAGCCGGGATTCGAACCCATGACTTCTGACTCCAAAGCCCGGGCTCTTTCCACTGAGCCACGCTGCTAATGGTATTTGTTAAGCGCTTACTACATGCCAAGCATTTTTCTGAGCTCTGTGGTGGATACGAGGTAATCAGGTGGTCCCACGTGGGGCTCACAGTCCTAATCCCCATTTTTCAGATGAGGCGATCAATCAAACTACTCATATACCCCTTTGAAGCGGGAAATGCCCTTTGCTTTTTGGGAAATGAAATCTTCCTAGGGAAAATTCTCGACTTGAGTCCGCTTCCCTTAAATCTGCCTCCAGAAGAGATTTGAGAGCTTGTAAGACAACCCAGCCCACCCCCACCCCCTAAGGGCCTAGTACAGTGCTCTATACAGAGTAGCTGCGCAAGAAATAATTTTAATGATGGTGGTGGTGCATTCTGGTGGAATGTGAGGAAGGAAGCACGTTTAAAGTTACAGGTGAAACCTCAACCAAGAATTGCTTGATTTATAGAAGTGTAAATTATTTGAATACAGCATTTGATATATTGTGTAAAGTGAAAGAGAAGCAGCGTGGCTCAGTGGAAAAGAGCATGGGCTTTGGAGCCAGAAGTCATGGGTTCGAATTCCAGCTCTGCCACATGTCTGCTGTGTGACCTTGGGCAAGTCACATAACTTCTCGGAGCCTCAGTTCCCTCATCTGTAAAATGGGGATTAAGACTGTGAGCCCCACGTGGGACAATGTGATCACCTTGTATCCCCCCCCAGCGCTTAGAACAGTGCTTTGCACATAGTAAGCACTTAACAAATGCCATTATTATTATGTATATATACATACAAACATATATATATATATATATTTTAAAGAAAACCAAAATGAAAATTGGTCCAAAAATCTGGGGAAAGAGGCTATGGTATTGATGAGTTTAAGCAAATATTTTTCACATAATCAAGAGGTAGAATTCCTTAGTGGATGGAGCACGGGCCTGGGAGTTGGAAGGACCTGGATTCTAATCCCGGCTCCTCCACTTGTCTGCTGTGTGACCTCGGGCAAGTCACTTAACTTCTCTGAGCCTTCATTACTTCATCTGTAAAATGGAGATTAAGACTGTGTCTCCCTCTTCTAGACTGTGAGCCCATTGTTGGGTAGGGACATCTCTATATGTTGCCAACTTGTACTTCCCAAGCGCTTAATACAGTGCTCTGCACACAGTAAGTGCTCAATAAATACGATTAAATGAATGAATGAATTTGAGGCAGTGACTGTGTCCAAGCTGATTAATTTGTAACTACCCCAGCACTCAGTACAGTGCCTGGCACATAAGAAAGAGCATGGGCTTGGGAGCCAGAGGTCATGGGTTCTAATCCTGACTCTGCCACTTGTCAGCTGTGTGACTATTTATTTTACTTGTACATATCTATTCTATTTTATTTTGTTAATATGTTTTGTTTTGTTCTCTGTCTCCCTCTTCTAGACTGTAAGCCCACTGTTGGGTAGGGACCGTCTCTATATGTTGCCAACTTGTACTTCCCAAGCGCTTAGTACAGTGCTCTGCACACAGTAAGTGCTCAATAAATATGATTGATTGATTGATTCTCTGTGCCTCAGTTACCTCATCTGTAAAATGGGGATTAAGACTGAGAGGCCCACGTGGGACAACCGGATCACCTTGTATCCCCCCCAGTGCTTAGAACAGTGGAGCACGGGCCTGGGAGTTGGAAGGACCTGGATTCTAATCCTGGCTCCTCCACTTGTCTGCTGTGTGACCTTGGGCAAGTCACTTAACTTCTCTGAGCCTCCATTACTTCATCTGTAAAATGGAGGCTCATGGTAAGCACCTAAAAATGCCATCACCATCATAAGTACTTAAAAAGAACCATTAAAAAAAATCACGACTTAAAAAGTTGTTTTCTTTTACATAGCACCCCACCACTCCCTCTGTAACCACCCCCACAACCCTCTCCATTGATCAATAAAAGGATAGCCCATCACACTTTTGTATGAGGTGTACACGTCGTGACGATTAGCACCATTTGTGGGGATGCCCTGCATAAGTAGCAACTTGTGGCCGGAGTAAGTCTGCTTCAGAGAAGGAGAGGGGCCATGGGGATGACTTCCTCCTCCTAGTCTCCCTCAAAAATACAGGCTCTACGCTGTTTCATTTCTTTTCATCTAGCCGCAGGGGAGGAAAAGGCTCAGCAATTTAAATAATCTTAGTCCTGTTTATGTTGTTGCCACAGACCCTGCCACCACGACAAGGTTTAACCTTGGTGCCACGATGCTTGCTATTGGAGGTGGAAATAGCTGGACAATCGATGTTTGAGATGTGGGAGGGGGCTAAGGAGAAGAGAAGGAATGCTCCATTTTTAACCCGGGACACTGCTAGATATCCAAGCTGTCACCCCCAAAACTAAGAGCCCTGGAAAACCACACTAATTCCAGGAACTTTTCTGAGGAGAATTGGTTTTGGCAGCCGGGATGCTGCAGTTCCCAGCGCCTGGCCTCAGGCACATAAGAAGGGGCAGCATGGCCCCAACAAACCCACCCATCTTGCTACCAGATTTAGACTTCCTGCCGTTGCTCCAGCTCCTTCCAGAAAGATTACTTTCGGGACGGTTCTGGCCGGGTTTCTGCAGTTAACACCATGGAAAATGGTGAGGGAGAAAGAATAAATGCCAACGGAAGGATCCGATTCCAGAGGTTTTGAAATCCAAATTCTTGGTATTTATTCTGTTCCCGTGATGTGACTGAGAAGCGGTTGAAAAACAAAGTAATATGACTCCCTTCCCCACTGTCCTTCCTTTAAGTCTTATTTTGAAATGAAACCGCTTATCCATTTAAATCTCCCATCTCTGGTGCTATTGTTCCCGCACTTCCAGATGAATTCATTGGCTCACCTTATAACACAGTCTCCTGACTGTGGGCAAAGAGGTATTGCTGGCCGGGGTAATTTCTCTCCTTTTCCTTTGTTTTTTTCATCTTCTGTTTATTTTCCATTTGTCTTCTATCTTCTTATCCTCCTCCTAGTTGCTCACACCCCTTCGATTTGTTATCTCTGGCCCTAGTTGCCTTTGATTTCTTCTCCCTTATTTTATCTCCTGCAGGTGTGTCTTACTTAACTAAACCTATTTGCTGGCCTGTTGATTCTTCTCTGTTCTTTCTTCCCAGCAGTGAACCCCCTAAAGGGCACCTTCTCACTTAGGTCATGGAACCGGCTGGAAGATTATTTCATCTTTGCAAAGCCCCACCCGGAGAAATTTTTTTTTAAAAAAATCCATCCCTCTTTCTGCATCATCTTTGCAAACAAAGCTTCCTGGGCCGTCTATTGTTCTTGGCATATGCTGGAGAGGGAAATAGCTTGAGAAAGGGGAATGAGTCGGGGAACTGTGGGAGCAGGGATAGTGACGAACTAATATGCTTTTCCCATTTTTTAGAAAAATCTTAGGAAAGGTTGGGGGTGGGGAAAAGAAGGAAGGTGTCTAAAATCAGATAACGTCTCTGCTCCATTAGATTTCGTTTTTACTAGTGCCTCTCCTGCTCTTTTCTGGATTATTATTAAGAGAAGCAGCATGGCTCAGTGGAAAGAGCATGGGCTTTGGAGTCAGACATCATGTGTTCAAATCGCCGCTCCGCCAATTGTCAGCTGTGTGACTTTGGGCAAGTCGCTTAACTTCTCTGGGCCTCAGGCACCTCATCTGTAAAATGGGGATTAAGACTGTGAGCCCCCCGTGGGACAAAGTGACCACCTTGTAACCTCCCCAGTGCTTAGAACAGTGCTTGGCACATAGTAAGTGCTTAATAAATGCCATTATTATTATTATTATTATTATTACTGAACTATTAATGACTGGAAAGCCCTGTATGGACCCACACTCACATTTCCCCATCCTTCACTACCAGGTGACAGGAGATCAAATAGCAAATTTAATCTCAATGAAACTCAGGGTTAACGACATTCTACATACGTAAATTGTAAGTTAGTTATATTTAATAATGTAAGATTGGCATCACTGTAGCAGTAGCAGATATGAAAGCCAGCCTTAAAACCCTGCTTCAGTCAGTTCAATGTATCTACACATCCTAAAGCCCTTCCTCTTTATTTCCAAGTGTTAAGCGTTCATCTGCACATCCTAAATCCCTTACTCTTTCTTATCTCCAGTTGCTAAGTGTTCAACAATTTTACTTTTTCTGAAACCATCTTCCCCACCCAGGCCTCTGATGCCTAACAACGCCAAGTCACTTTGTCGAAGGACGAATTCCGAATGCAGTGATTGGCAGGAATCGTGATTCTGCTAATGTTGATTCGGGGCCACTGCCAGGTGGGAGGTCAGGGGACGTAAGATATGAAACAGGATGAACAGGAAATTAAAAAAATAAAGAACTAGGTGTACTAAATAAGGTTAAAACTCTACACTCTTGGCAGGTTTTTAGCCAGAGAAAGAGAAAGAGAGAGAGAAGCCAATGGAGCTGGGAGGGGACTTTTCTCTCATATTTCCGCCTCCTGGCAGAAACCACTTGTTCTTGGCTGTTCTTCCTGAATCAGGTCAGTTTAATATTCCTTGTCAATTCTGAGCCAACGTTTCTTTCACTTTATTTTCGTACCATTTAATCTAATTTGGAATGATTCTACGGCTTCTCCCCGTCTCCCGTCTCTGAGGAAAAGATCTCTCATGGGCTTCAGAGGTTGCTCAAAGTAAAAGAAGCCTTTGTTCATCCCAGTGCTGGGTAAGTTAACCAGCTCCCTGGCCACCCAAGTTGGGGTGGGGCAGGGTGTCCCGGGGATCGGGACCTGAGGTTTGGTTGGAGATGAAGGGAGGGGGTTGATGGAGAGAAGGGGGAGAGCCAGAAGGGAAGAAGGATTGAAAGAGAGAGAAGAGGAAGGAAGGGGAACAGGGTGACTCGCTTCTAGTTGTAAATATTTTTACGTCTATCTTCCCTGTTAAAGTGAAAACTCCTGGTGAGCAAAGAACTGTCAACCCCTCTAGACTGTAAGCTCGTTGTGGACAGGGAACGTATTTACCAACCCAGTTATATTGTGCTCTCCTAAGTGCTTAGTATAGTGCTCTACACACAGTAAGTGCCCAATAAATATGATTAATTCATTATTTTCTATCTCTTAAGCACCTAATACAGGGCCTCCCAACAACTGCAGTAGTAGAGAAGCAGCATGGCTCAGTGGAAAGAGCCTGGGCTTTGGAGTCAGAGGTCATGGGTTCAAATCCCAGCTCTGTCAATTGCCAGCTGTGTGAGTTTGGGCAAGTCACTTCACTTCTCTGGGCCTCAGTTCCCTCACCTGTAAAATGGGGATGAAGACTGTGAGCCCTCTGTGGGACAACCTGATCACCTTGTAACCTCCCCAGTGCTTAGAACAGTGCTTTGCACGTAGTAAGCGCTTAATAAATGCTATTATTATTAGTAGTAGTAGTAATGACTGATCTATTACTCTTACTACTACTACTACTACCACCATCCTCATCACCCAGAGCCCTGAGTCTTCCATATCTGCTGTGAGACCTCCACTGTGGTCACTGCCACCCAAGGAATTGGCAGCTCCAACAGCATGGCCCAGATGATGATCCAATGATGGTCCATTACAGCCAATTCGGAGGAATTTCTGGTACTGCGGGAAATACATTCTTTTGGCCACCCCTGAAACTTTCTGGTCTGTCCCCACGGGCCAAGTTACTGCTGCAGAAACAAGGAAGTGGAGGAATGTATCCACTCCCCTACCTCCCTACCGTTGGGTCCTCTCCTGCTACCCCAACTTTAAGAAGACAGGATGGACCCCAAAACTGTGTTGACAAAGCACCTGAGCGTGGCTCAGTGGAAAGAGCCCGGGCTTGGGAGTCAGAGGTCATGGGTTTGAATCCCGGCTCCGCCACTTGTCAGCTGTGTGACTTTGGGCAAGTCGCTTAACTTCTCTGGGCCTCAGTTACCACATCTGTAAAATGGGGATTAGAACTGTGAGCCCCACGTGGGACAACCTGCTAACCTCGTATCTGCCCCAGCTCTTAGAACAGTGCTTGGCACATAATAAACGCTTAACAAATACCATCATTATTATTATTATCTGGGTCAATCAATGGTACTCATTGAGTGCTTACTGTGTGCCAAACACTATACTAAGCTCTTGGGAAAGTACACTACAACAGAGTTAGTATACGCAATCCCTGCCCACAAGGAGCTTACAGCCTACAGGGCAGACAGACAGTGGCCCACTTCATACTCCTCTTTTCTAGGTTATTGGCCTCTGGCCCTATTTTCTAGTCCCTGCTCTTCCTCAATACCTGCTTTTGTTTTTAAGTGTAATACTTGTGGCTTCTAGACCTACTTCCTAATCATAAATAATGGCTCCAAGTGATGTTGGCACTCACTGAATCTTGATATAGAATTGATTCCAAATTCCCCATCATACGGCCCCTAAAATTGTCACTCCATAGCTCTTTCCCTCATTGGTCTCTGGTTTTCCATGGGACCTTTTTCCTGAGTTCAAAAAATGATGTTAAATAAAGTTCTGATAACGGAGCTATTTTAATTACACAGGCACAAATAACTATAATTGAAAAATCCTTTTTCCATATTTTTAGGGATTTATAAACCAGGATACTCATTTTAACATTCAAGTTAAAAAAACTGCAACTCATATATAATAGTTCTTCATTGAAGGCAGTTTCACACCACCAATTCATCCTTTTAAAAATGTATTAACCAGTCAGTCTATTGTATTTACTGAGTGCTCACTGAGGGCAGAGCACAGTACTAAGCACTTGGGAGAGTACATTATAACAATAAACAGACACATTACTTCATCATCATCATCAATTGTATTTATTGAGTGCTTACTGTGTGCAGATCACTGTACTAAGCGCTTGGGAAGTACAAGTTGGCTACATATAGAGACAGTCCCTCCCCCACAGTGGGCTCACAGTCTAAAAGGGGGAGACAGAGAACAAAACCAAACATACTAACAAAATAAAATAAATAGAATAGATATGTACAAGTAAAATAAATAAATGAATAAATAGAGTAATAAATATCTACAAACATATATACATATATACAGGTGCTGTGGGGAAGGGAAGGAGGTAAGATGTGGGGGATGGAAAGGGGGACGTTGTCCACAACGAGCTGACAGTCTAGAGGGGAAGACTGACATTAATGTAAATAAGTAAATTACAGCTATGTACATAAGTGATTAAGCAACTACGGTGCAAAGCACTGTTCTAAGCCTGGGGAAAAATGCACAGTTGAGAATAGCACCTGATCCCTGGCTTCTAAAATGCTCACATCTAAGAATAAGGGCAGGAGACCATGCTATAAGGTGAGCCGATGAATTCATCTGGCAGTGCAGGAGCAATAGCACTAGAGACAGAAGATTTAAATGGATAAGTAGAGGACGGGGGGTTGGAGGGGAGGTGGCCACAGGCACATAAGGAAAGAGGAAATGATCAATCAATCAATCAATCATATTTATTGAGCGCTTACTATGTGCAGAGCACTGTACTAAGCACTTGGGAAGTACAAATTGGCAACATATAGAGACAGTCCCTACCCAACAGTGGGCTCACAGTCTAAAAGGGGGAGACAGAGAACAAAACCAAACATACTAACAAAATAAAATAAATAGAATAGATATGTACAAGTAAAATAAATAAATAAATAAATAGAGTAGTAAATATGTACAAACATATATACAGGTGCTGTGGGGAAGGGAAGGAGGTAAGATGGGGGGATGGCAAGGGGGACGTTGTCCACAATGAGCTGACAGTCTAGAGGGGCAGACTGACATTAATATAAATAAGTAAATTATGGCTATGTACATAAGTGATTAAGCAACTACTGTGCAAAGCAGTGTTCTAAGCCTGGGGAAAAATGCACAGTTGAGAATCGCACCTGATCCCTGGCTTCTAAAATGCTCACATCTAAGAATAAGGGCAGGAGACCATGCTATAAGGTGAGCCGATGAATTCATCTGGCAGTGCAGAAGCAGTAGCACTAGAGACAGAAGATTTAAATGGATAAGCAGAGGGCGGGGAGTTGGGGGGGAGGTGGCCACAGGCACATAAGGAAAGAGGAAATGATAAAAACACGGAACCAACATAAAAGACATGGAGAATGATTGATAACGGCAGGAGGGTTGCTCTGGATTCACCATTCATATTAGCCACAATCAATCAATCGTATTTATTGAGCACTTACTATGTGCAGAGCACTGTACTAAGCACTTGGGAAGTACAAATTGGCACATATAGAGACAGTCCCTACCCAATAGTGGGCTCACAGTCTAAAGCCACAGTCACAGCAACAGTCTTCCCTATGTTCTAACAGTCGTGGGGATGCCCTGGCAGCGTGGCTGAGGACCGGTTGGAAGTGAAGCCTCGGAAGGGCACGTTGAATGGTGTTGCTTGGCTGTCCGATGGGGTGACAGGCTGAGGATGTTTGTTGCCAACCGAGTTTTCGTAATTACCTTCCTGTTTGGTCATAGCCATCTCAGTTGGTTATTCTTATCCAACAAACAGAGAAGATCAACTTCCAAAATCTATCATTTCAACTAATAGCATAAAATGAAATTCAAATTTTTCCAGATGTCTCCACTCATTAATTGGGAAAACTAGTGAAAGAGTCCTAGTGCACCAATAAGAAATAATACCCACCCAAGTCTTCAAACTCTGGGGAAATCATATTTTAAGCAATATGGCTTAGTGGATAGAGCACAGGCCAGGGAGTTAGAGGGATCTGGGTTTTAATCCCGGCTCCCTCACATGTCTGCTGTGTGTCCTTGGGCAAGTCAGAGAAGTTAGAGAAGCAGCGTGGCTCAGTGGCAAAGAACCCGGCCTTTGGAGTCAGAGGTCATGGGTTCAAATCCCGGCTCCGCCACTTGTCTGCTGTGTGACTTTGGGCAAGTCACTTAACTTCTCTGGGCCTGTTACCTCATCTGTAAAATGGGGATGAAGACTGTGAGCCCCACGTGGGACAACCTGATTACCTTGTAACCTCCCCAGCACTTAGAACAGTGCTTTGCATATAGTAAGCGCTTAATAAATGCCATTAAAAAAAAAGTCACAACTTCTCTGAGTCTCAGGTACCTCATCTGTAAAATAGGGATTAAGAGTGTGAGCCCCATGTGGGACGGGGAATGAATTATTGTATCTATTTGTATTACTTGTATCTATGCCAGTGCTTAGAACAGTGTTTGGCACATGCTTAACAAGTACCCTAGTTAAAGATTTTGACTATAGTGGATGGAGTCAAGCTGTAGAATCTTAATATTGAAGGAAATTAAGAAACAACATGGCTTAGTGGAAAGAGGACCTAGCACCTGTCTGCTGTATGACTTTAGGTAAGTCACTTAACTTCTCTGTACCTCAGTTTCCTCATCTGTAAAATGGAGATTCAATACCTTCTTGTCCCTTCCCTGTAGACTGTGAGCCCCATGTGGGAAAGGAACTGTGCCTAAAGCACGTTTCTTTAATTTGCAGTTTTATTTTGGTAGGCTTGCAGGGCAAAAGTAGGTTAACTTTATTGATCATCATCAATCATATTGATGTGATTATTATATAAGCCAGAATTAGAAAACTGCTTTTATACTCATACAGGATCTCAGATGTATTTCTGTTGCACAATATGTTGCCATAGACTATCATTACCCCTAAAATTACAAGGACCCAATTTGCAAAAGGTCTCAAGTGAGCTTCCATTTTACACCCAAGCACAACTGGATTGAAAGCAATAGATCGGTAAGTGCAGTTGAATTGTGAGTTGAAATCTCTGGGAATAACCGAGTCGTGACTGAAACATTTTGAGCACAGTTGGATTGTCTGTGAGTGGGAAAATGACGAGGTTATAGAAACTGAATAAACAGAGTATGCCTCACTGAGATATTGATGCAACAGAGATGATGAAAAAGTAAGAAAAACATTATCATTTATATCTAAATAGGACTAAATGGAATACTTACTGAAATTTAGCAAACAAACATGCGCTTAAGGAATATTGTTGTTTTTTGTTTGTCTCCCTGCTCCTCTCCTTCTTTCCCCCTCCATTTTCCTCTTCCTCAACCTTCTCTCTCTCCTTCCTCAAACATACGTTTGTATAGAAATGTAATTTTTCTCTATGATGACTATGAAGACAGACTTCTAATTGTGAGGCTATTAGTCAGTGCTCTGATATTTCCATTAGGGATGAGGTGGAGCAAGGGTCCCTGAATCCCAACTCCTATTCTGCTGCCCTAGCACTAGGCAACCCTGCTCATTGTAGAAACAAGGGGTTTAGCAAAGGCTCTGCAGGCTGAATAGAGGTAAAAATTGACCTCCCTGACTTTAAAACAAGGTTAAGTGAACTACTGTTCATTTAAGTTAGTTCTCAATCATTCTAAAGGGTAATCGGTGTTGAAGGAAGCCGGTGAACTGCACAGATACTGTATCCTAAACTCCAACCAATCTTCTTACATTACAGTTTTGCCAAATATTTCCTCATAAGCAACACTGTTTCCATTTAAAGCAGGCTTTAGAGAATCAATAATTATTAACTCTAGAAACCCTTCAGGAAACCCCATGGACAACTTCCATCAAAATCAACTAAAACTGCATTCTACTTGCAGCCAACGTCTTCCAGAAGAGCAGAACCATACACACAAAGGAAGACAGACAGTGGGAGGCCTCTGTTGATAAAATAAATCAGAGGCTCCCAGCCCAGTACATTGTCCCCAGAGAAAAGTAAGTAGAATTAAGACTTTGGGGGCCTGGGGACTGAGGTTGATTTTCTCCCTTATGCCTCAGAAGGCTGCACCAGTTAGCTGTCCCTGTCAAGAGTACCAGATCCTGTTCATTGCTAGCTACTGCCTGGTGGGTTTTTTTTTTCTCTCATTCATTCATTCAATCGTATTTATTGAGCGCTTACTGTGGGCAGAGCACTAAGCGCTTGGGAAGTACAAGTCAGCAACATATAGAGACGGTCCCTACCCAACAACAGGCTCACAGTCTAGAAGGGGGAGACAGACAACAAAACAAAACATGTAGACAGGTGTCAAAATCGTCAGAACAAACAGAATTAAAGCTATATGCACATCATTAACAAAATAGCAGAGTAAATATGTACGAGTAAATATGTACAAGTAAAATAAATAGAGTAATGAATCTGTACAAATATATATACAAGTGCTGTGGGGAGGGGAAGATGGTAGGGCGGGGGGGATGGGGAGGAGGAGAGGGAAAAGGGGGCTCAGTCTGGGAAGGCCTCCTGGAGGAGGTGAGCTCTCAGTAGGGCTTTGAAGGGAGGAAGAGAGCTAGCTTGGTGGATCATCATCAATCGTATTTATTGAGCGCTTACTGTGTGCAGAGCACTGTACTAAGCGCTTGGGAAGTACAAATTGGCAACATATAGAGACAGTCCCTACCCAACAGTGGGCTCACAGTCTAACAGGGGGAGACAAAACCAAACATACTACAAAATAAAATAGAATAGATATGTACAAGTAAAATAAACAAACAAATAAATAAATAAATAAATAAATATGGGCGGAGGGAGGGCATTCCAGGCCAGGGGAGGGACGTGGGCTAGGGGACGATGGTGGGACAAGTGAGAATGAGGCCAGTGAGGTGGTTAGTGGCAGAGGAGCGGAGGGTGCGGGCTGGGCTGGAGAAGGAGAGAAGGGAAGTGAGGCAGGAGGGGGCGAGGGGATGGACAGCCTTGAAGCCGAGAGGGAGTTTTTGTCACTTTCTCCCTTTCTCCCTCCCATCCCTCATCCCCCCACAAGCTTCCTTCCAAACGGTGGACCCACTGGGTCCTAGGTCAGCCTGGAGTCATGGCCTGTCAGCAAAGGCCTAAAAATGGAATCAACAGCTCCTCTCCCAGAACACGGGTCCCATGCAGCACCCCTCAAATCCGGCACAAGGTGGGGGGGGGGGGGGGGAATGTAATTATTCATTCATTCATTCATTCAATCGTATTTATTGAGCGCTTACTGTGTGTAGAGCACTGTACTAAGCGCTTGGGAAGTACAAGTTGGCAACATATAGACGGTCCCTACCTAACAGTGGGCTCACAGTCTAGAAGGGGGAGACGGAGAACAAAACAAAACATATTAACAAAATAAAATAAATAGAATAAATATGTACAAGTAAAATAAACAAATAAATAGAGTAATAAATACGTACAAACATATATACATATATACAGGTGCTGTGGGGAAGGGAAGGAGGTAAGGCGGGGGGGATGGAGAGGGGGAGGAGGGGGAGAGGAAGAAGGGGGCTCAGTCTGGGAAGGCTTCCTGGAGGAGGTGAGCTCTCAGTAGGACCTTGAAGGGAGGAAGAGAGCTAGTTTACAGCATCTTTCGTCTCACTAAGTAGAACCCTGACTTGTCAGCACCCTCTTGCAACTCACTTGCGTGTGCATCAGGAAGAAAATTCTGGAAATTCCATTGTCCCACCCTGTGCTCCTTGGCAAATGGCCATCGCTTACTGAAGCTTTCTGGTCAAACTAGAGCGGCCACAACTACCCAGCCAAAATTAAATCCGGCCATTTTAAAGCTGGCTAGGGCAGTAGGTGAATAGATTGTGCAACTGGAATGGAATTTAAAGCTAAAAACTTTAGACATAATTCTGGAGTGAGATTTTGCGTCTGCGTGAAAGGCTCCTCAAGAAGGTCACAGTTTGCTTTGACCAGTGCACTGTGTGCCAAACTCTCATTATTACTTTGAAAAATGCATTACCCAACGATGTCTGGACTCTGGCAAAGATAAGTTAATTAATTTCAAAATATCAAAGTTCTCCCTAATGAGACTGAGTGGTTAATTGTAAAATCACATCCATTTATCCCATAAAGTTTGAATTGAAATTATTCCTAAAAGGCAAGTTGACTGCCTTTTTCTTAAGTAGATTTCACCATTTCTTCCTAATAAGACTGAGTGGCTAATTGTAAAATCACATCTATTTATCCCATAAAGTTTGAATTGAAATTATTCCTAAAAGGCAAGTTGACTGCCTTTTCCTTAAGTAGATTTCACCATTTCTTCCTCATTCATTTTCCTGTGAAATGGGTAGGAGCAGGTGGTTTAAGCCCATGTGATCAAGAGGGAAATTGAGGCGCAAAAAATATGCCAGGTTCATGGAGTTCTTCAGTGATAAAGTTGGGAATGAAAGATAAGTCCCTTGCCCTGAAAGTGCCATTGGATTGTTAGGGAGAGACATAGTTATGAGGATCATCATCACAGTATTTATGAATGGCCTTTTTTAGAGAGAGAATTGTTTTAGAAGCAGTGTGGCTCAGTGGAAAGAGCACGGGCTTGGGAGCCAGAGGTCGTGGGTTCTAATCTGGGCTCCACCACATGTCTGCTGTGTGACCTTGGTTAAGTCACTTAACTTCTCTGAGCCTCAGTTCCCTCATCTGTAAAATGGGGATTAAGACTGTGAGCCCCAGGTTGTACAACCTGATTACCTTGTATCCCCCCACCAGCGCTTAGAACAGTGCTTCACACATAGTAAGCGCTTAACAAATGCCATCATTATTATTATTATTTAGAGAGTGACCAGCAGTATAAAATAAAATTAAGACTTGGACCCGGCCCTTGCGATGTTTATAAAATAGAGAATTGTTGAAGGGCAAATGTTTAAGAACTGCCCATATCATTGACCACAAAATTAACTCTTCTCAGTAGCCAATTTAAATGGGAAGGAACCCTTTCCTTTTTTTTTTGTTACAATTTTTAATTGAAGAAGAAAAAAATGGATGATAAAAGTAAATTGTGAAGCTTGCCACCTGCTGCTGAAGCCTAGAGCACTGAAAGTTATAAAAATGAAATAGAAGTAGAAATGACATCTTATAGGATCACCTAGTATTCCCAGAGACTTTTCCATTTAAATATTCATTATGCACAGTGACAATTCTACTTAACGATGTGTATATAGCTATAATTCTATTTATTTATATTGATGCTATTGATGCCTGTTTACTTGTTTTGATGTCTGCCTCCCCCCTTCAAGACTGTGAGTCCCTTGTGGGCAGGGATCGTCTCCATTTGTTGCTGAATTGTACTTTCCAAGAATTTAGTCCAGTGCTCTGCACACAGTAAGCGCTCAATAAATACGATGGAATGAATGAATGAATGAACTAACTTCTACAGGTTTAGATGTGTATAGAGTGTTTTTCTAGTAGTCTAACAATTATCTATATGTTTAGTATTATTGTCTGTCTCCCCCTTCTAGACTGTGGGCCCGCTGTTGGGTAGGGACTGTCTCTATGTGTTGCCAACTTGGACTTCCCAAGCGCTTAGTACAGTGCTCTGCACACAGTAAGCACTCAATAAATACGATTGATTGATTGATATATATAACCTGTATATATGTGTATATGTTTGTACATATTTATTACTCTATTTATTTGTTTATTTTACTTGTACATATCTATTCTATTTATTTTATTTTGTTAATATGTTTGGTTTTGTTCTCTGTCTCCCTCCTCTAGATTGTGAGCCCACTGTTGGGTAGGGACTGCCTCTATATGTTGCCAACTTGTACTTCCCAAGTGCTTCGTACAGTGCTCTGCACACAGTAAGCGCTCAATAAATACGATTGATTGATTGATATTAGACACAATCCCGCCCCACACTGGGCTCACGGTCTAAACAGTGCTTGGCACATAGCAAGCGCTTAACAAATACCATCATCATTATTATTATTAAAAGGCATTTTTACAGCCTCTCTGTTTCCCTCCCAGGTCAATATGTATTCTGTCAACATGTCCAAGCTGTGGAACTCAGCGGAGGGTGGCTGCGCCTAAAAATTAAAACGCTGGATATAAAGGCATCTGATACAATATTCTTAAAGTAAACTGTCCAACTCTACCTCCCAGCGTCCCCATCTCAGCTTCTACTGCCGATTCCACAGCTCAGAAGAGGTTTCCGTGTTCATGTGACTGTGGGAAGGGAAAAATAATGATAATCAATGGTACTGAGTGTTTACTGTGTGCCGAGCACTGTATTAAGCAGTTGGGAGAGTACCATACGGGAGAGTTGGTAGACATATTCCCTGTCCACAACAAGCTGGTAATGGTATTTGTTAAAGGTTCACCATGTGCTAAGTACTGAAGCATTGATGGGATCAGATTCCTGTCTTACATGGGGCTCAGTCTAAAGGGAAAATGGGAGACGGGTATTGAATCCCCATTTTACAGATGAGAAACTGAGGCAAAGAGAAGTTATGACTTGCCCAAAGGCATACAGCAGGAGGAGGTGGGCTTAGAGTGTAGGTCTCCTGACTCCCACTCCTGTGCTCTTTACCTTAGACCACATTGATAATAATAATAATAATGATGGTATTTATTAAGCACTTACTATGCACAAAGCACTGTTCTAAGCACTGGAGAGGTTACAAGGTGATCAGGTTGTCCCACGGGGGCTCAAAGTCTTAATCCCCATTTTACAGATGAGGGGACTGAGGCACAGAGAAGTGAAGTGACTTGCCCAAAGGCATACAGCAGGAGGAGATGGGCTTAGAACGCAGGTCTCCTGACTCCCACTCCTGTGCTCTTTACCTTAGACCACACTGATAATAATAATAATAATAATAATAATAATAATGGTATTTATTAAGCACTTACTATGCACAAAGCACTGTTCTAAGCGCCGGGGAGGTTACAAGGTGATCAGGTTGTCCCACGGGGGCTCACAGTCTTATTCCCCATTTTACAGATGAGGGGACTGAGGCCCAGAGAAGTGAAGTGACTTGCCCAAAGTCACACAGCTGACAATGGGCGGAGCCGGGATTCGAACCCATGACCTCTGACTCCGAATGGGGTAGGGACCGTATCTATATGTTCCCAACTTGTACTTCCCAAGCACTTAGTGCGGTGCATCTGCACACAGTAAGCGCTCAATAAATACGATTGAATTCATTCATTCACTCATTCACTCGTATGTATTGAGCGCTTACTGTGTGCAGAGCACTGTACTAAGCGCTTGGGAAGTACAAGTTGGCAACATATGAATGAATGTCTGTCTCCCCCTTCTAGACTGTGAGCCCACTGTTGAGTCGGGACCGTCTCTATATGTTGCTGACTTGGACTTCTCAAGCGCTTAGTACAGTGCTCTGCACACAGTAAGCGCTCAATACATATGAGTGAATGAATGAGTGAATGTGTGAATGAATGAATGGATGAATGAGTGAATGAATGAATGAATGAATGAGTGAGTGAGTGAATGAATGAGCCCGTTGTTGGGTAGGGACCGGCTCTATATGTTGCCAACTTGGACTTCCCAAGCGCTTAGTACAGTGCTCTGCACACAGTAAGCGCTCAATACATACGAGTGAATGAATGAGTGACTGTATGAATGAATGGATGGATGAATGAGTGAGTGAATGAATGAGCCCGTTGTTGGGTAGGGACCGTCTCTATATGGTGCCAACTTGGACTTCCCAAGCGCTTAGTACAGTACTCTGCACACAGTAATCGCTCAATACATACAAGTGACTGAATGAATGAATGGATGGATGGACGAATGAATGAATGAGTGAATGAATGAATGAGTGAGTGAATGAATGAATGAGCCCGTTGTTGGGTAGGGACCATCTCTATATGCTGTCAATTTGTACTTCTGAAGCGCTTAGTACAGCGCTCTGCACACAGTAAGCGCTCAATAAATACCATTGAATGAATGAATGAATGGATGGATGGATGAGTGAGGGAGGGAATGAATGAATGGATGGATGGATGAGTGAATGAATGAGTGAGTGAGTGAGTGAGTGAGTGAGTGAATGAGTGAATGAATGGATGGATGGATGAGTGAATGAGTGAGTGAATGAATGGATGGATGGATGAGTGACTGTGAGCCCACTGTTGGGTAGGGACTGTCTCTATGTGTTGCCAATTTGTACTTCCCAAGCTCTTAGTACAGTGCTCTGCACATAGTAAGCGCTCAATAAATACGATTGATGATGATGATGATGATGAGTGAATGAATGAATGAGTGAGTGAGTGAGTGAATGAATCAATGAGCCCGTTGTTGGGTAGGGACCGTCTCTACACGCTGCCAATTTGTACTTCCCAAGCGCTTAGTACAGTGCTCTGCACACAGTAAGTGCTCAATAAATGTCACTGAATGAATGAATGAATGGATGGATGGATGAGTGAGTGAATGAATGAATGGATGGATGGATGAGTGAATGAATGAATGAGTGAGTGAGTGAATGAATGGATGGATGGATGAGTGAATGAATGAATGAATGAATGAATGAGTGAGTGAGTGAGTGAGTGAATGAATCAATGAGCCCGTTGTTGGGTAGGGACCGTCTCTACATGCTGTCAATTTGTACTTCTGAAATGCTTAGTACAGTGCTCTGCACACAGTAAGTGCTCAATAACTACCATTGAATGAATGAATGAATGAATGGATGGATGGATGAGTGAGGGAATGAATGGATGGATGAGTGAATGAGTGAGTGAATGAATGAATGGATGGATGGATGAGTGAATGAATGAATGAGTGAGTGAGTGAATGAATGGATGGATGGATGGAGACTGTGAGCCCACTGTCGGGTAGGGACTGTCTCTCTATGTTGCCAACTTGTCCTTCCCAAGCGCTTAGTCCAGTGCTCTGCACACAGGAAGCGCTCAATAAATACGGTTGATTGATTGATGAGTGAGCGAATGAATGAATGAACGAACGAATGAATGAACGAACGAACGAGGCGGTTGCGCGTCGGGCCTCGCCGTTGGGCGCGAGGCGAGCGCCCCCGCCCTCGTCGTCGCGTGCGTCGGGGCCTGCGCACGCGCGCGCCGGGGAGGGGAGGGGGGGGGTGCTCTCGCGAGATCCGGAAGCCGGCGCGGGAGCCGTGGGCGAGCGCGGCCTGAGGAGAAGGAGGAGGCGGCGGCTGAGGAGAAGCCGGTTGAGGGGGGTCGGCCGGGCCCCGTGCTTCCCTTCCCGTCGACGGGCCTCCCGCCGCCCCGGACTCCCGTCTCCCGCCCGCCGCCGCCATGTCCGCCGAGCCGCCTCCGCCGCCGCCGCCGCCGCCATCGGAGCGGGCCGCCCTGCCCGCCGCCAACCACCACAACAAAAGCGGGGCCGACCCCGCCCCGACCCCCGCCGCGCCAACGGAGGTGAGCGCCAACGCCCGGCCCGTGTGTGTGTGTGTGTGTGTGTGTGTGTGTTTATTCATTCATTCACTCCCTCCATTCATTCATTCATTCAGGCCAGAAGGAAAGGTGATCATCGTTCAATCAGTCAATCAATCAATCGTATTTATTGAGCGCTTGCTATGTGCAGAGCACCGTACTAAGCGCTTGGGAAGTCCAGATTGGCAACACCTAGAGACGGTCCCTACCCAGCAGCGGGCTCACAGTCTAAAAGGGGGAGACGGAGAACAGAACCACACATACCCGCAAGATAAAATAAATAGGATAGATATGTACAAGTAAAATAAATAAATAGGGTAATAAATATGTGCAGCCGTATATACATATAGACAGGTGCTGTGGGGAAGGGAAGGAGGTAAGATGGGGGGGGGATGGAGAGGGGGACGAGGGGGAGAGGAAGGAAGGGGCTTAGTCTGGGAAGGCCTCCTGGAGGAGGTGAGCTCTCAGCAGGGCCATTCAATCGTCTTCATAACCCTAGGGTAATCCTATCCTATCAAATCATATCGCATGATATCAAATCATATTATTTTTAGACTGCGAGCCCACTGTTGGGTAGGGACTGTCTCTGCATGTTGCCAGTTTGTACTTCCCAAGCGCTTAGTACAGCGCTCTGCACAGCGTAAGCGCTCAGTAAATACGATTGATGAGGATGATTCATCCACTCCCTCCCTCATTCATTCATTCGTTCACTCCCTCCCTCATTCATTCATTCATTCATTCATTCACTCACTCCCTCCCTCATTCATTCATTCATCCAGGCAGCGTGGCCTAGAGGAAGGACCCTGAGCCCGCTGTTGGGTCGGGGCCGATGATGATGATAATGATGATGGCGTTTATTAATCAATCAATCGTATTTATTGAGCGCTTACCGTGTGCAGAGCACTGTACTAAGCGCTTGGGAAGTACAGGATGGCAACATCAAGAGACGGTCCCTCCCCAGCAGTGGGCTCACAGTCTAAGAGGGGGAGACGGAGAACAAAACCAAACATACTGACACAATAAAATAAATAGAATAGATATGTACAAGTAAAATAAATAAATGAATAAATAGAAGAAATAAATAAATAGAATAAATAAATAAGTAAATGCCATTATCATCATCATCAATCGTATTTATTGAGCGCTTACTATGTGCAGAGCACTGTACTAAGCGCTTGGGAAGTACAAATTGGCAACATATAGTGACAGTCCCTACCCAGCAGTGGGCTCACAGTCTAAAAATGATATGATTTGATGTCATATGATATGATATAATTTGATATCATATGATATGATTATCCTATGATTATGAAGACGATTGAATGATTATCATCTTTCCTTCTGCCTCCTTTCTTCCCTCCAGCCCCGAATAGATATGAACATTAAGCGCTTACTACGCTTACTACGCGCAAAGCACTGTTCTAAGCGCTGGGGAGACGAACAATAAATACGATCGATTGATTGATTATATGTTTGGTTTTGTTGTCTGTCTCTCCCTTCTAGACTGTGAGCCCGCTGTTGGGTAGGGGCCGTCTCTATCTGTTGCCGCCTTGTACTTCCCCAGCGCTTAGTACGGTGCCCTACACACAGTAAGCGCTCAATAAATACGATTGAATGAATGAGTGAAAGCCCTACTGAGAGCTCACCTCCTCCAGGAGGCCTTCCCGGGCTGAGCCCCCTCCTTCCTCTCCCCCTCCTCCCTATCCCCCCACCTTACCTCCTTCCCCTCCCTACAGCACCTGTATATATGTTTGTACAGATTTATTACTCTATTTTACTTGTACGTATTTATTCTATTTATTGTATTTGGTTTATACATATATATGTTTATATTTATTTATTTTATTTGTGCATATCTATTCTATTTATTTTATTTTGTTAGTATGTTTGGTTTTGTTGTCTGTTCTCCCCCTTTTAGACTGTGAGCCCACTGTTGGGTAGGGACTGTCCCTATATGTTGCCAACTTGTACTTCCCAAGCGCTTAGTACAGTGCTCTGCACACAGTAAGCGCTCAATAAATACGATTGATTGATTGATTGAACAGGATTCAGTACACCCCCTGGCAGTGGAAGCCTGCGCGAGCATCGCCCAGCTGCTGGGCCGGGAGGACTTGGAGGCGCACACTACGGCGGGCCGCAGAGGACGAGTCCTGGCGGGTTTGCTACGTGGTGGCCGATAAGCCCCACATGGGGCTCGCGCTCTCGGGGAGGAATTGAATTCCCAGCTTACAGATGAGGAAACTGAGGCCCAGGAACGTCAAGTGACCTACCCAAGCTGTGGGGTCCGAACCCATCATCATCAATCGTGTTTATTGAGCGTTTACTATGTGCAGAGCACTGTACCCAGCAGCTTTCCTCTGAGGTGGAGGGGTTCCCCCTCTCCACCCCCCCATCTTACCTCCTTCCCTTTCCCACAGCACCTGTATATATGTATATATATTTGTACATATTTATTACTCTATTTTACTTGTACATATCTATTCTATCTATTTTATTTTGTTAGTATGTTTGGTTTTGTTCTCTGTCTCCCCCTTTGAGACTGTGAGCCCACTGTTGGGTAGGGACTGTCTCCATATGTTGCTAACTTGTACTTCCCAAGCGCTTAGTACAGTGCTCTGCACACAGTAAGCGCTCAATAAATGCGATTGATGATGATGATGATGACAGGGTGATCAGGTTGTCCCACGGGGGGCTCACAGTCTTCATCCCCATTTTATAGATGTCTCATCATCATCATCATCATCATCAATCGTATTTATTGAGTGCTTACTGTGTGCAGAGCACTGTACTAAGCGCTTGGGAAGTACAAATTGGCAACGTATAGAGACAGTCCCTACCCAACAGTGGGCTCACAGTCTAAAAGGGGGAGACAGAGAACAAAACCAAACATACTAACAAAATAAAATAAATAGAATAGATATGTACAAGTAAAATAAATGGAGTAATAAATATGTACAAACATATACATATATACATATATATACATATACCTCCCCCTTTTAGACTGTGAGCCCACTATTGGGTAGGGACCGTCTCTGTATGTTGCCAACTTGTACTTCCCAAGCACGTAGTACAGTGCTCTGCACACAGCGCTCAATAAATACGATTGATGATGATTTACAGATGAGGTAACTGAGGCCCAGAGAAGTGAAGTGACTTGCCGAGAGTCACACAGCTGACAACTGGCAGAGCCGGGATTTGAACCCATGACCTCCGACTCCAAAGCCCGGGCTCTTTCCACCGAGCCACGCTGCTTCTCTCAATGATGTGCAGCTAGTTTTACTTCTGTTTGTTCTGACGACCTGACACCTGGCCACATGTTTGGTTTTGTTGTCTGTCTCCCCCTTCTAGACTGTAAGCCCTATGTCGCGTAGGTACTGTCTCTATATGTTGCCAACTTGGACTTCCCAAGTGCTTACTACAGTGCTCTGCACACAGTAAGCGCTCAATAAATACATTTGAGTGATTGAATGAGTGTCCCCCCCCCCCCCCCCCCCCCCAGACTGTGAGCCCGCTGTTGGGTAGGGACCGTCTCTGTATGTTGCCAACTTGGACTTCCCAAGCACTTACAACAGTGCTCTGCACACAGTAAGCGCTCAATAAATATGATTGAGTGATTGAATGAGGGTCCCCCCCTTCTAGACCGTGAGCCGGCCGTTGGGTCGGGGCCGTCTCTCTATGTTGCCAACTTGGACTTCCCAAGTGCTTACTGCAGTGCTCTGCATACAGAAAGCGCTCAATAAATACGATTGAATGAGTGCCCCCCCACACCTTCTAGACTGTGAGCCCGCTGTTGGGTCGGGACCGTCTCTGTATGTTGCCAACTTGGACTTCCCAAGCGCTTACAACAGTGCTCTGCACACAGTAAGCGCTCAATAAATACGATTGAATGATTGAATGAGTGCCCCCCCCCCCCCCCCCCCCTTCTAGACTGTGAGCCCGCTGTTGGGTAGGGACCGTCTCTATATGTTGCCAACTTGGACTTCCCCAGCGCTTAATACAGTGCCCTGCTCACAGTAAGCGCTCAATAAATACGATTGCATGAATGAATGAATTCCCTCCCTCCCTCCCTCATTCATTCATTTATTCAGGCAGCGAGGCCTAGAGGAAAGACTGTGAGGCCGCTGTTGGGTCGGGGCCAATGATGTGCATTTAGCTTTACTTCTGTTTGTTCTGACGACTTGACACCTGGCCACATGTTTGGTTTTGTTGTCTGTCTCCCCCTTCTAGACCGTGAGCCCGATGTCGCGTAGGGACCATCTCTATATGTTGCCAACTTGGACTTCGCAAGCGCTTACTGCAGTGCTGTGCACGCAGTAAGCGCGCAATAAATACGATTGAGTGAATGAATAAATGTCTCTCTCCCCCTTCTAGACCGTGAGCCTGCTGCTGGGTCGGGAATGTCTCTATATGTTGCCAACTTGGACTTCCCAAGCGCTTAGTACAGTGCTCTGCACACAGTAAGCGCTCAATAAATGCGATTGAATGAGTGAATGAATTCCCTCCCTCCCTCCCTCATTCATTCATTCATTCAGGCAGCATGGCCTAGAGGAAAGACCATGATGCCGCTGTTGGGTCGGGGCCAATAATGTGCATTTAGCTTTCCTTCTATTTGTTCTGACGACTTGACACCTGTCCACATGTTTTGTTTTGTTGTCTCTCTCCCCCTTCTAGACCCTGAGCTCGATGTTGCATAGGGACCGTCTCTATATGTTGCCAACTTGGACTTCCCAAGCACTTACTACAGTGCTCTGCACACAGTAAGCGCTCAATAAATACAATTGAGTGAATGAATGAATGTCTGTCTCTCCCTTCTAGACTGTGAGCCCGCTGTTGGGTCGGGGCCGTCTCTATATGTTGCCAATTTGGACTTCCCAAGCGCTTACTATTCATTCAGTTGTATTTATTGAGCACTTACTGTGTGCAGAGCACTGTACTAAGCGCTTGGGAAGTACAAGTTGGCAACATATAGAGACGGTCCCTACCCAACAGCGGGCTCGCGGTCTGGAAGGGGGAGACAGACAACAAAACAAAACATTCACAAAATAAAATAGAGTAAATACGTACAAATAAAATAAATAGAGTAATAAATACATACAAACATATATGCATATATACAGGTGGTGTAGGGAGGGGAAGGAGGTAAGGCTGGGGGGATGGGGAGGGGGAGGAGGGGGAGTGGAAGGTGGGGGCTCAGTCTGGGAAGGCCTCCTGGAGGAGGTGAGCTCTCAATAGGGCTTTGAAGGGAGGAAGAGAGCTAGCTTGGTGGATGTGCGGAGGGAGGGCATTCCGGGCCGGGGGTCGATGGCGGGACAGGTGAGAACGAGGCACGGTGAGAAGATTAGTGGCAGAGGAGCGGAGGGTGCGGGCTGGGCTGGAGAAGGAGAGAAGGGAGGTGAGGTAGGAGGAGGCGAGGTGATGGACAGCCTTGAAGCTGAGGTTGAGGAGTTTCTGCCTGATGCATAGGTTGATTGGCAGCCACTGGAGATTTTTGAGGAGGGGAGTAACATGCCCAGAGCGTTTCTGGACAAAGACGATCCGGGCAGTGGCGTGAAGTATGGATTGAAGTGCGGAGAAACAGTAGGATGGGAGATCATAGAGGAGGCTGATGCAGTAATCCAGACGGGATAGGATGAGAGATTGAACCAGCAGGGTAGCGGTTTGGATGGAGAGGAAAGGGCGGATGTTGGCGATGTTGTGGAGGTGAGACCGGCAGGTCTTGGTGACGGCTTGGATGTGAGGGGTGAACGGGAGAAAGGAGTCGAGGATGACACCAAGGTTCCGGACTTGTGAGACGGGAAGGATGGTAGTGCCATCAACAGTGATGGGAAAGTCAGGGAGAAGGCAGGGTTTGGGAGGGAAGACACGGAGTTCAGTCTTGGACATGTTGAGTCTGGATGGCGGGCAGACATCCAGATGGAGATGTCCTGAAGGCAGGAGGAGATGTGAGCCTGGAGGGAGGGAGAGAGAGCAGGGACAGAGATGTAGATCTGGGTGTCATCAGTGTAGAGATGATACTTGAAGCCATGGGAGCGAATGAGGTCACCAAGGGAGTGAGTGTAGATCGAGAACAGAAGGGGGACCGAGAACTGACCCTTGAGGAACCCCTACAGTAAGGGGATGGGAGGGGGAGGAGGAGTCTGCAAAAGAGACTGAGAATGAACGGCCAGAAAGATAAGAGGAGAACCAGGAGAGGACGGAGTCTGTGAAGCCAAGGTTGGATAGTGTATTGAGGAGAAGGGGGTGGTCCACATTTTCGAAAGCAGCTGAGAGGTCGAGGAGGATTAGGATAGAGTATGAGCCGTTGGATTTGGCAAACAGGAGGTCATTGGTGACTTTTGAGAGGGCAGTTTCCTTGGAATGTAGGGGACGAAAGCCAGATTGGAGGGGGTCGAGGAGAGAGTTGGTGTTGAGGAATTCGAGGTAGCACGTGTAGATGACTCAATCAATCAATCGTATTTATTGAGCGCTTACTGTGTGCAGAGCACTGTACTAAGCGCTTGGGAAGTACAAGCTGGCAACATATAGAGACAGTCCCTACCCAACAGTGGGCTCACAGTCTAGAAGGGGGAGACAGAGAACAAAACCAAACATACTAACAAAATAAAATAAATAGAATAGGTAGGTACAAGTAAAATAAGTAAATGAAGAGTAATAAATATGTACAAATATATATACATATTTGGGTCGGGGCCGTCTCTGTATGTTGCCCACTTGGACTTCCCAAGCGCTTACTACAGTGCTCTGCACAAAGTAAGCGCTCAGTAAATACGATTGAATGAATGAATGTCTGTCTCCCCCTTCTAGACTGTGAGCCCGCTGTTGGGTAGGGGCCGTCTCTATATGTTGCCAACTTGGACTTCCCAAGCACTTAGTACAGTGCTCTGCACACAGTAAGCACTCAATAAATATGATTGAGTGAATGAATGAATGTCTGTCTTCCCCCTTCTAGACTGTGAGCCTGCTGTTGGGTAGGGACCGTCTCTATATGTTGCCGACTTGTACTTCCCAAGCTTTCAGTACAGTGCTCTGCACACAGTAAACGCTCAACAAATACGATTGAATGAATGAATGAATAATCCCCGGCCCTAACTCCTGTCTGCTGGGTGACCTTGGGCGAGTCACTTCCCTGGTCCCCTTGTCTGGAAAATGGGGAGTGAGACTGGGAGCCCCACACAGGACAGGGACTGGGTCCAACCCAACTGGCTTGTATCTACCCTAGCGCCTAGTACAGTGCCTGGCGTACAGTAAGTGCTTAACCAATTCCATCATCAGTATTATTGTTATTTATTGAGAGCCCCATGCGAGACAGGGACTGGGTCCAGCCTGACTGGCTTGTATCTACCCCAGCGCTTAGTGCAGTGCTTGGCACATAGTAAGTGCTTAACCAATACCATCATCATCATTATTATTGTTATTAATTGGGAGCCCCACGCAGGTCAGGGACTCGGTCCAACCTGACCGGCTTATATCTACCCCAGCGCTTAGTGCAGTGCTTGGCACATAGTAAGTGCTTAACCAATACCATCATCATCATTATTATTGTTATTAATTGGGAGCCCCATGCAGGTCAGGGACTCGGTCCAACCTGATTGGCTTGTATCTACCCCAGCGCTTAGTGCGGTATCTGGCACGTAGTAAGTGCTTACACTATTATTGTTATTTATTGGGAGCCCCACGCGGAACAGGGATTGGGTCCAATCTGACTGGCTTGTATCTACCCCAGTACTTCCCAAGCGCTTAGTACAGTGCTCTGCACACAGTAAGCGCTCAATAAATATGATTGAATGAATGAATGAATGGCACATAGTAAATACTTAACACTATTATTGTTATTTATTGGGAGCCTCATGCGGGGCAGGGATTGGGTCCAACCCGACTGGCTTGTATCTACCCCAGCGCTTAGTGCAGTGTCTGGCACGTAGTAAGTGCTTAACCAATACCACCATCATCATTATTATTGTTATTACTATTATTGTTATTTATTGGGAGCCCTACGCGGGACAGGGACTGGGTCCAACCCGACTGGCTTGTATCTACCCCAGTGCTTAGTGCAGTGTCTGGCTCGTAGTAAGTGCTTAACCAATACCATCATCATCATTAGTATTGTTATTACTATTATTATTATTATTTATTGGGAGCCCCACGTGGGACAGGGAGTGGGGCCAACTCGACTTGGCTTGTATTTACCCCAGCGCCTAGTACAGTGCCTGGCACATAGTAAGTCCTTAACCAATACCATCATTGTTATTACTGTTATTACTATTATTATTATTTATTGGGATCCCCATGCGGGAGAGGGACTGGGTCCAACCCGACTGGCTTATGTAAACCCCAGCGCTTAGTGCAGTGCCTGGCACACAATAAGTGCTTAATCAGTACCATCATCATCATTATTATTGTTATTACTATTATTATTTATTGAGCGCTTACTGTGTGCAGAGCACTGGACTAAGCGCTTGGAAAGTACAAATAGGCAACATATAATAATAATAATGTTAAGCGCCTACTATGTGTATGTATGATGGTATTGGTTAAGCGCTTCCTATGTTATGAGCGCTGTTCTAAGTGCTGGGGTAGATACAAGGTGATCAGGTGGTCCCAAGTGGGGCTCACATCTTAATCCCCATTTTCCAGATGAAGTCACTGAGGCACAGAGAAGTCAAGCGACTTGCCCAAAATCACCCAGGTGATGAGTGGTGGAGCTGGGATTAGCACCCACGACTGTTCTAAACTCCGGGGTGAATACAAGGTGATTGGGTTGTCCCACCTGGGGCTCACAGGCTTCATCCCCGTTTTCCAGATGAGGTCACACAGCTGGCAAGGGGTGGAGGCAGGATTAGAACCCACGACCTCTGGCTCCCCAGCCCGGGCTCCTGCCACTGAGCCCCGCTGCTACTCCAATATAGAAACAACCCTGACCCAACGGCGGGCTCACAGTCTAGAAAGGGGAGACAGACAACAAAACAAGTAGACAGGCGTCAGTACCATCAAAATAGATAAACAGAATTATAGCTATATGCACATCATTAGTAAAATAGAGTAATGGAGATGTACAAATAAAATAGAGTAATAATTATGTACAATTATACACAAGTGCTGTGGGGAGGGGGGAGAAGGAGGAGGGAAGGAAAAGGGGGGGTGTTCAGTCTGGGCAGGCCTCCTGGAGGAGGTGAGCTCTCAGTAGGGCTTCGAAGGGAGGAAGAGAGGTGCGGCCGGGGCCGGTCCTGGCGGGTTGAACCCCATTGCGGGCAGTCAGGCAGGGGATGAGGCCGTGCCCAGCCCCCGGCCCCGTCCTTGGCCCTCCCCCCGTCGCTCGCCGCGTGTGGGAGCTGAAACAATCCCGGCCCCCCGCTCCTCGGGGCTCCCCCAACTCCCAGGACTCTACGAGACGCCCCTTCCCCCGAGCCGAGCCGGCGCCTCCAAATTGGAGGCCCCTGGGGGCCCGGCCGCCTGGGGCCTAGACAGAGGGGCGGGGGGGAGCAGCTGGGGAAAGTCTCCACCAGATGCCAGCCTGCCCCCCCGGGCCCGGAGAACCAGCCGGGCTCAGTGGAAAGAGCCCAGGCTTGGGAGTCAGAGGTCGTGGGTTCTCATCCCGGCTCCGCCACTTGTCTGCTCCATGTGACTTTGGGCAAGTCACTTCTCTGAGCCTCAGTTCCCTCATCTGTCAAATGGGGGTGAATCAATCAATCAATCAATCAATCAATCAATCGTATTTATTGAGTGCTTACTATGTGCAGAGCACTGTACTAAGCGCTTGGGAAGTACAAATTGGCATCACATAGAGACAGTCCCTACCCAACAGTGGGCTCACAGTCTAAAAGGGGGAGACAGACAACAGAACCAAACATACCAATAAAATAAAATAAGTAGGATAGAAATGTACAAGTAAAATAAATAAATAAATAAATAAATAAATAAATAGAGTAATAAATATGTACAACCATATATACATATATACAGGTGCTGTGGGGAAGGGAAGGAGGTAAGACGGGGGGATGGAGAGGGGGACGAGGGGGAGAGGAAAGAAGGGGCTCAGTCTGGGAAGGCCTCCTGGAGGAGGTGAGCTCTCAGCAGGGCCTTGAAGGGAGGAAGAGAGCTAGCTTGGCGGATGAGCAGAGGGAGGGCATTCCAGGCCCGGGGGATGACGTGGGCCGGGGGTCGATGGGGTGAACACTGTGAGCCCCATGTGGGACAACCTCATCACCTTGTATCCTCCCCAGCGCTTAGAACAGTGCCCTGCACATAGTAAGCACTTAACAAATGCCATTGTTATTATTCTTAAGAGCCCGGGCTTGGTAGTCCGAGGGTATGGGTTCTAATCCCGGCTCCACCTCTTGTCTGCTCCATGTGACTTTGGGCAAGTCGCTTCACTGCTTTGAGCCGCAGTTCCCTCACCTGTCAAATGGGCGTGAAGACTGTGAGCCCCACGTGGGACAACCTGGTCACCTTGTATCCCCCCCAGCGCTCAGAACAGTGCTTAGCACATAGTAAGCGCGTAACAAATGCCATCATTATTATTATTATCCATTCATTCATTCAGTCGTATTTATTGAGTACTTTCTGCAGAGCTCTGTACCAAGTGCTTGGGACGTACAAATCGGGGTGGGATCGCAGTCAGCCGCCTGCCCTCTGCCAGCTCTTGGGCCTTCCTTTCCTCCGCCCCACCGAGGGCAGGACCAGGCCTGGGGGCAGAGGGGCCGGGCCCAAGGCTCCCCCGCAACTAAGTGACGCCTCCTTGTTGGCCTGAGCCGGCCCCCCGTCCCTGCTGCGGGTGGGGGGAGCTCACTACGAGTCGGCGCCCCCCCAGCCGCCCTTGTCCCCTCGGCTCCAGATGGCCGCTCGGTTGGAGCCAAGCTACCAGCCGGGATTTCAGAAACCGTCTCAGTGGCCTTTTGGTTCAGGCCGAGGGCCTTTAATCCAGGGCCAAACCAGGCCCAGTAAGTGATGCGTTGAGGAGGAGCAACCAGCCATAGTTCAGAAAAAGAACAACAAGTGGTCACCAGTTTGGGGGCAAGGCCTTTAGGTGGTTCCCCCCAACCCCGGAAGCATATTTTACCTTCATTATTGGGTGTTGCTCAGTCCGAACACATTAGGAAATGCCCATTATTTGAAACGAACCCTTTGAGTGGCCAGTAGAAACAAAAATCCCACCCATGGTGGTTTTGTTTAACTCCAGAGCCTCTAAGCAGCTCAAACCGTAAGGCGAAAAGTCCGGACGGGAAGTTTTAAAATCACTTCTAAAGGGCAAAGTGAAGTGTACATCCGGGATGGTGTTCAGAACGAAGAAATCTAGGGCGAAGGAGGATCGTCATTCTCTGGTAAATGAATCCTCCAGGCTGCTTGAATTGGTGCAGTTTCTGAAAAACAAATGTGTTGGTGAAAAATAAACAGTAGAAAGCATTGCATAGTAAGTGTCCTTGTGATGCACTGCATGAGGTGCTTGGGCGGGTACAGAATAAAGAAGTTAAACAAAATATTTTAATTGTTTTACTTATATATATTAATATTACAGACTCAAATGTGAGACTTTTGTCTTTTTCCAGCACTTTGAACAGTGCTCAGCGTTTAAAACAGTGCTTGGCACATAGTAAGTGCTTAACAAATACCACCATCATCATCTTCACCTCCCCCTCCCCCCACCGACTGACAGTGAATGTAGTTGAGTATTTATTTTTTTAATAGTATTCGTTAAGCACTGTGCTAAGACTACGCTAAGTGCTGGTGTAGGTATCAGGTTGGACACAGCCCCTGTCCCACACAAGGCTTACAGTCCTTAATCCCCATTTTACAGATGAGCTAATTGAGGCACAGAGAATTTAAGTGACATGCCCAATGTCACACAGCAGACAAGTGGCAGAGCCAGGATTAGAAGCCAGGCTCTTCTGACCCCCAGGCTCTAACCACTAGGAAACACCTCTTCTCAGTGTGATGTATGATTGTATGTCATGGCTTGTTCTTACTAGTAATATTTTGGCCACTTATTTCCATCAAAATTTATTTTCATGTAATTTTGTCCACTTTATGGACAAAAAATTCATTTACCAAGATGCAGAAAACTACACATCTTGTCCTCTGCCATTTTTTTTCCAAGTGGTATTTGCTAAGAACTTACTATGTGCCAGGCACTGAACTAAGCACTGGGGTGGATACAAGCTAATCAGGTGGACACAGTCCATGTCTCACAGTCTTAATTCCCATTTTATAGATGAGGTAACTGAAGCACTGAGAAGTTGTGACTTGCCCAATATCGCATAGCAGACAAGTGGGAGAGCCAGAATTAGAATTTTCCACTGGGCCTCACTGCTTCGCTTTTTATGTAATGTCATCGTACGTCCATTGACTTTGTCCTTTTCTTCCAGTTTCTGGTTTCAGAACCCTTTCTTTTCAGCATATCCAAGAGGAAATGATAGACCCCAATTGAGAATTATGATCCAGAGTGTTTGAGGGGATATATCGTGCTAGAAAACCTTCTGATTACAGAGATATTATGCAACTGTTGTGTGTGCAGAATCTACTATTGCATGAATATTGCTGCACGTTTCTGTCTCCTGATTTGTTAAAGGGCTACAACATGACAACTTTTAAATAGAAGATGATGAGTTATTAAGTAGTCAATCTGTTTTTAATCAACTCTAGGAATGTGATTTTTTTGGGTCCTTATGAGATCACTCTTATTCTTGAAGGTCTCTAGTTTTTGTGAGATTGTTGGCCCCAAGATCCTGATTAATTTCATACAGGTCATCTAACAGTTTGTGTGACAGCCATTTTTAATCAGGGTCTAAATTGTTAGTGACGAGTGTGTGATTAAAGTTCTTATGGAGAGTGAATTGTTGCTTAGATATAAGTTAATGATATGGGGGGAAATCTATATAAGTTGGTGGTAAGCTAACTATTCAGAGAAATAAACTCCACCTGTTTTAATTACTTGATTTTTTTTTCTCCTAGGAAGTATTTGGTGATGCATCTCCAGGAAAACAAAAAGAAATCCAAGAAACAGATCCCACTTATGAAGAAAAAATGGTGTGTTATGTAGTCTCTGCTGATAATGACAGTCTACTATAGCTCAGTAAACTGTAGATTCCCATGTATCACTTGTGAAACACTGAATTACCAGGCCAGAGTATACTAGAATAATTCCTTCTGCCATGGGAAGCTAATAACAAGATTCTTTTGATATTTCTTGAAACCTGTTTGAACTGTTCCATATCCACATCCACTTATACCCAAGCCTGGTGTCGTCCTGTCCCACCCCCCCCACCCCAGAGTTTTTACATCTGTTTAAATGCGTAAGCAGTTTTGTTTTGTTCTTTTTCCTCACTAAAGAAACCCCACAAAACCCTTGGAATGAGATATGGGAAGTAGCCCCAGTACAGCTGCATGTAGACTGGAACTCTTTTCTGGTAGCAGGAGTTTATCTTTCAGGAACTTTTTGTAAAGGGCAGTTGTCACCAGAAGCAAAGGCTTGAGCCAAGCTCCACAGCCGGGTGAGACCTCCTCACTGGAGTCTAGAAATCTCAGCCGCTGCGTTTTTGAATTTAACTACGTGGGAATGCTCCGCAGTGTGAATGGGCAGTTCAATCAGAAGGGGCTGCTCATTCTGAGCCACAAGAACATATGAGGAATGATCCTAGAGCACTTTTTCCCCTTGTCTCTTTGCTTTCTTGGGCTTAAGTGTAGGTATGGAAGTAGCAACGTTTTTCATGTGCCTGCTCTATCTTGGAATGAAATAGGTACATCAGCACTGGACTGAAGGATCAGAATTATGGTGTTGGCAAATCCTCCTTTTCTGAAAGTTTTAGCTTCGTGGATTCTGCTCAGAACCACCAGAGTATTTAGGTGCTCATTTTTGCATCGTGGCATTCTGAGGCTATGGGAATAATAGAAGTAAGCAAAACAGAGCCTTTCCAGAAAGGTGTTTCTGCTTCCTAATCTGTGATAAATCTGGATGAAGTGTGATTTTCTTAAGACAAAAAGGAGTTGGGAGGCTCCAGTTTATTCTGGGCACACAGGTTACTGGACAGCCCCTCACACCACACTTTTAACATACTTTTAAAAGAAAGCAAACCATTTTTTGATTCGAAGAGAAGTGGCGTGGGTAAATGAGGAATGGGTGTTGAAAATATGGGAGGATGCTGGAAAATTAGGATAGAGAGGGGAGGGCAAGAAGATGGAGTTGACAGAAGCGGTTCGAAGATGGACAGACCCTGAAGAGGGAGGACGTCAACCATGGGTAATACTTTATCAGCAGGGAAGTCAGGGATGGAAGAAACAGAAAAACTTTAAAGCACCCTGAGATGCAAGATGCAGTTGAGTTTTGTGCTGTAAAGTTAGGCCTGTAAAATGCTCTCTGCCTTTCTCTTAACCTTGCATTAAGCCGTTTTATAGTCCTGGGTATAGGTTTTTTTAAACCTTTGTAATCTTTGATGAGTTCAGGAGTTTTGTCTATAATTGTAGTTATCATTGAGCATAAGTCCACCCCCTAGTAATTAAAAAGGAAGGGCCCAAAGAGCCTAGAAGAAATCTGTATTTACACGCCAAAGATGTTAGTTTGGTTACTGGACACTCCTGCAAAGGGCCAGGGATAAAACCGCCTCCCCTAGCTCCCCTGGTCTGTCTCTGGCTGCTCCTACCACTTGTCTGCCCCCATCAAACCCCTTCTCTCCCACCTCTCACGCCCCTTAGACTAGTTCCTACACTCAGGGCTGGGATTATGGAAATTCAGGCCTGGGGACTGATCCCCATGTGACCTACGACACACATGGCTTTGTACTCTCCGCTCTGTCGTGACGGCACACGCGATTCCCTCCGAGTTGCACCTCCACACCCGGACTGTCATTGTTCCCATCAAAATCCGCAGACCACAGCTCTCCCCAACTTGAAAACCTTTCCGCAAAAACAAACCAAAGCCCGTATCCCTGTTTCGTGATTTGAGGTAGCGGCCACGGTAGCAGTGGCATGAGTAGCGTGTTGGGAGGGAAAGGCCTTCCGGGCTGTTGATGGGAGCTGTGGCCCTCTGAGTTGAGTGGCTGCGAAGCAGGGGCACGTTTGCAGAGGTGGCGGTGGCTCAGAGGGCTGGAAAATAGCAGCAGCCCCAACAGCGTGCCAGGCCAAGGTGGGTGGTAGGAAGTGAAGGCAGGAAGCGGAAAGGTGGCTGTGGAAGCAGGTAGCAGCACCACCTGTGGCAATTCTTTTGAGGGACTTCTTTAAAACAACAGTGTAATACCTGGAATCCCATCGGGTCCTCGAGCCTAAGGCCTGGGACTTATACCACGTGAGCCCTTCTGTTAATCCGGCCCTGCCTACATTTTTGCCCTTCCCTTTTTCACCAGTTGTGAGCCCGTTGTTGGGTAGGGACCGTCTCTATATGTCGCCAACTTGTCCTTCCCAAGCGCTTAGTACAGTGCTCTGCACAGTAAGCGCTCAATAAATACGATTGAATGAATGAAAAGGTGAGAATTTGTTCATAGGAGAATGCTCCCGATAGCAGAACTTTTTTCTCCGTTTAGTGTAACATTTCTCAGCACTTTCATTGCCTTGACTCTTCCACCTCACTTTCCCCATCCCAAGGCCTCCCCTATCAATCTGATATAGCGTGGCTCAGCGGAAAGAGCGCGGGCTTGGGAGTCAGAGGTCATGGGTTCGAATCCCGCCTCCCCCATATGTCTGCTGTGTGACCTTGGGTAAGTCACTTCACTTCTCTGTGCCTCAGTTCCCTCATCTGTAAAATGGGGATTACGACTGTGAGCCCCACATGGGACAACCTCACCTCCTTGTGTTCATCCCAGCGTTTAGAACAGTGCTTTGCAGATAGTAAGCGCTTAACAAATACCAACATTATTATTATTGAGCACTTACTGTGTATTAAGCGCTTGGGAAAGTACAGTACAACCGTTGCTAGATGTGATTCCTGCCTGCAAGCAATCCTGCATGATCTACTTTCTCCCCTCAGCCGCCGCAAGAAAATCCAGGATTTTTCCCCCTTGGCATCACAGTAGATGACAAAATCTGGAAGGTAGGGAGGACTCAGAAGACCAGCTCCTTTGATTTGACTGGCCTATAGTTTGCTGCTGCTGCCAAATGGGTTCAAAGTTTTGTAGATTCAGTGTCTGGGGCCTGCCCCTCTAACTCTTCGCATTTCCTTCGAGAGTGCCAATCTACAGTTTGTGAAATCCTGACCTAGTAATATGGTAGCAGTAAAAAGAGATGGGAATGTAACTAAAGGAAGAGTGGATGTGATCCGTGTAAATTTTGTGGATCAAATTGAATTTTCGTAGATGTGTGTGAAAAAATTTACAAGACTGTCAGTGACCAAATAAGCAATTTTTCTTCGTGAATGGATTCTCTCGTAGCTGTAACTGTAAGCATCTATAGCTGCATGTTCTGACATAGTGAATCAGACTGAAAATGCAATATTCTTTTCAACCCACTAATTTACTATAATCTCTCCTGTTTTGATGTTGACTATTTTGGTTCTGAAGTATCTTTCGATATACCTTCCAGCAAACTGATCGAGCGAACAGATTTGAGTATCTGTTGAAGCAGACTGAGCTGTTTGCACATTTCATTCAGCCTGCTGCTCAAAAAACTCCCACGTCACCTCTGAAGATGAAACCGGGACGCCCCCGAATAAAGAAGGATGAAAAGCAGAATCTTCTGTCAGTTGGCGAGTAAGTAAGAGTTGAGACAGTTTAGAGTAAAACGTGGTATTTTTACTTTCAGGGTTAGGAAAAATTATATTCAGAGTGCTCAGCTAGAATTAAATATAAATTACATTTTTTGCTTGCCTTCATTTCCTTGTTTATTACAAATTATTGGCAAACTATTGCACTGCTTCTATTTCAAGTAGTCAGGTTGGCCAAAATCAATCAGTGGCATTTACTGAGCACTTACCTTGTGCAGAGCACTGTAGTGAGCCCTTAGGAGGGTACAATACCACAGAATTGGCAAACAAATTCCGTGCCCACAATGGGCTTAGTCTTGAGGATATTCAGAATGTTATGCTCTAGGAATTAACAGGACAACTGCATCTGTTGAAATATAATATTGTTGTTGGAAATCATAATATTAAAAATCTCTAGATAGATAAGAACAATTAAATAGAACTCTTTTTAGGCCCACGTTAATGTTGATTTTATAATTTTAAACTTGTCCAATTCTTTGGACACTGTAAGTCAAAATCTAAATGATTGCAGGAATGTCTTTGGACAGATGTGGAATAAGCCAAACTGCTTATAAACTATCATTTCAAAACACTTAATTTCTTTTAATTTTAAGCTACCGGCATCGTAGAACTGAACAAGAAGAAGATGAGGAGCTGTTAACTGAAAGTTCCAAGGCAACCAATGTGTGCACACGATTTGAAGATTCTCCATCATGTATGTTGGTTCCGAAATGGCTTTTTTTTCCCCCCCTTATGAGACTCTTTTGGGAAATGTTTCACTGGGTACCATCATGGTGTAGACTCCTCTATCTAAAAGGTTGATTGGTTTTTTTTTTTTGTTGTCGTAATCTGATTCTAAATACAGTTTTTTAAAACAGAATTTAATGAATGCTTTTTTTCAAATGTGGGGTAATGCTATCTAAAGAAATATTGCACGTAAATTTTATTTGACCCATTTAGAGCATTAGAATGGATGGCAAAGGAATAAGAATGCTCTTGGATGCTCATCATACCGGATAAGGAAATGGGTGGGTGAAAGCAGCCTCGGCAGCTTTTGGTATAGCAGCAGCATAAAGTGAGGTAGCATTCTCTGAATTAGAATTGTTCTTTCTTAAAGGCAGTTTGGAACCTGCAGTTTGTCAGTGATGTTGTGGTCTTTTAACTTGGTTGTGCTAAATTTTTCTTCCCGTGTGTTACTTCTAGATGTAAAGTGGGGTAAACTGAGAGATTATCAAGTACGAGGACTAAATTGGCTCATTTCTTTGTATGAGAATGGTATCAACGGGATCCTCGCAGATGAAATGGTATGTTCCCAACTGCAGCTGTTTGAAGGAAAACTTCAGCACTGTGGTCTGTGTACAGATGTTTCAGGGATAAATGTGAAATTCAGTTCGGGTTTTGTAGTGATCCTCAGTTGTGGGTAAATTCAGCTTTTGTCTCCCAAAACCAAATTTTTAAAACCTTTTTCACAGTGCTGCTTCACCAGTTGTGTAAATCAAACAATGAGTAGTATTTATTGAGCACTTACTGTGTACAGAGCATTGTACTGAGCGCTTGGGAGAATACAGTACACCAGAGTTGGTAGACGTTTTCCCGATCCACAACAAACTTTAGGGTCTTGCGGGTTAAGTCAGTTATGCACATTCCTTTTGCGACATTGATTAATTTTAGCAATATAATCAAATTGAGGGAATTCAAATGAAAAGCAGATTTGTTTTACTATAAAGGCCGAGAGTCTTAATCACCATACAGTCTAGAGTACTTATTCTGTTCACGGGTGCCATCGCACTATTCTCCACTTTTTCGCTGAAACTTTGTCCCTCTTGGTGCATGATGGATTTCGGCATGGACTGAGTAAGGTCTGAGAGAGAGCACTGCGAAGCTGGCTAGTAAGTAACCTCATGTTTTTGCCACACAGGAAAAATCTAGCGCTCAACCTCTTTTGCTCTAGGTCAAACTGAATCTCTCACGATGGGGTTTAGAGTGAAGGAGGGAGGCAGGCAAGAACTCCAGGTCCTAGGATAAAGGTCAGTCCTCAGCACTGGAAGCCAGAGAGAAGCTTTCCAAGTTACATTTACTTAGAGCATTTAATACCTAAGTAATAATAATAATAATGATAGCATTTATTAAGTGCTTACTATGTGCAAAGCACTGTTCTAAGCGCTGGGGAGGTTTACAAGGTGATCAGGTTGTCCCACGGTGTGGGGGCTCACAGTCTTCATCCCCATTTTACAGATGAGGTAACAGAGGCCCAGAGAAGTGAAGTGACTTGCCCAAAGTCACACAGCTGATAAGTGGTGAAGCCGGGATTAGAACCCATGACCTCTGACTCCAAAGCCCGGGCTCTTTCCACTGAGCCACGCTGCTTCTCTAACTGTATGGATTGACAGTTACATATTTTAATATGTCTTTAAGGATGCTAAACTGATTTTGGCCAATTTTCTTTTCCTGAGACCATGGGATTTTGAACTCTTGGGTCTTTAAGAAGTTTCTAACCCAACATTCAGTGTGAAAGCATACTCATTTTTGAAGATGATTTTTAATTACACCGTAGCTTTGATATAACACTTTTATTCTCCAAATGCTTTCACATTACCTACCTCATATTTGCCCTCCCAACCCCGAGAGGTAGGTAGAAGGGCAGGTATTGTTATCCCATTTTGCAGATGAGGAAACTGAGGTACAGAGAAATGAAATAACTTGCCCAAGGTCACACAGCAGGTTGGTGGCCGAGCTTCCAGATGGTTGCTCTCCCACTCCACCATTCTGCCTCTCTAAGTCGTCGGTTATTGCCTGGGAAAAAGTTGGATTTTGCTTTCAAATGTTCCCTGGCAAGAGTCCTTTTTGCACATTTTTAGAAACAGCATTGCCTAGTGGATAGAGCACTGGCCTGGAAGACAGAAGAAGGTCATGGGTTCTCACTCCAGCTCCACCACTTGTTTGCTGTGTGACCTTGGGCAAGTCACTTCACTTCTCTAGGCCTCAGTTACCTCATCTATAAAATGGGGATTGAGACTGAGCCCCACGTGGGACAGGAACTCTGTCCAACTGAATTTGCTTGTATCCACCCCAGCGCTTAGTACAGTGCCTGGCACGTAAGTGCTTAACGAACATGACAATTATCATCATTATTCTTCTTATTAATAATATTATCTGCATCCTTGATTGATTACAATGGCTGTGAAAATTAACTTTAATGAATGTTAAAAAGTTTTAATTATTTGAATGTTCTGCCTCAGCAATAAGCAATGTAATTTCTTCAGTTTATAATGAGGTGCTTGGAGCCTTAGCTAATTGGGATAACTGCTTAATTCAGGTCCCCCAAATGATCTTTTGTAGAGAACCAGAGGTTATGGTGCTCTGAATTCATTCAATCACATTTATTGAGTGCTTATTGTGTGCAGAGCACTGTACTAAGCACTTGGGAAGTACAAATCGGCAACATATAGAGACAGTCCCTACCCAACAACGGGCTCACAGTCTGAATGGATGGCAGACCCCGTTGCAGGAATTCTGTCCTTGCAGAAGTTTTAGTCCCATGATGTCTCAAGCTTATTTTAAGACCTATTTTTAAAACTCAGAGGGGTGGAGAAGCAGCATGGCCTAGGGAGAAGAGTATGGGCTTGTCAATAAGGGAACCTGGGTTTTAATCCCCATTCATCCATTTGCCTGCTCCGTGTTTACTTGGCTTTTCTGGACTTCAGTTTCCTCATCTATAAAATGGGGATTAAATTCCTGTTCTCCCTCTCCCATAAGACTGTGAGCCTTGCGTGATACAGGGTCAGTGTGTGACCTGATTATCCTGTTCCCACTTCAGAGCTTACTACAGTGCTTGGCACATAGTAAGCGCCTAGCAAATGCCACATTTACTATTGTTAGTAAATAGGCAGTCGTTCAATATTTTGGATGAATTTGATTTGGGCATCTTTTCAAATTTCTGGTTTTAGTTTTATAGTACTAGGATAGGCATTTCTTAAGACCAAATTAGGAATAGTAGTAATAATAATAATAGTAGTAATAATGGTTAGGCACGTACAAAGTGCTGAACACTATATTAACTCTTGGGGGTAGGTAATCAGGTTGGACAGAGTGTCTGTCCCATATGTGGCTCACAGTTGAAGTAGGAGGGAGAACTGGTATTTCATCTCCATTTTGCAAATGAGGAAACTGAGTTACAGAAGTTAAGAGACTTGCCCAAGGTCACGCAGAAGGCAGGCGGCAGAGCTGGGATTAGAATCTAGGCCCTTCGATTCCCAGGCCTGTGCTCTTCCCAGAAGGTCATGCCGCTTAGAAATCAGAATACATCCAACTTTATTATTTACCCTAATGAGGGGAATTGTTTATGTAAAAAAATATCTTGGCCGGTGTCACTGTTTGAGTTGCCGACTTGCTGATCTGATTGGGAGGCTACACAGCAGACAGAGTGGCCGAGCTGAGAGTTTAACCAAGGTCCCTTGATTCCCAGGCCGAGCTCTTTCAAGTAGGCACAGAGACACTCCAGCACACAAGGACTAAAGACAGACAGGGCCAATGACAGAAGACTGTAGGGCCACAGGAGGACAGTAGCAGAGATCAAAGGTATAAAGGAAGGCAGTTGTGTACAAAACCCCAACATTAGTGTGGTGTGGCCATTCCGGTATGAATTATTCAGAGTGGATGGTCTGGTTTTTTCCCTTTTTGGTGCCAAGCCTCCTCCCGCTGAGGCTTAGGAACGTGGCTGACTCACCTGATCTGAAATGTTGTTAGATCGGGCTTTGAACTGGCAAATTCATGGCGATGTGGGATCTGGGCTGCCCCTTATTAGTTGGGGGGGCTCTCGTAGTTGCCCGTGTGAAATCATGGACTTGGCTCTAAAGTGGCACTGGCCCAAGGCTCGGGCATGGGATTGGGCTTCAGGGGGTCAGTAGGTCACCAACAATGCCATCTGCTCTTACAGCAAGCTCAGCATGACTCCCAGAGCGGGTAATGGGTAGTGCTGAATGAGATCTGTCCGGGAATGGGTGGGAGAGGTGGCCCGCCGGCCCTGCTGCTCCATCCCTAGCCCAGGCATGTGACTTGTGGGCTTCCCACCGTCCTTGCCGACCAGCAGCTCTTGGCCCCCATCCCTGGGTCTTTGGAAGCAATCGGACCCTTCCTTAGTGGCCGGCTGCCCCCTTTACTCCCCATCCCTACAACACTAGTATGGTGCTTGGCACGCAATAAGCTTTCAGTAAATACGATTGATTGTTGTAGTGGCAGTGGGCCCTGCTTTCAATCCCCAGGTGTTCCAGTTTGAAAAAATGTGCACTTTCACCCTTCAGAGCAGTAGGGGGAAAACCAAAGGAGAAAGAATGAGAAGTACATAAATCTAAGCACCCAAGTACGTGAGCACAAACTGGTTATTCCTGCCAGTTTGTAAAGTGCATTCTATAATCGTGTTAGCATTTAGTTTCGACTACATTCTGACCTCTTTTTTTGCAAAAAATTACCGAGAAGCAGCAAACCTGATAATTCACTTCAGTCATCTACCCGCATTCTTTTTCTGAAAGTGCTAATGAGGTGTGAAATGTCTCAAAAGGAAAAAGTAAATGGGATGAATCCAGGTTCATAGAAAATTCATTAACTGGCTCATCAGGCTCTGGATAATTACGAACTGACTAAATTGTGATTTACCAGGATGTGTAATTTTTGTGTGCTTGGCTGTTTCCAGGGTCTGGGAAAGACACTTCAAACCATTTCTCTTCTTGGGTACATGAAACACTATAGAAATATTCCTGGCCCACATATGGTATTGGTTCCCAAGTCTACTCTACACAACTGGATGAATGAGTTCAAGAGATGGGTCCCAACACTTCGATCTGTTTGCTTGATTGGTGATAAAGAACAGAGAGTAAGTATTCAACATTTCTTAGGAGTAGCTTTGTATAAGAAGATACCCAATTTCTGAGAGAGACTATGACCCTCCTGGGACCCGGGAAGAATTATTTTAGATGTGGAAAGTTTCGATTTCATATATTAGGTGAAATATTAATGACCCCTTGTGAGGCTGTAGTGATAAGGGAAGGCTGGTAATTACAGAGTATATTAGTGATAAAAAAGAAAGGTTGTTACGACTGATTAGAGCCACTTACATTGCTTTAGGGTCTGGAAGGTGTCCTGTATTCTCCTTTGAAATCGTTCAGCTTGTTAAGGTACTTAATCCATGAAATACTGTAATGCTGAGGTCTTTTACTTTCTACTGAGTTAGTGCTAAACAAATGACTACTGTTGGGTGATTTACTTTCCCTTCATTTTGTTCTTGATTATATATAATAATATAGAAGCAGCGTGGCTCAATTGAAAGAGCATGGGCTTTGGAGTCAGATGTCGCAGGTTCAAATCCCGGCTCTGCCAATTGTCAGCTGTGTGACTTTGGGCAAGTCACTTAACTTCTCTGTGCCTCAGTTACCTCATCTGTAAAATGGGGATTAAGACTGTGAGACAACCTGTGGGACAACTTGATCACCTTGTAACCTCCCCAGCGCTTAGAACAGTGCTTTGCACATAGTAAGCGTTTGGTAATAAATGTCATCATTATTATTATAATGCATGTCCTGTTTCTGAAACGTAATATCCTTTACCGTTTTGCCATGCAGGCTGCCTTTGTCAGAGATGTCTTGTTACCAGGCGAATGGGATGTATGTGTAACATCATATGAAATGCTCATCAAAGAAAAGTCGGTGTTCAAAAAGTTTAACTGGCGGTATTTAGTCATAGATGAAGCCCACAGAATCAAAAATGAAAAATCTAAGGTAACGGCCGTAAGATGACTTTCTGATAGAGTTTGCTTAATTTTAAGTTTATCTTTAATTTTGAAGGGGTTACCAGTAAAATGTGGTGGATTCTAGTGAAACTGATTGCTTTTTCTCTTTCAGTTGTCAGAAATAGTGAGGGAATTCAAGACAACGAATCGACTGCTGTTGACAGGAACACCACTTCAGAACAACTTGCATGAGCTCTGGGCACTTCTCAACTTTCTGTTGCCAGATGTCTTTAACTCAGCTGATGTAAACTTTTTTTAAAATATTACTAATAATTTACATATTTAATGGTAGCTTCAGCCTTGGTGCTATTTTCATTTTTATCTAGAATTGGAAACTGGCATAAATAAGATATATATATATATGCACACACACATTTATTTACATCTCTGTTAATTTTGATTTCGTCTTGCCAGCTTGAAGTTTATGGGGCCAGGAAAGATCCATTTCAAACCAATGTATTTAGAGAATGCTTGTCAAAAACAGTATAATTGTTGATAAAATAGAAGATCAAATTTTGGGCTAATCATACATTTAATCTTTGATAGGATTGAACATTACATTTTAGAAATAGGTTTAAGAAACTTTTGTACATGCAGATATCTAAGCAATATCCACTCGTTTTCCCTCTATTTAAAATGAAGATGTCATTGCCTCATAGTTTTTTCCTTGAGATATTCCCATTTATCCTTCCTTCTTTTCCTACCCTTCTCTCCCATTCCCAATCACATTTATAGGTCAGTTCTTCAAGAAAAAGCTATGACTGTGATTTGGCATTTTTTTCCTATTTTCCTTGAACCCCAGATAATTCATTTTATTTTGGTTTTGTGTACTAATAGTTACATGGATACTTTGAAAGTGGAATATTGGGAATGCACTTATTTAGAGAAACATTCGGCTTTTAAACTGATATTTTTTCTTCAATTGAAGTTATAAACTTGGGAGTGGTGTTTGTTGTTCTGGAAGTGAATTCAGTGCGTTCAGAAGTGTTTACCTGCCTTTCTATAACTGCGCTAGACTAAGCTGTAGAAGGTAGGAGGGGTCAAGGAGTTGTTTTTCCCAGGCCTGCACTAATTAATTTTTATCATATTTTGACTTTAATGGTAGGTTACTTCAGGGGTGGACTTCTTAGGCAAACTTATCACCAAAGTATCTGGCTATAAGTTCACAAAACATTTGGTTTGAACTGTTACCCTAAATGATGCTCAGTTTTGCAGAGTTCACTTCCTAAAACCGAGGGTCATGCTTCTCTCGGTGCCCATAATTAGGTATGTGCCGTAATTGAGCTCAGAATTTTTTTTATCTGTTGGTTTAGGACTTTGATTCATGGTTTGATACAAATAACTGCCTCGGGGATCAAAAACTAGTTGAACGTCTTCATATGGTAAGTAGACAGTTTTCATTTTGGAATAGTACTCCACTCAATTAACTAATGAAAATTGCACAATTTTCTGTTGGCTGCTGATAAAGTGGGAATTCTCTAAAGCTGTCATAGACATTGTTTCCATGAACGTTTGCAAAAGATGTTTCCTACCTACAAATAGTTTATATGGTAATGAGGACAGAAATAGAAATATTTGCTTCCCAGGTCTCCATACCCAGGTCTCCCAGGTGCCTTGTTGATCTGAACTGTCCCAGGAGTCAGAGGCCACTCTGTCTCTAGGTTCTAGAATTGTTTTTCTTCTGCGAGGGTAGTTAAGAGGATTTGTTGTTGGCAAACAGATTTAAGTTCATCATATTATCTGCTGAAAAGTAGTTATTAATTTGCATGAGCCAACATTTTAGTGTTGGGAAAAAAAAGCTATACTCTGTTGAAGGAAGATTACGTACTTAGAAATGTTTGGTAACTTAGATTAAATCAATTTTGACACACATAGTTTTCTTTCATGTTTGAAGATGACACCAAGTGATGATTAAGTTCACCTTTGGGTCGGTGGATGGGTGGCCAAAGGGATAAGATAGGTACCCACAGCCCTGACCACAGTTTGTATGCCCAAAGACTTGTCATGTTATATTTGTTGTTTGCAGTGTCTGGTGCTGTTTACACTTTTTGCTTTTTTGCCCCCCAATCCATACGTATTTTATGCTTGAAGAGAGAAGCCCTTTTATTGTTGGCAATGTCCATACTGGTCAGTCTACATCAGTTGACTAATTTTCAGCTGATATACAGCATTATCTTAGGCTTTTTTTTTCCACACCTATATCCTTAAAATGTTTCCTCTCCCTTGCTTTTGGTTTCCAATTTCAAACTCCAGGATTCACTGTTGTTTGCATATTGTCTAGTCTTCATGCATATCCCATTCAGTGCAGCTGTGTTGATGTAACACTTAGGAGATAACCCTGTTCTAGCATTTCATTTTTGTGCTCTTGTCCTGGCATTTGATGTTGAGTATCGCCCATAACTGATAATGATGGAAGTGCTCAGAGAAGTAGATACGGCATCTGGGGGAGCCCTGGTCTCAAAGGCATAGAGATGGTCGGAGAGCACTACAGCTTTGGAAATCTTTAGTTTTGCTCTGGAGCCTGATAAACCACTGCTACCGCACTCTGATAGTCCCTAAAGGGTGTGCTGGCCTTATTGATTCGGTTTTCTTTTATTGTATTGTTTGTCAAGAGTGCTACCCAGGTAGGGGAATTATGGTCTGTGTTGCCAGTGTGCATTTTTGTGTGTATTTGCACCTTCCCTGGTTGAGCCAGATAAATGACCAAAGTTTTTTTCAGACTTACCGTCAGCCCCATAGTGCCTGGTAAAACTTGGTGAAGTGATTTATGTTAATTTGTGTGTCCACTTCAGTGTTTGCAAATAAAATATAAGCAGACCAGACCAGACCCAATCGCTGTTCCACATGAGGCTCACAGGCTAAAAGGGATGGGATCCTGATTTTTATATTCTGTCTTGATCTGTATATCACGGTGCAGCCTCATTTTTGTCAATTGTGAGGTGCACTTACTGTCGTAATCATTTTGTTGCAAGTAGATTCTATTTTTAAGTCATTTGCCCTAAGCCAATCCCCTGGTCCTGCCCAGTGTCTCGATGGCTGCCCGGTACACAGAATCGGGGAGGAAAGCACATTTGTTGCTCATATTCGGGACTGTGGTTTGAATTTCATCTTCCAACAGAGCGGCTCTGATATTGTAGCCCAGAAATGAATTCGGACCGGTAAAGGGAACAGATCTCTTCTAAGCATTTCAATTCTTATTTTAGGTTTTGCGGCCATTCCTCCTCCGAAGAATTAAGGCTGATGTGGAAAAGAGTTTACCTCCAAAGAAGGAAGTTAAAATTTATGTTGGTCTCAGTAAAATGCAAAGAGAATGGTAAGTGATCAAAATGGCCTTTTTCCTTTGTCCTTCCCAAACTGCAAGAGAAACTTGATCTCTGCCAACGACCGGGTGTTTGGCAAGGTGAGAGGTGGTGAGACAATGAAAGACTTAAGCAGTAAGAACTCCTGGCCCTTGCCCAGTGAGTTAACATTTCTCACATACTGGTGTGCCAATTTCCAGGCCATAAACACACACACACTACAATTTTTCTACCATTTTGGGGATTGTGCCCTTTCAGATGTCACTCATGTCACCCTGTCTTATCTCTTATTGGCATTACCTGCTTCATATGATTGCTTACAATGGGTAAAGCCCTGGGGTGATTCCATGCAGGTGAGAAGACAGGGTCCTTCTGGGTCTTTATTATCCCGGGCCTACCACCACTCTGCATATTCTGATCACATCTGTGCACTGGATCATAATGTAAAAGGAAGAATGGTGTCGTGGCAGTAAAAATGATGCTGAATTTTGGTCTGGGTAGGACAGGTGGCAGCAGTTGAGCTATGGCCACAGCTAATACCTTAGGCTTGGCATTTGTCCTTTTTCTTCTTTGGACTTGCAATGTCAACCATAAAAATTTGCCATCTCTGAGTGCACAAAATTATAACTACAGTCAAATTGCCATTTGCAGGAGTCAAACATTTAATGTTTGTAAAAATGTTCCTTTGAGTTTTTTGCTTCAGAAACTACTGTAAACAAACCGTAGAGTAGGGCTCCAACATTTTAAATGGAACTTGCTTGGGTAATTTGCCGGTTTTCCCGATACGTAACACAGAGTGTCTTTCCTGATTTCAAGGCACTTGACAAATAGCTTTTCAAGCAGTGAACATCAAGGTAAACAGTTCATATTAGATGGGAGAGTTGGGACAGCAGGGATAAGAACAAGGGAGGAGCAAACAAAGATAAAACTGTTATTGTTTAATGAATTCATTCTCATAATTCAGAACACAATAATTTTTAGAGCGCAAAACTATTTTGCATTTTAGCCACCATGTAGATTTAGAATTATAGTTTAATTTTAATGTAAAATTTCCTGACCTCATGGTAAGAATTGGCTGCTTTCTTCTTTTGTTTCGTTGTTCACAGAAAATGGTGTGGTAATTTTGACAAAAAGAGGAGGCAGAGATTCGAGAGGAGATGAAGAAAAGTTGAGGGTGGAGTTTATTGTTCAGTTATAACTTCTACCCACCACCTAAGCCTCTTGAGTAAAAAATATTTTCCCTTCCCTAGGTACACAAGAATCCTGATGAAGGACATAGACATATTAAACTCTGCAGGAAAAATGGACAAAATGAGGCTGTTGAACATTCTTATGCAATTGCGGAAGTGCTGCAATCATCCATACCTCTTTGATGGAGCGGAACCTGGTCCTCCTTACACAACAGATATGCATCTAGTTACTAATAGTGGAAAAATGGTGGTACTAGATAAACTGCTTCCTAAATTGAAAGAGCAAGGTATGCATTAAATGTGTCAAAACAGGGGATTGGCAAAAACTGTTAAAGCTCTCAAAATTTGGCTATGATTTTCAACTTCAAAATTTTTCCATTTTTTGCTACACTTAAGTTTTTAAAATACGGAAACTTTTTAAAAAGGCAATGGCTTTAGATAAGCCGATTGTTCTAGAGAAGCAGTATGACTTAGAAGAAAGAGCACACTTCCCCAGGACTCCGAGGATCTGGGTTCTAATCCTGGCTTTCCCATGTGCCTTCTCTGTGATCTTTGGCAAGTCCCATAGGTTTTCTGTGCCTTAGTTTCCTCATCTTTAAAATAGGAGTCAATATCTCTTCTCTCTCCTACTTCGCCTGGGACAGGGAGCACGTGTGATCTGATTACCTTGCTTCTGTCCCAGTACTAAGAAATGGTTGGCACATAATAAGTGCTTAACAAATACCGTTATTATTAGTATTAGTGTAGCAAATTTTCTTCTTTAGTCACCTGGATTTCTGGTGACTTATTGAAAGACACTGTAGTGCACTTTATTCTGTGCCTCTTGGAGCTGATTTGAACGTCCCTTGTGTTGCTGTGAGACCAGCATGTGGATGCCTTTCCCATAATTACTAATTGGGTTGACAACAATTTGAAAAACACTGTTTTAAAGAGATGTTGTCAGGTCTTCCTCCTGTTTCTTTACATCTGTCCATCTACCGCTCTACAGTCTTCTTTGCAAAATTTTTAAAATGGCAGCAACCCACTGTATATTTGGAAAGCTTAATACTTGGAATATGCACACAATCTTTAGTTAAACATGACATAATTCTTGTTTTGAGAGACTATAATCACACAGTATTTCTGTTCAGTCTTTGCATGCTGGGTTCCACATAACATTTTATATAAGGTTACTCAAGGTATTGATTTTTAAAACACAGGTTGTGGTAACACATTCTAGGTACAGTTTTGCCGTTTGCCTATTTTTGTCATTCGTTGTTGCAGAATTGAAGAGTACAAATTTATAATGGCTTTATAATTCGTCATTTTTTAATGTTAAGGTATTTGTGGCTGTTATCTTTTAAGATTAATCATCCAGAGAAGCAGCATGGCTCAGTGGAAAGAGCCCGGGATTTGGAGTTAGAGGTCATGGGTTCAAATCCCGGCTCCGCCAATTGTCAGCTGTGTGACTTCGAGCAAGTCACTTAACTTCTCTGTGCCTCAGTTACCTCATCTGTAACATGGGGATTAAGACTGTGAGCCCCCCGTGGGACAACCTGATCACCTTGTAACCTCCCCAATGCTTAGAACAGTGGTTTGCACATAGTAAGTGCTTAATAAATGCCATCATTATTATTATTATTACATCAGGTTTCCACATTAGGAAACAGCTGTGAGAGGTTAAGTATTGGCATTAAAATATCAGAATTTTTGATAAATAATTTCTATTTATTATCAATGAAAAATATTTTAATAGAGAAATTTCATGATGGGAGAGAGCAAAATGTTCTCTCTGTCCAAATATTTTAGTAGTCTTGCTAATGTATTTTGAAACCTAAAACTTTCATGACAGAATGCTGCTCTGTGTGGTTATTGAACTTTCCAAAATTTCATGTTAAAGATATTCAGTAGTTAGAGATGCTTATTAATGACAACCCTTATTAGTCTTATACATTTTTAAGTAGTTTTTAAGGTTTTAGTAAAGATTTTACTACTTTGAGATGCCTGATATTGCAATCTTCTAATCTCTACAGACTCACGAGTACTGATTTTCAGTCAGATGACAAGAGTTTTAGATATTTTGGAAGATTACTGCATGTGGAGAAATTATGAGTACTGCAGGTTGGATGGGCAGACACCTCATGATGAGAGACAAGTGAGTTAATTTATCATCAGTCATCCAGTAGTATTTATTGAGTTCTTACCGTGTGGAAAGCACTGCACTAAGTCCTTGGGAGTGTGCAGTAAAGTTAGTGGACACAATCCCTACCCTCAAGGAGTTTGCAATTTAGTGAGAGAGACAGGCACTAAAAATAGCATGTAAGGGAAGCAAGAGAGTATAAGTATAATCAATCAATTAATCAATGATATTTATTTTATTGAGTGCTTACGGTCTGGACCACTGTCTTAAGTGCTTGGGGAAGTACAATACATCAGAGCTGGTAGACAAGTTCCCTATCCACAAGAAGCTTACAGTTGAGAGGGGGAGACAGCTTTGCTTAAGGTTACAGATCCAAGTGGGAGAGGAAATCAGAGAAAAAGGGCTTAATTGGGGAAGGCCACTTGGAGGAGATATGATTTTAATAAGGCTTTGAAAGTAGAGTGGTGGTTTGTCATATATGGGAGGGGAGGGAGTTCCAGGTCATGTCAGAGATGGGCAAGGGGTCAGCGGCATGGGAGATGAGACGGAGGCATAGTGAGCAACCAGGTGCTAGAGGCGCAGAGTTTACCGCCTGGATTGTAGTCGGAAATCAGCGAGGTAAGGTGGGAGGGGATGAGCGAATGGAGTGCTTTAAAGCCGAAGGTAAAGGCGATTCTGTTCGATATAGAGGTGGATGGAAAACCACTGGAAGTTTTTTGAGTGAAGAGATGTGGACTGAGTTTTTTTGTTTTGTTTTGTTTTTTTAAAAAAATGATATGGGCTCCAGAGTCAAGTGTGGCCTAGAGTGGGGAGAGAAGGAGAGCTCTCTTCCTCCCTTCAAAGCCCTACTGAGAGCTCACCTCCTCCAAGAGGCCTTCCCAGACTGAGCCCCATTTTTCCTCTCCTCCTCCCCCTCCCCCCTGCCCAACCTCCTTCCCCTCCCCACAGCACCTGTATATATGTTTGTACAGATTTATTACTCTATTTTACTTGTACATATTTACTATTCTATTTATTGTGTTAATGATGTGCATCCAGCTTTACTTCTGTTTATTCTGATGACTTGACACCTGTCCACATGTTTTGTCTTGTTGTCTGTCTCCCCCTTCTAGACTGTGAGCCGGTTATTGGGTAGGGGCCATCTCTATATGTTGCCAACTTGTACTTCCCAAGTGCTTAGTACAGTGCTCTGCACACAGTAAGCGCTCAATAAATACGAATGAATGAATGAATGAATGAATGAGAGGTCAGTGAGAATATGTAAGAATGTATACGTAAGTGTTATAGGGATGCTGTGAGAAAGGAGGGTGGTTGATGTCATACACAATAATGTTTTGACTCTTTGCTTCTGTTTCTACAGGACTCCATCAATGCATACAATGAACCAAACAGCTCCAAATTTGTATTTATGCTGAGCACACGTGCCGGGGGTCTTGGAATCAATCTTGCTACTGCTGATGTTGTAATTTTATATGACTCTGACTGGAATCCACAAGTAGATCTTCAGGCTATGGTAGGAGATTACAAATCAGTTCTATAAGCCCTATTTACGAAAGCATTTACTCTTAGTAAGTGCCTAAAGAAGGCCCACCGCAGGTCTGAGTAGCCAGTTGGGGTGGCTGTGGGGATGAATTGTGACCAGATGACCAGCTGACCTGATCCATAGAGAAAGGATATGTCTTGGGGCCCCAGCCTCTTATTTCCCATGTATATTATTGGCAGCAGTCTCAAGGATTTAAATAGAACAGATTCATTTGTTCCTACTGTGGAGGCCACAATTATTATATGATACAAAACTACCCAGAATGCAGTCCAACCCATGCTTTGTTTTGGTGCCTCTTCTAGAGTTCCCCTAAAGGGAAGCAGATCAAACCTTGCTGAGATCCATTTTTAAAAAAAATCCTTTTTGTCCTAAAATATACTAAGGATTAGAGAACCATTTTTCCAGAATTAGGGAACTGAATCAACTTTTGCTGTCTTAAGTGTGTTTGATGTATGAAAGAGGTGCTTAAGGTCTGAGCTTGGGGTTCCAGCCTTTATCCCACTAGGAAGACCCTCAATAAAGAGGAGTTGTTCCTTGTTGGCTCTCAATACCAGTAGATGTGCTGGGGAGCTGCCACCTGGGAATGGAGGAATGAGTGGAGATTATTTATTTTGGGGAAAGCTGAGAACAACTATACTAAGAATTTTGCCTTTGCAGTCTTTTTTATATAACAATGAGCCACTGAGCAGATACTGATAATTTTGTGGACCTGTGGAGCTGTGGAACCAATCACGAGTAGGATGTGATTAATTTATCAGGGCTCTGTGCTTGAGCTCCTCTCCTTCCTTTGTCTGCCCATAGTTCTGGCTGGAGTTTTGGATTGCAACTGAAAGTTTTGGGACGTGAAGCCACCACTGAAATATCTTGTATTTGTTGTTGTTAAAGTTTACTAAGTGGAAAATTAAATTTACTGTATACTCATAACTAGAGGGAGTAAATGATTTTGTTGCAAGACCTGAGAGTGCATTTTGCTTTAGTTTTTTTAAGCTAAGGAAATTTAGAGACTGCTTTGGAAAAAAAGAAAGTACTTTATCTTCCAGGAATATTGTGAGAATGACCTGAGATAACATGCTCCCACCAATCCAAAATATTTACTTCTCTGGTGTGCTAAATGGTATCCTAGTAAAGTGAAAGAGTGTGCTCTTTCCAAGTGTCTTATTACCAAAGGAATGGGCATTGGAGACAATGTAATTGACTCTCCTCAAAAGAAATGTACTCTACAGAGTACAGTTAATTTTTTTTTCAATTTACCAAGGATCTCAGAAAATCTAGCTGGAAGCTTTCGTTTGTGTAGCTTCAGTGTGAAGGTAAACTGGTTGATCAGGTTAAAGCAACGTCAACTTCTTGATCAGAAATGAAGCAATTTTTTAATGATTTTTCATTAATTGAAGTCTTACAGCTAACATTTTCACTGTAGTTGAAATACTATTTAAAAATAGTTCAATTTTGGGAATAAGAAAACCCATTATTCAAGCTGGTGATGAATATATTGAAAATATTTTTTTTACTGCCAAAGAGTGCATTAAACAAGTTGAGAAAATCAGTGCTCCAAATATAGTAGTAGCCATAGCTTGTATTCTTTCTTTGTTGCATTTATAATTTAGTTACAAATAAATAGGGAACCATAGGTCTTTCGTTCTTTTTTGGGGGGTGGGGTGGGGGGAATTTCAGTACACAAATTAATATCTTCAACAGGAGTTGGATTTGAAAAATGGTTGGGGAACTCCAGATGATTTTTATTAGAATTAGCAGCTTTGGGAAATTGTTTGGAGGCAGAGGAGTTTGACATAAATGGCTAGCATGAAGCCACTATTGATTACTTAGGGTAGGGCTTATCTGTGGATTTAATTGACCTGAGCTTTCCCTTTCTCCATCTGAACAGATAATTGAGCATTGTCTTTGTTGAGTAATAAAGATACAGGGTAGACATCTAAAGTTTATGCTTGAATTGGTTTTTAAAAAATACCCCCTTTGATTTGAAAAAAATTGGGAACTTGTATTTTATGAGTGATTCAAGTAGATGCAGAGAAAGACTTTAAAAAGTCTAATAAAATTATGCCATTTTGAAAGGATCAGTTATTAAGAACTTGAAATTAACTTTTTAAGAGGGAAAATTATTGGCATTCAGATAGCACCGCTTGAAGTTACTCTTGCCAGAATGCAACTTTTTAGTGTTTTGGACACAACTCCAGTGTCACAGTGTGTCTGTGAATTGGCCATAAGCATATCAGTCGCATTGGTCTCTTAATCAGAAGCATCACTTTCAGTAGCATTGCATAGAAAACTAATTGTTACACCATATGTTTACTGGAAACAGTGAACTTTAATCAGTTACAAATTAGTTTCCTGTTACTGGTGCTGGAGACATAATACAAGCCAGCTTAAATAGGTTTTAGAGGCTGAAGCCTCTTTCTTACTGTTTCAGCAGTTTCTGAACTATTTTTCCCTTAGTCCCATGTTTATGTGGGGAGACAATGGTTGCACAGAAACAACTTCTTAGCTTTCCTAAGGTTTTTCAAGAATGCAATTCTGGCATTGTAACAGGAATACTTATATATGAAATGTGAGAACGCCTGTAGATTATTTTATATATTTCTTAGTCTGATTATTCCTATAGGCCATTTTATACTGTTGTCTGGCACTTGTATAATAGCCGATCAGAATTAAAACATCATCTTTAAGTTTGTCATCACACACGATGCTCACATACATTTGTTTGTCTAGGATCGGGCACATAGAATTGGACAAACCAAGACTGTTAGAGTATTCAGATTTATCACCGACAACACAGTGGAGGAAAGAATAGTAGAGCGTGCTGAGATGAAACTCAGATTGGATTCAATAGTTATTCAACAAGGTATGTAATGAAACATTAAAAAATAATTCTTTCCCTTTGCTTCTTGGATAAGAAGCAAATACATCTTGGATAAGATGTATTTAGCAGGTTTTGGAGTTTCGGTGGGTTTTTTTGTTTTTTGTTTTGTTTTTCATTTTTGGATCATTTGTTGTTCTAACCAAGTCAGTCATGTTTATCTAGTATGATTAAAAGCAAGTGCCCATGTTTCCCGATGATCTGAATTTGGAGCAAGTCTGTTAACTTTCTGTAGTTGTACTCTGAAGTGTTTCATTCCATAAAATTATCACTTTTAATTTTAATTTTCTGAACCGTCATATTTGCTCTACCATATTACTTGCTAATGGTAAAACAGTCGGTGGTATTTTATTGCGAGCATACTATGTGCAGAACACTGTACTAAACACTTGGCAAAATGAATATACTTGGTAGAGTGATCCCCGCCCACAGGAAGCTTATAGTCTACAGGGGAGACAGACATTAAAATAAATCACAGGTAGGGGAAATAAGAGTGAAGATATGTATATAAATGTTGTGGGGCTGAAGGAAGGCAGCCACTTGTACACTACGAAACAGAGTGGGTACAGCAAACATTGTTCCTTTGGGTTCTGAAAGAAGTTTTCAAATCCAGAATTGTTTGAAGGGAGAAGTCTTCCCCTCCTTTTCTCCCCCCCTGAAAAAAATGCACCCATTTTCTCTAAAACAAAATTTCCTTAAAAGAAGCTCTGAACTAAATAAGATTAACTTGCCTAGAAAGGTAGTTTTCAAATCATTAAAAAGATCAAGTGGGACCTGGATTTTCTAGTTCATTTTCTAGCTCATGGTATTCCCCGTCATTTTTCCTAATTGAGCTAGAAAATAAAATGAATGCCACAAACCTCAAAATCTGAAGGTAGGTAAATTATGGGTCTTCACTGTGCCACTTGACTGGAACAGAACTGTAGATTTAGAGATCATCCTTCCAGGACGAGCTTGTCAATAAAGTGTGGCTTGTGTTGGAAGAAATGCTTGGGCACATGTGGGTGATGATGGGCATAGTCAGTAATAAAACAAGAGTTTTCCTTTGTGAGTATTTTGTGCAAGAATGCAACTCCTTCTTCACAGGAGAATGGTAGTATTTATTGTGCCCCCTTATTGGTTTTAATTTACAAATTCTCAAACATCAGACCAGTTTGTTTAATAATGTCTAGGAGTAGAGGGCTAAGGTTGAAGCTCTTCTCCAGGAGTGATTGACCAAAGAATTAAAATTGAGCGTGCTTTTTATTGATTTCTAGATTTTACTACTCTATTGCTGACTAATAATTAGTTTTGTAGTCTTCCCCCATTTCTTCCCCCCAGTATGCATTTAATAAGTATTATAACACAGGGAAAGGGTCTGGTGAAAAATGTGCTTGAAAGTAGGTCCCATTTGGGAGATGGTGTTAGTGAGCAGCATGATGTAGTGGATGGAGCACAGGCCTGGGAATCAGGGTCATGGGTTCTACTTGTCTGATGTGTGACCTTGGGCAAGTCACTTCACTTCTCTGTGTCTCAGTTGCCTCATCTGTAAAATGGGAATTGAGACTGTGAGGCCCAGGTGGGACGGGCAGTGCATCCAACCTGATTTCCTTGTATCCACCCCAGGACTTGGTACAGCGCTTGGCACATAGTAAGCACTTAACAAATACCACAGTTATTATTAAATGTTTTTATATGAAAATGTAGGACAGTACCAGATGACTTTTTTAAAAAGAAACACGTAGTTTTTGGTGTCAAACTTTTCCTTTCTCATTTTCTCTAAATTCTACCATATGCTGTTCCCAGGAAGGCTAGTGGATCAAAATCTGAATAAAATTGGGAAAGACGAAATGCTGCAAATGATTCGGCATGGTGCAACACATGTGTTTGCTTCAAAAGAAAGTGAGATTACTGACGAGGATATCGACGGTATCTTGGAAAGAGGTGCAAAGAAGGTGAGGTCCAAACTGATTTCAGGTTTCGCAAACTCTTATAGCTAACCGAATAGCCCATTTCTCTGCTTCTCTGGGCAGAGAAAGGTGCACCCCAGTCATCCCCACTGAATGGATATATTGTCAAGTCAGGGTTAGATCTCCTTTCTAGATGTTCTCTTCCGCTCCCAGGGTTTTGGGGACAGCAGTCTTGATTATTTTTGAGGCTAGTTCAGCACGCTGAGGCTTAGAGGGAGGTAATGGAGGGGCATTGGGGCATAACCATGATGGCATTTATTAAGCACTTTGTGCAAAGCACTGTCTAAGCGCTGAAGGAGGGTACAAGGTGATCAGGTTGTCCCATGGGGGCTCACAGTCTTCATCCCCATTTTACAGATGAGGTAACAGGCACAGAGAAGTTAAGTGACTTGCCCAAAGTCACACAGCCGACAATTGGCGGAGCCGGGATTTGAACCCATGACCTCTGACTCCAAAGCCTGGGCTCTTTCCACTGAGCCACGCTGCTTCTCACATAAGGAGGGTGGAGGGTAGTGAATAAAGCAGAAAAGGCTACTTTTGAAGCCAAAATTGTGGTCAGGTGTAGGATGGGCTGTATGAGTGATGCAAAAGAGATTGAGGCACAAAGGGGGAGACTGTATGGTGGAATAGCAGGGGCATGGGTACAAAATGAACACAACATGCTTATTTCATGGCAAATATTTTGAAACAGACATATCTGACATTGTTCTGATCACATCTTTTTTCAGACCGCAGAAATGAATGAAAAGCTCTCCAAGATGGGTGAAAGCTCACTCAGAAACTTTACAATGGATACAGAATCCAGTGTTTATAACTTCGAAGGAGAGGACTACAGAGAAAAGCAAAAGGTAGTACCTAAAGTTTAGCTGAATGAAGATTTAATATGGATATCAGCACCATGATGAGTACTTTTTGGAATGCAAACATTTTGCAGCTTTCTCTACAAAACCATGTACCTGTTAAATTTACTGTAATTTAGCTTGGAAACTTTGAAAATTTCCTCCAGGTTTATATATATACTCACAAATGTATATTGCATATCCCATTGTAATAGGTGTATGTCATGGTTTGCAGTTAACTCCATCATCTAAAGGATGTGGAGTTAACATGAGTAATTGAAATCCTCTGGTAATTTACAAACTTTTATCCAATAATTATAAAGACCTCACTTCCCTAAACCTTTTATCAGTGCTGCTGGCTAGGAGCAAACGTAACTGCCTTGGGCTTCATTTTGTTTCTCTCTACTTTGCTGTATCATTTGGCAGAAGAGCTGATGAACAGTGAAATGTGCAGAAAGCAGAACTGAGCAGCAAAGGATGGATAATCCATAGAGTGTTTAACTGAGACTTGATTTTTCAAGAGTAAAAGCATTATGTGGCATTTTACCAAAGAGCTCTGGAAACTGACATAACTGAGGAGTATTTTTCAACCTGAAAACTTTAGTATAGTAGCAGGGAATGGTGCAGAGGTTATTTGGGACTCCGATTACTCTTGGGTCAGATGATGGGTGTGTAAGACTGAGAGCCCCACGTATAACATTCATTCAGAATTAATGAATGAATGAATTCAATCATATTTATTGAGCGCTTACTCTGTGCAGAGCACTGTACTAATCGCTTGAAAAGTACAATATAGCACTAGAGACAATCCCTGCCCACAATGGGCTCTCAGTCTAGAGGAACAGGAACTGTGTCCAACCTGATTTGCTGGTATCCACCCAGCACTTAGAACAGTGCCTGGCATATAGTAAACTCTTAACAAATACTATTATTTTTATCATTAGTATTATTATGGATGAACAGACAGTTGGGGAATAATGGGTGAAGGGAGCAGATAGATATTGTGGGGCCACATGGTGATGAGCCTTGAAGCTGATTATGGGTGAACTAATGCATGTGTGTTATGCAGTTATTTGAAAATTGCACAATGTTTTTTCAAATTAATTTTTTTCAACTGTTTTAGAATGTCTCATATAGCACCAACACATTGCCTTAAGCTGTGTAACAAAGCTTTAACTTTAGCTTAATTAATTTATGGCACATTGGGTCTGCAGGTTTTCTCTCTCTCTCTCTCTCTCTCTAAGACCAGAAATGCAGGGAAATCCTGCTTTAAAAAAGTGTATCAGATGGCAGGAAAAACATTTTTTGGTGGCTTTTTTAGGAATAAATTATAGAGTGGGGGTAGTCACAACAAAAAGATTCCAAGGGACCTAAACTATAGAAGGGTCCCAGGGTCCTTTAGATTTAGTTTTGCAATATTGGGGATTTTTGTTGGTAAAACACAATGGAAGTATTAGGGAGTGCTGTTCCATCAATGTGAATATGTCCTGAATAAAACACAACCCACACCTTGGCACAGAAAGATTTAGTGGAGGAGGAAATTATAGGCTGACACAATGTGCCAATCAAGACGATGTGGAAAACATATAGAGAGGTGGATGTCTATCTTTATGCGTCCCAATTTCTGCCTCAATATCAACTATACTACACTGTACATTTGTGTTTTTGAACTTCTGAACTTTACAGGCAAAAGCTGTAAAGTCTTCTGCTAATGGTGAACACAATACTATAGAGAAGTAGTGTGGCCTGTGGCCCTGGGAGTCAGAAGCGACCTGGGTTCTGATCCGGGCTCCCCGACTTGTCTGCTTCATGACCCTTGGGCAAGTCGCTTCGCTTCTCTGCATCAGTTACCTCATCTGCAAAATGGGGATTAAGAGTGGTCCCCATGTGGGCAATGGACATTGTCTACCTTGATTAGCTTGTATCTCCTCCAGCCCTTAGTACAGTACCTGGCATGTTGTTAGTACTTAATACCACAAAAAAAACTATAGAAATATATTTCAAAATAGGTCAGTCAAAGTGTTATGTTGTAATCATCTTTATTCCCTTGAATTAACCGTTTTTATTTATTGAAGCTTTCCCCAAACCCGAGGTTCTTCAAGAATGTGGAATATAACATGCTATATAGCTGTTATAACATGTTATAGCTGAAGTGACTGTACAAGTCATTGTTGGAGTCACTTTGATATTAAACACCTTTATTTTTTCAGATGGCATTCACAGAGTGGATTGAACCACCCAAGCGAGAAAGAAAAGCCAACTATGCAGTTGATGCATATTTCAGGGAAGCTCTTCGTGTCAGTGAACCCAAAGCACCCAAGGTGAGTTGATTGCAATAATGAAATTGTAAGAAAAAAATCAAACTTTTTTTCTATGTACGTAGGCGGGATATATAGAGTAGGTGGCATGGGAGCTATTAAAATGGCCTCAAGTTCCTGCTGTAGTTTTGACTACTATAGTAATTTTATGAGCTAAAAAATGTCAGTATATTTAATTTTATCTTTTATTGCAATGGAAGCATTTCTCAATTCAGAGAGCTGAAACAGGCATAATTGGAGGTGCTATAGAGAAGATGAGTTTTTGAGAAAGTGATGCTTTTTGAGTTGAAAGTTTCCAAGTTTTACTTCTCTCTTCCTTACTTTGCTGCATCATTTGGCAGGAAATGGAAGTGTGTGTCATTGGGGTGTAGGGGAAAGTGCCCAGTTCTTGCCTCTGCTATTAGCAGCTGCAGCCTCGCTTCTTGTAAGTGTCTGGCTGACTGGCCACTGGCCCTTTTCTCCCCAAGGGAAAGCAGGAAATAGTTCTACTTTGATCTTTGGGGCTGGGGGCGAGGGGTATTTGCTCAGGTAGACTGTCCCATGGCTCAAGAGCTCAGGCCATGTGCATTTTAGCGATGAGCCCAAAAGAGGGTCTTGTTGGCAGAAGAGAGGTGTCTGGATGCTAATGTACAGACAACAGGAGTACTACCCAAGTGCGGTGGCCGGCCTATCAGTGGGAGGGTCCACTCTACAGGTTTGTGTTTAGTGTCTTCTTAACAGTGCGCACACGGAGGGGTCGGGGAAGCACAGTGGCCTAGTGGTAAGAGCCTGGGAGCCCTAGGACTTGGTTCTAATCTTGACTCCGCTGCTGCCTGCTGTGTGACCTTGGGCAAGTCATTTAATTTCCGGTTGTTTAAAGTGGGGATTCTGTGTCTATATTCCACCCTACTTCAACTGTGAGGCCCATGTGGGACAGGGACTGTGTCCGACCTGATTGTCTTATTGGTTATTATCTTATCTTATTATCTTATCTTATTATTACCCGTTTATCGCAGCATCGCTAGGGCTGGCAGTCGGAGAGGCGGGAATATCCGCGACCTCACCACTGCGGACACTCAGGCCCGGAGAGGTTCACGGTCCCACGACGGGCCGGCCGGCGGCCGACCCGAGAAGTGGTGTGACCTAGTGGGTAGAGCCGGGGCCTTGGAGTCGGAAGGACCCGGGTTCTAATCCCGGCTCCGCCGCCGGTCCGCTGGGCGACCCGGGGCAAGTGGCTTCACTCGTCCGGGCTTCGATGACCTCCTCTGTCCAAAGCTTTACTTCTATTTATTCTGATGACTTGACACCTGTTCACATGTTTTGTTTCGTTGTCTGTCTCCCCCTTCTAGACTGTGAGCTCGTTGGGTAGGAACCGTCTCTATATGTTGCCAACTTGTACTTCCCAAGCGCTTAGTACAGTGCTCTGCACACAGTAAGCACTCAATAAATATGATTGAATGAATGAATGAATCTTGGATCTACCCCAAGGTTTAGTGCAGTGCTTGGCAGATAGTAGGTGCTTAACAAATACTGCAGTTATTATTACGAAATTTTTCTCTCTCTCCTCCCCCGAGTGAGTTTCCAGAGGGGAGCCTCTTAGGAATTTGACCCTCAAGGAGAGGTTGACTGCTAGTATCAATTCATATTTGAGCATCCACCAAGTGCAAGGCACCTTGTAGTCTGCTAGTAACCTGTTTAATTACCTAATTCCCAGTCACGATTCTGCTTAACTTTTTCTTCAGGCTCCTCGACCACCAAAACAACCCAATGTTCAGGATTTCCAGTTCTTTCCACCACGCTTATTTGAATTGTTGGAAAAAGAAATTCTGTATTACAGAAAAACCATTGGGTACAAGGTAAGGATCTCGGATTCCAAAGTGTGGAAAGATGCCATAAACTAGAAGAAAATATCCTTGCATTAATTTTACCAGCTATGCATTCTCCTTCAGGAGGGTATGAAGCGTTAAATGTTTTTGTGAATTGGTAAATTAAAAAAATCAAAGCTGATCTACTTTAAATAAAATATAATGTTGATTTTTAACTCTTCAAGGGGTATGAATGACCTTGTTTAGTTGGAACAAAATTAGATGTCATTTAGGTCATTTCAGGACAGATACATTACTAGCCACAAATTGAAATTCACAGCCTAATGCAGTAGCATAATTCAGAGTAAATTTTTCTCAGGTACCTAGAAACCCTGACCTTCCAAATGCAGCCCAAGCTCAGAAAGAAGAACAGCTCAAAATTGATGAAGCTGAACCCCTTAATGATGAAGAGTTAGAAGAAAAGGAAAAGCTACTAACACAGGTATGAAAACTCTTTAAATCTGGGTATGCACTTTTCTATCTCCTTTCCATGGACAAAGAGGATCTAACTGACATTCTTTGTACTGATTCACTAAAGTGATTTAAAAACATGTTAGACATGAATCTTGTGCTTTACTTAGACATACTGTTGAAACACAAAACAATTTGCCCCGAGCGTGCATTTTTTGCCAAATCTCTAGATTGTCAGGTTACAGTTTATCTTTTTAAGTTCACTGATATCTCTGCACATTTCCATTTTATTTTAAGCCTTGGTAGTGTGGTAGGTCCTTAGTGAATATCTGGATTTTAAATGGTTTTACACAATTTTGCAAACACAAAAAACCTACTGGCCTTTTTGGATTTGGCCACCTTAAAGGTGGAAGTGACCAGCGGTTTAGGGTTATTGTGCCATAGGAAATTGAAGATGTGAAAATATAGAATTATTCTGTAATGCCTCCACTCTTTTCTAGGTGGGAAAACCTGAAAATGCGTCTCTAAAGAGCTATGTAACGTGGAGGGCTGTAGTTTTTGAAGTATGACCACTTAGGAAGCCTGAGAAATTTTGCTGGATTATCTAGAACAAATTGGCAACATTAGACCCACATATCCCGAGGTGGCATATGCCAGATCATTCGTCACACTCAATTTACAGTGTGATGCTGGGGTCTGGCACCTCTGCAATTCTGTATCTTTGTTTAGGGTTCCTCCCCCTGTCTCCCAATGTGTCTACTTGGATGGGCAGGGTCGGGGGGAATGTATGGGCAGAGCAGTTATGATACCAGGCATAAGTAGTGGCTTTGAATTCTGGTATAGTAACTGTGGTACAGAGAGACCCAACATACTCCTTTTTCTTTCAATCCCTGTAGGCCTGGTAACAGTAACGTGAAAACAAAGCCAAAGCCTGGTCTATAAAACTTTATATCTGAAACCTGTTGAGAATCTGTTGTACAGTGCTAGGGAATTAATTTTGTTTGGAAAAAGTCCTTGGAGTTGACGTTAAGGAATTTTATTTGGATGTACTAAATATTTTCCCCCTAATTGTTTCGAAGGGTTTTACCAACTGGAATAAACGTGATTTTAACCAATTCATCAAAGCTAATGAGAAGTGGGGCCGTGATGATATAGAAAATATAGCAAGAGAAGTGGAAGGCAAAACTCCAGAGGAAGTCATTGAGTACTCAGGTGATTTTTTTAAAAATTTCCATCGTAGGTGTAGGCTAATTTCTGGGATTCAAGTTAAATAGAATTTATTTTGATTGTCTTATACGTCTCTGACCTGAAAGTTGTGACATGTTTGTGAGTATACGTCCAAATGGAGAAAGGCGCATATTTCTCCCTTAGATTCCTCTAGCTTCTCACCACGTAGAAGAAAAATGGAGGCTTAGTTCTTTCTGACCACTCGTGCGTTTGGTTTCTCAGATCATTCTGTGCATTTAAACTTTAGTAAATGCATTGTTATATCATGCTTCTTGGAAAGGCTGTTGTATACATCCTCCTGAGTACCTCATAAAATATTTTCTACACTTCTGATACTTTTAATATAAGACGAGAAGGTAGAGTATTTGAATGAAACTATACAGCTATTTAGAGCATCTCTGACAACCCTAAGGATTGAGCAGGGGAACCTAATGTTTCTTTGTAGTAAAGTAGTAACAAAGGGGATTACGGAACAATAGTGTTTTCGGAGTTCTTGGCTATGAAGAAAAGGTAAGGTTGGAAATGGTTCATTAAAACTAACCAGTTTTATCATTTTGAAAAACTAAAGCTGTGTTCTGGGAAAGATGCAATGAACTCCAAGACATTGAGAAGATTATGGCTCAGATTGAAAGGGGAGAAGCAAGAATTCAAAGAAGAATCAGTATCAAAAAAGCACTTGACACAAAGGTATTTTTTTAAAAAAAATTAATAAAATTAAGCTTGGGCTGTCGGTGTTCCATGAAAAAAAGTAAGAAACTTTTGAAAGATTAATGTCAGTTGCAAATTGGACAGGGTTCCTGTATGTAAGAAATTGACAGGTGATATTTTTGTAACAACAGTTGTATCCTTCATTAATATTGAGTAATATAGAATTTATAGTTCAATTTGGAATGCAGGTCATTCTTACCATAATGCAACATGTTAATATGCAGCTTTTGAATAGACTGTGTGATGGGAAGAATAGGGAAAACAGAGCCTAAAAGTGGCTTACAGGAAATGACTGCCAAGTAATAGTTCATCTGCACTGGGTAGGGAGTCATTATAATTTTCCAGTATAAGAGCTGATCTGTTAAACAGCTTAAAAAAATGTAATTTTACCTTCCTAAATTGAAAATGAGTAGTCTGCACCTGAAGAGGTGATTCAAATACAATTGAGATGCTTCTGATTTGATTAGGAGTTTCCATCCAAATTACAGTAGTTTCAGCCTCTCATATCAGAAGATATTTAGTTGTTTTAATAAGTAAGATCATTTAAAAAAAAACGTTGTTTGTATTCATCGTCCTCTGTGATTGAGGGTTAAACACTTGAAAAATTTATCATTGCCCTAGATCGGACGATACAAAGCACCTTTCCACCAGCTGAGAATTTCCTACGGTACTAATAAAGGTAAAAACTACACAGAGGAAGAGGATCGATTTCTAATCTGCATGCTTCACAAACTTGGATTTGACAAGGAAAATGTTTATGATGAACTACGACAGTGCATTCGCAACTCTCCTCAGTTCAGATTTGATTGGTTCCTCAAGTCCAGGACGGCAATGGTGAGTACTTGAGTGTGTAGATGAGGTGGCTTCTGACTTAGACCGTGAGCCCACTTTGGGTAGGAACTGTCTCTATATGTTGCCAACTTGTACTTCCCAAGCGCTTAGTACAGTGCTTTGCACACAGTAAGCGCTCAATAAATTCAATTGATTGACTATTGACTCTGCCGCAGGTACTGCTTTTCTCAATGCTTGGAACTTTGGGGTTATTAGTTGATTTCAGATGTTTTAAGAAAAGGGAAGGAATTTTGTCCTTTAAAAATAATAATAATAATGATGTCATTTGTTAAGCGTTTACTATGTGCAAAGCACTGTTCTAAGCACTGGGGGGGATACAATGTGATCAAGTTGTCCCACGTGGGGCTCACAGTCTTAATCCCCATTTTTACTGATGAGGTAACTGAGGCTCAGAGAAGTTAAGTGACTTGCCCAAGGTCACACAGCAGACTTGTGGTGGAGCCGGGATTCGAACCCGTGACCTCTGACTCCAAAGCCCGTGCTCTTTCCACTGAGCCACGCGGCTTCTCTGATGGTAAAAATAGTAAATAGTAATAGTAAAAATACTAGTAATTATAGTAGTAATAGTATAGTAATAGTAAAAATACTTCTCTGATAGTAAAAATAGATAGTACCTGAGATGTACTTTGGGCTTGTCTTAAGGATCTTCTTGGTTAAGCTTACACAAAGTAAGTAATTTAAGATAGAACTTGAAGTATAGGATTTTGATTTGAAATTCAAAGTCAAGATAGAATTGTTGAAAGGCTTTTAAAGCACATGAAGGTCAACAGAATTTAGTACAGTGCTGTATACCCAGTAAGCACGCAAATAAATAGTTGGGGAAATACCGTAGAATTACTAAACTCTTCCTTCTTCCCTTAAGTTAAGCCTGCCATCTAGCAGAAGAGATAAGTTAGGAGGAAATAGTCTACTAGCTTTTATGTGCTATTATTTATAATGAGGATGAGTTTAAATCCCTTCTCTATCCCTTGTATGCTGTGACCATGGAAGCGGCATGGCTCAATGGAAAGAGCACAGGCTTTGGAGTCAGAGGTCATGGGTTCAGATGGGCTCTGCAAACTGTAAGCCGTATGACTTTGGGCAAGTTACTTCACTTCTCTGTGCCTCAGTTTCCTCATCTGTAAAATGGGTATGAAGACTGTGAGCCCCACGTGGGACAATCTGATCCTTGTGTCCTCCCCAGCACTTAGAACAGTGCTTTGCACATAGTAAGTGCTTAACAAATGCCATCATCATCAAGTAATCCTTCTAGACTGTGAGCCCACTGTTGGGTAGGGACCGTCTCTAAGTGTTGCCAACTTGTACTTCCCAAGTGCTTAGTACAGTGCTCTGCACACAGTAAGCGCTCAATAAATATGATTGAGTGAATGAATGAATGAATTAACTTCTCTGTGCCTCAGTTTCCTCAGCTGTAAAATGAGGATTACAGTCCTGTTTCCCCCAAACCCACTGTGGGACAGGACTGTGTCCAATCTGATTGTTGTATATCTACCCCAGTGTGTAGTTAGCGTAGTACTTACAGGGCACATACTATGCACTTTAATATCACTGTACTAGAAAATGGACCTCCGGGATTTTTTCTAGAATTCTTTTAAAAGGGACTGTGGAAGAGGGGAATCTTAATTTACTAGTCGTGTGTTTTTGTGTAACACAGGAGCTTCAGAGGAGGTGCAACACCTTAATCACCTTGATTGAAAGAGAAAACATGGAACTGGAAGAAAAAGAAAAGGCAGAGAAAAAGAAACGAGGACCAAAGCCTTCGGTACGTGTACGTGAATATTTACTTTCTTTTACTGCTTTGGTCTTTGAGGTTTGTTGGGGTGTACTCTGTTAAAGCACCTGCTACATTTTTAGAGCTGTCGGGGAATTAAGAATATCAGTTTGGTAAAAGTGACACGCTCACATTTTAATTCATAGAAAAGCGTTTGCTCTTCAGTGATGAAGCTGGGTATTAAAGTTGGGGGCGATGCCGCAAAATGGTGGGAATTGCGCCAGCTGAAACTCCCACAGCCTGGAAGCATCCCTGGGGAAAGGATAGTAGGATTTGTAGTTTGCAGCAACAGCTCAGCAATCTGTCTATCGTTGACTTCTCCCCCATGGGGCCTGCTCCCCTTGTGATTCAGCTGTAAGGTTGAGGAGAGGGTGGGGGGAAGCAGCAATAAAATGGCTTGATTTTTTTGTGGTTTTACCCAGATTTTTAAAAAACATGAATCTAGCGGGAAAAAAATTGGAGTAAAATCCCTCCCACCCCAAATCTAGGACTGTACAGGGCAGACCTCTAGAAAGTCTCAGTTTCACTCCTCGCTACCAAGAAGTATTTTGGAATTTGCGAGAATCAGACTCAATGATTTTAGGTAATTCTAAGATGATCTTTACTGAAAAATGTAAACTTGTTAGCCTCTCTGAGTCTGTCCTGAGAAGAGAAACTTAGCCCTGATTATCCCTTGATCTCTGCAGCAAGAACTTTTCGTGGTGGAATATATTTTCTAATGCTACTGTGTACTTCGGTGCACTGTAAATTTTCTGAGTGTGTGGAGTCTTTATTTCCTTCAATTTTCAGTGTAGTGATAGTGGATGTTATAATTTTATTGGGGCAACTTTCAGGTTTACCAATTCAGAGCGTATGTTCCACCCAGGATGCCCGAAGCTCACGATCCACTGTTCAAAATTTGTAGTGTCTTATGCCAGTAAATTTGTACTGAATTTAGGTGCCATGCAGTTTGTGTAGTGGGTTTAAAAAAAATTCAGATTGGAAAATAATTCATACTTTCATTTGCTGTAGGCCCAGAAACGTAAACTGGATGGAGCACCCGATGGCCGAGGAAGGAAAAAGAAGCTAAAACTGTGAAAGGAGAATTGTTTTATAATCACTAAATTTAAAAGTAGTTCTTTAATTTACGGGTCTTCATAAGATGTACTGTACAATGCTCAACTATTATGTCATTAAAGGACATCGGGTTCATCTGTTTACTGAATTAGAAACATAGTACTTAATGTAGTTTCACTTTTTTAAATGCAACAGCTGTGCTGAAATTTTTTTTACCATTAACACTTGAAGTAATAAAATAGGCTTCATTTATTAATAAATGCTTCATTTGATTTATTTTTCTACTGTAGGTCTACTTGAGAAGATAATGAATGTTTTGTTTTTAACTATAGGTTTGTAAACAATTTCTAGATAACTTTTGTAATAAATACCAAGCTATGACAAACGTGCATATCACTGGTAGCCTTAGTCCTTACTCTTAGACCATTAGTTGACCTAGAAGTTTTAAGTCTCCTCCTTGAGCACCATAAGTCTTATTTCTAAGGTCATGCAGATGCCATTCTCCTTGCTCACTATGTGGGTAAGATGAAATTAAAGCAGAAGGCGGGCTTAGCTAAGTCAATTCTGTCCACCCTCCATTTGCCGTGCCTCTTACTTCAATGCCCTCTCCTACTGGAAATGTTGCTTATTGTATGAATGTACCTGCTAGCAAGCAAGAGGAATAACTTTAGTTTTCTATATTGTACTCTCCCAAGCACTAGTGCAGTGTTCTGCACACAGTAAGTGCTCAGATATGATTGATAGGTCCTGTTGGATGGACATCTGCCAGTGCTAGAGATTTCATTGAACAGCCCTTATGTCCGGGGCCAGAGCCAACACGAGGGTGAACTCGATAGCATAAGCACTTTCTTCCAGGTAGGAAGTAATTGCTTCCTGGGGGATTAGAAATTAATTTGTCCCATTGGCTACAGTTGTCCGTTTTGAAACTTTTTTCCGAGGCAGATCTATAGATAATCCGATTGCGACTGGTTATAAGACTAGATGCGGTTTTGCTTAGAATTGATAGCCGAGGCAGGAATGCCCAAATTAGGTGGAGTCAAGACTTCAGTGGCAGGTCCCAGGTGCCTGTATGCTACATGTAATTTGTATATTTTATATGTGCAAATTGAGTTCAGAACAATTCCCCGTTTTTCTAGGGGAATGCAATAAATGTAGCAAAATGAATAAATACAATTTTTCTAACAACGTTGTCCTTTCTTTCCAGTTCTTTAGTCCCTGCTTACTTTTGCTTTTATTTCCCCCCTTCTGTTGTGAATTTTCGTTCATCTCCGTCTCTCCTAGTTGTCTTCCACCTGGCCCTATAAGGTGCTTGGAAACTTGGTTATCCGTCTTGGCATGAGTCACGGCAAAAAGTGGGGTAAAGGAATTGCCAACATTTTTGTGGATGTGAGTTAAGGAAAGCAGAAACCATTGTTATGAATGCAACCTACACCTGCTGGGGGGTGAGTTCTGCACTAGGCAGCCAACCTTGCAAGGCAAGCTGACTGCAAACTATTTCAGAAATTTTAAAAACAGTCACTGTTTTCCGTAGAATTTTTGCTTGCCTCATTTCCAGGCTTTGTTCTGTTAAACCCTGGTAAAATCAAGTCAAGAATACATGAAGATTTTGGAGTTGCCTTGCTGGAAGGGTTGAAGGGAGGGGAGTGTTGTATTTTCCCCCTTGTCAAGTCTTTTCTGCTGCTTTTTGAATTCTGAAAGAACAGTAGAAACTCTAGGGTCCAGCTTTGGCTGAGTTGGAGAGGTTGGAACTAGAGCTAGCTCCCTGTTGCCACCACCACAGTAACATTCGGGGAAAAGAAGGAAAAAGCAAAAGTGGATTAAGAGGGGAGAGTCTTATTTCTCATGCTGGAGCAGTGCAAAACCCACTCTAGGTTAAGGACAGAAATCAAGCAGGGAGAACAAACTAATCTGACCATTTCTGAGCCAAACAGTAGACTAGCTTGCACACCTGGGATAGAAGATAGGATTTATCAACCCGGGAAGCTCGGAAACGAAGTTTGAAACCACTGCTTTATTTCTTAGGCAGACAGATAGTCCTTGAACTGAAAATTGGTTTTTGAAATTGGAATCGTAGGTCAAAAAGGGTTAGTCTAAACCAGTATTCTCATGGGAACAATGTTAGTGGGGTATTGGTTTCTGAATCAGTCAGACACCATACTTTTATCAAAACTAATGTATTTAGATTGTTAGAAGTTTCCCGAAAGGGGTGCTATTTGTCATGCCAACCCTTCCCGGTGATTGGTTAACACTCTCACCTCCCCAAACAATTGCTTTTAAAATAACTTTACTTTGGCTCTCAGGTCCACCTTCCACCACACCAACCACTTATGAAAAGAGAGTTTAAACTTGTTTCATGACGTGGCTGATCTCTTCTGCTGCAGCCAGCTCTCCCTCCCTGACTTCCTCTACCTGGAGAGGAAATGGGAGCGAAAAAATTGGGGTGGGGAGGACAAGGGTGGGGTTACTTGATCACCAGTAGGAGAAGGTCACCATGTCCACCTTACCACTGCTGAAGTACAGCAGGCTGTAAAAGGAATCAATGTTGTAAGTAAAGTACTCCCTGTTTGATCTTATGAGGTTTTTAAAGCAAGTTCAAATCTGAACAGTTTTGACAGTTGAGCCTACTTTGAAAAAAAATGAGCAAATTTTACTGATTCACAGGGCAATATTGTGGGAGTAGCTCTGTTTCCAAGGGTTTGCCTCCTTACCTTTGACTTCAGCTGAGAAAGAGAACATATAACAGTTTGTATTGCTGCCTTCTTACAGGGTTTAGCCGATTTCTGTCTTCAGTGTCACCTGATAAAAGAGCGATCGTAAGTGAATCGGAGCATTTTTCAATATATCATAAGCTAAGTCTTTGATGAAGGAGGAAGGCAGTTTGAATGTTGGACTTCCAAAAAGAAACATAGCAAAAGGAGATAATAATAATAATAATGGCATTTATTAAGTGCTTACTCTGTGCAAAGCACCGTTCTAAGCACTGGGGAGGTTACAAGGTGATCAGGTTGTCCCACGGGGGGCTCACAGTCTTCATCCCCATTTTACAGATGAGGTAATGGAGGCTCAGAGAAGTTAAGTGACTTGCCCAAGGTCACACAGCAGACATGTGGCGGAGTTGGGATTCAAGCCCATGATCTCTGACTCCAAAGCCGGAGCTCTTTCCACTCAGCCACGCTGCTTAGCATGCATCAAGTCAATTCAAACACCATACTGGGGGCAATCCTTATTGGGTATAGTAATAAGAAGAATAGTATTACATACTTACTAAGCTGTGCCAAATGCTTGGGTTGATAACAAGATAACCATCTGCACATAATTCCTGTCTTAAATGGGACTCAAAGTGCAAGAGAGACGGAGATATTCATTTTATTCCCATTTTTACACTGGGAACCTGAGGGATAGAAATTTTGGTGATTTTTCCAAGACCCCTGGATGGCAGTTGCTGGAGCCAGGACGAGGACCTAAATCTCCCAACTCCCAGCCCTGGGCCAGTTTCCACTAAGCTCTGCTGCCTCACGCCAGGACTGTGATGTCAATCTTTGGCAACCAACCCAGCCAAATCTAACCAGATTATTTCAAACTATCACAAATCTGAAAATGTGTGTTTGTTACAGGATTTGTAAAAAAAAAAATCTGAACGTACTAATTGAAAAATACAGGAAAATCGAAGTTGTTTTTCTAAATTACTTGGACCATGTAATACATAAATACACACACACACACACACACACACATATATATATATGTAAATAGATATACAGTTAAATTATGTACTGTACCATCAGCACTATTCAGTCTTTCTAGCCCTACTCAAAAGCTGTTATTTCTTTGCCCTACCTAAGCTCCCTCCCTGTACTTCTTTATTTTGATTCCCTCACTCGGACCACTATCCTTCTAGTTGAGGACGTCTACCACTCTTGCCACCATTCCCCAGTCTACAGAAACCTATATGCATGCACATATAGTACTTGAAAGCAGAGTTTGTGCCTTTTATTTCTATCGTACTCTTTCAAATCCTTAGAAGAGTGCTCTACATACAATAAATATTGTCGATTGACTTGATTTCACCCCCTACACAAGTTCTTGCCCAGCTTTGTTGTTAATACAAAAGTTGCATTTTCCTACAGCAATCTCTTCAAAATTTCAGATGAGCTGTAGTCAAAACCTAGTTTTTATACCCAGTTTCTAAAAACGGATTTAAGTCCAGTACTGTTTCCGTCTGAACAATAAACTTCTGCCTTGTGCTCAAATTGGCATGGATTATAGGAAGGAATTTTGCACTTTAATTTTTCAGAGTAAATTTCAAAGAAAGAAATTAGCCACTCTCCTAGCAGTTTTGGGACACATCCATTTCAGTGGCCTGATGACGTGAACTGAATGCTTCTTTGATACAGCTGAACTCCATTATGCTAAGGTGGGGATTTTGTTTTGGCACACCTGCCCAAATTTGTGGATTTTCATGAATTGATTATGCTGCTGAAAAAACCAAAAGAGTAGAACTGCTCCTAGTATTTGATTCCACCCTATTCCATTGGGCTAAAGTGCTTCTAAAGCTGTCGCTCCAAGGACTAAATAGCTATGATAGCTTTCCCAGATTGGGAGAGAGATGAGGGACAGGTACAATATCCAAACTGATTATCTTACATCTACTCCAGTGCTTAGGACATAGTAAGTGCTAAACAAATACCATTATTATTATTGTTAGCAGAGGAAATATGAGTGAATAAAGGGTTAGGGATTTTCATGGTGTCAGGTAGCAATCACTCTAACATACTCTCCCAGGTACTCTCAGTGGAAAGAGCCTGGGGTTTGGAGTCAGAGGTCATGGGTTCAAATCCCAGCTCCTCCACTTGTCAGCTGTGTGACTTTGGGCAAGTCACTTCTCTGTGCCTCAGTTACCTCATCTGTAAAATGGGGATTGACTGTGAGCCCCACATGGGACAACCTGTTCCCTCATCTGTAAAATGAGGATTAAGACTGTGAGCCCCATGTGGGACATCCCTTTTTCCACTCCTCCTCCCCATCCCCCCCCACCCTACCTCCTTCCTCTCCCCACAGCACTTGTATATATTTGTACAGATTTATTACTCTATTTTACTTGTACATGTTTACTATCCTATTTATTTTGTTAATGATGTACATATAGCTATAATTCTATTTATTCTGATGATGATGATGGTATTTGTTAAGCGCTTACTATGCGCAAAGCACTGTTCTAAGCGCTGATGGTTTTGACACCTGTCTACATGTTTTGTTGTCTGTCTCCCCCTTCTAGACTGTGAGCCTGTTGTTGGGTAGGGACCGTCTCTATCTGTTGCTGACTTGGACTTCCCAAGCGCTTAGTCCAGTGCTCTGCACACGGTAAGCGCTCAATAAATATGACTGAATGAATGAATGAACCTGATCACCTTGGGTCTATTCCAGCACTTAAAACAGTGCTTGGCACGTAGTAAGTGCTTAACAAATACCATCATCATCATCATCATCATCATTATTATTATTAGAGAAGCAGCGTGACAGTGGAAAGATCACAGGCTTGGGAGTCAGAGGTCGTGGGTTCTAATCCCACCTCTGCTGTGTGACTTTGGGCGAGTGACTTCACTTCTCTGGGTCTCAGTGACCTCATCTGTAAAATGGAGATTAAGACTGTGAAACCCACATGGGGCAACCTGATCACCTTATTTCTATTCCAGCACCTAGAACAGTGCTTGGCACGTAGTAAGCGCTTAACAAATACCTTATTATAATTATTATTATAGTCTTTACCCGGGCTGCGGGGAAGGGCTGTCCCCTCTGGATCCGCTGGGCGGGAGGGAGATCGTGGCCTCGCGTGAGCAGCCCAGCAGGTACATAGTAATTAAATACTGCTGCCTTATCAACTGAACAAAAAAAATCAATCGATGAAGCTTTGAAAAAGTGTATTCACTGTAAAATTCACTAATGCAATTTTCAAAACATTAATTGCAATATAAGGAAACAGTAGGTTTGCAGACTACATAAGCATGAGAAGATATATTAAATTGACTGGTCAGTTGAAAAATGTATATTGCATATGCAAGCAAGGTATTAGTAGAACAAATGGTAATTTTGACTAATTTTTAGGCTTGCTAACAGATCATTTGGCTTTCAAGCATTTAAAAATGGGTATACATTTCTCATTTGGAAAGAAGAAAGAGGAAGGAGATGTTAAAAAAATGTTGAGTACTATCCTAAACAATGAGTTGTTTTGGTGCATTTTTGTTTTCTGTTTGTGTTTTTTGCTTGTGGTTATGGTATGTTGTGGTTTGTACCTGGCACACGGTAAGTGCTTAAATACCATGATTATTATGATTATTATTAAGATATATAATTAGTAATCATATTTGGCATTTTCTAGTTGTGTATTTTTTCTCAACTCTGTGGACATTGATCAAACTCATTCAGACTATGAATAACCATCTAACAATTGGCAAAATGCAAAATTATTTTCTTTGGGTGCATTTTCAAACAGAATCAGCCCTGCAATAATCCCAGTGCAGTTTCTTACCTTGAATTTAGAGCGATATTTACTTAAAAGTTGGCAGAATAAGTATTTCATGTATTTGCTAGGTTCAGCAAAATGCTTTATCCTCCCTGATGATCGTGTCTCCCTCTACATTCAAATTCCTCTTAAATCCCACTTCTTCCAACAAGGTGTATGAAGAGCCAGTCAAAGAATCATAACATAACTTGCTTCAGTGTGAATCTAATGGTTTTTAAATGCCCCATATTCCACCTCCTCCCCTGTAGTGCACTCTCACTAGAGACTGGGCTGGGTTAACCACCTCCCCAGGTGATGAAGGTTACTCAGTTTTCGGGAGCCCCAATGTGGCCCCTGATATTAGTCTATCATACGGCTGTTTCACAGCAACAGCATGCGTTAAGCTTGGGAGGGAAAGAAAAAGGAAAAGACAGAAAAGAAGCGCATAGAAAGTGCTTTGCACACAGATTAATAGTAATAAAAGATGAACCACCACGCCTCACCTTGAGGTTGAAAGAGGGCAGTGCCCACACAGCTGCCTACAGGCAGAAGCACATTGATCCATCAGCAGAAGGCAGGAATCCCCTGCCCTCTCCAATTGGGGCTACAACGAGGTCTTGCTTTTCCCATCTGGGAGCAGGGCACCATCCCTCCCCACCCAGTGCCCTTGGTAGGTTTTGACTGGGCTGCTGGGGGAGTTTTCCAAGGCTGCGTGGTGGGAGTCTGAGACCTCCTGTTTCTGCTGCTGCTCGCATTCCCCTTCCCTCTCCCTTTCCCTCCTCCTGCCCCAAAGAGCTGCCCCATGAGGGAGAGTCTGGGTGGGTGGGAGCTCAATCCAACCCTGGGTGGAATGGGGAGTGGGCCCATTTGGGACCATCAGCTCCAGGGCCTTTTACGTCATGGCAAGGATAATGCCACTCTCTCCTCCCAGAGGCTGAACGTGGCCTACAGGCTCTTGGGGGGGAGTCTGCCTTTTCCAATTTCCCCCTCCCACTGTCTCCCACCCCCAGCCTTAATGGGCCAGAGGCCCACAGCACTTGCTGCTATTCTAGGTAGGTTGTGGCAGCAGTGCTGTGTGAAATAGCACACAACCTTGGGTTGTTGGGACCACCTTAGCCCAAGACCCTGGAGGCCAGTCTTAAATACCCCTCTTTCCCTTTCTCTCCCCTACCCCCTCAACTCAAGACTCCAGTTTGGTTCCAAGAAGAGCCGGATATGGCTCCCAAGCCATAGGCAGCAGACCACTGCACTAGGCCATGCTGTTTCTCCTTCACCTGCCATAGAGGCTCCTGGTTTTCTCATGAAGGATCACACTCCAGTGCCTTGGGCCATCCCTATCAGCCTTGGGGTGCCCAGGCCCCTTCATTCCGAAAGCAGCAGTAGAGAATCCAGACCTAAGATGATTAATTTCATTGTTTTTAATCTTACTGTGATCATGAAACAACAACAAAGAAAAATCAGCCAGCATTCTCTACAGATGAAACATCAGATGGACATAGATGAGCTGATTTCAGTTCACCCTGTGAATGGTTGAAGACTTACCAAAAGAGAATCAGCCTGATTTAAGTCATTGCAGCCAGGAGACAGGAAAATTTCTGAGTTCCAAATGAGACTCTCCCAGGGGCTTGATAAGTGTCTGTCTTAGAATCTCTGTTTGCCAAATGGGGATAATACTTACCGATTGAAGTGCTAGTAAAGGTTTTGAGAATTATTCACCTGAAGCATCCAAGCGTGGAAATTCAAAAGGAAAAAAAAATCATATTTTTTTCACTTTTGCCTATCGTTTGTTATATAGCAATTAAAACAATTCATGTGTGCAGACACTGTTGAGGATTTTGAACCAAGAGAAACATGTGATCATCTAATCCCTCCGTTATCTCTTTGGATGGGTTCCTGAGGGGACAGGTGTGGCATTTCCTTCTCTGGACTGCTTTAAAAGCAGGACAGATGTTTCTTTGCATTTTTGGAGTGACAGAGAGGTAGGAAGCTGAAGAAGACTGTTTTCTTCAGGAATTCAGCCACTGAGGCATTAAAGTGGAAACTGGGGTGATGGATGGGACATTGTGAAGCAGTAGCAACTCCCTCTTGGATTTAAGGCCGCCTCTGAAGCTCTCCAGGAAGCTCTTGTTTCCCAGGGGTGGGAGGGAGCAGAGCTGAGGAGATCTGGAAAGCAGGCCAGGAATTGAGCTTTCTTTACCTTCCAAGCCCTCCTTTCCCTCTTGAGAGGTGACCCTACCCGTCCTGGGCAAGTAGTTTTAACAAAGCTGTAGCAGCAGAAAATAGAGAAGCAGCATGGCCTAGTGGAAAGATTATAGGTCCGTGTCAGACTGTCTCATATAACGATAATAATAATGGCATTTATTAAGTGCTTACTATGTGCAAAGCACTGTTCTAAGCACTGGGGAGGTTACAAGGTGATCAGGTTATCCCATGCGGGGCTTACAGTCTTAACCCCCGTTTTACAGATGAGGTAACTGAGGCACAGAGAAGTTAGGTGACTTGCCCAAAGTCACACAGCTGACAATTGGCGGAGCTGGAGTTTGAACCCATGACCTCTGACTCCAAAGCCTGTGCTCTTTCCACTGAGCCACGCAGCTTCTCATATCTACCCCAGCACTTAGTTTAGTGCTTGGCACAGTCAGCACATAACAAATACTATTTTTGTTAGTTTTATCAATCAATCAATCAATCAATCGTATTTATTGAGCGCTTACTATGTGCAGAGCACTGTACTAAGCGCTTGGGAAGTACAAATTGGCATCACATAGAGACAGTCCCTACCCGATAGTGGGCTCACAGTCTAAAAGGGGGAGACAGAGAACAGAACCAAACATACCAACAAAATAAAATAAGTAGGATAGAAATGTACAAGTAAAATAAATAAATAAATAAATAGAGTAATAAATATGTACAACCATATATACATATATACAGGTGCTGTGGGGAGGGGAAGGCGGTAAGGCGGGGGGATGGAGAGGGGGACGAGGGGGAGAGGAAAGAAGGGGCTCAATCTGGGAAGGCCTCCTGGAGGAGGTGAGCTCTCAGCAGGGCCTTGAAGGGAGGAAGAGAGCTAGCTTGGCGGATGGGCAGAGGGAGGGCATTCCAGGCCCGGGGGATGACGTGGGCCGGGGGTCGATGGCGGGACAGGCGAGAGCGAGGTACAGTGAGGAGATTAGTGGTGGAGGAGCGGAGGGGGGCGGGCTGGGCAGTAGAAGGAGAGAAGGGAGGTGAGGTAGGAGGGGGGCGAGGTGATGGAGAGCCTTGAAGCCCAGGGTGAGGAGTTTCTGCCTGATGCGCAGATTGATCGGTAGCCATTGGAGGTTTTTGAGGAGGGGAGTGATATGTCCAGAGCGTTTCTGGACAAAGATAATCCGGGCAGCAGCATGAAGTATGGATTGAAGTGGAGAGAGACACGAGGATGGGAGATCAGAGAGAAGGCTAGTGCAGTAGTCCAGACGGGATAGGATGAGAGCTTGAATTAGCAGGGTAGCGGTTTGGATGGAGAGGAAAGGGCGGATCTTGGCAATGTTGCGGAGCTGAGACCGGCAGGTTTTGGTGACGGCTTGGATGTGAGGGGTGAATGAGAGAGCGGAGTCGAGGATGACACCAAGGTTGCGGGCTTGTGAGACGGGAAGGATGGTAGTGCCGTCAACAGAGATGGGAAAGTCAGGGAGAGGACAAGGTTTGGGAGGGAAGACAAGGAGCTCAGTCTTCGACATGTTGAGCTTTAGGTGGCGGGCGGACATCCAGATGGAGATGTCCTGAAGGCAGGAGGAGATGCGAGCCTGGAGGGAGGGGGAGAGAGCAGGGGCAGAGATGTAGATCTGGGTGTCATCAGCGTAGAGGTGATAGTTGAAGCCGTGGGAGCGAATGAGGTCACCAAGGGAGTGAGTGTAGATTGAGAACAGAAGGGGACCAAGCACTGAACCTTGGGGAACTCCCACAGTAAGAGGATGGGAGGGGGAGGAGGAGCCTGCAAAAGAGACTGAGAAAGAACGACCGGAGAGATAAGAGGAGAACCAGGAGAGGACGGAGTCTGTGAAGCCAAGGTCAGATAACGTGTTGAGGAGAAGGGGGTGGTCCACAGTGTCAAAGGCAGCTGAGAGGTCGAGGAGGATTAGGACAGAGTATGAGCCGTTGGATTTGGCAAGCAGGAGGTCATTGGTGACCTTTGAGAGCGCAGTTTCCGTGGAATGAAGGGGACGGAAGCCAGACTGGAGGGGGTCGAGGAGAGAGTTGTTGTTGAGGAATTCTAGGCAGCGCGTGTAGACAACTCGTTTATATTATGTTATTGTTTACTGGGAGACCTGGGTTCTAATCTTGGCTCCGCCGCTTGCCTGTTGTGTGATCTTGGTCAACCCACTTAACTTTTCCGTGCCTCAACTTCCTCAAATCTGAAATGGGGGTTCATTACCAGTTCCCTCTTCTCCTTGGACTCTGAGCCCCATTTTGTTCAGATACTATTCAATATGATCCAACCTGATCATAGGTATTTATGCCAGGGCTTAGTACAGTGCATGGCATATAGTAAGTGTGTAACAAATAGCACAATTGTATTATTTTTATTGAAACTGCACTAAGTATTTGGCTCTTTCCCTGTCCCTGGCCTCAGCTCCAGTCACTGGTCTGCAAGAAATCCCTGTGGTCTTCCCAAAGTTGTGCAACAAATCCCTGAACAACTCAAGAGTAGGAAAAGGATATAAATCAATTTAACTCCTGGGTGATTCTTCCTTCCTTAAGGAGTTCTCTAAATGAAGCATTACATCAAATTTTAGTTCCTCTCAAATTAGCAACAAGCCTTTTAAAAACTGAGCACTTGCACTTTTTATCTTCAAAGAATAGTTTGCATATTAAGGTCATTAATCTTCTTGACAGCCTCATGAGGCAGCGTATTTTAGCCTGAGAGTTTTATTTGTTCACAGCTACTGGAGAGTCAATTCAACAAGAATTGTTATAAGGCTTAGTAGGGCAAGCAAATTTCATTCCATGAGAATGAAAACTTTTCAACCACCTGTTAAAATCAGAACAGAAATTAGTCTTCGAGTTCAGATGATGGAGCAGCACTGAGATGGTGTCTCGCCCTGCCTCTATCATCATCATCATCATCATCATCAATCATATTTATTGAGCGCTTACTATGTGCAGAACACTGTACTAAGCGCTTGGGAAGTACAAATTGGCAACATATAGAGACAGTCCTTACCCAACAGTGGGCTCACAATCTAAAAGGGGGCTCACAGTCTAAAAGGGACTGACAGACAGATTCAGTATTTTGGGAATCGGGGAAGATCCATTCTATGAAAGTGCATAAATATGTCCCCAGCGTTTGTAGGGTGGGGGCTGGGAACTTGGTATTATACACATATTTATTACTCTGTTTATTTATTTATTTATTTATTTTACTTGTACATTTCTATCCTACTTATTTTATTTTGTTGGTATGTTTGGTTCTGTTCTCTGTCTCCCCCTTTTAGACTGTGAGCCCACTGTTGGGTAGGGACTGTCTCTATGTGATGCCAATTTGTACTTCCCAAGCGCTTAGTACAGTGCTCTGCACATAGTAAGCGCTCAATAAATACGATTGATTGATTGATTGATATTATCTCCTGACTAGGCTCTTAGGGCCAGCTGTCCTGGGCATATGAATACTTATCTAATCTTATTTGAGATATGCAGTTATTTTTGTAATTCTCTAAGTATTTGACTAGTTTCCTTGGAAATGAAATATCATTTTAAAGCACTGTCCTGCAGAAGACTTCCCACTCCTCAAAAATTTCCAACAGCATCAAGCAGAAGCTACTGACTGTTGGTTCGCTCAGCTTGCTCCTCTCCCACTGCAACCCAGCCAGCACACTATGCTCTTCCAACTCCAACCTGCTCACTGAGTCGTGATCGTGCCTCTGTCACCATCCACCCCTGGTTCCCATCCTCCCTCCTTCTGGAACTCCCTTTTCCTTCATATCTAACAGAGCATCTTTGAAGACCTACTAAAATCACACACACTTCAGGAAGCCTTCCCTGACTCTCTCCTCCCCTCACACTATTTTCCCACTACTGCATCACCTATGAACTTGAGCCCTCACCCCCTAAACTCTTAAAATAGGGTGAGTACCTAAGAGCATAGTGGTGAGGACCCATCCCAACCCCTCCCCTCTGGCACTTATGTGTAAATCTTATACTCAGTTCTATTGTCTTCTCTGTAATTTATTTTTATGTCTGTCTCTCCTGATACCTCGAGGAGGTAAGCTCCTCGAGGGCAGGGATTATGTCTAACTATTGTACTCTTCCAGGAGCTTGGTACAATGCAAAGCCCAGAGCTCAGTAACTATGGTTGATTGACTGAGCATCTCCCCAGCCAGGTGGAGAGGAAAGATTTGATCACGAGTGGATAAAGCCTTGGCAGTGACCAGTTTTGAGCTAAGGTAAGAGGAAGATTGAGAACGATGCATTAACGAGTAGAATTCCTGCAGAATATTAGATTGAATCTAACTTGGGAAAATATGTGCCTTTGTGACTGGTATCTTGCATCAATTCTAGGTTCCTGAAGAATGGTTAGAAATTGAACTATAACAATCCCCAGACATTCTGCATGAATCCCAATTTTACAGGTGCCCCCAGGCATCAGAGAAGCATTAGAAGATCCATCCTTTAACTTTTACATTTGGGATGCGGAAGAGAGGAGAGATGGACACTATGCCTAGTGAATTACTTTATGACAAATTCTCAAGCGGACACCAAAAGTGATTAATTAAAATGATCCAGAATAATCATTATGTGGTTTCAATGACTGTTTTTAATGGACTGCATATACCCACACACGCACACACAGTTCTGTAGTTGTCAGAATGGCTACAAGTTTACAGGTGTAAAAGGAAAAACAAATTTAACTGGAAAGTCCATGAGAGTTGTGGAGGCGATCTTTCTGACCTATGATGGACCCAGCAACTGAACAGTGAAGGCATCCAGCCATGAAGGAACAGAATAAAGAAAAGGATGGGTGGCAGCAAGACATAGCGACATTTACTTAGATTTGGCCACTTCAAAACTCAAGTCAACTTCCTTATCCCTGCACCGTGGCTGTAACTCTGCCCCGACTCTTGGTGTGGAATCAGTCAACGATATTTGAACATTTACTGTGTGCCAATCACAATACTGAGCACTTGGGTAAGTATAGTATAGCTGGAATCCCCTCCCACAAGGAGCGCTCAATCTACAGGATGGTATTTTTTGAGCACTTTCTGTATTAAGTGCTTGGGACGGTACAAAAATTGGTAGACATGATCCTTGCTCTCGGAGCTCACAGTCTATTAGGGGAGGCAGATATTAAAATGAATTACACATAGGAGAAATGTATCGGGATATATAAATAATTGCTGTTGGGGAAGCCTCAGTTTTCGATGGATACTCGTTTCTGTGGACAATTTTCCAGTGCTGTGCCTTCTGAAGTGAAATCAGAGGTTTTGGCAGTTAAGGCACAACGAGATGTAATGCCTCTGACAAATACATGAAGAATGGACTTTGCCAGGATGCCACTCTAGACTGTAAGCTCTTTATAGGCAGAGAACGTGGTCTACCAGCTCTGATATGTTGTAGTTTCCCAAGCTCTTAGTACAATGCTCTGCACACAGTAAGTGCTCAAAAAATATGATTGGTTAATTAAATGTGTTGCTTGAGCTGAAGGAGTCAGAGAAAGCCATTTCTTTAAGTTTTACTTGAATACAGAGGTTAGCGCCACTCTACATGTATTTGATTATGACTAACTAGTTAACAGTGATGTAATTCTTATGTTTAAAACCAGTGGTTTAGGCAACTCTAAAATTGATAAATATGATGCCAAAGTGCAGTGGTGATTCCCTCAGATCAAAACCAACTCCTTCACACATTAAGGGAGTATGCCTGTATAGACTCATTTTAATAATCAGGAGTAAATCCAGTATATTAGCATCACTTGGTTGAGAGGAGTTTTGTTTTTTTAAAATAAAACACCAAGTCCTGCAGAACCTATAGTCTTCAGTGGTTCTGAGGGAAAAACTTGAGATCAAAAATTTCCCACATCTCAATCTTCCTTTCATTTCCACTGTCTTCTTTGGGATGTTTATGAAATGCAGAAATCTGGAACGGAATTTTTCATCTCAATATTCAACCTTACTTTGTAAAATTGTGTGGTTGCAGACTTCATTGCTGTGGAGAAACTTTCAGTGGTGTTTGGATTGTGTGGTTTCAAAGCCATGAGGTTATATATAAATTCATGTGGTGAAGTCCAAAATTCCAAGCAAAACAAATGAGCTTTGTTTCATTCTAGTACCTTGTCTGCAATCACACTAAGTTTTTCTGCCAGAATTTGACCACAACCCACTGACCTTCCTTCACACCAATGTGGTCCACAGTATGTATATAATTTCTTCTTAATCCTTCTTTACAAACAGTCCCTATAACACCTTAAAAGTTTCTTTGCTGGGACATTTTTTTCACCAGGATGAAAACAGTTGTGAGCTAGCTGGCTCTGGGCAATGGTTAGAGCCGAGGCAATTTGTGTATCCAGGATGGAAAAGACATTGACCCTAGAAATGGCTTAGCCAACTCAGACAAAATAAGAGGTAATCTAAGTTTACCCATAATTGCAATTCTTAAAGTGAACCATAGTCCTTTCATTTGAGAGTGAAAGTGTTGCAAGATTAGTATCATATTTGTACTTTCCAAGTGCTTAGTACAGTGCTGTGCACACAGTAAGCACTCAATAAATACGATTGAATGAATGAATGAATATGACATCATAGCTTTGAAAATTGCTTTGGAAATAATCACTTTTGTTGATTTCTTCACAAAACCCTGGTCCTGCAGAAGGCACTAATCATGAGAGAGGGGTCCTGGGAAGGCCTGTGGGCAACATTTGAGTGACCAGCTAATTGATTTATTCCATCTCCAAGTGTGCTGCTAGAAATGATCCTTTTCAAGGGGATGGAAGAGTGAGACATGGCCAGCGTACTCACTCGGGGACCCTGCGTGATGGAGAATTGAGGACTATTATCCCCTGCAAGCAACAATCACTGTTCATTTTAATAAATAATAATAATAATAATTGTGGTATTTGTTAAATGCTATGTGCCAAATGCTCTAATAACAACCTGGGGTAGATACACGTTAATAAGGTCGGACACGGTCCCTGTCCTACAGGGGACTCACAGTCTAAGTAGGAGGGTGATGAGGAAACTGAGGCACAGAGAAGTTAACTGACTTGTCCAAGGTCACACAGCAGGCAAGTGACAGAGACAGGATTAGAACCCAGGTCCCTTGATTCCCAGGCCCATGTTTTTTTCACTAGGCTGTGCTGCTTCTTAACTTCGTACTTCCCCCTGCTGCATTTGAGTGATCCAATCGAGTCTATTATTCTTACCTGTGTGCCTATACTACTCCCTGCCTCCCTGAAGTTTGGAAGCCCTTTTGGACCAGTAGTCCAAAAGTGGACTAAGTAGTCTTAGTCGATGGCCATGTAGTCTTTCCAGTGCCTTAGGAGAGAGTTTCACCAAGGATTGATTGACAAGTACTCACAAGAATCCCACATTCTAGAGGAAGTGCTTAACAATAGCATGATGTTAGCTGCCCCGGCCCCTGGGATATGTAGTCTATTTGTCTGTGGTTTTCAGAGCACTTTCTCATTCAGATTTACCAAACCAGAAAATGAGATCAATTTAACCACATCTAACCGGTCAGAAGAAACAGCAGTTGGCATGAATCATAAAAACTGTAGCAAGAAACAATGTTGAGAACCACAAAACCAATTTCAGAATAAGGCATTGTAAAATGCTTTCTTAGAAATCATCATTTGTCCTCAATAGTGTGCTGTTTGGGCTTAGAACCCAATAGTCAAGAACACTTTCTTGGGTATTGTAATAACATGGAAAGGGATATCATTTCATCCTTTGACATAGGAGACTTCCCAGGGAAAATTTATGTTTTCCCCTCATCCTCCCTCATTCAGACATCTCTGACCTGCATGTGAAAAAGAGGTCCGGCTTCCAACATAGGGTTGCAATAACCAATCAATAGTATTTATTTTATTTTATTATGGTATTTGTTAAACACTTACTATGTGCCAGGCACTGCACTAAACACTGGGGTTGATAGAAATTAATCGTTTTTTAATGTATTAAGTGCTTACTTTGTGCCAAGTACTGTACTAAGCTCTGGGGTAAATACAAACTAATCAGGATGGACACAATCCATGTCCCATATGGGGCTCACAGTCTTAATCCCCATTTTAGAGTTGAGGTAACTGATAGATTCAGGATTAGAACCCAAGTCATCTGATTCCCAGGTCCAGGCTCTTTCCACTAGGCTATGATGCTAATCATAAGGGAGAGCTTAGGGGAAGGGTTGTGGGCAACATGAAAGTGACCTGTGCTAGAAATTATCCTATTTAAGAGAATCTAAGGGTATGACAAGGCTAGGGAGTTTACACCTATTTGCCCTCCCTTTTCCATTACCTACACAGTTGGATCTGTGGTCCTTAAATAATAATAATAATGATGGTAAATGTTAAACGCTTACTATGTGCCAAACACTATTCTAAGCACTGGGATAGATACAAGCTTATCAGGTTGTCCCACGTGGGGCTCACAGTCTTAGTCCCCATTTTACAGATGAGGGAACTGTGGCACAGAGAAGTGAAGTGACTTACCCAAAGTCACACAGCTGACAAGTGGCAGAGCGGAATTTGAACCCATGACCTCTGACTCCCAAGCCCGGGCTCTCTCAGACTGTGAGCCCACTGTTGGGTAGGGACTGTCTCTATATTTTGCCAACTTGTACTTCCCAAGCTCTGCACACAGTAAGCGCTCAATAAATACGATTGATTGATTGATTTCCACAAAGCCACAATGCTTCTTAAACATTTGGTTTTCCCCCTGCCCCCTCAGCGCTTATGTAATTACCATTTATAATTTGTTTCAAGGTCTGGTGCCCCTTCCAGTCTGTAAGATCCTTGTGGGCAGGGATTGTGTCTGCCTACTTTATGGTATTCTCCTAAGTACTTTGTAAAGTGCTTTGCACACTAGAAGTGCTCAATAAATGCCATTGATTGGTTGACAGGGGTATTTTGACAGGAGAAGCAGCGTGGCTCAGTGGAAAGGGCCCGGGCTTTGGAGTCAGAGGTCATGGGTTCAAATCCCCGCTCCGCCAATTGCCAGCTGTGTGACTTTGGGCAAGCCATTTCACTGGGCCTCAGTTACCTCATCTGTAAAATGGGGGTGAAGACTACGAGCCCCCCGTGAGACAACCTGATGTGGAGGCCGTAGCTGGAGCTTGGAAGCTTTTGTAGTATGAGTGGTTTGTTGACAGAAACACCTAAAACTCTTACTGGTTTAGGGGAATTGTAAGTCCCTCAAGTCAGAAACCATCCCTTTTGTTTCTCTCAACTAGGTATCCAGTAATGTGTCATTCTAATCTCTTGGAAAAGACTTTTTGTTTGGTGAGCAACCACAAACCACAAACCTTGTAACCTCCCTAGTGCTTAGAACAGTGCTTTGCATGTAGTTAGTGCTTAATAAATGCCGTTATTATTATTATTATTTTCCTCTCCGGAATGTGGGGAGGGGAGGCTGTAACTGCAAAAGGCTCCTCACAGTCTTGGCTGCGGAGCGGAGATGGTAAAGCAGGTGTTCACGTGAAGCCAATTTGGAGGCAATTAAGGCAGCCAATGGACCAGGTGATAAGAGGTTGCCTTGATTAGGATTCTCGGGGGATCTGCTGCTCTCAGCTCTACCAGAAGGAAGCCTGAAGGCTGGTAAGTGTTTCTGTGTTTGTGGGAGCACTTCCCAAGCGCTTAGTACAGTGCCCTGTACACAGCAAGTGCTTAATAAATGCGATTGAATGAATGAGGAAGGGTGGAGGGGTTGTTGATGAGGGTTGGGGAGAATGCCAGGTGAAAGAAACCTTGGAGCTGCCGGGCTTTGGTTTTTTGAAAACGTTGAAATCGTTGCTTTTGATAAGAAGGAAACCTTAGAATTCTTCTGCCTCTAGTGTGGAGGCCCTAGCCGGAGTTTGGAAGCTTTTGTAGTATGTGTGGTTTGTTGACAAAAACACCTAAAACTCTTACTGGTTTAGGGAAATTGTAAGTCTCTCAAGTCAGAAACCATCCCTTTTGTTTCTCTGTTAGGTATCCAGTAATGTGTCATTCTAATCTCTTGGAAAAGACTTTTTGTTTGGTGAGCAACCACAATCACTGTTTATTTTGGAGTAGGTAAATACTTGAGTAATTGTAGTACAATGACCAGGGAAACTGACTACCTAGGGGAGAGTTTATAAGTTCCTCAAGAAAAGGGATCCTACTTCCATTTAACCTCTTGTTCTCAGTTCAGTGGACACTGGCTAATTCTGCTGACTGGCTGGTGGAAGGAGGGCTTCAGTTTGTCTTCTTCAGCTCAGATCATTCCTCAACGTAGCCTTGCGAGAGGCTTTTTGGCTGAACTTACTTTTGTGCCTGCCATGTGTATTAAAGAGTAGGGCACTCTTCAAATAATTCTGGTATTTTTTTTTAAGCAGTTGCTTTTTGCCAAGCACCAAGTTTATAGATTGGAAGAACAGGTGTCTTATGCCCATTTTACAGATGGGGAAACAGGCCCGGAGAGATAAGTAACCTCCCAGAGGTGATGCAGAGCTGAGTGGGACATACAAATGTGTGTGAAGATATAAAGAAGAATAACTGGAGTTAAGACAAATTATCACCAAGGGAGATACTCTGTTTTTCCCCTGGTGGGGATTTGGCAATTGAGGGAGTAGGAGGGGCTGAATTCCTCCCCACCCCCCACGCCCCAACTGAAGTTAGTTCTTTCTTGGGGATGTTTCCCATTTGGAAGGTGAAAGAACATCTGGAGCAGTGCTCAGGGAAAACAGTGTATTCATTGCTTTCGGTTTTGAGGAAGGGGTTTTTTTTTTTTTTTTTTTTGGCGGGGGGTGGGGTTGGAGAGGTGCATAGGGAAAGAAAGCACTGTTTCCTAAGCTCAAGGAGACACCACAGCTGGAGGGTGTTTGGTTTCCATGATGTCAGTGAAACTGGCGCAGCTGTGGACCATGTTTGTGCTAAGTAGAAAAAGATCAGATAGCTTCCATTACCTAATTTCCCAGAGTGAGGCAGCCTAGGCAAACGGAAACAAGACAGAATCCTGGGAGGGAAAAATTAAAACTCATTTAATTGGTACAGAGTGAAATGGTTTGGAGAAAGGCTTTTAAAGTGGTAAAAGAGTATGTGTCTGGCGGGGGGAGAGCATGAAAAATGAACTGGTTCGGTTTGTAAGGTTTTTAAAACAGTGTGAGAGATGTTATAGAAAGAAATCCACCCCCTTCCAAAAAGAAAGATTGAATATTCCCTTATTAATGGAAACTGAACTGTGGAGAGGATTGGTCACTTCATAAATTCAGATTGTGGGTGAACCAGATGACAAGATTCAAGCCACATGTAATGTGCAGTGCTAATGGGGCCTCTGTGGCTTCACACATGCTTGTCAAATTGAATAATTTGGGCGAAGGAAGGCAGGCTTCTCTGCACCCACTTGCTCTGCCGTTCTGTCTGGTCTTGTCACCATATCTGCTGCTTAGAGCACCTCATCCGAATCCTACCTTTACCGCTCAACCTGGAGCAGTAGACAGTGTGTTGTGAGATGGTCAAGACCTTCTAAACTCTTTCTTCTAATTCCTGGACGAGTCATTGTATTTAGTTTTCATCCAATACATGTTTAGTGATGATAATAGTATTGTTTACAGTGTGCTAAGTGCTGGGGTAATAGATACAAGATAACTAGATCAGACTCGGTCCCTTTCCCACAATCTAAAAGATAGGTAGAACAGGTATTTTGTCCTCAATTTACAAGTCTCTCCCCCTCTAGACTATAAACTCGTTGTGGGCAGGGAATGTCTTTATTGATGTACTCTTCGAAGTGCTTAGTACCGTGCTTTGCACACAGTAAGCACTCAACTATGAATGAAAGACCCGTTGTTGGGTAGGGACTGTCTCTATATGTTGCTGAATTGTACTTTCCAAACACAAAGTACAGTGGTCTGCACACAGTAAGTGCTCAATAAATACGATTGAATGAATGAGGCAGGGTGACTTGTCCAAGGTCACCATGCAGGCAGGTGGCAGAGTTGGGATTCAAACCAAGGTCTCGACTCTTGTGGCATTTATTAAGTGCTTACTATGTGCAAAGTACTGTGCTAAGTGCTGAGGAGGTTACAGGGTGATCAGGTTGTCCCACGTGGCGCTCACAGTCTTCATCTACATTTTACAGATGAGGTAACTGAGGAACAGAGAAGTTGTGACTTGCCCAAAGTCACACAGCTGACAACTGGCGGAGCCAGGATTTGAACCCATGACCTCTGACTCCAAAGCCCGTGCTCTTTCCACTGAGCCATGCTGCTTGCCTCATGCTCTTTCTTCCTGTCTTTATTGAGCCTCTCCAGGGTTTCCAGACTGTTCTTTAGTTTATTCATATTAAACATGGGGATATTATTATTTCTGTTCAAGCACCTCACAGGATGAAAATTCAGCAGCACCCCCCATCAATTTCCTTTGAGACAAGAAACTGACGGTGGTGCAGAGATGTGCTCCTCTTCTAGGGGCCATTTTGTGGTGTCAGCTGCCATTCTGTTTCTTTTAAGAAGGGACAGATCCTCTCCCCCAACTTCTTAGGAGGCGAAATGTACCTCATCAGCAGCAACTTTCACCTCACAGATGATTTTTCACTGGTATTGGCATCTTTGAACTCAAGGGACAATTGTGTGTCACCAGCATTATTATGACTACAGAGACAGAGGCCTTTTTTAGGAAGTAGAGTAAAAGACACAGATTGCCTTTGAGGGTCTGTGACAATTTTTTAAAAAATGGTATTAAGCATTTACTCTGTGCCAGGCAATGTCTTAAACTCTGGGGCAGATACAAGCCAATCAGGTTGGACACAGTCCATGTCCCACTTGGGGCTCACAATCTCAATCCCCATTTTAAAGATGAAGTAACTGAGATAGATAAATTAAGGGACTTGCCCAAGGTCACACAGCAGCAAGTGGGAGAGCTGGGATTACAATCCAGATTCTTTCGACTCCCAGGCCAATGCTCTAATGCTTATTTCTCCAGTTGAAACAATACCAGAAACATTTCATTTTTTTCTCTTTAACTCAGCCTAGAGTCTGTTTCATTACAGAACCGTTGTTTTGGAGGACTCTGCTCCTGCTAGTCATAGATGAATTCACCGGCTGTGAATCAAACCCAAATAGTTCCTGGGGTTTTGATGTACTTTGAATAATTACCTTTCTAATTGCATCTGAAAACAGTGTTGACAACTGGGTGTTAGAGAGGAAGGATTCCAGGCTGACAAGTGCTAGAATTCAGGTTGTCTTTGGTGATGGCGGTAAGGGGTTGAAGCTATTCAAGGAAGAACCTGGTCACTGGTCATACGTATCTGATTATCTTCCATCCCTTGGATTCTAAGAGAGGGGCTGCTAGAAATGAAAGGCAAAGCTGAAAATTGAAACCATCCCCAGCCTCATGGCCCATAGGATATTTTTGACAGTGGAGTGGGAAGAGAAATTAGTGCTGAAGAACCCCTCTATTATGGAGACCCAGAGTGGGGTCAGAGGGAGGGGATGGATGGTTCTTTTTTAGCCTGAATCTGTCAGGGGCTGGGGGTGTACTGCCCTGACCCAGCCCAGGGAGCCCCACATAGATACTTTCCTGTCACCCTGAAACACGATCTGGAAAAGGCACTCTGCCAACCCCGCTGCCAAAAACAACAACAACAAAATGGTAGGGATTTCCTTGTCTGGGCGGCTGGAGAGAACTTCAGGAAGCCGGTGCCCCTTTTAAATAGTTAATCGGCTGCCTCTCAACTTGCACAATGTCACATTGAATTTGAAACAGGAAACGTTTTATATTTTTCACCTGATTGGGCACCTGGACATTACTAATGACATCAATACACATAGTAATCAAAGGAAATCAGAGGTGCAGATTAGCAACAGCTGCAAGTCATTAGTGACAGACGCAGGAAAACCAGGCTCTCCGCACCCAACTTTGAAATAACCAATATGAGGATTTCAGAGCATGAGGGGTTAACATGTGAGCAGGCAAATAATTGCTTAGCTTCCCTGTCAATTCTCCTTCCCTGTCGATGTCTTCTTCCCCCTCCCTCCTTTAAATCAGTTTTACACATTCTAACTGTATCATTCAATAATGGCTTATGGTCTGACCGACTGAACATTTGTTCTGTAGGAATTGTATCTGCTGATCGAAGATTCCTCCTGTGAAGGAAATAATCCTCTCACTGCGAGAGAGCCTGTCATTATTTTAATGACTAGAACTCAAGTGGGGCCATAGAGACCTTTTCTGATGTCTTATATGCCTGTCAACAGAACCTAGTATAGGGACTTCCCTCGGGTCATGCCTTTGTTCATGCTTTGACCCCTGAACTGTGAGCCCCAATGTGCCTGTATAATATTGTTGTATTTTACACTCCCAGGTGCTTGGTGAGGGGCTCTGCATGTAGCGAGAACTCAATTAATATGAATGGCTGACTGGCAAGGACTATGTCCAATCTGCTTACATTGTATTTACCCCAGCATTAAGCCCAGTACCTGGCACATAGTAAGCACTTAATAAATACCATAATTATTATCATAAAAAGAAAAAAAAAGCGTAAATTCCTTAAACAATGAAGCCTTGTAGAAAGGAGGTGATCTTGGATTGGCCAGCTCTTATCAGGCAGCAACTCCCCTCTCTATTCACCTCTGTTCCAGTGCACTGTCCAACAACTTCCTCTAGTTACCATCAGACACAGAAGCGGGATACCCAAATTGTTGGTCTGGGTCGTGTTGATAGCACCGTTTACATTCTTGTCAGCCTTATTACTTCTGGAGCTCAAAGTTAATTCAAAAGTTCATCAAGATAGGGAGAATAAATTATCTAGTACATGCCATATGAATTTCATCCGACAGTCAATATTTTATCTTCCTATTTCAGTATCAGACTTCTGGTGTCTCAGCTGCATGTCTGTAATTTTTGTTTAGTCCATTATTGGGCTGGAAGAAGATTGGCCTCCTTCACAGCTGCCTGAGTTATTTTTTACAATGTCATGCCCTGTTTGGCCACAACCACTCTCCGCAGGCATGTGTTTTATGAGATAAGGAAACTTGGCAATAGTCTATTTGCCTCCAGAAGCAGCATCCCACAGGCATTCTAATAAGGGTGGCCATTAAGAGCCTGCCTGCACACCAGACAAGGAGACATGGGTAACTCCATGAAACACTAGGCATGTGTGTATTTAACTGCCCCCACCAACACACACATCCATAACTGTCAATGTGACCTCACATGCCATCTAAACAGTTAAGGACTCCCATCATCCTGTACCACTTACATAAATTCGTACATATTCTAATGTTTCCTCTTTTCTGTGTCATATTTTAGTGTCTGTCTTCCCTGCTAGGCGCTCAGCTTCTTGAGGTCAGGGACCATATCTATTTGCTTGTATGATCCCAAGTGCTTAGTATGCTGTACACAGTCGGCCTTCAATGTAAGCTGGGTGATGTCATGCGTTCACATTTTGTGCAATTCTCCATGTATCTCTGGGGTGATATGTGGACCCCCAGCTTGGGCCAGCACCTTCCAAGTTTCCATCTAGTGTAGTGAACGGGTTATGGGGCCTGGCAGGGGGAGATGTGAAAGGTTTTGAAAGTGGGGAGAGCGGGTAGTCTGGGGAGGAAGTTTCAGGACAGAAAAAGGACTTGGGAAAGGGGTCAGCAGCAAGCACATTTTGTCTCACCCTTCCTAGTAATTCCCCCAGTGTGTCAGGGAGAAAAACATGTGGTTATTATAAATCGATGCGTTATTTCTGACAGAAACAGAATACCCCAGTACTTTGAAGGAAACATTACAGCCTCCTTAACAGTGAAGGAATCTGAGGCAGAATTTAATCCCTCACATGTTAAGGATCCAACAGTTCTGAGAAGCGCATGGCCTAGTGGAAGGAGCATGAACCTGGTTGTATTCTTGGCTCTGTGAATTACTTGCTTTGTGGCCTTGGGCAAGTCACTGTTCTGTGCCTCAGTTTCCCTGAGTGCAAAATTGGGATTAAATACACGTTCTCCCACCTACTTAGACTGTGAGCTCCATGTGAGGTAGGGACTGTGTCCAACCTAATTAACTTGTTACCTATCCCAACACTTAGAACTGTGTTTGACACATAGTTAGTACTTAACAAATACCATCAACCCCACCCCCTCATTCCCACACCACTCCCCACTCAAAAAAATCAGTTCTGCTTGTGCCTCTGGCCTGTATGTGTTTAGGCTACACTTTTGCTGGTGTCAGGCTGAAATGGAAGCAAGCAGGAGCACCCGAATTCCAGAGTCATGTAAACAAGATTTAAAAAATGCAATAAGGATTTTCCCATGCCATAATGAGGTGGGAAACACCCCTCTCCACAGCCAAGAGTCTCTCTTTCCAATCAGTGATATTTATTGAGCACTTGTGTGTATCATGCTGTACTAAGTGCTAGGGAGAATATAGTACAGCTGAGCTGGTAGGCATGTTCCCTGCTCATACTGAGATAGAGTCTAGAGGATGGGTTTACAGTCCAGAGGATGTCTTAAATCATAATAATGACAAAGTCCAATGTAATTTCAGGACTCACTATAGTCTAAATGTACAGACGTTAACCCTTGGCCAAGCCCTGTTAATAATATGGGCAGCCACCCTCCTCTTATAAAACCCCTGAATTATAAGATTTAGTCATTTGATGTAAAAAAATAATCCCTATTTATAGGGCTCACAGTCTTATAGCTACAATATCTAAAAACAAATTTTCAAATATTTTTCTAATAAAAATGTACCAAAAAGGACCAAGTTTCTGCTCAAGAAAAACTGCATGTTTATAATGGAAGGTGTTTAAAAGTTAAAAGCTATCTGGAGAAGCTGAAGTAAAGTGTCTCTCTACCTCCCACGCCCAACCACTGCAGGTATTTGCTGATTCTGGAATGGTCACCTTCACTGCTACCCCAGTTGTAAGTGGCTGGTTACCGCCCCTCCCCACCACCCACCCCCGGCGGGTTGTCTAGGGGCAGAACTTGCTCATGCTTTCTCTGCCCCAAAGCTTTTTTTTCTTTATTTAATCCAGAAAAAAATATAATTTTAAATTAATTTCATTCTTGAGTCATTTAATGTGATTCATTTAGTGACATAATTTAGGTGTGTTGGCCAGATTCCTTTGGTGTTTTACCACTATTCCTATTTTATTTCATTAAAAATATTGAATGAGTAAAAATACTTGTAAAAGTTGAGATTTTACGTGTATCTAGAACAAGGAATTGGCAGAAATCCAATGTAATCATTGGATTTTACATCATTAGACGGTTAGAAAATGAGCCGCAAAGCTTTAGAAATTACTTAAAGTACATCACGGAACATTTGTAACTCTCAGTTGTTTCACAAACGTCATCGTAACTATAGTGTGGTTTTCCTTTGGAGTAAATTCTCAACCTTACTAGTGAATTATGTTTTCCCACCATTGTCCCTTAGAGCAGCAATACATTGTGGGAATCACCACACTAACACTTGCGTTCATTTTTATCAAGATAAACTATACATTCTTTAATGCAAAGATCAAACAGTCAGCCATAAAGGACAGGCCCATTTGTCTGATGAAACAGGTCATATATGTGAAGGTTCAAGTAAACACCATACTTTCCCAGTCAATCTTCCAATTTCCAGCAGAATCAGCCACGTTGTCTTATGTGAGATGTGTTGTGTGTATTTGTGAAGGCATCTTCTATCATTTACAGGAAAAATGAAGCAGGAAGCAGGAAAAATAAAACATAATTAGTCTCTGGAGTTAAGCATCTGATTAATGAACAAAGTGTTTTGTTTTTTTAAATAGACTTTCACTTCTTCCATGCTAGTACAAAGTTGTCATCTCTGGTGGTTAATAGAGCTGGCCTTAGAGGGACATTCTGGGAATGCAATGGAATCTCACAATTGGAACAGTGCTGCCAGAATGGGATTGATTATCCAAATTATTAAGTAAAACAGCATGATGAAAGAACTGGGGCCTATAGTTACGTAATGCAGCTCTGAATTGGTTGTATGACGCGGCCAGTGATGACTTTTAAAGTTTTTTCAAGAACATAACAGGATCGAGTGCCATCACTTTCATCAATAGTTCATTAGCATTGCGAAGAGACCCAGTTGCCATTTTTTGAGATTCCTTGTTTATTGGAAATTGACTTCAAGCTATTTCAAGTTAATTCCCTGTAGTAATATTGACCACGAATAAAAATTAGAGAAATAAGTGGTAAATGCTTGAACCAAGGCTTAGAAGTCCTTTTTGTCTTTTTCAACCTTCATGAATTTTTTGAATGATCTCATTCTCTACCCTTTATTTACTGATGAAACAGTGATTGATATCAAGATTTTCATCAGTTGTATTTATTGAACGCATAGAGTGTGCAGAGCATTTGTCCACAGGAAAATGCAGAGATTCCACTTGAAACCAGCTACTGTAAATAATGCATAGAGCATCCTGAAAGCAGCGTGGTGTGGGGTTCAGAACTTGGAGGCATCTGTGGCAATGCCTCATTCGGGGACAGGTGGAATGGGTTAATTGATCTCTCCAGTGAGGTGGAGTCAGGAGTTTTTATCAAATATTAAGCAGCCTGTTCCTTACATAAATTTGGTAGCAGAAAAGTGCTGACTGGGCCAGAAGACAAACAGAAAGAGAGCAAGGAAGTAAGCCTAACAAGATGTAGTTGTTAGGTCTGTGTGGGTAGGGAAGACTGCCATCCTGGCAGCACAGCTACTCTTTACCAGCCGAAGGGATCTAGATCTGAAGCAGGGAGACGTATACATTGCGATGAAGTTGTTAATCTTGATTTCCACCTGGCCACCTAAGACTCTTTCCCCTTCCCACCCAGCCACCTGAACATGAGGAACCCTAAAGAAATATGAGAGAACCAGGATGGAACTGAGAGGGCTTTAATGGTGTGGTTTTTCATATTTTGTGTTGAGGTTTTTCTTCAACAGTGGGTTTGCCTTTGTATAAGAGCAACCAAAAGAACTATAGTCTTAATGAAGCGCCCCTTGTTTACATTATATGTAACTAAATGGGTCTGTGGAGTAACAACACGTAAAAATAAATGCAAAACAGGTCTGGGCTTTAGAGAATTTGTGATTGAGGGCCACAGGCAGTATGCCGGCTAAACAAAGCTATTTGTGTGAACCACTGGGGCAGCCTTAAAGGACTGGAGAACTGTGTATGTGTCTCCACAATCCTCAGAAGCATACGGAGGGGAGGTACAAATTGGGTGAGCAAGGGATGTTCTGAGTTTCTTGTTTGCTGAGCTATGACAAATTCAACTGGAAATGTGAATTTGGGAGAAGAAAATACATAACATATTGTACTAAAAGTTTAGAACAGTGCTTTGCACATAGTAAGCGCTTAATAAATGCCATTATTATTAATAATAAAAGTTGCAGCCTCACCTGTGCTGTGGCGCAAAGGATCATCAGGAGATGGTACCAGTTGTCAGAACAGAAATGATGATTAAAATTACTAAGGAGAAAGCACAGAGTGAATTGTAAAGAAGTGAAACAAATGGAACTGCCAAGAACTAAAACTGTTCTGGGCCCAACTATAATCCAGACAAAGGGGAATATGAATGAAAGAGAGAAAGAAGAGCATGAGCACAATGTGAGGAAGGGCTGTGTAATTTTGACCATGATTTCTTTTTTCCTGGTGCTTCTTACTGCATTATGCTTAGAATAGACACTTAAGTACTATTACTAATGCTGGTGAAAATAACCTGAAACTATTTTCCTTAGACTAGTGGAGGGGAAGGTTTAGAAGGTGAGCTTGAAATAATACACGTGTTCCAAAAAGCCTGAATAGTGGTACTGAATACATTTGCGTGCTCATATGAAGTCCCCGTCTCACATGGGGCTCAGGCGAAGTGGGAAGAATCCCTATTTTACAGCTAAAAAACAGGAAAGTTGTCACTGCCCAAGGTCACATAGAAGTCAAGTGGTAGATTTGGGATTAGACCAATGATGTTGATTGTGTAAACTCATTGTGGGAAGGAAAAGTGTCTCACTACCTCTGTTGTATTGTGCTCTGCACATACAGGGTACACTCAAAAATCCCAGTATCCTGAGTCCCAAACCAGTTTCCACTAGGCCCTGTTTCTTTTCCTTCTTATACTCAGGGCTTTATCTATGATTTTAGATTCTGACCCTATTTGAGAGGCAACTAGTGCAAGGATAAATGTTGACTATCCTTTCTAATCCCTCAGAACAGTGCTTTGCATATAGTAAGTGCTTAATAAATGCCATCATTATATACAAAATCAAAGAACGTAACATTCCTCATTTTCCCAAATCACATATCAGTTTGTCTTCCCCAGTCACCCTCTGGTTCTCTCACATATGCATTTCACACCTTTTGTCTCACATACTTCAATGGTCACTAGGTCATGCTGCTTCTCATGGAACAGATACCACCACTTGAATGACAATTCTTAGATTTAGCAGCCAACAAAGGACAAAAACAAACAAAACCCTCAATATGTAGGTTAGATGGCAGGGGCTGGAGAGAGAGGAGGCTTTGGATAGAGGGAGAAGTGATCAAATGGAAATGTTCCAAGGGCAAGTTTACAGGAGGAAGCCCTGGAAGGTGATGTGGAGAAAGAACACATATGGAAAGGTAGTTTTGTGAAAGGTGCGAGGCTCTGGAAGACAACGTGTTTCTTGGACTATTGCTTATTCAACAGTGTGACAGATAGTCTGAAAAGGTCAATCATTCACAAACAAATTAGTTGAGAAGATCAAACCACCTCCTGTAGTTCCAGCACTTGTGGTTCCAGATGTGGTTACTGGCCCAAGACTTTTGGTTGAAGAAACTGAGGTTGTGAGTGGTATTTCTTCAGCAGTGGTGGTAAGCCCTGGGAAAAACAAGTGAGGGAAAATCAGCAAGCTGTCACTCGGATGTGTTGTTTTTATGTGCTGCCTCTGGGCTACCTTCATCAACACGCGGAGACGCTTGGATAACTTTGAGACCATTGATGGAGCTTGTGGCCCGTTGGTTTGGAAGGTAGATTTGTCGATCATAAGTATATTCTGACTCCAGTTTCCAGAGGGGAAAGGGAGAGTAGCCTGATGCTCTGAAGGAATTATTTCCTCTTGCCTGCACTGTTTTTGGAATGGTCCAACAGAGTTCATGCTCCTGCCACCAGCAAGAGATCATAGAAGTCTCACTCGCTCTCTTGCTTTCTCTGTCTCTCTTGCCTCATGAAGATGATACCAATTATGGTTTTTAAGTGCTTATTAGGTGCCAAGTATGGTACTATGTGTTAGGGTAGATATACGAGACATTTGGGTCCTACATGGGACTCGGTGTAAATTGGAGGGAGAACACATATTGACTGTCCATTTTACTGATGAGGGAACTGAGGCACAGAGAGGTGAAGTGACTTTCCCAAGGTTACACAACAGACAAGTGACAGTGCTGGGATTAGAACTCAGGGTCTCTGACTCTCAGGCCTGAGTTCTATTCACTAGATCAGGCTGCTTCTCTTGCAACAGACACCACCAGCTGCATGACAGTTCCTAGGTTTAGCAGCCAACAGAGAGAAAAAGAACTGCATCCGTACATTGGATAGCAGGGGTGAGAGGGAGACAGGATCACATGGGGATGTTCCTAGGGCAAGTGTACAGGAGGAAGCCCTAGAAAATGTGTGAGGAGCGCACTATTTGGAAAGCTAGTTTTGTGAGAAGGGCAACCATCTCGGGGGGCAGCACGTTGCTAGGATTGCCTCTTATTCTAGCAGTTTGACAGGTAGTCTGACATGATAGATCATTCACAAACAAGTTGAGAAGATCACTACCACCTCCTATAGTCTCAGCACTCGTTTTTCCAGTCGTGGTCACTGGCCCAGTACTCTTTGGTGAAGAAATTGAGGTTGTAAGTGGTATTTCTTCAGTTGTTCTGGTTAAACCCTGGGAAAAACAAGTGAGGGGAAAACCAGTGAGGTGCTACACCGGTGTCAGTCTGCATGGCACTAAAACTGTACTGGGCCTCACCAGAAACTGAACTAAAGGGAATATGAATGAAAGAGAGAAAATAGAGCCATGAGCACAACATGAGCTTTAGGGCTGCCTAATTTGGACCATGTATTTTTTCTTGGTTCTTGCCATAACGTTTTGCTTAGAGCAGATGCACAAGTGCTATTACTACTGCAGGGAAAAATAGCCTGAAAATACTTTCCTCAGTCTAGTAGTGGGGAAGACTTAGAGGGTCAGCTTGACTTGTTACATCTGTTCCAAAAAGTGTGAATAGTGGTAATGAGTACACTTGTGTGCTCACACAAATAAATTTAAATTCCAGCTAGAATTTATTTTCCTTAATAACAGAAATAATAATTGCGGTATTTGTTAAGCAGAATGTGCCAAGTACTGGGTTAGATACAAGACTCTGATTTGGATGCAGTCCCTGTCCAACGTGGGGTTCAGGCAAAGTGGGAGGAAGAACAGATACTTAATCCCCATTTTACAGCTAAAACACATAAAAGTTAAGTGACTATCCAAGGTCACATAGAAGGCGAGTGATGGATCTGGGGCTAGACCAGTGATGTTGATTGTGTAAATTTGTTGTGGGAAGGGAATGTGTCTCACTAACTCTTTTGTTCTGTTTTCTCCCAAATGCTTATAACAGTGCTTTGCACACACAGTATGCAGTCAAAAATGCCCCATTCCTTTCCCCTCTTATGCTCAGGGCTTAATCTATGACTGTAAATTCTGACCCCATCTGAGAGGAGACAAGTGCAGGTTGAAATGTCGACTACCCTTTCAAATTCCTCAGTAGAAAGTCAAAGAACATAACATTCTTCATTTTCCCAAATCACATATCAAAGTTTGGTATTCTGTTAGGGACCTGTTCCTTTAGATCTTCCCCAATCACCCACTGGTTCTCTCACATATGCTCTCCACATTTTTTGTGTCTCATACTTCCATGGTCAAGTCGCACCCAGTGTTTCAACAAATACGCTGATTGGTTGTTTGAGCTATTGTGCAATGGAAGTAGTGGTAGTAGGAATATTATTAAGCATTTAAGTGTGAAGAGCACACTGACTGAGTGCTGGGAAGGAAAGCATAAGTGGGCAACAGTGTGGCCTAGTAGGAAGAATGTGAGCCTAGAAATTAGAAGACCTGGATTCTAACTCATGTCTGCCAACTATCCACTGGGTGACCCCCGCCAGTTGTCTGCTGTGTGACCTTGGGCAAGTTGTTTCATTTTTCTGTGCCTCAGTTACTTCACCTGTAAAATAGGGATTGAGACTGTGAGCCTCCATTTGGGCCTGGGACTGTGTCCAACCCGATATACTTGTATTTCCCTCCCCCCAGTGCATAGTATAGTGCCTGGAACATAGTAAGCGCTTAACAAATGCCACAGTTAATTCTCTGTGTTTCTGAGAAGCGATCTATAATCACCCAAGTGTGTTATTTTTATGTGCCTCTGGACTGTAATCATCAACACGCAGAGGCTTTTGGATGTAGCATGGCATAATGGATAGAACATGGGGCTAGGAGTCATGGGTTTTAATCCTATCTCCGCCACTTGTCTGCTATATAACCCTTGGCAAGTCACTTCACTTCTCTGTGCCTCAGTTACCTTACTTGTAAAATGAGGATTAGACTTCTAATTAGTCTTCTAGACTGTGAGCCCACTGTTGGGTAGGGACTGTCTCTATATGTTGCCAACTTGTACTTCCCAAGCGCTTAGTACAGTGCTCTGCACACAGTAAGCACTCAAATACGATTGATTGATTAATAATAATAATGATGGCATTTATTAAGCACTTAGTATGTGCAAAGCACTGTTCTAGACACTGGGGAGGTTACAAGGTGATCAGGGTGTCCCACGGAGGGCCCACAGTCTTAATCCCCATTTTACAGATGAGGGAACTGAGGCACAGAGAAGTTGTGACGTACCCAAAGTCACACAGCTGACAAATTGGTGGAGTCTGGATTTGAACCCATAACCTCTGACTCCAAAGCCCATGCTCTTTCCACTGAGCCATGCTACGTGGAACAAGGACTGTGTATAACCTGATTTGCTTGTACCCATCCCAGCGCTTAGAGCACCTGGCTCATAGTAAGTGCTTAACAAATACCATGATTATTATAATAATATTATTCTGGTTTGGGAGATAGATTTGTCAATCAAATTTATTGTACTTACTGTGAATAGAGCACTGTACTAAACGTCTGGGCAAGTACAACACAACAATGTAACAAACACATAAGTTTGAATAGAAATGTATTTTGACACCAGTTTCCAATGGGAGAGGGGAGAGAAAACGTGGCCTGATGTTCTGAAGGAATTACTTCCTTTTGCCTGCACTTTTTAGAATGTTCCAAAGGAGTCCAAGCTCTAGCCACCAAAAGAGACCAGTAAAGTCTCTGCTGTTGTCCTTTCATAGCCTCTCGTGAAGGGAGGAATGTAAGAAGCAGAGAGACCTAGTGGAAAGACCTCGGGCCTGGTTGTTAGAGGACTTGATGCTGCCACTCTCTACTGGTTGACCTTGGGCAAGTCACTTAACCTCTCTGTGTCCGTTTCCTCCCTATATAAGGGTGATTAATTACCTGCTCTTCTTAGACTGTGAACCCCATGTGGGACAGGACCCGAGTCTGGTGGGGTTTTTTTTTAACGATATTTGTTAACAACTTATTACATGCCAGGCACTGAACTAAGTCCTGGGGTAGATAAAGCTAATCAGGTTGGGCACAGACCATGTCCCACATGGGGATCACGGTTTTAATCCCCATTTTACAGATGAGGTAACCGAGACACAAATCGAGCTCATTGAGGGGAGGGAATATACCTGTTCATTGTTACTTTGTACTCTCCCAAGCATTTAGTACAGTGCTTTGCATGCAGTAAGGGCTCATTAAATGATTGAATGAATGAAAATGACTTCCCCAAAGTTACCCTGCAGACAGTTGACCAAGAGAGCTTGACAAGATGCAACCTTCAAACAGGGCCACGCTAAGAAACCCACAAAGCTCTTCCATTTATACTGATTTTAGAAGTTATCTGTATTTTAGGCCACAAAATGTACACTACAAGTTTATTTCCCCATACAAGTTTTAACAAAATGAAAAAGCCCATGTTTTCTTGATGTTTATTTTGTGGACAACTCATGTTGGACATTCATCATATTCCCCTTCAAATCGAAAATGTCATCACTCCTTCACACTTGTGACCAACAAACATAGATATAAAATAGGTACATTTACATTTTCAAATCTGTGTTAAAAGAATGTATTCTACTCTTCAAGGAGCCCTAAAAAAGCAGTGCTCATTGAACGTGAGATCATTTGAAAAGTTATTTAGGGTACAAAATTATCCTCTGAATTGAAGAAAATGAAGCCTGGTGTGATATTTAAATATTTCCCATGGGATTTATTATTAGAAGATTCCATCTGTCTATTTCTCCTATATGCCATTCCTCATCCTTATGTAACTCTCACATTATGGTTCTTTCTTTTTACAATTTCCTTCCTTCATATTAATCAAGAACTAGTATATTTTAACAAGTAAATGTTACTGTTTAACACATTTGGTGATTTAAGGATTAAGGAATCATAGCCTAAATTGCATTTAATACCATCTTTCATAGGTCTTTTCAAACAAATTAATTAGAAAATACCATTTTCTCCCTATGTCCCTGCCACATGAAATTTGACTTTTGGATCTCAGAGTAGCATATAGTTTAAGAAACAGTGAAAATAAGTAATGAACCGGCAGTGTGCAAGTTAAAGGTGCTTTGTGACCTATTAAAAACATTGGCATTTGTTAGAAAATCATCTTTTATTTTTAATGAACAGGTGGGTAGAGTACCCTGTAGTTTCCCTTCCATTTTGGGTGCACAATCAATAGTATTTATTGAGCACTTTATGTAAAAGACTGGATTGAGCACTTAGAAAAATGCACAAAATTAGAAGAAAAGATCAAGATCCTTATAGTCTAGTTGGGGAGACTGACACAAAATAAAAGACAGATAGGCAGAGGAGAATGGGAAGATGGATATTATTATTATTATTATTATTGTGGTATTTGTTAAGCGCTTACTATGTACTAGGCATTGGAGTAGATACAAGCAAATTGGGTTGTACATAGTCCCTGTCCAACATGGGTCTCACAGTCTTAATCCCCTTTTTACAGATGAGATAACTAAGGCACAAAAGTAAAGTGACTTGCCCAAGGTCATATGGCAGGTGGAGCCTAGGATTAGAACTCAGGTCCTTCTGACTCTTAGGCCCATGCTCTATCCATCGGGTCTCTCTTCTTCAGAATTCCCAAATTCTGCTTTACGGTTCCTAAATGTTTTACATTGATTTGTCTGTTCTCTGGAATCTTCCAACAAAGACTGTTATTATAATCTTCACTCCATGGAGGTAAATATGGAACTTTTTCATAGTTACATCACAAAACCAGAATTGAGAAGGACAAACACCCACCCTGGTACTCTGGTAGGGTCTAACTAAGCTCGTTGTGGGCAAGGGACCATGTTTACCAACTCTTTTTTGTATTGGACTCTCCCAAACACTTAGTACAGTGCTCTGTAAACAGTAAGCTCTCAGTAAATGTTATTGATGATGAAGGATTCTTTAGACTGCTTGTACTGTCTTCCTCCTATATCTAATTTTTGATTAGAATTTGGGAGTTTGGGACTTCAAAGGAAAATGGTAAGTGGAAAGAATGTGATGCCTGACAAAACAAACCTCAAATGAATGCTTTTTATCTCTGCTTCACAAAAGTATCATACTCTTCTCCAGACTGTAAGCTCTCTGTACATTGTAACACTCACTCCCTTGGTGACCTCATTCGCTCCCACGGCTTCAACTATCATCTCTACGCTGATGACACCCAAATCTACATCTCTGCCCCTGCTCTCTCTCCCTCCCTCCAGGCTCACATCTCCTCCTGCCTTCAGGACATCTCCATCTGGATGTCTGCCCACCACCTAAAACTCAACATGTCCAAGACTGAACTCCTTGTCTTCCCTCCCAAACCCTGCCCTCTCCCTAACTTTCCCATCACTGTTGTTGGCACTACCATCCTTCCCGTCTCACAAGCCCGCAAACTTGGTGTCATCCTCGACTCCGCTCTGTCATTCACCCCTCACACCCAAGCCATCACCAAAACCTGCTGGTCTCAGCTCCGCAACATTGCCAAGATCCGCCCTTTCCTCTCCATCCAAACCGCTACCCTGCTCATTCAAGCTCTCATCCTAGCCCATCTGGATTACTGTATCAGCCTCCTCTCTGATCTCCCATCCTCCTGTCTCTTCCCACTTCAATCCATACTTCCCGCCGCTACCCAGATGTCTTTGTCCAGAAACGCTCTGGGCATGTTACTCCCCTCCTCAAAAATCTCCAGTGGCTACCAATCAACCTACGCATCAGGCAGAAACTCCTCACCCTGGGCTTCAAGGCTGTCCATCACCTCGCCTCCTCCTACGTCACCTCCCTTCTCTCCTTCTCCAGCCCAGCCCACACCCTCCACTCCTCTGCCGCTAATTTCCACACCGTGCCTCATTCTCACCTGTCCCGCCGTCGACCCCCGGCCCATGTCCTCCCCCTGGCCTGGAATGCCCTCCCTCTGCCCATCCACCAAGCTCGCTCTCTTCCTCCCTTCAAGGCCCTACTGAGAGCTCACCTCCTCCAGGAGGCCTTCCCACACTGAGTCCCCATCTTCCTCTTCCCCCTCCTCCCCCTCCCCCTCCCCCTGTCTTACCTCCTTCCCTTCCCCACAGCACGTGTATTTATGTTTGTACGTATTTATTACTCTATTTTATTTGTACATATTTATTCTATTCATTTTATTTTGTTTATATGTTTTGTTTTGTTCTCTGTCTCCCCCTTCTAGACTGTGAGCCCACTGTTGGGTTCGGACCGTCTCTATATGTTGCCAACTTGTACTTCCCAAGTGCTTAGTACAGTGCTCTGTACACAGTAAGTACTCGATGAATACGACTGAATGAATGAATGAAAGTGTTCAATAAATGCCGATGATGATGATACTGCCCGCCCCTGCAGAATGCTTCCCAGAAGTCCCACCACTGGATGCCTCTCACTGGGCTTCCAATATTTTGTCTCAACTCTGAATGGACCCATCACCAGCATGGTTGACTCACCTGATAATAAAATGTGTTTTTGAAGTTCAAAAGCTGCCCCAGCTAGCATTATTGAAAAATTGGAATTTAAATTTGGCTAGTCTCTCCCCAAATTTAACAAAGCCAAACACACACAAAGTTAAAAAAAAAAAAAAAAATCCCAGTGAAGGATTTTTTTCAAGCATTCTTTTTTAAATCCCCCTTCCCCTCACCCCACAGGATACTGTACCTAACAAGCTATCTCAATCACAATTCCATCCTGTCTAAGCACTGAGCCTTTCCCTCCAACTTGTGCTCCATCGCATGAATGAATTGCCATATTACAGTATTATATATACACACATATCATCAGTGTCTATTATCTTATTTTGGCTATTATGCTGTCCCAAGTATATAATGCTTATTTGAAATTTATGGGCAGTTTTATTGAAAGCTGACATTACATATTACTTACTAAGGCCTCATCAGTTAGAGGTATTTCCCACTTAACTGAGGCTGTGATGGGGAGAGAACAGTGAGGGGCAGGATGGGGTTGGGTGGGAGTGAGTTGATGAGGGCTGACTTTGGGGGAGGGGGATTGGGGCAGTCCTGTAAAAGGAGGATGAGGATCAGGTGATGGAGGGTTTGGTTCGGGGTGAGCTGAGGGGGGCTGGCATGTGGGAAAGGGGATGGGCAAGGCTGGGCGAGAGGGATAGGGGCGAGGCAGCTAGAGGGAGGGCCTGAGAGGACATGGGGAGGCTAGGGTGTTCAAGAAAGAAATTCCAGATCTGCAGCAGCCAATCTGGACCAAAGCAGACTCCTCAAGTGGGTGAGCCCCAGTAGCCCCCAACTGGGGAGATCCCCAGATTGAAGGGGCAAATGTTAACAAATCATTAGCACCTGTCCAAAGGGAATAGGCGAATGTTGATGTACAGAGTCCTGTTTGTCCTTTCTCTTCCATGCCTGGAAGAGGAGCCTGGGCGTGTCGGGAGGTGGAATCTCCTCCTCCTGGTGCAGTCCCAGGCCCAGTGGAGTGTGTGGAGGGTAGGGAATGGGTGGGGGTGGGGGGAAGAGCAGGGAAGGGGCATGGGCAGTGTCCCTTCACCCTGGTGTGGTCACAGGCCCTGAGTGTGTGGGAGATGGGCTGGGTGGTCAGCTTCCCTTCCCCCATGCGTCGTTCCTGGCTCCCTTTTTGTGCAAAGGTGAGGGAGTTGTGAGGGAGTCATCCCTCCTCACCTTATCTTGTTGCCAGGTGTCCAGAGTGCAGGTGGGGCAGGGGAGATGGTCTCTTCTCTTTGGCAAAGTGGCAGGCCTTTGGTGTCATAGGGGCAGAGGGCACCGGAAGGTTGGCATCCCTTCCCCCGTGCACAATCCAAGGCTCTTGGTGTGCCAGTGGTGGGGGGGCGGGGTGGGGTGTGCCGACAGTGGGGTCCCGCTCGCCCAGAATTGGGAGCAGTGGGTTGGGTAGGGGTGGCATGAGAGTGTCCCCTTCTCTATGACTTGGTCCCAGACTTGGGCCATCAGCATCCCTTGTCCTGGGCTCTTGGTGTGGAGAGGGTGGGTTGGTCTGGGTTGGTGGCCCTTTCCTTGCTTGGGTCCATGCCCCCAATGTGTGGATGGGTACTGAGGAGGTTGGGGGAGCAGGAAGGGTTAGTGTCCTTTCTCTCTGCTGCTGTACCAGAGTGCCAGCAGGCAGAAAGAGGGAGGGGGGTCGATGACCTTCCCTTTGGCTTGGTTTCAGCTCTCCAGTTTGCCGGAGGAGCAGGCGTAAGAGAAAGCAGCATGGCGTAGTGGATAGAGCACAGGCCTGGGAGTAAAAGTCGTGGGTTCTAATCCCGACTCCGCCACTTGTCCGCTGTGTGACCTTGGGCAAGTCACTTCTCTTTGCCTCATTTATCTCATTTGTAAATTGGGGATTGAGACTGTCAACCCCATGTGGGACAGGGACGGTGTCCAACCTAATTAACTTGTTTCCGTCCCAGTGCTTAGAACAGTGCCAAGTGCTTAACAAGTACCATAATAATAATAATAATAATTATTCTTTCCCCCTGGCATGGACCCAGTCCTCCAGTCTGTGGAGCTGGGGTGGGAGAGGAGGGGAGGGAGAGGTCAGTGTCCCTTCCCTCTGGTGTGGTCCCTGGGGTGCAGAGGGGTTTGGGGAAATTGGTGTCCCATTCACCTGGCACTGTCTCTGGCCCCCACATTCATAATTCTTTAGCAAATTACTCATTTTCATATTTAACTTAAAGCTACTTGGTTCAAGATTAAAACTTGGGAAAAAGCTTGAAATAATAGCATCATATTCAGTACTCCAGTATAAGATGAATAAATAGTTTTTACTTACCCAAAAGCAGAAGCACAAGAACTATTGTTTTGAACATCCTCAGCTCCCAATGTTATTTCTGAAACCCAGGACGAGAACGTGTGAGCTTGACTCGTGGCCTGCAGAAGAAGTCTACACTATCTGGCTGTTCCAGCTTCCTGGGGCACTTTATCTGTCACTAGGGATCAGCAGGTCTCGTCCATCATAGCTAGATAAACTCTTGAGTAAGTTTGTTTCTAGACTGTAAACTCGTTGTGGGCAGGGGATGTGACTACCTAGTCACACTCTACTCTCCCAAATGCTTACTACAGTGCTCTACCCCCAGGGAGTCCCTTATAAATACTACAGACACAGTATTTTGGTCAGTGTGGTCTTAATATCGAATGTAGACTTCATCCCAGTGAATCATGCACACTGGAACATGGAAAGCTGGAAACTGGCTGACTAGGGTCATTTACATAAAAAGGAGGAATTGGATTCTGAAAGGACTGGGGATGTTTCCAGCTGGGTGAGGATGGTGGGCAGGGAAGAGTCGGTGATTCCAGCCTGACTTAGGAAGGGAAATTCTCTGTACTGAAAAGATGGTTTGTCATTCTTTTTTCTCTCTCTTCTCTTCTTTCTCTCTTTCTCTTTCTCTCTCTCTCTCTTTCTCTCTCTCTCTCTTTCTCTCTCTCTCTCTCTCTTTCTCTCTCTCTCTCTCTCTCTCTCTTTCTCTCTCTCTCCCTCTCCCTCTTTCCCTCACTCTCTCTTTTTTTGTGTAAAATCTTTTGGTTCCTCTGGCAGTTATCCCTCTGACTGAAACAAGGTGGGTCAAACTAAAAGTAACTGTGTCTGCCCAGTGGGCTGCTCTGCGCACAGTAAGCTCTCAATAAATACTATTGAATGAATGAATGGTTTTCTCCCAGGTGTTTGATGTTCTAGTCTACCTGTGGTTTTTGAAGCTTTGTCTTATTACAATGCCACCTAAATTTTGAAGAGTTCAACATAGGAAAAGTGATTTCATCAGCGCTCCCAAGACTGACATCGGCAATGAAGATTTTATAGGAATCTGTAACCTTAGCAAAAGTAAGAAACATTGGTCTCCACATGTGAACTGAAAGTAAAGGTTGAGGCATGAAGGCTTTCCTTGCCCACCTTCCCCGAGGGGCAATTCAGGTCAAAACTCTCTTTTCCTTTTCCAGGTCTTTTGGCCGGAGTATCTGAATGTGGATAGTTGGTTCAGCTCTCCACTTCTCTTTCCTTTTGTGGACCTAATGTTAGTGAATGGTGATAATTGTGGCTCTAGTATAGCTAGATCGGATTAGAATTTCATGTGGAAAAGGTTTGAGGTGATAATTGGAAAGACTGCAATAATAATTGTCATATGTATTAGGCTGCGTTAGAAACAATATGATGAAATAGACACAGCCCCTGTCTCAGGGTTCACAGCCTAAGGGGGAGGGAGAACAGGTATTTAATTCCTGTTTTACAAATAGGAAATTGAGGTACAGAGACACGGTCATACAGCAAGCAATTGGAGGAGATGGGCTTAAAAGCCAGGTCTCCTGACTCCTAGGCCTGTGCTCTTTCCCCTAGGCCTCACATTAATATGGTCACTCATCCTATCCCGCCTAGATTACTGCATCAGCCTCCTTTCTGACCTCCGATCTCCTGCCTCTGCCCACTCCAGTCCATATTTGACTCCAGCGCCTGAATCACCTTTCTACAGAAACGTCCGGGATGTCACCCCCCTCCTCAAACAAATCTCCAGTGGTTGCCTGTCCACCTCCATATCAAACAAAAACTCCTCACCATTGGCTTTAAAGCACCCCATCACCTCGCCCCCTCCTACCTCACCTAACTAGTCTCCTTCTACAACCCAGCCCATACACTTGCTTCTCTGGTGCTCACCTTCTCATTGTGCCTCAATCTCGCCTGCCTCACTGCCGACCCCTGGCCCACATCCTACCTCTGGCCTGGAATGCCCTCCCTCCTCAAATCCGACAATTACTCTTTCTCCCCCTCCCCCTGCCCCACCATAGTCTTATTGAAGGCACATCTTTTAAACTGTGAGCCCACTGTTGGGTAGGGACTGTCTCTATGTTGCCAACTTGTACTTCCCAAGCGCTTAGTACAGTGCTCTGCACACAGTAAGCACTCAATAAATACGATTGATGATGATGATCTCCCTCCACTCCTCTGCGCTAATCTCCTCACTGAGCCTCATTCTCACCTGTCCCGCCGTCGACCCCCAGCCCACGTCCTCCCCCTGGCCCGGAATGCCCTCCCTCCACACATCCGCCAAACTAGCTCTTTTCCTCCCTTCAAAGCCCTACTGAGAGCTCACCTCCAGGAGGCCTTCCCAGACTGAGCCCCCTCCTTCATCTCCCCCCCATCCTCCTTCCCCTCCCCACAGCACCTGTATATGTGTTTGTACGTATTTATTACTCTATTTTACTTGTACATATTTATTCTATTTTATTTTGTTAATATGTTGTCTGTTTCCCCCTTCTAGACTGTGAGCCCGCTGTTGGGTAGGGACCGTCTCTATATGTTGCCAACTTGTAGTTCCCAAGAGCTTAGTACAGTGCTTTGCACACAGTAAGCGCTCAATAAATACAATTGAATGAATGAATCTCCTCCAAGAGGCCTTCCCAGACTAAGCCCCACTTTTCCTCATCTCCCTCTCCCTTCTGCTTTGCCCTGACTTGCTCCCTTTGCTCTTCCCACCTCTCTCTGCCCCACAGCACTTATGTGTATATCCGTAATTTTATTTATATTGATGACTGTTAATTTGTATTGATGTCGTTCTTCCCCCTCCCTGCCTCCTAGACTGTGAGCTCGTTAGAGGCAGGGATTGTCACTCTTTATTGTTGTAGTATACTTTCCCAAGCGATTAGTACAGTGCTTTGTACACAGTAAGTGCTCAGTAAATGATGGAATGAATGAATACTTTTCTGATAAATGAATGTTGGGTGATACTATTGCTTTACCTGTAGAGACATGCCAGAGCATCTCTGTGCCGAGCTCCTGGCACAATTTGATTACGTGGACCTTTTTATACTGGAGTTGTTTCAAACTGGTCTCGAGTTCCACAAAGCCCGCTCTGTTTCAAAATGTTTATCAGACTGAGGCAGACTCTCAGCAGGGACACACCCTCAGAGCCAGCCTGGTGGCTTCAGAATTGAAAGCTGAACTTGATAAACTCTAAAGAGTTCTTGTTTCTGACTGCATATTCTTGAAATTAGGCATTAGGCATAACAGGCGCATAGGTTGCTGCAGGGCATGAGGGACCCTCTTAATCAGAAAGATTTCTTGAGTGCTTACTGTATACAGAGCACTGTATTAAGAATGTGGCACAGTATAATGGGCAGACATGATCTCTGCTTTTAGGGATGGGAAGCAGCATGGCACAGTGGAAAGAGCCCAGGCTTGGGAGTCAGAGGTCATGGGTTCAAATCCCAGCTCCACCGCTTGCCAGCTGTGTGACTTTGGGCAAGTCACCTGACTTCTCTGTGCCTCATCTGTAAAATGAGGATTAAGACTGTGAGCCCCCCGTGGGACAACCTGATCACCTTGTATCCTCCCCAGCGCTTAGAACGGTGCTTTGCACATAGTAAGCCCTTAACAAATGTCATCATTATTCAACTTGTACTTCCCAAGCACTTAGTACAGTGCTCTGCACACAGTAAGTGCTCAATAAATATGATTGAATGAATGAATCAGAAAGGAGTAGGATAAGGGATATGAGACTTACTTGAGAGGCTGGTTGGAGGAGATATGATTTTAATAGGGCAAGTGGGGAGAGTGGTGGTCTATTGGGTATGAACTGGGAGGAAGCTCTGGGACAGAGGGAGTAAATGGCCAAACACTCAGCAGTGAGATAGACGAGATCAGAGTACAGTGAATAAACTGGTGTTAAAGGAGTAAAGTGTGTGGACTGGGTTGTAGTAGGAGATTTATAAGGTGAGGTAGAAAGGGGAGAGCTGATTGAATGCATTGAGTGCCCAAGCAGCAGCTGGTCTTCACCTCTCTTTAGTTTGCCCAGCAGTACCATGTCACTTTTAGCGTGGCTCAGTGGAAAGAGCCGGGGCTTTGGAGTCAGAGGTCATGGGTTCAAATCCCGGCTCCGCCAATTATCAGCTGTGTGACTTTGGGCAAGTCACTTAACTTCTCTGTGCCTGTTACCTCATCTGTAAAATGGAGATTGACTGTGAGCGCCACGTGGGACAACCTGATCACCCTGCATCCCCCCAGGGCTTAGAACAGTGCTTTGCACATAGTAAGCGCTTAACAAATACCATTATTATTATTATTATTATTCCTGTCTTGAAAGGTGGCTGGGGGGCTGATGTAGACTGTGATCCCACTGTTGGGTAGGGACCGTCTCTATATGTGGCCAACTTGTACTTCCCAAGCGCTTAGTACAGTGCTCTGCACACAGTAAGCGCTCAATAAATACGATTGAAGAATGAATGAATGTAAACAAACAAAAAAAGCCTCCCGACACACTTGGGAACTGAAGCAAGATTTCAATCTGGGGCTCTTCTCTAGTCTGAAGGGTACTGAGATGGGCAAAGTATTGGAGAATTCAGCTCAAAGTTCCTAAGTTCCAAAATGTCTCTGAATGACCCTGGTTCTCAATTCTCATGACCTTGGGATGCAGTTGAACCAGGTGTCATTAAGAAGACCCCTGACTCCCATGGGTCCTGGACTTACCCCAAACTGGAGTTCATCAACTGTGTCGCACTCCAGGTTTCACCCAGGACAACTTTAGATTGGTACTATGAAGCCAGTGTGATTTTTGTGGATGGCCATGCTCCCGTTTGGTGAATCCCTCAAATTCTGGCCATCTTACGACTGGCTTATCCGGGCAGCTTCCAAGAGTGTTTAAAGTCACACAGAAAATAAGTTGCAGAGTTGGGATCAGAACCCAGGTCCTTTGTATCCCAGGCCCGTGCTCCTTCCACTAGGTCATGCTGCTTATTGTTATTATTAAGAAGGACATATCGCAGACTTCATAATAGTGAAGGAATCTGACGGAGAGTTTAATCCCTTATACGTTGTGAGGATCCAGGAGTTCAATCTATGCCTCTGGCCTGGGCATTGTTAGGCTATACTCTGGTCACAGGCTGAAAAGGAAGCAAGCAGAGTATCTACAGGAGCACTTGAATCCCAGATAGATGCAAACTAGAAGACCTAGGAAATGCAGTGAGGATTTTTCCAATGCCGAAATGTGGTGGGATACATTCCTCCCCACCGCCCACCAGGATTCTCCATTTTCATTCGTAGTAATGACAGCACATAATGTAATCACAGGATTTATGATGGGTACAATCTAAATGTATAGACATCATCCTTAGTACAGTGCTCTGCACACAGTAAGCACTCAATACGATTGAATGAATGAAATGGCCATGGTCAACTAATTAAATGGGCAGCTACCCTCCCTTCTGAGTACATGCTTATACCCTCAAAGCTAGTCATTTAAAATAAGAAATAATCCCTATTAAAATGGCTCATAAGATATAGCTAGCAGAGCTAGAGAAGCAGCGTGGCTCAGTGGAAAGAGCATGGGCTTGGGAGTCAGAGGTCATGGGTTCTAATCCTGACTGCGCCAATTATTGTCTGTGTGACTTTGGGCAAGTCACTTCACTTCTCTGTGCCTCAGTTGCCTCATCTGTAAAATGGGGATTAAAACTGTGAGCCCCACATGGGACAATCTGATCACCTTGTATCCCTCCAGCGCTTAGAACAGTGCTTTGTACATAAGTGCTTAACAAATACCATCATTATTATTATTGTTATTACACCTAAAAAAAATTGTGAAGATTTTTCGATATACCAAAAATGACCTAGTTTCTGTTCAAGGAAAACTGCATGTTTATAGTGGAAAGTGTTTAAAAGAAGCTATCTGGAGAACCTGAAGGACCCTCCCTTTTTTTCCCACTCTTTCCCTCTCTCCCCAGCCCCCCAATCCACTCCTCCTACCCCTACAAGTATTTGTTTTATCCTGGGATGGGCAGATTTACTGCAACCCCAGCTGTAAATGGCTGGTTACCCCCATCCACCACAAGTGCCTCCCTGGCACTCTCTGGAGGGCAGAACTTTCTCAAGCTCTTTCTGCCCCAAACCTTTTTCCTTTGTGTAATCCAAAAAAAAAAAAGTAATTTTAAATTAATTTCATTCTAAGGTCATTAATGTGATTTATATAGTAAAATAGTGCAGGACAATTTCTAGTCCAGATTCCTTTGGCATTTTGCTACTATTTCTATAATTTCATTAAAGATATAGAACGAATAAATATCCTTGTTATTGTAACACTAGGTAAAAGTTGAGATTTTACATATATTTAGACCAAGGAATGTAGAAATTGAAGTTTCTGTGGTGCTTTCTTTCCGAATATGTGCATTCACTGGATTTTTCCTCGTTAGAAGCCGATAGAAAATAAACCACAAAGCTTTACAAATTTTGTAAGATGACATGTAAAAAGGTACATTCGTGACCCTCGGTGGTTATGCAAACATCCCTAAGACTATGCCGTGGTTTTTCTCTTGTCTTACGTTGTCGAGTCGTTTTCAACCCCCAGCGACTCCATGGACGCGTCTCTCCCGGAACGCCCACCTCCATCTGCAGTGTATCCATAAAATTTTCTTGGTTAAAAATATGGAAGTGGTTTACCATTGCCGCCTTCTGCGCAGGCAACTTGAGTCTCCGCCCTCGACTCTTTCCCATGCACAGAGAGTTTCGACTTGTAGCTGATTGCCTTCCACTCGCTAGCCACTGGCCAAGCTAGGATGGAATGGGTATGCCTCTTCTTAACTCTTCCCTTCTCCCATAGTGAAGACTGGTGGAGTCCTGGAAACTCTCCCAGTGCCATCCTGAGAGGGTTTGCTGTAGATTTACCTTACAGTCAATTCTCACCACTAAGTCTTCCCACCATTGCCCCCTAAAACAACACTGCATTAGGAAATCGCTATACTAACACTTGAATTCCTTTTTTAACAAGGTAAACTATGCATTCTCTAAATAACACAATGATCAAGCAGGCATTCAGCCATAAGGGACAGGTCCAGTTGTCTGTCTCAGATGACGCAGGTCATGCATTTGTAGGGTCAAGTAAGCACCGTAGTTTTCCAGTCAGTCTTCCAGTTTCCAACAGAATCAGCCTCATTATCTTAGCTGAGCTCTTCCTTGGATATTAAAGCATCTTTTATGTTTGAGTTTTCTGCACAAAAAGTAGGAAGAAATAAGAAAGCATCGTAAGTCTTAGATTTAAACAGGATAACGAACAAATGTTTTGTGTGTGTGTGTGTGTGTGTGTGTCTAAAAGTTTCATCATCATCAATCGTATTTATTGAGCTTACTATGTGCAGAGCACTGAACTAAGCGCTTGGGAAGTACAGATTGGCAACATATAGAGACAGTCCCTACCCAACAGTGGGCTCACAGTCTAGAAGGGGGAGACAGAGAACAAAACCAAACATATTAACAAAATAAATAGAATAGATATGTACAAGTAAAAGTTGTACAAGTAACAAGTCCTGTTATGGGCAGGGATGATTTTTACCAACTCTCTCCTCCTGTACTTCCTACATTGATCTGTACACAGTAAACACTCGATAAATATGACTGATAGAAACCAGCGCAAATGAAATTAATCTCTTCTTCTGGATTTGGCTGGAGAATGAACCTCTTGCTGGGCTGGCAGCAGTCTGTAGACCAAATCTTGCCTCTCGCTGTCCTAGACCCTTCTCTATGGGTGGCTGCGGTTGGGGTTTCTAATCCTTGGAAGCTGATCGAACAGGGCTTTGCTTTACTGTTTCAGCAGAGCAGGTTTCAGCTCTAGCTGGCAACTTTCATTTGAGCCTGCACTTTGGCTGGGCAGCTTGCAGACTTGTGGAAACCCTTAGTATCATATTTGGATTGAATTCACAAATCAGTATGGCCTCTTATTAAACTTGATCAGGTAAATGGAGTAGGGAGGGATTGAATAACTTCACCCCAGGCCGAGAGGGGGTCAGATATCAAATATACCCAACCTAGGATAGAGGGGAGATGAAATATAAAAACATGCATTGAACCATCTGCTGAAGGCTCTAGGGAATAAGTACGAGTCCTGTAGAAATTAGATGTGAGCCAAATGAAAATGAGGCAGTAATAATAATAGTATTAAGTGCTTACTATGTGCTAAACAGTGCACTGAGAACTGAGGTGGAAAGAGGCTACTTGATTGGATGCCATCCCTGTCCCATAGAGCTAACACTGTAAGGCTGTAGACTTATATTTAAAAATCTCTTCTATTTTCTGTGTGTATAGTTTACATGGGAATTGGTTTACATGAGAAGCACCGTGGCTCAGTGGAAAGAACACGGGCTTTGGAGTCAGAGGTCATGGGTTCAAATCCCAGCTCTGCCAACTGTCAGCTGTGTGACTTTGGGCAAGTCTCTTAACTTCCCTGTGCCTGTTACCTCATCTGTAAAATGGGGATTAAAACTGTGAGCCCCCTGTGGGACACTCTGATCACCTTGTAACCTCCCCAGCACTGAGAACAGTGCTTTGAACATAGTAAGCACTTAACAAATACCATTATTATTATTATGGTTGTGTTTGCATCCTAACGTGCTCAATACACACTATTGATTGATGGGATGTAGGCAGGTACTGTGCCTTCCAGGTGGAGATAATGAGAGAGGAGCAGGAGGTGAGGATGAGGGAGAAAGGAAGTGGCTGGGTTGTTTGTCTGGAGGTCAGCAATGCAAGTGCATAGAATTGTGTGCTCCAGAACCAAGAGTTGAGGGTTTGTGAATAGCTGTTTGGGGGGCACTGAAGAACGGCTATTTTTTTTTTTTTAAAGAAACAAACAAAAAAACCTCTCCCTCTAAACAGTGGTTTCTCCTAGCCTAGGTCTTTGCCTTCTTGCAGCTGACAATTGACTGTCTGTTAATGCTATCTTAGGTAAACCCACAAGTTTTAGGAAAAAAACCCGAATCCTCAAGTAACCTACTGGTATGACTGCCCAGGAACCCCTTTACGCTTCAGCTAAACGTGAATTTTGCCAGCAGGTTTCAGCTCTGGCTGGAATCTGTTTCATTTGAGCCTGCACTTTGGCTGTGCAGTTTGCAGACATGTGTATGCCCCTAGGCAGTTCAGGAACAGCTCAAGTGACAGCTGCTTCCCAGTACCACCACTCCCCTCCTGGCACCATCAGCGGGGCTGGACTCTGAAAGCTGTAGATTTCCACAAAGAACCTTCTTGTGTGCTTTTTTGCTGCCACTACATTACATAACCCGTAATGTAACCTGCATCTTTTGCTTTTGGGTCAGCAAAGGAGCAATGAACACTCTTTACTACTGCTCATGGCCACCCCAATTCCAATTCCAAATGGTGCTCTTCAAAGGAGATTCTAATCAGGAATGAAGATAATCTACCAAGAAGTTCTTTCCAGAAATTCACCTTGCCCAGTGCTGACTAGTTTTGATTTTTTTTTTCTCCTTCTCCTTAATAGAGGCACCACAATGCCTTTAAAGCCCATCCCTTTAGGAGAAAAAGACCACAAATGTGTATAGAGATTTCAGATAGGTTATTAACTGATAATGGACTTTCTGGGTCACCGATAGAGAACCAGCAGTAACATAAAACATTCGATGCGGCTTAGTGGAAAGAGCACGGGCTTGGCAATCAGAGGTCGTAGGTTCTAATACTGGCTCTGCCACTTGTCTGCTGTGTGACCTTGGGCAACTCACTTAACTTCTCTGTGCCTCAGGTAACTCATCTTTAAATTGGGAATTAAGACTGTGAGCCCCATGTGGGACAACCTGATTACCTTGTATCTGCCCCAGCACTTAGAACAATGTGTGGCACATAGAGCTCTGCAAATACCATCTTCATCATCATCATTATTATTGTTATTATTCACTATTGCTTCTTCCCCAGAACAGAAGGAAATGGAGGGAGCTATTTCCTAACTTGGATTCTTTTGGTTTCAACAGAACTTAAAAGAAGGCTTGGGTCCTATGAGGATTTGGGTGAAATGCTGAATTAATTGTTATTCAAATGAAAACAAAAAAGTATCATCACCATGAATCCTCTTGGCTTAAGCCCCAAGAATGTAAATGGCAAAAATAGAAATGTACACTGCTTAGGCCTGTTGCGTTCTGTCACCTTAGAGAGAGTTCTGGCACCAATGATGATAAAGCCAAACATGCCTTCTACATACTCAATAACTGTTTTTTTAATCTTTGGTTCCTAATTTTTGTTTGCATCTGTATTCCTAAACAAATGTTTTAATAATAAAATAGTTGCATAGACAATGTGCTGACCAATTATTATCAGAAACACTGGCTACTCACAGAAATAGCTTAGTCATTAAGTAGGAGTTAGTATTGAAGAAATGCAACATTGAGAGCATAAACAATATTGTTACTAGTCAGTCCAGTGATCCACTGAGCCTAGTATACTATTTCTGATAATGGCACCAAAGTAAAATGAAGAAACAAAGTGGTTGTTGATTTCTTGTATTCCAAGGAGCAGTGTGGCTTAGTGAAAAGAGTGTGGCCCTGGGAATCAAAAGTCTGGGTCTCTATTTGTTGTTGAATTGCACACAATAAGTGCTCGATAAATATGATTGAAAGAATGAATCAGTGGTATTTGAGTGCTTACTGAAGGCAGAGCACTGTTCTAAGTGCATGGGAGAGTACAATACAGCAGAGTTGGTAGAGACATTCCCTGCCCACAAGGATTTACACTTGTTGCATGCAAAATGATCCCTGATCATTGCTCTGCATAGTAAGTGAGATGCACACATGATTCGGACGGTCTCAGAATGGTCAGACACCACACCTTGGGCGGTGATCAGTGTCAGATCCCGAAGACACTTTTTAGGTTACATTTATACCCAAACAGTAACCCCCCTTCTTGCCCCTCCCCTATATGCACTTTTCATTCATTCAATCATATTTGTTGAGCACTTTGTGCAGAGCACTGTACTAAGCACTTGGGAGAGTATACAATTATAAACACATTACCTGCCCACAACAAGATTACAGTCTAGCAGGGGAGGCAGACATTAATATGAATAAATAAATTACAGATATACATAAGTGCTGTGGAGCTGGGAAGGGGGATAAATGAAGGAAGCAAATAAGGGCAAAGCAGAAGGGAGTTGGGGGGAAAAAATGATAAAAGCCTAGTCAGAGAGGGCCTCTTGGAGGAGATGTGCCTTCAATAAGACTTTGAAGCAGGGGGAGAGTAAGTGTTGGATATGTGGAGGGAGAGAGATCTGCAGTGAGATAAACAAGACTGAGGTACAATGAGAAGGTGAGCGTTAGAGGAGTGAGGTGTGTGGGCTGGGTTGTAGCAGGAGAGTAGTGAGGGGAGGGTAGGAGTGGGCAAGGTGATAAACGATGAAGAAGGGTTCTAATCCTGGTTTTGGTAATCGTCTTCTGTATGACCTTGGACACATCACTTAATGTATTTTTGCCTCAGTTTCCTTATCTGTAAAATGGAGAATAAACACCTGTTCTCCCTCTTACTTACATTATGGGACAGGGATATACCAAATCCAACGGCTCCTACTCTGTTTTAATCCTCCTCGAACTTTCAGCTGCCTTTGACACTGTGGACCGCCCCCTTCTCCTCAACACGCTACCCAACTCTCCTGGTTCTCCTCTTATCTCTCCAGCAGTTTATTCTCAGTCTCCTTTGCAGGCTGCTCCTCCCCCTCCCATCCCTTTACTGTAGGGGTTCCTCAAGGGTCAGTTCTTGGTCCCCTTCTGTTCTCTATCTACACTCACTCCCTTGGTGAACTCATTCGCTCCCACGGCTTCAACTATCATCTCTACGCTGATGACACCCAAATCTACATCTCTGCCCCTGCTCGCTCTCCCTCCCTCCAGGCTCATGTCTTCCCCTACCTTCAGGACATCTCCACCTGGATGTCTGCCCGCCATCTAAAACTCAATATGTCCAAGACTGAACTCCTTATCTTCCCTCCCAAACCCTGGCCTCTCCCTGACTTTCCCATCACTATAGACAGCACTACCATCCTTCCTGTCTCACAAGCCGGCAACCTTGGTGTCATCCTCGACTCTGCTCTCTCGTTCACCCCTCACATCCAATCCGTCACCAAATTCTGCTGGTCTCACCTCTGCAACATTGCCAAGATCCACCCTCTCCTTTCCATTCAAACCGCTACCCTGCTGGTTCAATCTCTCATCCTATCCTGACAGGATTACTGCATCAGCCTCCTCTGATCTCCCATCCTCCTGTCTCTTCCCACTTCAGTCTATACTTCATGCTGCTGCCCAGATCATCTTTGTGCAGAAACGTTCTGGGCATGTTACTCCCCTTCTCAAAAATCTCCAGTGGCTACCAGTCAAACTACGCATCAGGCAAAATCTCCTCACTCTCGGCTTCAAGGCTGTCCATCACCTCGCCCCCTCCTACCTCACCTCCCTTCTTTCCTTCTCCAGCCCAGCCCGCACCCTCTGCTCCTCTGCCACTAACCTCCTCACTGTGCCTCATTCTCGCCTGTCCCGCCATCAACCCCCACCCCACGTCCTCCCCCTGGCCTGGAATGCTCTCCCTCTGCCCATCCGCCAAGTTAGCTCTCTTCCTCCCTTCAAAGCCCTACTGAGAGCTCACCTCCTCCAGGAGGCCTTCCCAGACTGAGCCCCCTCTTTTCTCTCCCCCTCCCCATCCCCCCGCCTTACCTCCTTCCCCTCCCCACAGCACCTGTATATAAGTTTGTACAGATTTATTAATCTATTTTACTTGTACATATTTACTATTCTATTTACTTTGTTAATGATGTGCATCTAGCTTTACTTCTATTTATTCTGATGACTTGACACCTATCCACATGTTTTGTTGTCTGTCTCCCCCCTTCTAGACTGTGAGCCCGTTGTTGGGTAGGGACTGTCTCTCTATGTTGCCAACTTGTACTTACTAAGTGCTTAGTACAATGCTCTGCACACAGTAAGCGCTCAATAAATACAATTGAATGAATGAATATGTCCAAGCTGATTAATTTTTACCTACCCCAGTGCTTAGAACTGTGCTTGACACCAGTGCTTAATAAATACCATAATACTCCCTCTTCTCTTCACCTCCCCATACCCCGCCAAGCCAGCTAGAGCTGTTGAACCCTAAAGAAATTTGTGAGAGCCAGGCTCAGACCGAGAGAGCCTAAATGGTGTGGTTTTTCATATTTGGGTTCAAATTTTTATTCAGCAGTGGGTTCATTTCTTTGTATTAGGAAGAACAGCATAAAGAGCTATACTCTCAATGAAGCATCCCTGGTTTATATTGCATGGAATTAAATGGGTCTATGGAGTAACAGCACATAAAAATAAATACAAAATATGCCTGAGCTGTAGAGAGAGCTTTTGGTTTCCTATGGGCCTCAATATTCAGATTAAGTGGAGGAGGCTTGTAGCCATTGCGTGAATATAATAGGGGCAGCGAGGGCAGCGAACTGTTTGTATGTGTGTGTCTGTCTCCACTCTGCTCAGAAGCACCTGGAAGAGGAGGTAGAAAGTGGGTGTGCAGGGAATGTTCTGTATTTCTTGTTTGCTGAGCTATGATAATTCAATTAGAAATGTGAATTTGGGAGAATAACATTGAGGAAAATATATACTGCACCCTACTAAAAGTTGTAGGCTTACCTTTGTCACTCGCTGGACAACGCAGAAAATCAGGAGGATGACACCAATGATACCAAATTCCACAGCATAAATAATGACTGCTGTCACTAAATAGAAGGCACACAGAGCTCACAGTGAGTTACAAAGAAGTGAAATGAGTAGAACTGCAGAGCAGTGATAGAAGAGCATTAGCACATCGTGATTTTCTCCAAGGGGGCAGAAGAAGAAGCACACTCAAAATTTAAATGCTTAAAAGGCCCGATTGATTCTTTAAGCAGTGTGGCTCAGTGGGAAGAGTATGGGCTTGGGAGTCAGAGGTCATGGGTTCAAATTCCGGCTCTGCCACTTGTCTGTTGTGTGACTTTGGGCAAGTCACTTAATTTCTCTGTGCCTCAGTTAGCTCATCTGTAAAATGGGGGCAGACTGTGAGCCCCATGTGGGACAACCTGATCACCATGTATCCCCCTAGCACTTAGAAGAGTGCTTCGTACATAGTAAGTGCTTAACAAATACCATTATTATTATTATTATTATTATGTATTGTTCAAATATTAAAATGTCATAGATAATAATAAACCAAAATTTTTTCAACATAGAAAGGACTCTTTATATTATGGGAGGGAAGCAAAGAAATTCTGCAGTTCCAAGGCCCAATATGTCCCCTCTGTATCTTCATTATGAGGGGAGTTTCCACTGCTATCATTATTATTATTGCAAATAAGCATTTACCATGAGCCCCTGTATTCAGTTGTCAGATTAGAGAGACATGGTTATGTCTACAAAACAGAATTGTTTCTGGGTTTAAATCCATTCAGGTCAAAAAGCCACTGACAGGAAAGAATGACTGGAGGGATTATGCTTATCTTGATTTTTTACATTGACCGAATTATTCAGATAGTGGCTGGACCCTTCACTTGACTCTTGAGTTTACAATAGGCAAACCAAAGAATTTAAAAGTGTCTCGGGCAGATTGCTTCTACCATGTAATCATTTTAACCATCCTGCTCTGTTATTTTTTAACCCAATCCAAAGGAGGGAGCAATAACCAACATTTCTTAATGCAATTGAGTCTTGTCCATTTTGGGCTCCCAGACGCAAGGCAGGTGACTGTGGGATGATTTCTTCATGCACATTTCCTGATTGGCCTAGGCATTTACAGTGACGGATCATGTCAAGAGGTGCTGATAGTTCTGCCATCTCTCTCCTTCCTCTCTCCTTCATTCCCCCGTTTCCATCCCTGTTCCCCCACTCCCTCCACTCTACTGCTGCTCTTCTCAGACTCTGAGGATGGCCCTAGATCACCCAGCCGGGCAGCAAGTTGAGGTCCCAGATTTGTAACATGATGTTGGAGAGGGAGACACCAAGTCTGAGAAACTCTGTCAAGTAAGGGAAACACCAGGGTTCCTAGAGCAGGAGTGGAGTTGATGCTTGGGATGAGGTCCTTCTTACATTTTATGGTATGTATATAGCATTGGAGAGACACCAGACAGACAGCATTGGCTTCACACTAGACAGAGACTGATTGTTCGCTATAAATACCACCAATTTATTGATAGGCACTAAGAATTTTTGGATTGCTCCATGTGGCAGTGGTATCACATCTTTCTTTTCTTTTCAATAAAGTACTTATAAAGTACTTATAAAAAGAGTTGTCATTTCATTCATTCAATTGTATTGAGCGCTCACTGTGTGCAGAGCACTGTACTAAGCGCTTGGGAAGTACAAGTTGGCAACATATAGAGGCGGTCCCCACCCAACAGTGGGCTCACAATCTAGAAGGGGGAGACAGAGAACAAAACAAACCATATTAACAGAATAAAATAAATAGAATAAATATGTACAAGCAAAATAGAGTAATAAATACGTACAAACATATATACATATATACAGGTGTTGTGCTGTCCACTTTAGACCAGACTTATATTGGCTCGGCCTAAGACTGGGTGAACCAAGTGAAGAGTTTTTAAATTATTTTAATTTGCTCCAAGTAAACAACTGAACTTTGCAAATTCTAGCCCCAAGGGTGTGGTCTTTTTAGTGAAACTATCTCATTAGCCCACCTAAGTCAGCAAATTGATGATAAACCCAGCCTCAATGCAGATGGGAAAATAGGAGGAGCCAACGGAGATAGAATGTTGTTCCTGAATATCAGCAAGGAATATGGAATACTGACTCTGCCTCAGAACCCAAATAACCACCAGACTCTAGGGGCCTTTGGAAATTTATTCCTACTTTAAAGTCACTCCTTGGCCAATCAGGAAGTTACTTCTTTCAGGCAAGTGCATGGCATTCCATACAATTTCTGTTCTTTAGAGTTAGCAACAAAAAAGAGAAACTAGGGAGCAAAGTGGGGCTGTTGCGAGGTTGGAAAGTCTACATGAAACGGTTGGCATACCTGGTCCTGTGAACATGTGGTCCATTTCAGGCTCTGTTGATGGGTGTGGGGGGAGGGAAGGAGGAAAAGGACAGAGTTAGAAGATTGTTACTCTCTGTAATTAGAATATTTCGGGTTTCTTTCAGGTGAAGAAAAGATAACAGGAGAATGTTACTTTTGTCAGTGCAGTGCTTAGTACAGTCCCCTGAGCACAGTAGGTTCTTAATAAATACCATTATTACTACTAGGTCATGGGAAGCAGCATGTCTTAATGGAAGGAGCATGGGCCTGGGAGTTGGAGGAGTTGAGTTTCAATCCCAGCTCAGCCACACACCTGCTGTGTGACTTTGGCAAGTCACTTGACTTCTCTGTGCTGCAGTTCCCTCATCTGAAAGTTAGGGATCCAGTATGTGGTCTCCCTCCTACTTAAACTGTGAGCCCCAAGTATGACCTGATTATAATAATAATAATGGTATTTGTTAAGGGCTTAACTATGTTCCAGGCACTGTACTAAGCTCTGGGGTTGATAGAAGCAAATCGGATTGGACCTAGTCCCTGTCCCATGTGGGGCTCACAGTCTCAATCCCCATTTTACAGATGAGGTAACTGAGGCCCAGAGAATTGAAGAGACTTGCCTGAGGTCACACAGCAGACAAGTGGCCAAGCCGGTATTAGAACCCATGACCTTCTGATTCCCAGGCCCATGCTTTATCCACTACGCCATGCTGCTTCTCCTTCTTGTATTCAGTAAGTGCTTGGCTCATAGTAAGCACTTAAATGTCTTTATTGGTAATCAGAAAATCTGTACTATTTCTGGCTATATTGTTCTTTCTCCTTCTCCCACTATTCATAGATAACTTTTGTCTGTCCGTTCAACCGATGGGTTATGCATTCTGGAGGGCAATGATCATGTCAGATTTCTGTTGTACTCTGTGCTGAATACAGTGTTTCCCACTTAATTGCTCAATAAATACCACTGATGATGAAGGCCAAGCTGCAGAATAGAGGAGTTCTTTGTGACAATTTTCCCCTCCTGACACCCTCCCTCACTAGACGGTAAGCTCCTTGAGGGCTGGACTCATGTCTTCTAACTCTTTTATTTTTCCAAGCCCATAGTACAGTGCTCTGTACAGAGTAAGTGCCCAACAAAAACTATCAACTAAGTGATCCCCATACCCTCAGGATCTAAACATCCCCTTCTGGAGCAACCAACCACCAAAATCACCTTTCCTACCACTATGGCCTCCTGCTCTAGGACTTTGAGGTGAGGTATGCACACTTCCATACATGTTACATATAGGTGTATCAAAATCCCAACTCCCATGAGAACATCCAAGAGAACTGGATGGTTAAAAGATCTGATGAAGGACCCATTCAAGTCCCCACATGAAATCTTTAAGCAGCCATGCAGTCATTTCAAGAGGAAATAGAAGATTCATGGACAGGAGCTCAAAGGCATATTTGGCTGATGTAAACTTTATCATGCACATTAACAAGGGGTTGCAGGAATGTGATGTCATTGGGAGTTTACCACCTGAAACATCACTGCTTCCTCATATAACAATAATAATGGAATTTATTAAGTGCTTACTATGTGCAAAGCACTGTTCTAAGCACTTGGGAGGTTACAAGGTGATCAGGTTGTCCCACGGGGGGGCTCACAGTCTTAATCCCCATTTTACAGATGAGGTAACTGAGGCACAGTGAAGTTAAGTGACTTGCCCAAAGTCACACAGCTGACAATTGGCGGAGCTGGCATTTGAACCCATTTCCACTGATTCCAAAGCCCGTGCTCTTTCCACTGAGCCACACTGCTCTGGATTTGGACAGCTGTGGTGAGGACGCAAAAAGGAGTAGACTGGCCAAGGGCACAGCAAATGGGTACGGGGAGGCGACTTCTCAGCCAAGGTGGCGGTCAGCTCATGAGTGCAGAAAGCAGGGCAGGAACAACCCCAGGTGCTAGATGTGGCAACTGTAGCCCCAAACCAAAGGTTCTTTCCTGTAGGACCCAGGGCCAAAGAGACTGCTCATTACGCGTTGGCCTTCTCTGTCACCCTGACCCACCCTCACTGTTAGTAATGCATAAAACGTGAAGGAAAATAACAACCACATTCTACAAATACACTCCCTCCCCCCTTCCCCTCTCATTGAATATCCTTTATCTGCTCTTGTGGCCCTTGTCCTGGAAACTCCCCCAAACCAGAGGGCAAAACTTACATTCTATCTCATCATCTTCTGGGGTTCTTTGCAATCAGAACTTGAGTTGTGGTATACCCAAATGAAATGATCATCCAGCTCATAGCTTTTATATTAAAAAGGGAGAAGCAAGCCACAAGGCTCTCTAGAACTAGTGCCCTTTAGTAATGTCTGTCCCCAGCATATGAATGGTTCCGACATGGCATTGGGGTTGACTCCTGTGTGCATTATTTCCATGATGTAGCAATAATAATAATGGCATTCATTAAGCGCTTACTATGTGCAAAGCACTGTTCTAAGTGCTTGGGAGGTTACAAGGTGATCAGGTTGTCCCACGGGGGGCTCACAGTCTTAATTCCCATTTTACAGATGAGGTAACTGAGGCACAGAGAAATTGTGACTTGTCCAAAGTCACACAGCTGACAATTGGCGGAGCTGGGATTTGAACTCATGACCTCTGACTCCAAAGCCCGTGCTCCTTCCACTGAGCCACGCTGCTTCTCAACTTATATCTGCCCCAATGCTTAAAGCCGTGTTCACTGAATACCATAACAATTTTACTAATAAAATGATTTACAAAAGGCCTGGGAATGAATTCTTGAGCCATGGAGGCCTTTAATCTCAATACTGGGGGAGAGGAAGAGGACCTTGAGTGCTAGTAGACCACGTTAGTGTTTCCTGGGAAGTCTTCTACTGGACTGCTTGAAGGAAGACATGTATCTTGTCATTTATTGACCAAACCTCCTTCCACAAATATGCATTTTATAGAGTCTTTCTCCTTCTCTTTTTTTCTCTTTCTCCTCTCTCTCTCTCTCATGCACGCACATGCACATACCTCAACCTGTTTGACAATTCTTAGCTTTAGCAGCCAACAAAGAAGAAAATTCATATATACTTTGGATGGCAGGGGTAAGAGGGAGCTTTGGGAGCGAGGGAGGTAGGAATACATGGGAAAGTTCCAAGGGCAAGTATAGGGAAGGAACCCTTAGGTGTTGCAGTAAGGAAGAACTCTTGGAAAGCTAGTTTTGTGAAAGGGATGAGGATCGGAGGGCAGCACGTTGCTAAGATTCTGCTCATTTTAGCAGTTCAGCGGATACCCTGACACAAATCATTCACAAACAAGTTCATCAAGAAGATCAAACCTCCTCCTGGTGCAGGCCTGATTACAGGTGAGCTCATTTGCTTTCGGGTTGTCGTAGGAGCAGGTGCAGTTCTGGATAATGTGCCAGGAAGGTTGGAAACATGCCCTGGGAAAAACAAAGGAAGATGATCCAAAAGGTATCACAGGGGTGTCATTCTGCATACTGCTAAAACTGTACTGGGCCCCACTAGAAACCAAAAGAAAGGGAATATGAATGAGAGACAAAGAAGAGCTGTGAGCACAACAGTGTAGGGGTGCCTAATTCTCATCATTTGTGTTTTCCCAGTACTTACAACAGCATTTTGCATATGGTAGAGCCATAATACATATTATTACTACTAATTCTGATGAAAATAGGATGAAATTATTTTCCTCACACATGTAGGGGAAAGACATACAAGGGCCAGACTTACACCTGTTGTAAAGTGTGAATAATTGTATTGAATACATTTGCAAGCTCTCATAAATGTATGTTCCAACTAGGATTTTTTTTTTCCAGTAATGATGCTAATGATAAAAACTGTGGTGTTTGGTAGGCATAATGTGCCAAGTGAAGGGGTGGATGCAAAGTTGTCTGATTGGGTGCATTCTCTGTCCCACAAGGGCTCAGTTGAAGTGGGAGGGAGAGCAGGTATTTCAACCCCATTTTACAGCTGAGATACCGAAAAATTAAGTGACTTGCCACAACTCCCACAACAGGCAAGTGGCGGAGCAGGGATTAGAACCCAAGGCTCTAGACTGTGAGCTAGTTGTGGGCAGGAAATGGGTCTGCCAACTCTGTTACATTGTACTCTTCCAAGCACACAGTAAGTGTTCAATAAATGAGATTGATTTTTTTTTCCATTAGGCCCTGATGGTTTGTACATTTTTGTGTATGATTGGCTTCATTTCTGTCACATATAGTTTATTTTAAGGAAAATCATTCATTGGAGATGCTCCTAATGCATACATTTGGAATATAATAATAATAATGATGGCATTTGTTAAGCGTTTACTATGTACAAAGCACTGACTGAATATGTTTGTCAAACAGTGGTGTTTATTGAGGGCTTACTCCATGCTGCTCAGATTTGTTTTTCTAAAAATAAGATCAGTCCACATTTCCCCACTCTTCAAGAATCTCCAGGGGCTGTCCATCCACCTCCACGTCAAACAGAAACTCCTTACCATCGGCTTTAAAGCCCTCAATCATTTTGCCCCTGCCTATCTTAACACACTGATTTCCTCCCACAAACCACACTGTTCACTTTGCTCCTTGAACACTCACCTACTCACTGTACTTCAGCCTCATCTGACCCCTCACCCGCGCCCTGGCCCGGAACTCTCACCCTTTATGTCCAACAGACGATCCTCATCCCCATCTTCAAAGCTTATTAAAATCCCATGTCCTCCAAGAAGCTTTTCTGGACTAAGCCCTTATTTCCTCTACTCTCTCTCCCTTGTGCATTAGCCTTTACGCTGGACCTGTACCTTTTGTTCACCCCACGCTCAGTCCCACAGCACTTATGTACATATCTGTAATTCATTTTAATGTCTGTCTCCCACTGTAGACTGCAGTGTCCTTATGGGTAGGGAAATGTCTACCAACTCGGTTATATTGTATTCCCCCAAGCACAGGTCATCCTGTACCAACCCCAGCGTTTCATATAATGGTTGGAACCTAGTAAGCCCTTAAATACCCTTATCATTATCATTATTATAGTATTATGAGAGACTATGCTGTTGTGGAAAAAAATACATGGCCTTATCACTACTGACAAAATGTTAGAAAATCCAGCAAAAGAAAGGTTCAATTATTAAGGCTGGAAAGTTGCCATACAGGTTAGCATAGACCACTGTTTATCTTCACACCTAATTTTTTATTACTAGCACTTACTGAACATCTGCAAAATCACACTGTACTAGGGAATTGGAAATATACGAAGAATGTATAAATTGAAGGCACTCAGCCCACAAGAAGTTAAAGGCTAGTAGGAGAACAAATAAACATAAGTGTATCACTGGGCAATGTTTTGCTGCCTCAATCTCTCTTTCTCTTTTTCCATTAGATTAGAAACTTCTCCAATAGATCATAAGCTCCCTGAGGGTAGGGATTGTGTCTACCAATTGTATTGTACTATACTCTCTCATGAGGAGCAGTGTGGCTTAGTGGAAAGAGCACGGGCTTGGGAGTCAGAAGTTATGGGTTCTAATCCTGCCTCTGCCACTTGTCAGCTGTGTGATTTTGGGTGTCACTTAACTTCTCTGTGCCTGTTACCTCATCTGTAAAATGGGGATTAAGACTGTGAGCCCCATGTGGGAAAACCTGATTACCTTATATCTATCCCAGTGCTTAGAACATTGCTTGGCACATAGTAAGAGCTTAACAAATACCATTATTATCATTATTATTATTAAGTGCTGTGTTGTGTTCTGCGTAAGAGTGAGTAGGGGAAATGAAGGCTTAGTCTGGAAAGGCCTCTTGGAGGAGATGCAGTTTTAATAAGGCTTTGAAGGTGGGGAGAATGATCATGTGTTGGGCATGAAGGGAGGGGATTTCCAGGCCAGAGGCAGGATTCCATTCAATCGTATATATTGAGCACTTACTGTGTGCAGAGCACTGTACTAAGCGCTTGGAAAGTACAATTCAGTAACAAATAGAGACAATCATTGGGCTCACAGTCTAGAAGGATGTGGGCAAGGGTCAGCAGTGATGTAGGTGAGATAGAGGTACAGTGAATAGGTTGGTTTTAAAGTAGTAAAGCGAACGTGAGGTAATAAAGAATAACTCTCAATAATAATGCTCAATAAATACCCTTGATTGAGTGAGGGTTTCTCTAGGACAAGCTGATGCATAACCTTTTTTTTTTTTTTCCTCAGACTTTCACTATGCTGACTCTAAATTTATCAGGCTGGATAGGTTCCCTTTCCCACATGCAGCTCACAGTCATCTAAGGAGGGAGAACAGGTATTGAATCCCCATTTTGCAGTTGAGGAAACTGAGACACAGAGAGGTAAAGTGACTTGTCCAAATTCACACAGCGGGCAAGTGGCAGAGCGGGGATTAGAACCCAGATCCTAATTTTATAGTCTAGCCCATGCTGCTATGTTATTTTTAGGCACCTCATAAAACATGCGAAGGCTCTTGGATAACTTTCAAAGACTTTAAATGGGACTTGTAGCCTGTTGGGTTGGGAGATAGATTCGATGGGTTTGAAATGGGTGGATTACCACTTGGAGCATCTCTGCAACCTCAAACAGTATACTCTGGATTAGGACAGGTGTGGTAGAGACATGAAGGAAGTAGACTGGCCAAGGGCACAGCAATATTTTTTTTTATGGTATCCGTTAAGTGCTTATTATGTGTCAGGCACTCTACTAACCACTGGGTAGATATAAGGTAATCAGAAAAGCAGCACAGCCTAGAGGATAAACCATGGGCCTGGGAGTGAGGAAAAACCTTGGTTTTAATCCCAGCCCTGCCACTTGCCTGCTGTGTGACCTTGGGCAAGTCACTTAACTTCTCTGTGCCTGTTTCAACACCTGCAAAATAAGGATTTAAGACTTGTTCTCCCCATCCTCTAAACTGTGGGGAGACCAGTATGGGACAGGGCCTGTCTGACCTGATTACGTGATATCTACCCCAGAGCTTAGAACAGTGTGTGATACATTGTAAGCACTCAACAAATACCATAACAAATATTGCAGTAATAAAGTACATTCTTTACAAAAGACCTGGGAATGAATGTGTGAGCCATGGAGGTCTTTAATCTCAAAACTGGGAGAGGATAAGAGGAGCTTAGGTGTCAATAGACCACGTTAGGGACATCTGGGAAGTATTCTACTGGGCTTCCTGAGGGAGAATCTATATCTTGTCATTTACTGAGCAAACCTCCTCCCACAAATACATATGTTTTCAGAAATATATTCACAAGGACACAATTGCGCTCTCTCTCTTTCTCTCACACCCACACACCCCTCCATCTACATGACAATTGTTTGCTTTTGCAGCTAACACAGGAAAAAAAATCCATATATATGTAGGATGGCTGGGGCAGGAGGGAGAGGAGTATTTGGAGCAAAGGAGACAGGAACTCAAAGGAAGGTTCCAAGGACAAGAAACCCTAGAAGGTGATGTGGGAAGAAAGAACATTTGGAAAACTAGTTTTATGAGAGGGGTGAGAATCCATAAGGCAGCACATTGCTAGTTTTCATGCTCGTGCTAAGCAGTTTGACAGATAGCCCGACATAGATCATTTACAAACAAATTAGTACAGAAGATCAAACCTGTTGGAGTAGTCGTGGCTTCAAACTCGGTCACGTCCCTGGTCATCATTAAATGAGGTGAAGTGAAGACTGGTATTTCTGTATCATCCTGCGTGACAACACTAGAAACTGAACCGAAGGGAATATGAATGAGAGAAAGAAGAGCCATGACACAGTGTAAGGTAGGGTGGCCTAATTCTGGCCTAATTTTTTTGTGGCACTTACGACAGCATTTTACTTAAAATAGATGCCTAAGTACTGTTAATAATGCTGGTGAAAATAGGGTGATGCTACTTTCCTCAGTCTAGTAGTGGGGAAGACTTGGAGGGTCAGGTAGAAATCTTGAATCTGTTCTATAAAGTTTGAATAGTGGTGCTGAATACATTTGCAAGCTCAAATGAATAAATTTAAATTCAAACTAGGATTTTTTTCTTAATAAAAATAATAATTGTGGTATTTGGTAAGCCCAATATGCCAAGTGCTGGGGTAGACACAAGACTATGGTTGGACACAGTCCTGTCCCATGTGGGGTTTGTGGGGTTGGAGAAAGCAGTGTGGCATAGTGGATAGGCCACAGGCCTGGGAGTCTGAAGGTCTTGGGTTCTAATCCCGTTCCTCCACTTGTCTGCTGTGTGACCTTGGGCAGTTACTTTGCTCTTCTGTGCCTCAGTTACCTCATTTGTAAAATGGGGATTAAGACTGTGAGCTCCACGTGGGACAACCTGATTACCTTGCATCTACCCCAGCACATAGAACAGTGCTTGGCACATAGCGCTTAACAAATATCATCATTATCATCATTATTATTATAAGCGCTAAGCAAATACCATTATTATTATGGGAGAAAGAATAGGTATTTAATCCCTTTACAACTATGGCATAGGAAAATTAAGTGACTTTCCAAGGCCACATGGCAGGCGAGTGGTGGAGATGGGATTAGATCAAAGATGTTGATGGTGTAACCTCATTGTGGGAAGGGAACGTTTGATCACCAACTCTTTCATACTGTTCATTCATTCAGTTGTATTTATTGAGCGCTTACTGTGTGCAGAGCACTGTAATAAGCACTTGGGAAGTACAAGTTGGCAACCTATAGAGACGGTCCCTACCCAACAACGGGCTTTTCTTCCAAGTGCTTAGAACAGTGCTCTGCACACACAACGTGCGCTCCAAAATCCCGGATATCCCGAGTCCCAGTCCTTTTTGCTTTTTCTACTCAGCCCCGTTCCTTTCCCCGCTTATGCTCAGAGCGCAATCTATGATTTTAGATTCTGATCCCATCTGAGAGGAAACAAGTGCCGGGAGAAATGTTGATTAACCTTTCAAATCCTTCAGTAGAAAATCAAAGAATGTAATATTCCTCATTTTCCCAAATCGCATGTTAAATTTTGCTGTTCTGTTAGGGGCCCTCTACGTCTTCACTGGTCACCTTCTGGTTCTCTCACAAGTGTACATCACACTTTTTGCCTCACATACATCAACGGTCAAGTCCCACCCAGCATTTTGATGCCGCTTGGTTGTTTGAGCTACTTACTGTGCACTGGTAGTAGTAATGGTAGTAGTGATAGAAATAGTATTTATTAAGCATTTACAGTGTGCAGAGCACATTAACCTACATACTGGGAAGGAATGCACAATTGGGAAGCATTGTGGTCTTAGTGGGTAGAAAGTGAGCCTAGAAATCAGGGGACCTGGGTTCTAATCCCCATTCTGCCAACTATCTGCTGTGTGACCTTGGGCAGGTCAGTTGTCTTCTCTGCGCATGTACTGTGCTGCTTGTGAGAAGTGATTCATAATCACCCTACTGTGTTGCTTTTATGTGTCTCTGGGCTACAGTCATCAATTCACAGAGGTTCTTGGGTAACTCCCAAATTATGTAGTCTGTTGATTTGGGAAATAGATCTGTCAGTTGTGTTTGAGTGTTTACTGTATGCAGAGCACTTTACTAAGCGTTTGGGAGAGTACAACACAATATAACAGGTTTGTGGATTAGAAGTGTATTTCGACTCGTTTCCAGTGGAAGATGTGAGAGAGACAGTGGCCTGATGTTTTTCTGGAATTCTTCCTCTTGCCTGCACTCCTTTTAGAATGGTCCAATGAACAGAATTCATACTCCAACCACCAAGAAGAGATAAGAAAGTCTCTGCTGTTGCCCCTTCATGGCCTCTCTTGAAGGGAAGAACATGAGAAGAAGGGCCTTAGTGGAAAGAGCTCAGGCCTGGTTGTCAGAGGACCTGACTCTCGGCACTTGACTTGCAAGGTCAGCCAGCAGCACTTCCCTTCTCAGTGCCTCAGTTTCCTCATCTATAGAATAGTGATTAATTACCTGTTCTTCTTCTTGTGTAGACTGTGAGTCCCATGAGGGATGGGGCTGGCTCTAATCTTTTTTTTTAATGGTATTCAAGTGTTTCTTATGTGCCAGGCACTGTATTGTCCTGGGGTGGATACAAATGGAAAAGGTTGGGCACAGTCCATGTCCCACATGGGGCTCACAATCTTAATTCCCATTTTACAAGTGAAGTAACTGCGACACAAAGAAGTTAAGTGACTTGCCCAAGGTTACGCTGCTGACAGTTGACCAGAAGGACTTGACAAGAGTCAATGTTCACACAGGACCCACCTAAGAACCCACAAAGCTCTTCCATATCTACAGATTTTAAGTTACCCACATTTTGGGTCACAAAACGGTGTATGCTACAAGTTTAGTTCCCCATATAACTTTTTTTAAAAATGGGAAAAGCCCATGTTCCCTGTCATTTATTTTGAGGACAACTATTGTTCATCATATTCCCTTTCAAATTGAAAATGTCGCCACTCCATTACTCTTGGGACCAATAGAAACATAGATATAAAGCAGATATGTTAACATTTTAAAATCTGCATTAAAAGAAGAATGTATTCTACTCTTCAAGGAACACTGCAAAAGCAGTGATCATTGAATGTTAGATGATTCGGAAATTTAGGGTACAAAATTTGGAATTGAAGAAAATGAAGGCTGATGTAATATTTAAATATTTTTCACAGGATTTAAAATATGAAGATTCTGTCTGCCTATTTCTCCTATCTGCCTTTCTTCATCCTTAATCAATTTTCTCATTACAGAAAATTTTATACTTTTTTTTCCTATGTGTTAATAATAAATTAAGATATTTTAACAAGAAAATGTTATTGTGTACACATTTGGTGATTTAATGATTAAGGAATTGTAGCCTAAATTACATTTAATACCATCTTTCGTGGACCTTTTCTACCAAATTACTCATTAGAGAATAGTATTTCCTCTTTTGTGCCTGCCTTATGGAATTCGCCTTTGGAATCTGAGTAGCACGTAATTTAGGAAAAAGTGAAAATGGGTAATGATCTGGCAGTGCACTAGTTAAAGGTTCACTGTGACCTGTTTGCTGAAGACATTGGCATATTTTGATCATCTTTTTATTTTTAATGACTGGGCAGCATTAATGTAGAGAACCCTGTGCTTTTCCCCTTCCATTTTGGGTGCAAAATCACTAGTATTTAGTCAGCACTCACTGTATGAAAAGGACTGGGCTGGGCACTTGGTAGAGTGCACAGTTAGAAGACATGATCAAGGTTCTTACAATTTAGCGGGAGAGACTTCCCTCCTCCACGCCCCACAGCACTTGTGAATATATGTACATATTTATTATTTAATGATGTGTATATACCTATAATTCTATTGATGCCTGCCCACTTGTCTTTGTTTTGTTGTCTGCTTCTCCCCCTTCTAGACTGCGAGCCCGTTGGGTAGGGATTGTCTCTATTTGTTGTCTAATTGTACTTTCCAAGGGCTTAGTACAGTGCTCTCCACACAGCAAGTGCTCCATAAATATGATTGAATGAATGAATGAATAAAATAAGACAGTGGCTCAGTGGAAAGAGGATGAGCTTTGAAGTCAGAGGTCATGGGTTCTAATCCTGGCTCCGCTGCTTGTCAGCTGTGTGACTTTGGGCAAGTCCCTTAACTTCTCCGTGCTTCAGTTACCTCATCTGTAAAATGGGGATTAAGACTGTGAACCCCCCATGGGACAACCTGATCACCTTGTAACCTCCCCAGCGCTTAGAACAGTGCTTTGCACATAGTAAGCGCTTAATAAATGCCATTATTATTATAAAAATAATCACTGCGTGTTTGTTAAGCTTACTATGTGCCAGGCAGTGTACTAAGTGCCAGAGTGGATACAAGCAAATTGGGTTGGACACAGTCCCTGTCCCACATAGGGCTCACAGTCTTAATCCTCATTTTACAGATGAAGTAACTGAGGCACAGAGAAGTGAAGTGACTTGCCCAAGGTCACACAGCAGACAAGTGGCAGAGCTGGGATTAGCATCCAGGTCCTTCGGACTCCTAGGCCTGTGTTCTATACTAGGCCGGATTTGTGGATTATTGTAACACTCCACAGCTCGTGCACAAGAGCGGAGGAAGTGTACTGTGATGGTGATCCAGGGCTGTGGTTTAGTGATGCAAGATTGGTGGAGAGACAGGAGACAGAGGGAGTTGAGTTCAGGGCAGAGGCGGGGTTGAAGCTGTCTTTTTGTGCATTTAGAAATAATAGTTTGGAGACAAAATGGGATACATTTTAGAAAATTGGACAAAGTCTAAAGATCAGAAGTCTCTATGAGGAACAGGACAGATTTGTGTGGGAGAGTAGGCAGGCTGAGGAGGTTGAGGTTCATTCATTGATTCAATTATATTTACCGAGCACTTACTGTATGCAGAGCATTGTACTAAGCACTTGAGAGAGTACAATACAGCAATAAGCAGACACATTCCCTGGGAATTTTCTCTAGGTGAGGGGAAAGATTGCAGTGACTTGAGATGATGAAATTGAGCATGTATTCAAATTGGTGTGTAGGGAAGGTGGGATGGGGCGGGAGGTCAGTGGAATTAAGGAGTGAGAGGAAGCGGGCCACTGAAGGGTAGTTAGGGGCATCCATATGGACATTGAAATCATCAGGGATCAATGTGGGGATGGAAAAAGAGAGAGGAAATGTGAGAAAGGAATGAAAATGGTTCTGCAAGTTGGAGGAGGGACTTGGGGGTGGTAGTAGTTGGAGTGGGTGGTAGAGGTGGATGATATACCGGATCATCTTTGTGCAGAAACGCTCTGGGCATATTACTCCCATCCTCAAAAATCTCCAGCGGCTACCAGTCAACCTATACATCAAGCAAAAACTCCTCACTCTCGGCTTCAAGGCTGTCCATCACCTCGCCCCCTCCTACCTCACCTCCCGTCTCTCCTTCTCCAGCCCAGCCCGCACCCTCCGCTCCTCTGCCACTAACCTCCTCACTGTACCTTGTTCTCACCTGCCCTGCCGTCAACCCCTGGCCCACATCCTCCCCCTGGCCTGGAATGCCCTCCCGCTGCACAGCCACCAAGCTATCTCTCTTCCTCCCTTCAAAGCCCTACTGAGAGCTCACCTCTTCCAGTAGGCCTTCTCAGACTGAGCCCCCTTTTTTCTCTCCTCCTCCCCATCCCCGCTGCCCTACCTCCTTCCCCTCCCCACAGCACCTGTTTATATGTTTGTACAAATTTATTACTCTATTTTACTTGTACATATTTACTATTCTATTTATTTTGTTAATGATGTGCATCTAGCTTTATTTCTATTTATTCTGATGACTTGACACCTGTCCACATGTTTTGTTTGTTGTGTCTCCCCCTTCTAGACTGTGAGCCCATTGTTGGGTAGGGACCGTCTCTATATGTTGCCAACTTGTACTGCCCAAGCGCTTAGTACAGTGCTCTGCACACAGTAAGCACTCAATAAATACGATTGAATGAATGAATATAACTTTCAAAGGGAGGGAAAGAGAGAGATGGGCCAGTTGGGATGGTGCAAAAACAACATTGGGGAGCCTGAAGGAAACCAGCTTCTCCCCCTTTCCCAATAGGTCTTGGGAAATTCATTCATTCAATCGTATTTATTGAGTGCTTACTGTGTGCAGAGCACTGTACTAAGCGCTTGGGAAGTGAGAAGATGAGCTTTCCTCTGGAGAGGCTTGCAGGAAAGACAGCATTATCCAAGGCAAACCAGTTTTCAGTAATCTAGGGCAAAGGAGATCATTTCCTTATCCTGGAGTTGGGAATGGGGTTGGTGGCGGGGGTCAGTGTCCCTTCTCTATCATGTGGTCCCCATCGGATTGTGGGGGGCTGGGGGTTTTGGCATCCCTTGTCCCAGGCTCCTGGTGTGCAGAGGGTGGATTGCATTGGTGGGTCTCTTGTTTGCTGGGTTCCATGCTCCCAGAGTGTGGATGGGAAATGAAAGTGTTGGGGGAAGGAGAGAGGGTTTGTGTCCCTTCCATCTGGTGTGGTCCCAGGCCCTAGGCAGTGGGTGTGGGGATTGGTGACCCTCCCTTTGGCTTAGTCTCTACTCTCTGGCTTGCAGAGGGAGAGATGGGGGAGCCGGCATTCCGTCCCCCGGCACAGACCCAGGCCTCCAGTGTGTGAAGCAGAGGGCGTGAATGGGATGTGGAGGGGGAGATCAGTGTCCCTTCAGTCTGGCACAATCCCACGTCCCTGGTGTACAGACGGGCGGCTGGGGGAGTTGGTACCCCATTCTTCTGGCACTGTCTCTGGCCCCCACATTCATAATTCTTTAGCACATCATTCATTTTCATATTTAACTTAAAGCTACGTAGTTCAATATTAAAATTTGAAAAACAGCTTGTTGTAACAGCATCATATTCAGTACCCCAGGATAAGACGAAAAAATAGTTTTTACTTACCCACAAACAGAAGCACAAGAGCTATTGTTTTGAACATCCTCAGCTCCCAATTTAATTTCCAAAACCCAAGACAAGAATGTGTGAACTTGACTCATGGCCTGCAGAAGGAGTCTGCGCTATCTGGCCGTTCCAGCTTCTTGGGGCACTTTATCTGTCACTAGGCATCAGCAGGTCTTTTCCATTAGAGCCAGATAAACTCTTGAATAGGCTGTAAACTCGTGAGTAGGAAATGTATCTACCAACTCTGTTGTACTCTCCCAAGTGTTTAGTGTTCTTCCTTTAGACTGTAAGCTCGTTGTGGGCAGGCTCTGCACACAGTAAGTGCTCAATAAATGCTGTTGACTGCTGAAAAAGCACCATTCAAATGTTATCAATTGATTGAATAATCACAGAAGAATTTTGGTCAGCCTAGAATTTTTTAAATATCAAATGTAGCCTTCATCCCATTGAATCGTGCACACTGGAATATGAAAAGCTTGCAACTGCCTAACCAGTGTCATTTATATGTGAAACAGGAATTGAATTCTGAAAGGAGTGAGGGTGTCTCCAGCTGGGTGAGTTGGGGGGTCAGTGATTCCAGGCTGATTTAGAAAGGGAAATTTTCTGTATTGGAAAAAATGGTTCATCTTTTTTTTTTTAATGTTTTGTTCCTTTGATAATTCTACCTCCGACTGAAACCAAGTGGCTCATTGCAGTCAGGGAATATGTCTGTTTATAGTATTGTGCTCTCCCAAGCAAGTAATACAGTGCTCTGCACAAAGTTAGCGCTTAATGTGGTTGAATGAATGAAAGTAATTACATCTGTCCAGATGGGACGGGTGGTGTGACAGATGGCGTTCTCCCAGGTGTTCGTTGTCCTTGTCTTCCCGAATATTAAAGCTTTGTCTCTTTACGACGCCACCCAAGTTTTGAAGAGGTCAGCATGGGAAAAAGTGCTTTCATCAGAGCTCCCCAAACTGACAGCAGTAATGAGGTTATTATTAGAATCTTCCACCTTGGTAAAAGTATGAAACACTGTTAACCACGTAGAAAGTGAAGGTAAGTGTTGAGCCGTGTAGGCTCTCCTTGCCCACCTTCCCCAAGGAGGGTAATTCAGGTCAAAAACTCTCTTCCTTTTCCAGGATCATTTGGCCTGAGTATCTGGTTGTGGATGGTTCCTTTAGCTCTCCAATTCTCTTTCCTTGTGTGGACCTATCCTTAGTGAATGGTGATAGTTGTGGCTCCAGTACAGTTAGATCGGATTAGAATTTCATGTGGAAAATGTTTAAAAAGTGACAGTTGGAAAAGGACTGTAATAATAATTATAGTAAGTACAATCAAATCAGACACAGTCCCTGTCTCCATAGGGTTCACAATGTAAGGGGGAGGGAGAACAGGTATTTAACCCCCGTGTTATAAATAGGAAACTGAAGAATAGAGTTGTTAATACACTAGCTCAAGGTCACACAGCAAGCAAATGGAGGGGATGGAATTAAAAGCCAGGTCTCCTGACTACAGGGCCTGTGCTCTTTCCCCTAGGCCACACTGCTTTTCTGAAAAATGAATGGTGGGTAATATTATTCCTTTACCTATAGACTTATGCCAAAACATTTCCAGCTTAAGAGGGAAGTTGGTTTTCAAGCAGGTCTTGAGTTCCATAAAGCCCGCTCTTTTCTCCAAAAATGTTTATCAGGCTGAGTCAGACTCTCAGCAGGGGCACACCTTCAGAAACAGGTTTGAGGCTTCAGAACTGAAAACTCAACTTGACAAACTTTAAAACATTCTTGTTTTTGATTCCATATCCTTGGAATTAAGCATTAGGCCCTAAAGGAGCAAAGGTTGCTGCAGTGTTTTGAGATTCCCTCTTAACCAGGGACATTTCTTGCATGCTCACTTTATGCAGAGCACTGTACTAAGCATGTGGAAGAGTATAATGGAATTAGGAAGACATGCTCTGTTCTTTTAAGGATTAGAAGGGAGCAGGAACAGGGATATGAGGCTTAGTTGCGGAAGGCTGCTAGGAGGAGGTGTGATTTTTAATAGGGATTTCAAAGTGGGCAGACTGGTGGTCTGTCAGATATGAACTCTAGGTCGGAGGGAGGATGTGGGCAAGCAGGCAGTGGTGAGATAGATGAGTTTGGGGTATAGTGAGTAGGCTGGCATTAGATGAGTGAAGTGTGTGGGCTGGGATATAGTAGGAGTTTTGTGAGGTAGAAAGCAGAGAGCTGACTGAATGCATTCGTTGAGTGCCCAAGGAGCAGCTGATCCCTCCCTCTCTCCTGTTCAGCCAGCTGCACCATTTCACCTTTCTATTTTGAAGGGTGGCTGGGGGACAGAAACAAAACAAAACAAAAACCTTTCCAAAGCATATGGGAATTGAAGAAGATGTCAATCCAGGTTCCTTTTCTAGTTAAAAGTTGGAGAAGCAGCGTGGCTCAGTGGAAAGAGCACGGGCTTTGGAGTCAGAGGTCATGGGTTCAAATCCCGGCCCCACCACATGTCTGCTGTGTGACCTTGGGCAAGTCACTTAACTTCTCTGGGCCCCAGTTACCTCATCTGTAAAAGGGGATTGACTGTGAGCCCCACGTGGGACAACTTAATCACCTTGTATCCTCCCCAGCGCTTAGAACAGTGCTTTGCACATAGTAAGCGCTTAACAAATGCCATTATTATTATTAAAAGAGCAGTGAGTGGGACAAACCAATGGAGAATCCAGCTCAAAGTTCTTAAGAACCAAAATGTCTCCAGATGGCAACGGTTCTCCATTCCTACGACCTTGGGATGCTATTGAATGAGGCACTATTAAGGGGGTTTCCCCCGGCTCCCGTGGGTCCTACGACTTGTTTCTGCCCGTGGAAAGATGGGGAGGCGTGGGGAAGCAATGTTTTAACAGGAGGAATTTAACTAAGGAAGGTCTCTCAAGGCCTATCATTTGATGTGGGAAGTGAAGTTTAGCAAGCCACCCAAGTATCTTCTAGACTGTGAGCCCGTTGTTGGGTAGGGACCGTCTCTATATGTTGCCAGCTTGTACTTCCCAAGCGCTTAGTATAGTGCTCTGCACACAGTAAGCGCTCAATAAATAGGATTGAATGAATGAATGACTTGTACGAAATTCACAAGTGCACAAATTCAGAGTTCTTTAGTGACCTCTAGTGGTCCTTCTACTCTGTGATTGCAACAAAGATTGGTTCTGGATCAATCAATGATAGGTATTAATAATGATAGCATTTATTAAGCACTTACTATGTACAAAGCACTGTTCTAAGCGCTGGGGAGATTACAAGGTGATGAGGGTGTCCCACGGGGGGGCTCACAGTCTTCATCCCCATTTTCCAGATGAGGGAATTGAGGCCCAGAGAAGCGAAGCGACTTGCCCAAAGTCACACAGCTGACAAGCAGCGGAGCCGGGATTTGAACCCATGACCTCTGACTCTTTCCACTGAGCCACGCTGCTTCTCTGAACACTTTTTAAAATAATGATGGCACTTATGATGTGCTCTGCACATAGTAAGCGCTCAATAAATACGATTGATTGATTCTAAGCCGCTGGGGAGATTCCAAGGTGATGAGGGTGTCGCACGGGGGGCTCACAGTCTTTATCCCCATTTTCCAGATGAGGGAACTGAGGCCCAGAGAAGCAAAGCGACTTGCCCAAAGTCACACAGCTGACAAGCGGCGGAGCCGTGATTTGAACCCATGACCTCTGACTCTTTCCACTGAGCCACGCTGCTTCTCTGAACACTTTCTAAAATAATGATGGCACTTATTAAGTGCTTACTATGTGCAAAGCACTGTTCTAAGTGCTGGGGAGGTTACACGGTGATCAGGTTGTGCCACTGGGGGCTCACAGTCTTAATCCCCATTTTACAGATGAGGTAACTGAGGGACAGAGAAGTTAAGTGACTTGCCCAAAGTCACACAGTTGACTGGTGGCGGAGCTGGGATTTGAACTCATGACCTCTGACTCCAAAGCCCGGGGTCTTTCCACTGAGCCATGCTGCTTTTGAACACTTACTGTGGGCAGAGCACTCTACTAAGTGCTTGGTAGAGTGCAATATGACAATTAATGATCCACATGATGGTTTTGGATTAACTGAGGATTTCAGTAGTTCATGAGATTCATCTCTGCCATTTAGTAGAAATTCTCCTTGAGTTACAGTTGAATAATAGCTTTGAGTTAAGGACTTCAACTCCTTTAATTCAATTATTTTTCCCTCAATCAGAAATCCTTGCAAAACATAACCTCTTCCAGGAGGCTGTCTCCAACTCCTTGATCATGGCATCTCATTAGCCACCCTTAGCACTCTCTTTATTCATCCTTTGTTTGCCTTTTTACAGATCTTTTTTTTTTACTTTTGTTCTCATTTTATGTTTACCACTTGAGTCTCCTTGAGTTCTTTCTTAGATTATAAACCTCTCAGTGCAGGAACCAAACCTACCTTTATTGTATGCTCCCAGGCTCATACTATAGTTACTCTGTGGATGCTCGTTGTGGGCAGGGAATGTGTCTGTTCATTGTTATAGTGTACTCTCCCAAGCACTTGGTAAAGTGCTCTGAACACAATAAGCACTGAATAAATATGATTGAATGAATGCCGCTGCTGAAAGCAGAAGTGAGGGCAATGTTATATTTGCGATACCGTTGTGTGAGAAGCCTCAGTCCACTTCTGAATGAAATTATCAAAACTTTTATTATTCTTTTAAAAACATACATCATCTGATTTGTGATCCTAGCTAGAACGTTGAGCAGCATTTAGTGGTGCCTTAAATTGTTCACTCAAACTTTCAATCTAACTACAAGTATATCATTCTATGGAATACCCAATAAATTCACAAAGAATTCAAGCACAACTACTATTTATATTTAATATTAGTCACACACGGATGGAGATCGAGCCATAAATTAGACAGATGGTAACTTGGGCATCAAATGGAGCGACAGGCTGCAGGTAGGAAATGGAAACAGGAGACTGGAGACAAGAAGAGAGCATGGAGCAGCGTGGATTTGGGGTGAAAGAAGACCAGGGTTGGGGGGAGGCAGAGAACAGTCTGATGACCATAGGCTCTCCACTTAGGCAAGATGTTTTGAGGGCCAAGCAGGGGTGGGAAAACAGTTGGCAAGGTGGAGACCATGACCCAACCAGCTCCAATCTACTTCTTCCTCTTCCTCTCCCTCTGTTGTCCCATTTTATAACACGCTGGGTAAGGCCTTGCTAATAATTCCTCCACTGCTTCAGGGAGGGGGAAAAAAACCATTGCTGACCTTGAGAAACAAATTATTGCAGTACTGCTCTGAAGGAAGTAACCTCCCCAGCGCTTAGAACAGTGCTTTGCACATAGTAAGCGCTTAATAAATGCTATCATTATTGTTATTAAGCAGCATGGCCTATTGGAAAGAGCACAGGCCTGGATTAGAAGACCTGGGTTCTAGTGCAGCTCCTCCAGTTGCCAGCTGTGTGACCTTGGGTGGATCACTTCACTTCTTTGTGCCTCAGTTCCTTCCGTCTGCAAAATGGGGATTCAGTACCTGTTTTCCCTCCTACTTTGACTGTGACCTCACATGGGACATGATTATCTTGTCTCTACCCCAGTGCTTAGCACAGTTCTTGGCCCATAGTGAGCATGGTATTTAAGTGCGTACTATGTGTCAGGCACTGTAATAATAATAATAATAGTAGCATTTGTTAAGCGCTTACTAAGTGCAAAGCACTGTTCTAAGTGCTGGAGTAGATAAAAGCTAGTCAGGATAGACACAGTCCATGTCCCATATGGGGCTCACAATCTTGACCCCCATTTTACAGATGAGGAAACTGAGGCACAGAGGAGTTACATGACTTGCCCAAGATCACACAGCAGACAAGTGTTGAAGCCAGGAACAGAACCCAGGTCCTCTGACTCCATGACCTGTCTCTTTCCACTAGGCCACACTGCATGTTGTCATTATTAAAAAGGACATATTACAACCTTCATAACAGTGAAGAAATCTCTGTGAAGGAAGAGTTTAATCCCTCCTACATTGTGAGGCTCTAGTAGTTCTATCTATGCTCTGGCCTAGGCTTTGTTAGGCTACACTCTGGCTAGTCACAGGCTGAAAAGGAAGCAAGCAGAGTATCTACAGAGGCACTTGACCCCCAGTTTTATGCAAACAGGAAGATCTAGGAAAGACAGTAAGGATTTGCCAAGGCCAAGGGGTGAGAGACATTCCCCCACTGCCCGCTAAGATTCTCTATTTTTCAATTGAGGTAAATCATAATAATGAAAGAGCACAATATACCTACTGTGAGCCCTGTAATAATAGTCTAAACATCATCCCTTAGCCAAGCTCAACTAATAAAATAGGCAATTACCCTCCCTCTTAGTTGCATGCTGATACCCTTGAAGCATAAAACTTAATTATTTGAAATAAGACATAATCCCTATACAAGAACTCCTAGCTACCATAGTACCTAAGAAAAATGTGTGAATAATTTTTAATATATCAGAAATAATCCCTATACAAGGATTCCTAGCTACCATAGTACCTAAGAAAAATATTTGTGAATAATTTTTAATATATCAGAAATAATCCCTATACAAGGATTCCTAGCTACCATAGTACCCAAGAAAAATATTTGTGAATAATTTTTAATATATCAGAAGTAGTCCCTATACAAGGATTCCTAGCAATCATAGTACCTAAGAAAAATATTTGTGAATAATTTTAAATATATCAAAAATGACCAAGTTCCCATTCGAGGAAAACTGTGTGGTTATAAGCTAGCTGGAGCATCTGAAGTAACCTCCTCTGACATCCAATCCTCCCTCCACCCTCTGCTACAGGTATTTGTTATATTCTGGGGTGTACTCTAAGGCTCTCTGTACCCCAAACTTTTCTCATTTGTTTAATCCAGAAAAAAATATAATTTTAAATTTCATTCTAGGGCCATTAATGTGATTCGTTCAGTAGAATCATGCAGCTGTATTTCTTGACCAGATTCCTTTGGTATTTTATTGCTGTTCTATTTTATTTCATTTAAAATAGAGAATGAGTAAATATATCTGTTAATGTAACACCAGGTTAAAGTTGAGATTTTATATGTCTTTAGAACAAGGAATGCAGAAACTGAAGTTTCCACGGGACTTTCCCCAATGTGGGCATTCATGGGATTTCTCATCATTAGAAGGTGATAGGAAATAAATCACATAGTTTTACCAATTTTTAAGAGGACATTAAAAAAAGGTACATTTGTGACCCTCAGTAGCTACGCATCATTATGATTATGCTGTAGTTTTACCCTTACCTTCCCACCATTGCCCCCTAGAATAGCACTGCATTATGAGAGTCGATACACTAACACTTAAATTCATTTTTTTTTTAACAAGATAGGCTATGCATTCTCTAAATAATACAAAGATCAAACAGACACTCAGCTATAAAGGACAGGTCCAATTGTCTCTCAGATGAAGCAAATCATGTATCCCTTGGGGTCAAGTAAACACCAAACTTTTTTAGATAGTCTTCCAAATTTCCAACAGAATCAGCTACATTATCTTAGGTGAGTTCTTCCATGGATATTTATTGAAGCATCATTTGTCATTTACTTTTCTGGAAAAAATGGAAAAATACAATAATATTATGAATCTTAGATTAATAAGGATAATGGACAAAGTTTTTTTTTTATACTTTCGCTTCTTCCATGCTGCTACAAAGCTCTCCTCTATAGTGATCTCCAGAGCTGTGCCTTGTTGTAGAATTTGGGGAATGTAACAAAATTTTACAGTTGGAATAGTACCACTAGAATGTGATTATCCAAATCATTCTATAAAATAATATAATGGAAGAATTGGGGAATATAGTTATATAATGCAGCTCTAGATTAGTAATGGGACTCTTCCAGGAATGATTTCTATGATTTTTACAGCAAAATAAAAGCCATGCTCAGTTGCCAATACTGTCATCAGTAGCTCATTAGCACTGCAAAGAGACCCAATTGTCATTATTAAAGTTTTGGGTTTGTTTTTTTTAACAGGAGATTGACTTTAGGCTATTGCAAATAGATTCCCTGTAAGGTGATAATGACCACTAATATAAAGCATTAGAGAAATAAGTGGTAAATGCTTGAAACAAGACTTGATGCTTGAAACATTATCCCCTCGTGGGCGGGGATGATTTTTACCAATTTCTGGGACTGCTTCATACAGGGTGCTGCACATAGGAAGCACTCAATAAATATGACTGATAGACACCACTACAAATTAAATTAGTCACTTCTGTTGGATTTGGCTGGAGAATGAACCTCTTTCTGGGCTGTCTGCAGCCTGTGGACTGGATCTTGCCTCTCATTGTCCTAGGCCTTCTGTAGGGGTAGCAACTGGTGGGGTTTGCCCTGAGATTCAATCATGGAACCTGATTGAACAGGGCTTTGCTTGTTCCTCTGTTTCATTTTTTGACTGAATTCCTAAATCAGGATGATCTCATTAAATTTGAGTGCGTAAATGAGGCAGGGAGGGATTGAATAACCTCACCCTAGTCAGAGAGGTGGTCAGACACCAAATATGCGCCGCCTAGGATAGAGAGGAGATGAAATATGAAAACATGCATTGAACCATCTGCTAAAAGCACTAAAGAATAAGGACCAGACCTTTAGAAATTGGCTGTGAGCTAAATGAAAATGAGGCAGTAATAATAATATTAATAATGGTATTAAGTAGTTATTCAGTTCTAAACATTGCACTGAGAACTTGAGGTGGATAGAGGATACTCAGATCAGACGCAGTCCGTGTCCCATAGGGCTAACAGTGTAAGGCAGTAGGCTGAAAATAAATTTAAAATGTCTCTCTTCTATTTTCTGTGTGTGTAGATTCCCGTGTGTAGATACACGGGAATTGGTTTACATGGGTGTGTTTGCTGCAGTCTAGGCCTTGAGAGCAGGGGTCATGCCTACTACTTCTGATCCTTGCCTAAGTCCTTAGTACAGGGTTCTGTTCACATGTGCTCAGTGCATACTATTGATGTATAGTATACAGGGTGTGGGCAGGTGATGTGCCTTCTTGGTGGAAATAATGGGAGAGAAGCAGGAGGTGGGGATGAGAGGGAAAGGAAGTGGCTGGGTTTACTGTAGGAAGGCCAGCAAAGCAAGTGTATAGACTTTTGTATTCCGGAACCTGGAACTGTTTCTGAACGGCTTGTTTGGGAATGGCTGGAGAATAGCTCTTTAAAACAAGCAAACAAAAATTTTCTCTCCTTCCCTATACTTAGTTCTCCTAGCCTAGGTGTTTGCTTTCTTGGAACTGACATGTGACTGTCTGTTAATGCTAAAACCTGCAGTTTTTTGGAAAGGATCCCGAATCCACAAGTACCCTACTGATATGACTGTGCCCAGGAGCCCCTTTTTGCTGAAACTAAACCAGAATTTTGCTGGCAGGCTTCAGCTCTGGCCGGAAGCTGTTTGTTTAAGCCTACATTTTTGCCATGCAGTTTGCAGACATGGGCAAACCCCTAGGCTGCCCGGACACAGCTTAATTGACAGCTGCTTCCCAGGACCACCACTCCCCTCCTGGCCCCATCAGCCGGCCTGGACTCTGAAAGCTACGGATATCCATAAAAAACCTTCTCGTGTGTCTTTTTGCTGCTATTACATTACTTAACCCAAGTAATGTAACCTGCATTTGTTGCCTCTGGGTCAGGAAAGGGGTAACCACCATTCTTTACCACTGCTGATGGCCACCCTATTTCCAAAGCGTTATCCCTTCTGTCAGTCACATTTATTGAGCATTTATTATGTGCAAAGTACTGTAGAAAGCACTTGGGAGAGCACAATACAATAGATACATTCCCTGCCCACAATGAGCTTACAGTCAAGAAATGATTTTACAATCTGGTGCTCTCTGCAGGAGATTCTAATCAGGAATGGATAATCTACTAAATCCTTTCCAGTAATTCACCTTGCTCAGTGCAGACTACTTTGAATTTTTTTTCCTCTTTCTCCTTAATAGAGGCCTTTTAAAGTCCATCCCTTTAGGACAAAAAGGCCACAAATGTGTATAGATATTTTTGATCACAGATAGGCCAATGCTTCTCAATAATGGGGTTTCTGGGTCACTAGTAATGATCCAGCAGTAACACAAAATACTCACTACTACCTTTTCCCACCGGCAGAAGGAAATAGCGGAGTCCATTCCCTTACCTGGATTTTGTGATTCAACAGAATTTAAAGGAGAGCCTGGGTCCCCTGAGGTTGTGGGCTGGACATTGAAGGATTTTTTCTGCCAATGAAAACAGAAAAATGGTATTACCACTAGTCCTTGGGATTTAAGTCCTTGGAACATAATTGACAAAAATAGAAGCTTGCATTGCTTAGGCCTTTTGCTTTCTGTTACCTTAAATAGTGTTCTACCACCAATGGTCATAAAGCCAAATATGCCTGCTACATACTCAATAAGTGTTAATTTTATTTTTTAATCTTTGACAGATCCTGTTTTCTGTTTGCATATGGAGTCCTAAGCAATGCTTAAATAATGGAAACATAGGCAATGTGATGACCAATTATTATCAAAAACAGTGGCTACTCACTGAAATAACTTAGGAATTAAGTGGATATTGGAACTGAAGAAATAATTAAATAATTGCAACATTGAGAACATAAGCAATATTATTACTGGTCAGTCCAGTGGTCCGTTGAGTCTAGTATTCTGTCTCTGATAATGGTACCACAATATAGTGAAGGTCATGGATTTCTTGTCATCCAAGGAGCAGCATAGTCTAGTGAAAAGACTGCAATCCTGGGAATCAAGAGTCCAGGTTCTTATTAATCGGTAAAATTTATTGAGTGCTTACTGAATGCAGAGCACTGTACTAAGTGCTTGGGAGAGTACAGTACAACAGAGTTGGTAGACACATTCCCTGACCCCAAGGAGTTTACTTGCCAGCTGTGTGACTTTGGACAAGTCACTTAACTTCTCTGTGCCTCACTTCATCTGGAAAATGGGGATTAAGACTGTGAGCCCCACGTGGGACAACCTGATTACCTTGTATCTCCCCCAGTGCTTAGAACAGTGCTTGGCACATAGTAAGTGCTTAACAAATACCATCATTAATAATTAATTGGGCAAGTCACTCAATGTCCCTTTGGATCAGTTTCCTCATCTGTAAAATGGGGACTAAACACAGATTCTCCCTCCTTCTTAGATTGCGGGCTAGGAATGTGTCCAACCTGATTAACTTTTACTTCCCCAGTGCTTGTAACAGGGGTTTACACAAAGTAAGTGCTTAATAAACACTATAATAGTTCCTCTTCTCTTTGCCTCATCCCCACCCCCACCACAGTCCTGCCAAGACACCTGAAGCCGTTGAAACCTGAAGAATTCCGTGAAAAAGCCAGGATAGGTCTAGGTGTGATTTTTCATATTTATGTTCAGGTTTTTATTCTGCAGTGGGTTCATCTTTGTATTAGAGCAGCAAAAAGAATTATAATCTCATAGAAACATCCCTGGTTTATTTTGCATGGCACTAAATGGGTATGTGGAGTAGCAGTAGCATATGAAAATAAGTACAAAATAGGTCTGGGCTACAGAGAGAGAGCTTGTGGTTGCCTGTAGGCCTCAGTATTTAGACGAAATGGAGGAGGCTTTACTCCTAGCCATTGTGTGAACATAATTGGCGTAGCAGGTGTGGGTGTGTGTGTCCAACTTTCCTCACTGTACCTCGTTCTCACCTGTCCCGCCATCGACCCCTGGCCCACATCCTCCTGCTGGCCTGGAATACCCTCCCTCCACACATCCGCCAAGCTAGCTCTCTTCCTCCCTTCAAAGCCTTACTGAGAGCTTGTCTCCTCCAGGAGGCCTTCCCAGACTGAGCCCCCTTTTTCCTCTCCTGCTCCCCATCCCCCCCCACCCTACCTCCTTCCCCTCCCCACAGCACCTGTATATATGTCTGTACAGATTTATTACTCTATTTTACTTGTACATATTTACTATTCTATTTATTTTAATGATGTGTATCTAGCTTTATTTCTACTTATTCTGATGACTTGACACCTGTCCACATGTTTTATTTGTTGTCTGTCTTCCCCTTCTAGACTGTGAGCCCGTTGTTGGGTAGAGACTATATATATTGCCAACTTGTACTTCCCAAGCGCTTAGTACAGTGCTCTGCACACAGTAAGTGCTCAATAAATATGATTGAATGAATGAACTTTCCTCAGAAGCACATGGAAGGGGAGGTAGAAAGTGGGTGTGCAGGGGATGGTCTGTGTTTCTTGTTCATTGAGCTATGACATTTCAACTGGAAATGTGACTTTGGGAGAATATCTCATACCCTACTAAGGTATCATACCCTACTAAAAGTTGCAGTCTTACCTTCACCACTTTTATGACAAAAGCAATGAGGAGGATGACACCGATGATACCACATACCACAGCATAAATAACGACTGCTGTCACTAAAGAGAAAGCACACAGAGCACAGGATGAGTTGCAGAGAAGTGAAATGATTGGAACTGCAGAGCCGTGCTAGAACAGGTTCAGTACATGAGCACTTCATGATTTCCTTTAAAAGGACATTAAAAGAATCACATTCCAATTTTAAATGCTTAAACTGCCCAGTTGATTCTTCTTCTTATAATATATTGTTCAAATGTTAAAATTCTATAGGTAATAGTCGGCAATTTTGTCAACGCAGAATGGAATCTTCATATTATAGGAGTGAAACGGAGTAACCATGCAATTCTAAAGCCCCCTCTGTATCTCCATTATGAGGGAACTCCCACTGATAATATTATTATTATTATTGTTGGTGCATCTAAGTATTTTTCATTTGCTTTGAGCTAGGAGAGATATTCCATTAATGAATCAGGCAGAAATGGCCATGTCTACAATGCGAGGCAGTCGGAAACAGTTTAGAAGTGTCTTGGCAGTTTGTTCCTACAGTATAATCATTTTAGCTATCCTGGTTTGTGTGGTTTTTTTTGTTTTTTTTTTCAAGACTTCTCAACCCAATCCAAACTAGGGAGCAATAAGGTTTCTTAAAGCAATTGAGCTCCTCTGTATCTTCATTGAGGGAACGCCCACTGATAATATTATTATTATTACTATTGGTGCATCTAAGTATTTTTCATGTGCTTTGAGCTAGGAGAGATATTCCATTAATGAATCAGGCAGAAATGGCTATGTCTACAATGCAGGGCAGTAGGAAACACTTTAGAAGTGTCTTGGCAGTTTGTTCCTACAGTATAATCATTTTAGCTATCCTGGTTTGTGTGTTTTTTTTTTTTTTTTTCAAGATTTCTCAACCCAATCCAAACTAGGGAGCAATAAGATTTCTTAAAGCAATTGAGCTTTGCCCATCTTGGGCTCCTGGAGGTGAGGCAGGTGGCCACGGGTTGATTCCTTCATGCATATTTCCTGATTGTTCCGGGCATTTACAATGACAGATCATGTCTAGAGGTGCTGACGTTTCTGTCGTCTCTCCCCTCCTTCTCTCCTTCCTTCCCCTATCCCTTCCCTGTCCCCCCACCTCCCTCCACTCTACTGCTGCTCTTAGACTCTGGGAATGGCCCTAGGTCACCCAGCCCGGCAGCAAGCTGAGGTCCCAGATTTGTAACACAACGTTGGAAAGGGAGACACCAAGTCTGAGATACTCTGACAATAAGGGAAATATGATGATACCAGAGTTCCTAGAGCAGGAGTGGAATTGGTGCTTGGGATGAGGTCCTTCTTACATTTTATGGTATTTATATAGCATTGGAGAAACACTAGACAGAGACAGCATTGTTCAGTATAAATACCACCGATTTATTGATAGGCACTCAGCATTTTGGGATTGCTTCATATGGCAGTGTTACCAAATCTTTTTTTAGAATAGTGTACTTAGAAAAACCACAGTTGTCCACATTAGACCTGACTTACATTGGCTCAGCCCAAGACTAGGTGAACCAAGTGAAGAGTTCTAGATTATTTTAATTTGCTCCAAGAAAACTGCTGAGCTTTGCAAATTTTAGCCCCAAGGGAGTGGTTTTTGAAACTATCTCATTAGCCCTCCTAAATCAGCGAATTGATGAGAAAATTGACAATCCTCCTCTTGGTGTACTATAAACCCAGCCTCAACGGGGGAATAGGAGGAGCCTACTGAGATAGAATGTTGTCCCTGAATATCAGCAAGGAATACGGAATTCTGACTCTGCCCCAGAACCCAAATAACCATCGGACTCAAGGGGCCTTAGGAAATTATTCCTACTTTAAAGTTACTCCATGGCCAATCAGGAAGTTACTACTTTAAGGCATGTAAATAGCATACTGTACAATTTCTGTTCTTTAAAATTAGCAACAACAAAGACAACCTAGGGAACAAAGAAAAGGGAGGTTGTTTGCAAGGTTGGAAAGTCTACATGAAACTGTTGGCATACCTGGTCCTGTGAACACGTGGTCCATTTCAGGCCCTGTTGATGGGGGGGGGGAAAGGACAGAGTTAGAAGAATGTTACTCTTTGTAATTAGAATAGTTCAGATCTGTTCCAGTTAAAGAAAAGGGAAGAATGTTACTCTTAGTACAATGCTCTCCACATGGTAGGTACTTAATAAATACCTTTATTTCTACTAGATCATGGGAAGCAGCATGTCTTAATGGAAAGAGCATGGGACTGGAAGTCAGAGGACGTGGGTTTCAATCCCGGCACAGCCACATACCTGCTGTGTGACTTTGGCAAGTCCCTTGACTTCTCTGTGTCTCAGTTCAGTCATCTGAAAATCAGGGATCCAATACCTCATCTCCCTCCTACTTCAGTTGTGAGCCCCATGTGGAGCCTGATTACCTTGTATCTACCCCAGCACTTAGTATAGTGCTTGGCACATAATAAGCACTTAACAAATACCACTACTTGTAATTATAAAATTTGTACTATTTCCTGCTATAGAGGTCTTTCTCCTTCTTCTACTATTTATAGATAATTTTTTGTCTATCTGTTCATCCATTGGGTTACACATTTCTGGAGGGCAATGATCACATGTCAGATTTCTGTTGTACTCTCCAAAGTGCCGAGTTCGGTGGTTCCCACTTAGAAGGTGCTGAACAAATGCCATTGATGGTGACGGAGGGCAAGCTGCTGAGCAAAGGAGCTCTAAGAGGGGCAGTTTCCCCACCAAATGCCCTCCCTCAGTAGATGCTAAGTTCCTTCAGGGCCGGGCTAATGTTTTCCAACTCTGTTGTACTCTCCCAGTTGCAGTACAGTGCTCAACAAAATAGTATTAGACCCTCAGGATCTGGACATCCCCTTCTGGAGCTCACTTAACCACCAAAGTCACCTTCCCTACCACCATAGCCTCTTGCCCTAGGACTTTGATCTGATCCCATAGGGAAGCTTCCTCCTCTTTTTATTCTGGTTTTACTGAATTCATGGTCTTTCAGCATCCCTCCCACTCATGACTACTGCCTTGTAGAAGTGAGTGTTGTTTTTACATCAAGGGTTAACTCTCCTGAATTGCCACTGTCTTCATCAACAGTATTTATTGAGTTCTTACTTTATGCAGAGCACTGTACTAAGCTCTTGGGAAAGTACAGAGTTGTTGAGACACCTTCCCTGTCCACATTGAGTACCATCAACATGCTTCGTTGGTGAGCACCGGCTGTATACACATTTACATACATGTTAAAACACCTATGTGTATAAAAATCCCAACTCCCTACCAAGAGAGGTAGATTGTTAAAAAGATCCGACCAAAGGCCTATTCAAGTCCCTGTCTGAAATTTTCAAGCAGCCATGCAACCGCTTTCATCAACCATTTTGAGAGGATGTAGAAGATTGACAAACAGGAGCCCAAGACATATTTGCCTGATGTAAACTTCTTGTGAGCATTAACAAGGGGTTGCAGGAGTGTGCTGTCCGTGAGGCGTTTGCCATCCGAAGCATCTCTGCTACCTCAAATGATATGCTCTGGATTTGGACAGCTGTGGTGAGGACATGAAAGGGAGTAGACTGGCCAAGGGCACAGAAAGCAGGTACGGGGAGGCAACTCTACAGCCAAGGTGGCAGTGAACCCATGAGTGAAGGAGCCAGGGCAGGAACAAAGCCAGATGTTAGATATGGCAGCTATAGCCACAAATCAAAGGGTTTTTTTCCTGTGGGACCTAGGGCCTGGTTATGCATTGGCCTCCTCTGTCACCCTCACCCACCCTCACTGATAGTCATACGTTAAACATGAAGGAAAATAACTACATTCTACCACATCTCCCTGTTGAATCTCTTTTATATGCTCTTGTGGCCTGTGCCCTGAAAATTCCCCCTAACTGGAGGGCAAAACTTCCATTCAATCTCATCATCTTCTGGGGTTCTTTGCATCTAGAACTTGTGTTGTGGGGTACCCAGATGAAGTGATCATCCAGTCATAGCTTTTGTATTAAAAAAGCACAAGCAGGCCACAACACTCGCTAGAACTAGAGCCCTTTAGTAGTACTTGACTCCAGTGGAGACGATGAAGTGTTCAGACATGGCTTTGAGTTTGACTCCTGTGTGCACTATTTCTATAAGGCAGGGGGGAGGCCTAGTGGGAGGAGCTTTGGCTGGGAGTCAGAGGACCTGGATTCTAATCCCAGTCCCACCACCTGCCTGCTGTGTGATCTTGGGCAAGACACAACATCTTTGTGCCTCAGTTTTCTCATCTGTAAAATGGGGATTCAATACTTGTTCTCCCCATCTTCTAAACTGGGAGTCTTGTGTGGGACGGGGACTGTGTCTGACCTGATTAACTTATATCTGTCCTAGTGCTTAGAAAAGTGTTTGACACTATGTAAGCACTCAACAAATACCATAACAAATATCATAATAATAAAGTATTTACAAAAGGCTTGGGAATGAAGGCTTAAGCCATGGAGGCTTTAATCTCAATACTGGGAGAGAGGCAGAGGAATTTAGGTGCCAGTAGACCTTGTTAGTGATGTCTTGGGAGTTCTCTCCTGGAATTCCAGTGGAAAGATCTGTATCTTCCCATTTATTGAGCAAACCTCCTCCCACAAATACATATATTGATAGTGTGTGTCTATTTTTGTGTGTCTCTATCATGCACACACACCTCCACCTGCATAAGTTTTTTATGGCATTTAAGTGCTTACTATGTGCCAGGCACTGTACTAAGCACTTGGGTAGATATAACTTAGTGAGGTTGGACACAATCCCTGTCTCTCGTGGGGATCACAGTCTTAATTCTCATTTTACAGATGAGGGAACTGAGGCACAGGAAAGTGAAGGGGCTTGCCCAAGGTCACACAGCAGATAAGCGATGGAGCTGGGATTAGAACCCAGGTCCTTCTGATGCCCAGGTCCATGCTCTATCAACTGGGCCATGCTGTTTCCCTTAGTTTTAGTTTTTAATTAGCTATAGCAGCCAACACAGGGAAAAAAAGTGTACATATGTTGGATGTCAGGAACAAGAGGGAGAGTAGTTTTGGGAGACAGGAAGACATGGAAATTTTCCAAGGGCAAGTGCACAGGAGGAATCCAAGAAGGAGATGAGAGAAGAAAGCACAGTTTGAAAGGCAGTTTTCTGAGAGTCGCAAGGATTTGGAAGGCAACATGTTGCTAGGATTACTGCTCTTTCTAAGCAGTTTGGCTGATAGTTCAGCATAATAGATCATTCACAAACAAGGGGTAGAGAAAATCAAACCTCTAGGTGCATGAGTAGGTGGGGTTCCAGACAGGGTCTTTGTTTCATCAGTTGTCTGACTAGTAGGTGGGATTGTCGATTGTGCAAGGGTGGATACAAGCCCTAGGAAAAAGATGGGGGGGAAGGTGATCAAAAAAGGTGTCACAAGGTGCCATTCTGCATGCAGCTGAAACCGTACTGGGCCACACTAGAAACCAAACTAAAGGGAATATTAATGAAAGAAAAAAGATCCATGAGCACCGCATGAGGTAGGGCTGCCTAATTTTAACAGTGTATTTTTTTTATGGTGCTTACTACACCATTTTGCTTGTAGTAGATACTTAAATACGATCAGGCAAAAACTCCTCACCCTGGGCTTCAAGGCTCTCCATCACCTCGCCCCCTCCAACCTCACCTCCCTTCTCTCCTTCTCCAGCCCAGCCCTCACCCTCCGCTCCTCTGCCGCTAATCTCCTCACCGTGCTTCATTCTCGCCTGTCCCGCCATCAACCCCCGGCCCACATCCTCCCCCGGCCTGGAATGTCCTCCCTCCGCACATCCACCAAGCTCGCTCTCTTCCTCCCTTCAAGGCCCTACTGAGAGCTCACCTCCTCCAGGAGGCCTTCCCAGACTGAGCCCCCCCCCCACCCCCCGCCTTACCTCCTTTCCCTCCCCATAGCACCTGTATACATGTTTGTACGTATTTATTACACGATTTATATATTTTATTTGTACATGTTTCTTCTATTTATTTTATTTTGTTAATATGTTTTGTTTTCTTCTCTGTCTCCCCCTTCTAGACTGTGAGCCCACTGTTGGGTAGGGACCGTCACTATATGTTGCCAACTTGTACTTGTCAAACGCTTAATACAGTGCTCTGCACACAATAAGCACTCAATAAATACGACTGAATGAATGAATGGTGAAAATAGCCTGAAACTAATTCCTTTAGACTAGTAGTGGGAAGACTTACAGGGTTAGCCTGAAATTCTGCATCTGTTTTATAAAGTGCAAATGATGGTACTGAATACATTTGTAAACCCAAGTGAATAAATTCCCGCTAGGATTTTTTTTTCTTAATTAAAATAATAATTGTGGCTTTTGGTAAGCTCAATATGCCAAATGCTTGGATAGATACCAGACTATCTGATTGGATGCAGTCCCTGTCCCACGTGGGGCTCATGGGAGGGAGAACAGGTACTTAATCCCTATATAACAGCTGAGATGCAGAAAAGTTAATTGATTGTCCAAGGATGCATAACAGGTGGAGCTGGGATTAGACCAATGGTATTGATGGGGTGAACTTGTTGCATCTCATTAACTTGGTTGCATTGTACTTTTCCAAGTGTGTAGCACAGTGCTCCGCACATATAGCATGCACTCAAAAATCCCCAGTCTCGTGCTCTTTGCACTAGGACCCATTGCTTTCCCCTCATACTCTGGGCTTTCATCTTTGATTTTAGATTCTGACCACATTTGAGGGGTGACAAGTGCAGGGAGAAAGAACTTTGAAATCCAGCCAGTGAGGGAGCTGGAGTGGCCATTGATGGCCCCCATAAATACCAGACAGAGGTATGTGGCAACTGAATATATTTGCAAACTCACATGAATACATATATCCTTATCTCCTCCAAGAGACATTCCTTAACCCTGCCTTTCCTCTTCTCCCACTCCTTTTTATGTCACCCTGACTTGCTTCCTTTGTTCATCCACCCCTCCTAACCCCACAGTACTTACGTAGGTATCTGTAATTTATTTATTTACATTAATGCCTGTCTCCTCTGCTCTAAATTCTAGGCTTGTTTTGGGCGGGGAATATGAATGTGACAGTTTCTTGTTATATTATAAGCTTCCAAGCACTGAGAACAGTGCTCTGCATACAGTACTAAGTCCGATTGAATGAATTGAACAAATTGATTCATAATCACCCCGATGTGGTGTTTTTACATGCCTCTGGACTAGAGAAATTAACATGCAAAGGCTCTTGCATAACTCTTGAAGACTTTTGGTGGGGCTTGTAGCCTGTTGGGTTTGGAGATGGATCGATGAATTAGAAGTGTATTCTGACAAAGTTTCCAATGATGTTCTGAAGGAATTCTTTCCTCCTGCACTGCCTATGGAATGGTCTGACAGAGTCTGTGCTGCAGACACCAGGAAGAGATCATTAAAAATCACTGCTATTGCCCTTTCATAGCCTCTGTTGAAATGAAGGACATGAGAAGCAGAGGAGCCCAGTGGAAAGAGCTCTATCCGGGTTGTCAGGGGATTTGATTCTGCCTCTTGCTGTTGGCTGACCTCAGGCAAATCACTTACCTTCTCTATGCCTCAGTTTCCTCATCTATAAATTGGGGATTAAATACCTGTTCTCCTGTGAACCCCATGTGGTAATGGGACTGTGTCAGATCTCAGTACCTTGTATCTATCCCAGCACTTAATAATAATAATAATAATGTTGGTATTAAGCACTTACTATGTGCCAAGCACTGTTCTAAGCGCTGGGGTAGATACAAGGTAATCAGGTTATCCCATGTGGGGCTCACAGTCTTCATCCCCATTTTACAGATGAGGGAACTGAGGCCCAGAGAAGTGAAGTGACTTGCCCAAGGTCACACAGCTGACAAGTGGCGGAGCTGGGATTAGAACTCATGACCTCTGGCCCCCCAGCCCATGCTCTTTCCACTGAGCCACACTGCTTCTCACTTAGTACAGCGCTTGGCTCATAGTAATCACTTAACAAATACCACAATGCCTTCTATTGTTTTTAGCATGGACTCGGCAATGTGGTCAATCCAGATTATCCATATTATATGAGAAGCAGCTTGGCTCAGTGGCAAGAGCACAGGCTTGGGAGTCAAAGGTCATGGGTTCTAATCTTGCCTCTGCCACTTATCAGCTGTGTGACTTTGGGCAAGTCACTTCACTTCCCTGTGCCTCAGTCACCTCATCTGGATTACAACTCTGAGCCCCATGTAGGACAACCTGATTACTTTGTATCTACCCCAGTGCTAGAACAGTGCTTGGTACATAGTAAGTGTTTAACAAATACCATCATTTCTTCTAGACTGTGAGCCCATTGCTGGGCAGGGTTTGTCTCTATTTGTTGCCAAATTGTACTTTCCAAGTGCTTAGTACAGTGATCTGCATCCAGTAAGCGCTCAATAAATTTGATTGAATGAATCTCCTTTGCACCTCTTCCTTAGCTGCTTCATTTGCCTTGCTAGTTTCACTACTAATTACTAATTGTATTGTACTCTCCCAAGGTCATAATACAATGCTCTTCATGCAGTAAGCATTCACTTCTCTGTCCCTTCACTTCCATATCAAAAAAAAAAAACCTCCTTCATCATCGATTTGAAACACTCAATCAGCTCACCCCCTCCTACCTGTCTTCACTGATCTACTACTGCAGCCCTATAACACCAACTTAACTCACTGAGTCCTGATCTTGTCTATCCCATGTTCTTCCCAAACCCTGGGACGTTCTCACCCTCCATATATGCCAGACTACCACGCTCTCCACCTTCAAAGCATTGTTCAGGTCAAATCTCCTGAAGAAACTTTTCCTGATTAAGCTCTTTTCCCTGATTCCTTCTCCCCTCTGTATTGTTCATGCACTTGGATCTGTGACCTTTGGGCATTTGATATTCACTCCATCCTCAACCCCACAGTACTTATGAACAGATCTTTAAATTATATATCATACATTATTTATATTGTTTGTTTTCCCCTCTAGGCTGTAAACTCACTGGGCAGGGAATGTGTCTGCCAACTCTGTACTGTACTCTCCCAAGCTCTTAGTACAGTGCTCTATACCTAGTAAGCACTCAATAAATGCCATTGATGAGGATGATGATGATGATGGTGAATGGACTGGTTGGCGGCACAGTTGGCTCACTTGTTGAAATTTGTTTCGAAAGAAATTAAGGTGCCTCGGCTAGCATTATTAAAAAATTGTAATTTAAATTCAGCTAGTTTCTCCCCAAACCTATCAAAAACAAATGCATGAAGAGAAAGAAAAATCCCCTAACATTATTACTGGAGGATTTTCAAACACTTTTAAAAAAATATATAATCCCCCTCTTCTCCCCACTGCCCAGGATACTCTGTCTAACAGGCTCTCTCAAAAACAACTCCATTCTTTTAAGCTCTGAGCCTTTCCCTCCAATTTGTAATGTGCTTTATCTCATTACAAAAAGAATTTATAGTAGAAACAATTGTGTATATGTACGTACACACACACACACACATACATACATGCATACTTTTCAAATGCTACTATTAGTTAATTTTATATATATATATATATATATATATATAATTAGGTCATTATGTTTACCCAAGTATATTATTTTATTTGGAATTGATGAGCATTATTATTGAAAGCAAGCTGATTACATATGTTTTTTAAGGCTTAGTAATTTACATTAATAGTTTTTTTAGCATGACTCATTTACATATTTTACTTAAAGTTATTTGGTTCAAGGTTAAATCTTGGGGAACAGCTTAAAGTAATAGCATCACATTCAATACTCCAGGATAAGATGAAAAAAGCTTTTACTTACTCAAAAGCAGAAACACAAGAACTTGTCTTTCGAACATCCTCAGCTCCTAATTTTATTTCCAAAACCCAGAACAAGAATGTGTGACCGTGACTCGCAGCCTCCAGGAGCAGTCTACGCTATCTGGCCGTTCCAGCTTTTTGGGACGCTTATCTGTCACTAGACATTAGTAGGTCTTTTGAGAAATGGCACACAGTATTTTTGTTGACCTGCGCTTTTTAAAAATATCAAATGTAGCCTTCATACCAGTGAACTGTGAACACTGGAACGTGACAAGCTTGCTACATTAAAAGCTCCATCCACTGTCTCAAGTTCCTTTCCTCCAATTCTCTCCTTGACCCCTTCCAATCTGGCTTCTGTCCCCTTCACGCCACAGAAACTGCCCTCTCAAAGGTCACCAGTGATCTCCTTCTTAGACAAATCCAACGGTCTCTACTCCATCATAATCCTCCTCACAGTCTAAGCTGGCTCCAATACTGTCGACAACCCCCTTGTCCTGGAAACATTACCCAACCTTGTCTTCAATGACACTGTCCTCTCCTGGTTCCCCTCCTATCTCTCTGGCCGCTCATTCTCAGTTCCTTTCGTGGGCTCCTCCTCCTCTGCCTCCCATCCCCTAATTGTGGGTGTCCCTCAAGATTCCATTCTGTGTCCCCTTCTATTCTCCATTTACTTCCACTCTCTTGGAGAACTCATTCTCTTCCATGGCTTTAGCTGCCACCTCTATTTGGATGATACCCAAATCTACATCTCTATCCATAATATTCACTCATTCAATAGAATTTATTGAGCACTTATTGGTGCAGAGCACAGTACTAAGCACTTGGGAAGTACAAATCGGCAACATATAGAGACGGTCCCTACTCAACACTGGGCTCACAGTCTCTCTCCCTTCAGTCTCTCATTTCTTCCTGCCTTCGAGACATCTCTACTTGGGTGTCCTCCCTTCACCTCAAGTTTAATATGCCTAAAAAAGACCTTCTTATCTTCCCACCCAAACCCTTGCTGTGGGTAGGGAACATGCTTATCAACCCTTTTGGATTGTCCCCTTCTAAATGCTTGATTGACAGAGAAGTTGTCTCTCACCCAAAATCATGCACAGAAGGCAGGTGGCAAAAATGGGATTAGAAACTAGGTCTGCTGACTCTCAGGCTCATGCTCTTCCCCCTAGGGCAAACTACTTTTCTGAAAAATGAAAGTTGGGTAATACTATTCTTTTACCTATAGACACGTCAGAGCAACTCCATGCCGGGCTCCTGGCATAACTCGATAAGGCAGGTGGACCCAGTATAAGTGGGGAGTTGAGTTTCAAGAAAGTTTTGAGTTCCGTAAAGTCTCCAAAAATGTTTATCAGACTGAGGCAGGCAGTCTGAGGCAGACAGTGTTAAGAAGGGGCACACCCTCAGAACCAGCTTTGTGGCTTCAGAACTGAAAGCCGAACTTGACAAACTCTAAAGAGTTCTTGTTCCTGACTGCATATTCTTGAAATTGAGCATCAGGCCCAACCGGAGCATAGGTTGCTACAGTCCTTGAAATTCCCCGTTAGGAACATTTCTTGAGTGCTTACTTTATGCAGAGAGAAGCAGCATGGCACAATGGATAGAGCAAGGGCCTGGGAGTTGGAAGGTCATGGGTTCTAATCCTGGCTCTATCACTTGTCTGCTGTGTGACCTTGGGCAAGTCACTTAAATTCTCTGTGCCTCAGTTACTTCATCTGTAAAATGGGGATCGAGACTGTGAGCCCCATGTGGGACAGGGACCGTGTCAAACCTAATTTACTTGTATCCACCCCAGTGGCTGGCACATAGTAAGCACCTAACAAATATTATTATTATTATTATTTTTATTATTATAATTAAGCACCTGGAAGAGTATAATAATCATGATCCATGCCTTCAAGGAGCTTAGCAGGGGAGGTAGACATTAAATAAGTTACAGGTAGAGAGAATCAGAGAGATTCCTGAAGAAAACCCAGGAATCTGGCCCAATCCATCAGTGGCATTTGTTGAACGCTTACTGTATGTAAAGCACAGTACTAAGTGCTTTTGGAGCATTCAATACAACAGAGTTGGCAGATATGTTCCGTACCCTCTAGGAGTTAGAAAGACCTGGGTTCTAATCCCAATTCTTCTACTCATCTGCTGAGTGACCTTGGGGGAGTCACTTAACTTCTGTGCCTTAGTTACCTCACCTGTAAAATAATAATAATAATAATGGCATTTATTAAGCACTTACTATGTGCAAAGCACTGCTGTAAGTGCTGGGATCAAGACTGTGAGCCTTGTATGGGACATGGACTGTGTCCAATCTGATTAACTTGTATCTACATACCTGGCACATAGTAAGCACTTAGCAAGTACCATTAAAAATAAAAAGGAGCTTTCAGACTAGATGAGGACCCAGACAAAATAAATTATGTATATGTACATAATGGCTGTGTAGCTGAGGGCAGGATAAACATAAAGATAAATATAAAGAGCACAGATTCAAATGCATAGGTGATGCAGGAAGGAGCAGGAGTAGAGGAAATGAGGGCTTAGATGGGAAAGGCCCCTTGGAGGAGTTGGGATTTTAATAACTCTTTGAAGGTGGGGAGACTTGTGGTCCGTCAGTTTGGATGGGGAGGGAGCTCCAGGCTGGGAGGGGAGATGGGCAAGGGTTCAAATGAGATTGAGGTGCAGGCTGGGTTGTAGTAGGAGATCACTGAGATAAGGTAGGAGGGGGAGAGATGATTGAATGCCCAAGTAATAATAATAATAATGATGGTACTTAAGTGCTTACTATGTGCCAAGCACTCTTCTAAGTGCTGGGTTAAGTACAAGGTAATCAGGTTGTCCTACTTAGGGACAGAGGCACAGAGAAGTTAAGTGACTTGCCCAAAATCACACAGCAGACAAGGGGCAGAGTAACCACCGGTTCTTCCCTCTCTCCTTTCAATTTGCCCAGCAGCACCACCTTGCCTTTCTGTCTTGAAGGGTGGCTGGGGGACAGAAGAATAAAAAATCTCCCATCACACATGGGAATTGAAGGGACACGTTGACCTGGGGCCCTTCTCTGGATTGAAGAGTACTAAATTGGATAGAACAGTGAAGGCAGCTTTTTACATACCCTGATGGCAACAATTCTCTATTTTTTTTTCTTTTAATGGTATTTAAATGCTTACTGTGGGCCAAGCACTGTACTAAGCGCTGGGGTAGATACAAGATAATCAGGGTGGATACAGCCCATGTCCCACCTGGAGCTCGCAATCTTAATCACCATTTTACAGATGACGTAACTGAGGCAAAGAGAAGTTAAATGACTTGCCCAATGTCCCACCGCAGACAAGGGGCAGAGCTGGGATGAGAGCCCAGGTTCCTCTGGCTCCCAGGCCGGTGTGCTATCCAGCAGGCCACACTGCTGCTCTATTTCCACGACCTTGGGGTGTAGTGGAACCAGGCATCATGAAAGGGTAGTCCCCTGTCTCCCATGGGTCCTGCAACTCTCCCCGAACTGGAATGAATCAACTGGGTCCCCGTGATTTTATGCAGAAACTTTAAATTGGTGCCATGAAGCCAGTATGACTTTGGGGCCAGCCATCCTCCTGTTTGGCAAATCCCTCTAAGATTGGCTGTCTTGGAGCCGGCTTGTCTGGATGGCTTCCTGAGTGTATTTGGGTTCAGCCCTGCTCGTGAAGAGGAGGTGGTGTGGGGAAGCAATGTTTTAACAGGTGATGGAGAAAGGTTGCCCGAAGCCTATCATTTGTTGAGGGAGTCATGGTGTAGCAGGCCACCCGTGCATCAGTCCCTGTACTAAGTTCAGAAGCTTCCACATCAGTAACCTTCCTGAGTGATTGAGAGTTCTCTAGAGGTTCATCTTCTCTAGTATTGCAGCAAAGATGATGGTTCTGGAAACTCCTGGAGTATCCGCTCAAAATCCTTCCTGCTGTTCCTCCCACCCCCACCTCCCTCTGTCCCCCCCGATCAGGTTAGGTGACTGAGGATGTGTATGTACCTGTTCAGGTAGGGGCAGCGAGGCTTCTTTAAGAACAAACTAAAAACCTTGTCATTTATTTTCACAGCTAAGAGCTCCCTACTTCCTCTTGCCTATTTATTGTGTGCCGCTCATTTCCCTCATTAATAAAGGGGCCCAAAAGACAGAGCTCATTTCTCTGGGAGAATAGAGGCTTCCCGAATGGCTGACCACACCCTCCTTTGGAGTCTTACTGCTGCACAAAGTGAGAGAGGGTTAGTTGGCCTCCTGAGGGCCTGCAGGATGTGGTTTGATGTCCTTAAAGTTGTAAAGAGTCTGGACAAGGTGAACATGGAATTGTTAACTAAATCCCACAACACCAGGCTGAGGCGGCACCATTGAAGCTGGATGGTGGCTTCAAGAAAAATGGCATTTAATGGCATTTATTAAGCGCTTACTATGAGAACTATTATGTTTCCCTGCATGCAATATTCCATATGACATCATCTGGAATTCTGTTCAAACCCCTGAACGTACAGTGTTTTCTCAGAGTCGCCTTGCTCCAGACCTATTGAGTTCCCCACATGGAGACCTGCTCACAGTGGCTTCACTTCCAACTTGGGCTGGGCGCTTTAAAATTTCTATTAATAATAACTGTGGCCTTAGTGAAGCGCTTACTATATTTCATGCACTGTATTAAGATCTAGGGTAGATACAATAATATTGATAGTATTTATTAAGCGCTTACTATGTACAAAGCACTGTTCTAAGTGCTGGGGAGGTTACAAGGTGATCAGGTTGTCCCACGGTGGGCTCACAGTCTTCATCCCCATTTTACAGATGAGGGAACTGAGGCCCAGAGAAGTGAAGTGACTTGCCCAAAGTCACACAGCTGACAATTGGCAGAGCCGGGATTTGAACCCATGACCTCTGACTCCAAAGCCCGGGCTCTTTTCCACTGAGCCACGCTGCTTCTCTGGTCTTAGATTACACGCCAGTTGCGTGACCTTGGGTAAATCCCTTAACTACTCTGTGCCTGTACATGGATGGCAATTGATAATAGTGTCCAGTATACAGATGATTGGAAGCCTGGGGAGTCACGGCAGTAGCTGTTACACTGAAGGCCATTTTGGTGTCCTGATAGGAAAAAAACCCCCAGGACAAACCAAAAAAGCACTGTCAGCACAGTGGGGAATTTCAGAAGCTCTTTCTTCGATCCTATTTGTGTCAGAACTCTAAGCAATAGTTTCAGATTTAAGGCTCTCACCCTACGAAGGGATAGTCACTGTTGCAGTCCATAGGGGAGCTAATTGGCAGCAACTCATTTTGGACATTTTGGACCTGTATATATGTATATATGTTTGTACATATTTGTTACTCTAGTTATTTATTTTACTTGTACATATCTATTCTATTTATTTTATTTTGTTAGTATGTTTGGTTTTGTTCTCTGTCTCCCCCTTTTAGACTGTGAGCCCACTGTTGGGTAGGGACTGTCTCTATATGTTGCCAACTTGTACTTCCCAAGCGCTTAGTACAGTGCTCTGCACATAGTAAGCGCTCAATAAATACGATTGATGATGATGATGACAAAAATGATCCCAAGAAAAGCGTCTCCTAGGGGTGTCATCTCATCCCTGTCCACTAGAGGTCACCAAAGGTACAGACCATTGGGGGCTGATTTGTCTTCGCGAGTCACAGAAATTCGCCTTTAATTCCCAAACTTCCTCTATGATGGAGGTTTAAGTTTTTAATGCCTTTTTCTTCTCCAGTCTACCGGGAATAAGTGACTTGGATGGGTTTCCTCTGACATTAAATACTGCCTGAAACAGACAGTCCCCCATCTATGGAGCTATTTGAAACAGATGGGCGTTTCTTGTGAATGTGATTTATTTCCTCCTCTGATACTGAAGAGCTCCTTGGCCGATACCCTGTGAATGCCAGTTCTGAGCAATGTTGTTCGAGACAGAACCACAGAACACCCAGCAGAAGCACACCCCGTTTCAAGTGAAACAGCATGGACCATTTCAAGGAAAAAAACCGTGTGCCTTGACTGGTTCCATGTGTGGGGTGTGTAGGCTTCAATGAAGCAGAACATTCAAGAACACCGACTGCATCTTTTGAGTCACAGACCACATTACCTTTTAGCATGTTAATGATTCTGCATTTTTAGAATTCATGCAGCAGACCAAATCCTCCAGAGCCCAAGGTTGGGGATAGCCAGGAAATATTCTGAAACCAGATTAGGAGCCTGCCAAAATGCAATGAGAATGTCTTTCTGAAACAGATTAATCCAGTAGAGATAGAAAGACGGAAAATAAAAATTACATATTTCTTAACCCTGCTAAACGTGGCGGGAAGATTGATTTCTTTTAGATGAATGATTTCTGGTATTTACTCCGGCATTCTATTGAGAAGAGTTTTTTTCTTTAAATTTGAGTCCAATTTTGAAAAAAAAAATACAAATGACTGTGATTTAACGATTGGCATCAGGCAACTCTCTTATCTTGCTGTGAAGATGATCTGAGTGTAGGTGAATTCATGCTACTCCATAAGGCCTTTCAGTATTTAGACCTTTGGGATGTCATCTAAAATGGGGACTTTGTTTCAAGCTGGAAACCTTGAAAATTTCCGGGAACGTCAACATAGTCCTTTTCGTATTCACGCCTGTTGTCACCCAGTGCCCTTCACCATTCTTTGATTTTTGTTAACTTTGAAGTGTCCAGGATACCTAGTTTACCAAATGTTTTCTTCATTCATTTAATTGTATTTATTGAGAGCTTACTGTGTGCAGAGCACCGTACTAAGCGCTTGGGAAGTGGAAAGGTAAGCAGAGGAAATCTCAGCCTTTAAAGAAGTGAAAACAACTCGTTATATATTTTCACTACTTCGTTTAAAGTAGCACATTGCTCTATTTAAAACACTTCACATCAGTGTGTTATTTATGAGGTTGTAAATATGCAGAAAAGCATAAAAGTCACATTTTCCACTGCATCTGAGGAGACAAATGTAAAAATACGTCTATTAGAAGTCTGTTTCATGTTCTGTGGGAGAGATGTGTTTAAATGGAATCTACAGATTGCTTTCGGTAATACCGTAAGAACTCTGTTGCAAGATAGCTGTTAGCTAAAAGACGTTTGTACAGGAATTTGAATATTGAGAGGCTATATGTGAACAAAAGCTATCAATGATATTGAGAGTTCTGGAATGTATGCTCATGGGATTGAAATTACCAAGGAGAGAATCTCACATCTAATATTTGTAAGGTGACACCCCCAGCTGTCAAACATTCATGATTATGATTTCCTACTCTCACTGTAGTGCAGGCTGACAAAACCTATTTTACCATGGGGAGGGATTGTGTCCAATTGTACTTTCTCAAGCACTTAGTACAGTGCTATATACACCGTTTATGTTCAATAGTACCATTGATTGATTTGAATAAATTCTTAATATCATGTGGAAAATGATAAATATGCCAACTCCAATGTTCCACACAGTGGGCAATAAATTATGTTGGTTAATTGTAGGAAGCAGCTAACTTTGGAGGGCATCATTCGCACACATGAAAATACTTATGGCTGGGTCTCTGCAGTCCCAAGACCTGAATTTGAATAACACTCCTCTGTAATCAGTTGCTTCCTCTTTAAGCACATCACTGGAGTAGCCTAAAATTAATGTTGAGGAAAGGACAGAACACATTGACCAAGAGGGCTAACAGACATGGGAGGAAAGTGGGGAAGGGGTATGATTTATGATTACAGAGACTTCATAATGGAGTATGAGACCTGCCATTAGCCACCTTAGTCTTGCCCCCAGTTGAAGCCTAGGGCCATCACATGTATCTCTGCACATAATTTCTGGTGATGATGAGGAAACCTTCTGTGAGTTTGTGCCCCTAATCTCTTTGTCACTGGTGTTTATTTAATGCTTTACTTCTATTTTATAAATTGTTTGTATCAGTGTCTGTCTCCCTGTATAGACTGTAAGCTCATTCTGGGCAGGGAACGTGCCTGCTAACTCTGTATTATACTCTCCCAAGTGCTTAGTACAGAGCTCAGCACAGGCAAAGCGCTCAATCAATACCATTGATATGTGCAGAACCCTGTACTAGGCACTTGGGAGAGTACAATGCAGTAGAGGTGGTAGACACCATCTCTGCCCCTGTAAAATAAAACAGAGAGGGGAAACATCAGAGTCTAAGGTTATTTTCATAAGTGCTCTGAGAGTGGAGGTGAGGTGAATTTCAAAGTGCTTGGCAGTTATGAATGGATGTGCAGCGGCAATGCAGGAAGGAGAGAAAATCAGCTGGGAAGATGAGAGGTTTTTAGTGAAGGTTTCCTGGAGGAGATTTGATTTCAGTAGGGAGAGAAATAGTCTGAGTATAATGATTATCTGAGGGAGAAAAATAACCTTTGCAGCACCAAATAGTTTAAGGTTCCAGATAATAATCAGGTACCTGATTTGTTCTTGGAAACTAATGCACTAGCCAGAATGGGTCGAATGGAGTCCAAGGTAATGTTGACCTATCATGAACAAGAGAGATGAAAACAGAACTTGTCTCTTCTGCCGGCTCTTCTTTAATAGTGTTGGTATTTGTTAAGCGCTTACTATGTGGCAAGCACTGTTCTAAGCGCTGGGGGGGGATACAAGGTAATCAAGGTTGCCCCACGTGGAGCTCACGGTCTTCATCCCCATTTTACAGATGAGGGAACTGAGGCACAGAGAAGTTGTGACTTGCCCAAAGTCACACAGCTGGTGGAACTGGGATTCAAACCAATGACTTCTGACTCCCAAGCTCATGCTCTTTCCACTGAGCCACGCTGCTTCTCTAATAATAATGATGGCATTTATTAAGTGCTTACTATGTGCAAAGCACTGTTCTAAGCACTGGGAAGGTTACGAGGTGATCAGGTTGTCCCACTGGGGGCTAACAGTCTTAATCCCCATTTTCCAGGTGAGGTAACTGAGGCACAGACAAGTGACTTGCCCAAAGTCACACAGCTGACAATTGGCAGAGTTGGAATTTGAACCCATGACCTCTGACTCCAAAGCCCGTGCTCTTTCCACTGAAGCCATGCAAGTATCTTTAGGTGTCTCTTAGGACTTTGTTCTGGGTCTCCTTCTCTTCTCAGTATTTACCTCCTCTCTTGGGGAGCTCATCTATGCCTTCAAATACACCTCTGTCCAGAGGACTCCTAATCCTGCCTTGGTAGCTCTGACTTCTCAGCACTCTCGCATTTCCTCCTGGTTCCAGAACTTCTCTATGTGGGTGGCTCACTGCCTCGTCAAGCTCAATATGTCCAAAACTTGAATTCTTCCCAAATCCTCTACTCCACCTAACTTTCCCATGACAGTTGAAAATACCACCACCTTCCCCATCTTTAAAGCCTGCACTTATGGCAGTATCCTTGACTTCTCCCTCTCTTTCAAACCCCATATTTGATCTGTTGCCAAATCAAGTCGGTTTTCCCTCCACATTTCCAAGATCAACTTCCTTTCCTCTTTATCCAGATGGCCACCACACCGATCCAGTCCCCTGTCATAGCCCCCCTCCTCACTGGTTTTCCTGCCTCCAGCCTTTTCTCTCTCCAGTCTATACTTCACCCCACTACCCAGATGGTTTTTTCTAAAGCATCTTTCTGCACACATCTCCCCCCTCCTCAAAAACTTCCAAAGATTGCTACTCTTTCCTCTTTGCTACCAACAGAAACTTCTGACCGCTGGCTTTGAGGCACTCAACCAGTTCACTTGCTCCTTCGTTGTCATTTTCATCTCCCGCTACACCCCAGTTTGCACGCTTCATTCCTCTGTTAATCTACTCCCTGTGCCTTGTTCTCATCTTGCCCACATCAACCTCTTACTTATCCCTCTCTCCCTGCTTGAAGTGCCCCCCTTCTTCAGATCTGGCTGTCGTAGTTCTCGCCAGATTCGAAGCCCTTTCTAAAATGGTATCTCTTCCAAAAATACATCCCCGATTCATCTCTAATCACCCCAGGTTACATCCCCACAACTGCCACTTCAGCCCCACCTAAATACTGGTTGACTCACAATCTCCCTTAGCACTCTATACATATCTTACCTACCGTATTAAGCACTGGCATATGTTCTCTTTAACTTCCTGCTGAGAATTATTTTAGTGTCTGTCTTTCCCTCTGGAGTGTACCCTTTTGGAGAGTAGGGATCATTTGTCCTTATGTTTCTTTCCCACGTGTTTAGTTTATAGTGCTCTTCACCCAGTAGGCACTCAGTAAATACCATTGATAGGTTAATAGAACCAAATTAGATTGAGGGCATCTGTAGACAGAACCACAAACTATTTCAGTTAAGGAAGTGTTCTCTCTGCAGTCCTCGAAGGACAAACAAGGCTGCCTGCTCTTATCTGATGAGGATGCTTCCAGAGCAGGCCATAAAACCCTTCAGTAATGAGGTTCTAGTTTTTGCAACTTAGATTTCATGAACAATACTGTCACCAAACATATCCTCGGAGAAATATAAGAATTTCATTCATTCAATCGTATTGAGAGCTTACTGTACTAAGCACTTGGGAAGTACAAGTTGGCAACATTATAGAGATGGTCCCTACCCAACAACAGGCTCACAGTTTAGAAGTGGGAGACAGACAACAAAACAAAGAAGAATGTTTCCTATCCTGAAAAGAGCAAAGAAGAAATGTGAATTTGAGACCTAGATTTGTCCGGCACCTCCTTATTTATCTCTAGAGCATGACTGTCTCTCAAGATGGGGTGATCCATAGGCCCGGATCGTCTGAATGTCAGAGAGACAGTAAGCATACTGCATAAACATGGAGCACAGGCCTGGGGTATGTGGGTGGATTTGCTCATTCATGAGGTGATAACTCCTTTAATTATGCACTGGCACTGAAAAGGCAGACATGATCTTGAACTTATTGTGTCTTCCAGGATGGCTCTTAGGAGCGACTACACCTATTTCCTGTTTCAAAGCGTTTAATCACAGTGAAGCACAAAGTGATAACATTTTAGCCTAGTTAGTGATGGAACTTAAGTGCTTACTAGGTATGCTGCAAGCAATGTACTAAATACGGGGGCAGTTGGAAACATAATGGATTGGACACAGTCCTGGTTCCACGTCAGGATGGATGGAGAAAGTCAACGTTGCACCTAAATCATTTCATCTCTTCATGTCTCCCACCAAAAATTCCCCTTCTTGTTTTTCTGTTTACTGGACATTCTTCTTCTGGATATCTGTTCTGATTTTCTTCCCACATGACGGAGTGCAGATGTTCCTAGAATCATCTTTGTATGAACAGGATGCTGAGAGGTGGGAAAAAGTTAGAGGGGCTGTCACTGTGAGGAGGAGAGAGGTTCCATCTGTGGGAGCCAGTGGGAGGAATCTGATGGAAAGGAATCTGGGGCCACAACCAGTGAGGAATTGGGAGATAATCTTAAAAAGATGTGCAGTGCCATTACTGGGTCAGATCCATGGTCCATCCAGGCCAGTATTCTGTCTCTGACAGTGACAACAGGATGCTTGAAGGAAGGTTGACACAACTACCCATGTGTGAGTGCAGTGTTTTTGGAGATGCCCTGTAATTCTTTCAGAATAGACTTTGCTTGAGATGTCTCTCCTCATGGGACACATTTCTTTAAATATTCAGAAATATTAATATTATAAAGGGACTGATGGGAAAGTTTAGAGGGTATGTGTTCTACCCCACACCAATTGGTCATTGACTCATAGAAGTGGAATCTTTCAGCTGGGGTACCTTGATCAATCAATCAATCGTATTTATTGAGCACTTACTGTGTGCAGAGCACTGTACTGCTTGGGAAGTACAAGTTGGCAACATATAGAGATAGTCCCTACCCAGCAGTGGACTCACAGTCTAGAAGGGGGAGACAGAGAACAAAACCAAACATATTAACAAAATAAAATAAATAGAATAGATATGTACAAGTAAAATAGAGTAATATGTACAAACATATATACATATATACAGGTGCTGCGGGGAAGGGAGGGAGGTAAGACGGGGGGGATGGAGAGGGGGATGAGGGGGAGAGGAAAGAGGGGGCTCTCCTTGATGAGATGTAGTTAACCCTTCAGGGAAAAGGCATTGACTCCCAGGCATGATAACCCACTGCTTGGTATGCTGCAGCATCTCGGACTCGGTGAAGTGCTGAGGAAGGAAGGCAATGAGTTCTAAAACTCAGCATTTTGAAAGGATGGTTCCTAGTCATTATTAAATCTGCTACCAATTGAGATAGTTAACGAGTATGCATCTCAAGTTCATTCATTCAATTGTATTTATTGAGCACTTACTGTGTGCAGATCACTGTACTAAGCGCTTGGGAAGTACAGATTGGCAACACATAGAGATGATCCCTACCCAACAATGGGCTCACAGTCTAGAAGGGACTAGTAATAATGATGGGCAATTTCCCAATAATAACAATAGTGGTATTTGGGTAGGGACTGTCTCTATATGTTGCCAACTTGTACTTCCCAAGCGCTTAGTACAATGATCTGCACACAGTAAGTGCTCAGTAAATACGATTGATTGATAGTAATAGTAACAATTGTATTTATGCCTACTGGATTCAAAGCACTGCACCAAGGGCTGGGAATTTCAAGTCCAGGACACATTCCCTGCTTGTAAGAAGCTTACACTTAAATGGGGGAGTCATAGAAGTATTTAGTGCTTATCAAATGTCCATTCAAATCCACATATACACCCAAGGGCTGAGAATAGGCATAAATAAATTCATATAAAAAGAACAAGAGGGGACTGAAAGGTAGGTCAGAATTCTAAACACTAATAGGTCAGAATTCTAAACACTGATAATTAATGACAGAAGCTTGTTGGACAAGATGGGATTTTAGGAGGGCAGGGATATGGGAGGGAAGGGAGTTCTAAACCCTGGGAATAACAGGACCCAAGGAGTCGAGGGCGGACAAGATGAGAATGAAGTGCAACCTGGAGATGAGGCTGGAAGCTGGAGAGAACCAGTGAGAAGAGCTGTAAGTGAGGTGAAAAGAGCAGGTGGAGAGCCTTGAAGCCAATGGTATGAAGCTGTGACTTGATGCAGATGGAAATGGGCAACATTGAAAGTCTTGAGATGGGGGGAAACGTGTGCTTAATGCCATCAATCAGTTAATGGTATTTATTGAGCACTTACTGTGTGCAGTGCACCACTCTTAGCGCTTAGGAGAGTACAATACAATGGAATAGGTAGATCAATCCCTTCCCAAAAGGTGCTTATGGACAAGATGGGAAGATGTGCCGGGCAGCATTCCAGGAGTACACGCTGAAGTGGGGAGAAGCTGGAGTCAGGAAGACCCTTGATGAGGCTGATACCATAGTCAAGGAAGATGGTCCCAATGATGTGTTTGTAATTACAAAGTAATTGGTTGTGTAAAAACCACCGATACACAGTAAAACAGTAATGGACAGGTTGGCATTTATCTCTGCTGGTGATGGGTGGAATCGATCTATCTCTGGCCCTCGAGGGGAAGACTAATCGCTAATCCCGTTGTTGGGTAGGGGCTGTCTCTATCTGTTGCCAAATTGTACATTCCAAACGCTTGGTACAGTGCTCTGCACGCAGTAAGCGCTCAATGAATACAATTGAATGAATGAATGAATCCCAGAGACTCACTTCACTTCTCTGGGCCTCAGTTCCCTCATCTGTAAAATGAGGATGAAGCCTGTGAGCCCCACGTGGGACAACCTGATCACCCTGTATCTATCCCAGCGCTTAGAACAGTGCTTGGCACATAGTAAGCACTTAACAAATACCACTATTATTATTATTGGGAAATTGCCCATTATCATCAGCATCAGCAGTGCATATTCCGAGGGCCGGCAATGTGCAGAGTGCTGCACTAGGGTTTGAGACACGGTCATTGCCTTGGGAATACTTACCGTCTAATGGGAGAGTCATGCAGGCGCATGAAAGTGTTCTTCCCAGCATTTCAAGGAGACCTTTGAAATTGCAAGCTTTGGTTTTGATTCTTCTGTCTTTCACTACAGGACCGATGGCATCTTGTACATGTGGTCCGATCTGCAGCTTTTGGCAGTGTTTGCGGTCTGTAGAGCCCGAGTGTCAGAAAGCTAGGGGAGCTTTCTTTTGCCCCAAGGGGATACTAGATAAAACTTTACCATACTACTGTTAAATTCCGACACCATCCAGCTGTTTTGAAGCTGATGCAAAATCATTTTAAGTATTTATAGCTGTCAGACAGTGAGGTTCAGGTAAAGATAGTTATGACAGACTATAAATATTTAGGCATCAGACCTAGGAGAGCACTCACCTGTGACCATTGGAGTTGTTAAGACTCACACACTGCTACAACTCACAGGTGACAAGAAAAGTACTGCTCTCCAAAGCATCTCCTCTGGGGTGATGTTGACATTACGAATCTTGGAAACTCAGCACAGTTAATTGGCACAGTAACGTTCTTCCCAGCAGAATTGCTTTGGAGAAAAGGAGGCCAATAAGTGACTAAATCACTTTGGAATGCCGAGTCCAAGGGCTTGGAGAGTGGCATAAAATGGCTAAGCAGGCTGCTTTGGCACCAATGCAGAAGTTACTGATTTAGGTACTATTTTCCACGCTCTGATATGCACTCCTCGTCCATGGGAATACTAGAGCATAGAACACATGGGATGGAAGTCAAACTCAGGGTATTCAGCACCCACCCCTTTCTCAAATTCTTCATGTGTATACCTGACTAATTCAGATATAAATTATATAAATATGATAATATATAGTTGAATTACAATGAGTTTGATTAATTCCAGGCTAAAGAGGAGCTTTGAAACATGCAGGAAATCAGGACGGGCTTTAGAAATTGGGTAGTCCATTTTAAAACAAGTTTCCTCTTCCCTGCCTCTCTCTCCAATTGTCTTTTTGCTTTTCATGAGTTTTATTGCCAGTTTCAAAATCTGCTTAGCATAACCCAGTTTCCCTCAGAGAGTCACGTAAGGAAGAGGAATAGCTGAAGTTACTCATCTCTTTGAACCTGAAAGACACGTAGGGGGGAGGTGGCAGGAATATTTCCTCAACCAAGTGATGTAATAATAATAATGACATTTATTAAGTGCTTACTATGTGCAAAGCGCTGTTCTAAGCACTGGCTTTGCACATAGTAAGCGCTTAACAAATGCCATCATCATTATTATTATTATTACAAGGTGATCAGGTTGTCCCATGGGGGGCTCACAGTCTTAATCCCCATTTTACAGATGAGGTAACTGTGGCACAGAGAAGTTAAGTGACTTGCCCAAAGTCACACAGCGACAATTGGCAGACTGGGGATTTGAACCCATGACCTCTGACTTCAAAGCCCATGCTCTTTCCACTGAGCCATGCTGCTTCTCACACTACTGTAGTCCTTTAGTTTTGACCAGAAGGATGTCATGGTAAGACCTGGCCTAATGGAAAGAGCACAGGTCTGCGAGTCAGAGGACCTGGGTTCTAATCCTGGCTCTGTCAAATGTTTGCTGTGGGACCATAGGCAAGCCACTCACCTTCTCTGTGCCGCAGTTGTCCTGTTCTCCTTTCTACTTACTGTGAGCCCCATGCGGTACAGGGACTGTGTCCAACCTGATTCTCTTGTATCTACCCCAGAGCTTCCAACAGTATTAGACACTTAGTAAGTGCTTTACAAATACATAAAAATACATAAAAAAGAGATGAGGCCAATGAGAGATTTGGAAGAGTGGAGACAGTGGGTGTATTAAGCCTTTTTGAGAAGTTTAGTCGAAAGGAAGGGGATGGGTGATTGCTCGAGGACATGATAGGGTGTAACAATGGATCTTTAAGCAGAGGGATTATGGGCGTATCTGAAGACTCATAAGAAGGAGTGGAAGAACAAGTTAAAGAGGGGAGAAGGGCAGGAAAGCTCTCAAGAAGTCACTTTCTGGGGCATCATTGAGCCAATCACAGGGCATCATGGCAACCCAGACTGTGACTTTTCTTTCTTTTTTTGGAGCTGTTTCAAGCCTGTTCCCATATCAGCTCTGCCTACCATACTGGGCCAGCCTGGTCAAATCCTTCAGTCCTTCCCCTGACTGGCCTCTGTGATTTTGAGAAACAGCATAGCCTGGAAAAGGCCCCTATCTAGGAGTCAGAGGACCTGGGTTCTAATCCCAGCTCTGCCACTTGCCTGCTGTATTCCCTTGAGAGAGTCACTTCACTTCTCTGTGCCCTAGTTTCCTTCTCTGTAAAATGGGGATTCAATATATGTTCACCCTCCCTCTTAGACTGGGAGTCACAAGTGGGACAGGGACAGTGTCTGATCTGATTATCCTGTCTACTCCAGTGCTTGACATAGTAAGCACTTAACACATATCACAGTTATTATTTTATAAGCATCATTATCGTCACCGCCAGACAATTCCCTCTCTCTTATTCCATTGCCCTTGAAGAGATCCCCTTCCCTTTCTTCCCCCCCAGATCTGGCGTAAGAATGGTTGTTTTGTCACTGTTCTGTTCTGAAACTAGTGGGATGGGGAGGGGTACCTGCATTTCCTGACATTGCATGCATTATTTGATCGAACTTTCCCTTGTATCGGGAAAAGGGATGCTGAGTTTGCAAATGCCCCCAGGATGTGTCTAGTGAGGCTATCATCTTGGCTCAGATGAGCTCCAGGGAGAGAGGGTTTAGTATGCCCTTCTGGTTCATAAACAGGAAGCTAAGTGGAGACAGGAGGAATGAACTTGAAGTCCAAAGGTTTGAATTCCGTTTGAAATTCAAAACCCGGAGGCCGATGAAACCCCTCCCAGCCTTCACTAGTTCAGTGGTAAAGTGGGAGATAAATCACAGCTGTTAATTCAAACAGCAACTAGCTGCAAAGATTTAGTGCTGGCAGTGTCTTTTTTGGAACAGAAGGAGAAAAGAAAAAGGCAAAGTGTATGCCAGTAGTCACTCCAAAAGCAGACACTGTGGTCAAATAAAGAAAAGGAGGAATGAGGCATCCAGTCGTGGTCTAATGCAAAACTGTGTCCAATGCACAATTTGCCAAAGAGTGACTCTGTGCGCCCCTTGACCCACCCCACCTTTCCTACACAGGGCCATCTCCAGCACCTTTCTTAGCAGGTCTCCATGCTGGTGTTAATTTCCCACCCCACTCATGAAACACCCAACCACTCAGGTGGGCAAGAGTTTGCCAACATCAGGCCAGAAAGAACGTATGTTTGAGTGTGACTATATGGCCAGGGCTTATTGCTTCAAGGAAGAGGGCCACAGCTCTCCTAAGCTAAGGACTAGGTGTCTTCAACTCTGCCATACTCTTGCAGTAGGTTCCAGCTCTTCATCATCATCATCAATCGTATTTATTGAGCGCTTACTGTGTGCAGAGCACTGTACTAAGCGCTTGGGAAGTACAAGTTGGCAACATATAGAGACAGTCCCTACCCAACAGTGGGCTCACAGTCTAAAAGGGGGAGACAGAGAACAAAAACAAGCATACTAACAAAATAAAATAAATAGAATAGATATGTACAAGTAAAATAGAGTAACAAATATGTACAAACATATATACACTAATATAGTTAAGCTACATTTTAAAACATTTCACGTAGAGCATGCACACTCACCCACAGCCACTTAAAGCCTCTTCCTGCCTCATCGACTCCCATCAGAACGTTCTGTTGGCAGTACTTGCCCCTGCCTTCCGATCCAAGGCTATCATGAGGAATAATGTAATGATCTTTGAAATATTCCCAGCATAAGGAGCTCCTGTCGGAGAATTCCAAACCCTCTGATGTTAAAATGTTGGCCACATTGCTGTGGGTTCACATAGGTCGTGTCCAGTTCCCCCTCATTCCAGATTTTTAAATTTTTCTAGACCTGCAGTCCTTCGAGAAGCTATCAAATTCAAGAACATGATATAGGACCCAAGAATGATCCCAGATTTGGAAATATATCAAGGGAACTCCTTTAAGTGCAATGTTTCTCCTGTGATGACGCCTTGTCATTCTCCAGATTCAATGATTAGTCAGTCAAGTATTTATTAAGTTCCCTCAGTGGACCTTTGCATTATACTGAGCACTTGAATTTGTTTCAAAGAATGTTCTGGACTCTGCCTTATTACAGATTCCCAAGGCAGACCAGGGACCAAACAACTTAAATCCAGGTAAATATAATAATTACAAAAATGAGTTGAGGGGGAGGAGAGGAGAGGGCTAAGAGAGGATAGATTCCTGGAGGAGGTCAGGGGTTCTGAACTGAGTGAGCGATATAGGGGCGAGGAGACTGGGGTGAGGGTGGGTATAATAAGAGATAATGATCTTTGTATATTATGAAAATGCACCACACACAACAATCCTCAAATATTTTAGAGTTGGAGAACAAACCCTAACTCACATCTCTGTTCTGCTATAAAGCCCAGCTTCCAGATTAGATTGTGCTGTCTGTTCAGCTACCCAGCCAAGAACAGCCAGGCTTTTGAAACCTTATTTTCCTAGTCCCAAAACACAAAAAACAGGGCATTAAACAAATCTAAGACTTGTGATTTGGTGGAATGTCTATATTTTCCCCTCAGGAGGCAAGTAAATTCTTGATTTTACAACTTGAAAACGTTTTTTTCTTTCGGTCGATCAGCTTGAGCAGGGGATGAGGCTAGAATTTCAGGCCAGCATTTTGTGACCTGGATACAGTTTAGATGGAAGATGTAGTTACCTGGCATTGTCTTTCTCAGCCTGGATTGCGAAGCACATTCTCACTTCAGGATCTCACTAGTCCTCTTAATTTGGGGTGGGTTGCCCTTCTGTAAATCAAGCGCTTCGTACAATGCTAAGCACTTAGTACAGTGCTAAGCGCTTAGTACAGTGCTCTGCACACAGTAAGTGCTCAATAAATACAATTGACTGAAGTAGTCAGTCATGTTTAAGTGCTTACTGTGTGCAGTGCACGGTACTAAGCACTTGGAAGGGCAGAATATAACAGAGTTGGAAGACATGATGATGATGGTATTTGTTAAGCGCTTACTATGTGCCAAGCACTGTTCTAAGCACTGGAGTAGATACAAGGTAATCAGGTTGTCCCACGTGAGGCTCACAGCCTTAATCCCTGTTTTACAGATGAGGTAACTGAGGCACAGAGAAGTTAAGTGACTTGCCCAAAGTCACACAGCTGGTAAGTGGCGGAGCCAGGATTAGACATGTTCCCTGCCTGTAACGAGAGGCGATTCTGTTGACTGGAGAAAGGCTTAGCCAGAGCCCAAATTCCCTTCTCAAGTACTGGCACTGTGGATTACCGAGAACGAGACAGCAATTAATTCTGAAGCAGGGCCAGCACTATTAACTCCATAAATACGTCAGTGAAGGTATGTGTGTGCATGTGCGTGCGTTAGAATCTTTGTCTTTATGTTGGGGAACTCCCTCCCCCTTCATATTTGACAGATTCACTCATTTATTCAATCTTATTTATTGACCACCTACTGTGTGCAGAGCACTGTATTAAGTGCTTGGGAAGTACAACTTGGCAACATATAGAGACGGTCCCTACCCAACAATGGCTCACAGTCTAGAAGGGGGAGACAGACAACAAAACAGATCACCACTCTCCCCACCTTCAAAGCCTTTCTAAAATCATATCTCCTCCTCGAGACCTTTCCCAACTAAACCCTCATTTCCCCTACTCCCTCTCCTTCCTGTATGCACCTGGATCTGTATACTTTCAGTATTTGATATTTATCCCACAGCACTTATGTACAAATCCATTATTCATTTTAATGTCCTGTCCCCTACATCCCTTGCTAGATTGTAAGCTCCTTGAAGGCAGGGAACGTGTCTACCAACTCAGCTGTATTGTACTTTCCTAAGTGCTTGGTACAGTGCTCTGCATAGAGTAAGCACTCAATAAATACCATTGTTATTGATATATCATCTGTCTTTCTAATGGTGAAATCTAGTCTGGTAGCTGAGTGTGGTTGTAAAGACCACCAATGACCTAACATATGAGTAAAAAATATACTTTAAGATACTCTTCAATCACAGAATTTATTTACTAATAAGAATAATGTTTTCACATGTGTTCTCATAAAGACAAGGAATCACAATTAAGGATATTTATTAATGAAAGACCCATTTCAGTGCTTTGACTAAAAATCAGGAGAGGATAAAATAAATGAATCCTCTTCTCCCTGACCATGTCATCCTGTTACACACTTAGCACTTATGTGAATATCAGTTTATTTCTCCTATTCATCTTTTACTCTTGTTACCATTGTATGCATACAGTATGTGGTGGCCTGTCACCCAAAATGGTTGTAAGATTCCTGAGGGTAGGAATTATGTCTTCTACTTTACCAGGGTTACATCCCATAGAAGCATCCTGCACAGTTAGTGCTCATTGATTACTGTTGATGTGAAATTTATTCATGTTTCTGGATATGAATCAGGGTTTTATTTAAAACTCGGGAGTGCTTCACATCTTTTCTGGACTGTTGTTGGAGAGAGAACTCAGGAATGGTCCTAGAAATGGCAGAGTCTTTTCATGCATCTAGTTTTCTCTGCCTCTTGTCTGATTATGAAACATTTTCTTAAAATGCATTTGCAAGCAACTGGAAAATTGCTTTTGAACGTTGCAATATACAATGTCTCAAATGTTTGGTGTTATGCTAGTTTTCCATGACTCCAAAGTGCATAAACACATAGTATCATTGTTTGATGGCTACAAAGTTGTGGGTCATTGCTGCCATTGCCCTGATGAGTTGGATAGTTATACACAGATGTTTGTTTCTCTTCTTTCAACCTTCCTCATTTTTCTTTATACAAATACACAGGAAATGAATGTTGGGCTAATTCATCTTTCTGTACTGAAAATGAGAAATATAAAAATGGCATACATCCATAAATTCCCATCTATGTTTCCTAGTGGCTGATCAACCACAGCCCAAATGGCTAATATATTTTAATTTAAAATTATACTTTAATCTGCAATGGAGAGAATTTCCAAGTCAGATGAATTAACACTAATACAAGAAGCAATATCTTTTCAGCTCCTGATTCAAATGTTTTGACCAAACACAGCATTAATGGAACTTTAAATATTTCTCTACAGGAAAACACACCCACTCTATCAACCAATTACTCATTTTATTTGCTTGTCCTCAACGTACAGTAAAAACAAGACTATGATGGAAAAATCCTTTTTTCTTATTAGACTGCTGAAAAATGCCCTATTCATTACTATCTGTTTCTAATTTATCTTCCTGGAAAGGAATGCCAAATACTTGCTTTTTTTTTCTGTCTTCAGACATTGAGAATATAACCGGGATGCATAGACCAACATCAGCCCTTTTTCTCATGCTCCTAGTCAATAAATTTGATTAGGTCTCAAAGCATTCCAAGCCAGCAGCCCACAAAAGCAGGTTGAACCAATACCTTTGCCTAACTCCCTGTTCTCTCTAGACCACCAAGACTCTAGTTTGTATTTTTAAACCTGGGTTAAATTGTGGCATAACCACAAACCATTGTATGCTATTAACAGTGAGGTTCCAATGAATGACTGACAAACACAATCTTAGCACACTAAGCCTAGGTCTCTCGATGGTAAACACATGTTATTAATGAAACGTTTCTAACAGGCTCCGGCAGTTGGGAGTAGGTCTTGATTGACAAGACTGCATTTGGCTAAATGAGCTAAACAAACAGAATAAATTTTTTTTAAAAAAATATTGATTATAAGAACATGTTTCAGTGAGGCACAGAAGTATCACTTTGCAAATGTTGATTCTGAAATATGTTGCTTCTCCCCAAGCCTGGGGCTAATACTGTATTATTTTTGGAGGATTTCAAAAATGGTTCAGTTCCTTTCTCCAGGAAGTATGGCTAGTTCTAAACTTAGGCAGGAAGATTGGAGAACTTTGACAGTCCCCACTGTAACTGGGAACACTGGATTCACATCAGAAAGACTTGAGCCTTAGCTTCCTTAAAAATCATGGTGTAGATAGTGGGAGAATTCATCAGTTGCTATCAGGTTTAGTCAGAAGGAGTGATTACTGAGGTCTTAGAAATCCAAGCAAAAGGAGGGCCATTTTTTTAGACTCCTGTTTGACATAAGAAATTAGCAAATCCTGAACCAAATGAAATTGCCTCTTAGATCTCTTTGAAATAACCCAACATTTGAGACCACCAAACTCAATCCCATGATGCGTGCATTTAGTCTGATGAAACTGCAGTGCTGGTTTGCATTTTCACCCTACCTAATCACCCAGCCTAATTTAGAGAAATCAGCAAGTGGCAAAAAGACAATGTGCTGTTAATTCATTCTCTACTAAACCTTTGAAAAGTGAATTTCTTGTTGTGGATATGGAGCCAGATTCAGGGTTCTAGAAATTTTTCCACAGAACAAGAACTGAGAGCAAGTTTCTCTAGATTAAGACAAATTTGGCCTGGATTCGCAAATGTTGGGGGACTGGGTGTGGAGTGGAGTCGACAGGGAGAAGGAGCTCAATAGGGACTGTTTCGTCAGCATCCCCTCCATCAAGTCTTTCTTTCTTTCACTACTTTCCTTCATTTCCCAATTTTCCTCACACCTCATGCTTAACTTTTCTACACTCAACCCTGCTGTGTGGTTTCCCAAGATTTAATTAGCATGCTTTCTGAATGGTCATCCAATTGGTCTGGAGCTGGGTCTTGATTTTCTCATTCATCTGAAAAAGGCACATAATAATAAGCAGTCCCTGCCCCTATATTGGGCTAGGGTTAGAAATGCAGTGTGGTTTAGTGGGTAGAAAGAGCATGAGTCTGGGAGTAAAGGTTTTTAGTTCTAGCTCTGCCACAATCCTGCGAGATGACCTAAGGCAAGTCACTTAACCTCTCTGGGCCTTAATATTTCCCTTTTTACAGATAAGGAAACTAACTCCTATCTCACAGTGATGTTGGGAGTACAAAATGAGAGAAGTAATGTGAAAGCAAGCAAATGTGCTATACTCATATTATGAGACTGTTTCAAAACTGAATCATGAAGAAGTAGTCTGAATGAATTGTCAACAATACTTCCTACCCGTAACTTATCACAGAGTTCCTTAGGGAGATGTGACAGAGGTACACGAAAAAAAAATCATTGTTGTATTTGAATGCTTACTGTGTTCAGAGCACTGTACTAACCACTTGTGAGAGTACAATGAAATAGAGCTGGTAGAAATGATCCCTTACCACAAGAGCTTATAGTCTAGAGGGGGAGGCAGGCATTAAAATAAATTACTGATGGGGGAAATGGAGGAGTAGTAATAGTATTTATTAAGTGCTTACCATATGCAGAGCACTGTACTAAGTACTGTATGAGAGTGCTAGGATCTATACATAAATGCTTTGAGGCTGAGATTGGGGTAAATATTACATGCTTGGGGGGACAGATCAAAGTGCATAGATGATGCAGAGGGGAGAGTGGATAGGAGTAATGACGGCTTAGTCAGGGAAGGCCTCTAGGAGGAGATGTGATTTTTAGGGAGACTTTGGAAGTGGGGAGAATGGTGGACTGTTGAATATGAAGGAGGAGAGAGTTCTAGGCCAAAGGGAGGACATGGGTAAGGGGTTGGCTTCAGTAATAATAATGGCATTTATTAAGCACTTACTATGTGCAAAGCACTGTTCTAAGCTTCAAGACAGAGGAGATCAAGGTACAGAAAGTAGGTTGGTACTACAGGAGCAAAGTGTACAGGTGAGTTGTAGGATATCAGTGAGATAAGAAAGGTGGAAGCAAGCTGATTGAGTGTTTTAAAGTCAGTGGTAATGAGTTTGTTTTTGATATATAGGTGGATGGGCTTCCAATTCTTGAGGAGTGGGATGAGGATAATGCTAAGGTTACGGGCTTGTGAGAAAGAGCATTGTCTACAGAGATAGTAAAGTCACAGGGAGGACAGAGTTTGGGTGGGAAGGTGAGGAGTACTGTTTTGGACATGTTAAGTTTGAGGTGTTGGTGAGACATTCAAAAGAGATGTGAAAGCAGGAGGAAATGCGAAACTGCAGAGAAGAAGAGCGGTCAGGATTGAACAGGTATATTTGGGGATCATCTGCATAGAGATGGTAATTGAAGTCATGTAAGTGAATGAGTTCTTCAAGGGAGTAGGTGTAGATGGAGAATAGAAGAACTGAGCCTTGAGGAGTTCTCAAAATTAGAGGACGGGAGGCAGAGGAGGATCCAGCAAAAGACAGAGAATGAGCGGCCAGAGAGATAGTACCAGGAAAGTGTCAGTGAAGCCAAGGTTAGAGGATGTTTCTAGGAGAAGAGGGTGGTCCCTGGTGCTGAAGACAGCTGAGAGGTCGAGGAGGATTTGGATGGAGTAGGGGACATTGAAATTGACAAAAAGGAGGTGATTTTAGAGAGGACCATTTCCATGGAGTGAAGGGGACAGAATCAAGGAGAGAGTTGGAGGAAATAAAGTTGGGGCAGTATTTGTTGGCAACTTGCTCAAGGAGTTTGGAGGGGAATGGTAAGAGGGAGATTTGGTGACCTTACGGGAAGGTTTTTTTTTAAGATGGGGATACATGGGCATGTTTGAAAGCAAGGGTAAAAGAAGCATTAGAAAGTGAGTGGTTGAAATTGCGGTCAGCAAGGGAGGAAGGAAGGGGGCAAGCGTTTTGATAAGGTGAGAATGGATCGGGTCAGTCAGTCGTATTTACTGAGCACTTACTGTGTGCAGAGCACTATACCAAGCGCTTGAGAGAGAGCAGTATAACAATATAACAGACACATGTCCTGCCCACAACGAGATTATAGGCTACTAGGGGAGAGAGTTGCTAATATAAATAAATAAAATTATAGCTGTGTATATAAGTGCTGTGGGATTGGGAGGGGGAATGAATAAAGGGAGCACATCAGGGTGACACAAAAGGAGTGGAAGAAAAGGAAAAGAGGTCTTAGGGAAGACTTCTTGGTGGAGATGTACCTTCAATAAGGTTTTGAAGGCAGAGTAATTGACTGTCAGATATGAAGAGGGAGGGCGTTCCAGGCCAGAGAAAGGATCTGAGCAAGGGGTCGGTGGTGTGATAGACGAGACTGAGGTACAGTGAGAAGGTTAGCATTAGAGGAACTGGTGCAAGTAGAGGATATAGAGTTTTAGAGGAGGCAGGAGATCTCTTGAGATACTGTAGGGAAGGATGGGGTGAGGGGCCAGAAGGAAGAGCCTATCTCAGAGAAATGCCCTCAATTTTGTCTATATATCCAAACAGTTCAGGCAGCGTGCCTCAGTGGAAAGAGCATGGGCTTTGGAGCCAGAGGTCATGGGTTCAAATCCCAGCTCCGCCAACTGTCAGCTGTGTGACTTTGGGCAAGTCACTTAACTTCTCTGGGCCTCAGTTACCTCATCTGAAAAATGGGGATTAAAAACTGTGAGCCCCCCATGGGACAACCTGATCACCTTGTAACCTCCCCAGTGCTTAGAACAGTGCTTTGCACATAGTAAGTGCTTAACAAATGCCATCATTATTATTTATTTATTGTCTTTACAGGGCAAGTATCTCCACTTAGATAACTGGATTTCCTCTGGCCTAGCCTCAGCAATAATGTCCTTCTGCAGTAGTTAAATATCTCTTGTCTGACATCTGAGCCCTGACTTGACACCTGTCCACATGTTTTGTTGTCTGTCTCCCCCTTCTAGACTGTGAGCCCGTTGTTGGGTAGGGACCGTCTCTATATGTTGCCAACTTGTACTTCCCAAGCGGTTAGTACAGTGCTTTGCACACAGTAATCGCTCAATAAATATGATTGAATGAATGAATGGGTTAACACCTGAGTGTGGGGAGGTACAGACCCAATATCTATTTTTTCATTTGGCTGAGATTTGGTGGCCTAGTATACATTCATGGTCTTTGTGTGCATAAGGGATGTAACATGCAGGTACAACTGGTCCACCTTGACTGGGGCTTATCCTCCCCATCATCATCATCATCAATCGTATTTATTGAGCGCTTACTGTGTGCAGAGCACTGTACTAAGCGCTTGGGAAGTACAATTTGGCAACATATAGAGACATCCTTTCCCTGCCACCCCCGGCCAGCATGCTGGGCGAGGCTGACCTCCAAGATTGAGCCTAGACCCTCACCACCAACAGTATGTCTTGTCCAAAAAGAGTTACACTGAAATTAAAAAAAATCCAGCAGTAATGAGTTCTTGCGTTTATTTCCCAAGCCAATAAATCTTTTCCCCCTTAACTGTGGAATATAGTTATGTAGCATACAGTTTGGAAATCAGTTTTGTATGAGTTTTCTCAAAGTTTCTCTTTATGTCTGTGAGAGTCTGAAAGTTACCTATGGAATGCACCATGAGAAAAGGCTTCCAGAGTATAAATAAGGGGAAAGTTTAGGTGAACCCCTGGAATAAGGCTTCTGAGGCCAAAAAGAATGAGGATACTTCTTCAGAAAAATATACTGCTTTATTTTGAGTACTTCCTAAGGTCAATCCATTTTTGTTTTTCTATGTGTTCAAATTTTCCAGTCAGATTTTTTTTGTTAGTGTTGCCTTTTGACTATGGCAAGGAGAATGCAGAAATTGAAGGTCATTTAGCTTAGCTTGGAAAAGAGTCCAGCGTACTTAACAACTGTCTGTCTTCAAATATACAAAGGATAATTTTGAGGAGGACACTGACCCTAGATCTTTCTATCTCTCCAGGGGACCAAACAAGGAGAAGTAGGCTTACATTTTAGCAAGAGAGTTTTGGCTAGCAATAAGGAAGACCTTCTTTACTGCCAAAGGGGCAAAAATGGAGATTCAAATTACCTAGGAAGATTGCAGTAGCGCCATTCATTCAATCAATCGTATTTATGGAGCACTTACTGTGTGCAGAGCACTGTACTAAGCACTTGGGAAGTACAAGGCAACATATAGAGATGGTCCCTACCCAACAGCGGGCTCACAGTCTAGTGCCATCCCTAGACACATCAGAAACTTAGGATCAAGTTGAAGGACACCTGCCAGTGGAGGAATGCAAAACGCCCAGTAAATGTAAGAAGGGAGAGAGAAAGAACTTTAAGGATCCACCCTGCTTCAGGACACCACCGAACAGTTGTTTAAAGGCCTCTGGGGCCAGTCTCCAGAACCAGCGTTTGCCGAGCATTCCTTTCCTAACCTGGCCTCTACTTTCCTTCTCTGACTTTGAAAGAGTAGTTGGACAAAATTATCATAGGAATTGGTGGAAAATTAGAAGAGTGGCTCAGTGGAAAGAGCATGGGCTTGGGAATTAGCAGATGTGGGTTCTAATTCCGGCTCTGCCACTTGTCTGCTGTGTGACTTTGGGCAAGCCACTTAACTTCTCTGTGGCTGTTACCTGTAAAATGGGAATTAAGATTATGTGCCCCACGTGGGACAACCTGATTGCCTTGTATCTACCCCAGTGTTTAGAACAGTGTGTGGCACGTAGTAAGTGCTTAACAAATACCATAATAATAATAATAATTATTATTATTACTGTTAAATGTTCAGAAATCAGAGGTTGTGGAATATCTTTTCTTCTAGATCCCTCTGTCTGAGCAGTTTAACTTGTGTCCTGCTCCAGAACAGGCAGACAGATTACCTGGGAAGCAGCATGGCTTCGTGGAAAGAGCACAGGCTTGGGAGTCAGAGATTGTGGGTTCAAATCCCAGCTCTGCCACTTGCCAGCTGTGTGACTTTGGGCAAGTCACTTAACTTCTCAGTGCCTCAGTTACCTCATCTGTAAAATGGGGATTAGGACTGTGAGTCCCACATGGGACAACCTGTTTACCTTGTATCTCCCCCAGTGCTTAAAACAGTGCTTGGCCCATAGTAAGTGCTTAACAAATACCATTATTATTATTATTATTATTATTATTATTATTACATGGCCTCTGGCTGTACTTCCAATTCTATTGTCCTGTGATGGCACTGTGGTGACACTGTGGAAAAAATGCTAAAATGCATGAAAAAGTGCATATTCTAGATGGGTATGCAGTCTTGAAGTTTTCCAAGGAAGTGCAACATTCTGGTTTTGTGTTTTTTTTTTTTTTTTCCCCACGAGTGCCATTTCCCAAATATTTTGCTTGCAAAATTCTCAGTTTGTTACTGGTGGCTATTTTGGTTGAGCAGAAATCACTGTACTGATATTATATACTGAAGTGGGGACTTGGGGTCTCTGAGGGTTGAACTTAAAATATCAGATTTTTTCATTTGTCTTTTTAAGTAGGCATTCTTACACATTATAGGTCAAGGAGGAGCTATTGTGGCCCTCATCTCCTTATTAAGACGAAGCCACAGGAGAGCCCCAGCTGCAGTTTTAAATGTTTCAGCCCATGCAAGCTCTCTCCTGGTTCCAGGAGCTCGTGGGCTTAGAGTGAAGCAATTGCTGATCCGGCCAGACTGACTGAGCCAGTTTCTCCTCGCCACCTGTGCCCCTCCCTGTAGCTGGATGGGCCCTGTGGAAGGAGGATTTTCTGTCTTTCAGGCCACAAGGACAACATTTAGTGACTTAAGCATGGAAGGGAATAGCCCAATGACTGTGTCTCATCACTTTCGTTGCAGTTGTCAACTCCGTTACATGGATGGGCACAATTAAGCTCGTTGCCCTCAGCCAAACAATGAATCAGTGGAGAGCTGGAAAAAGATCCCTGGTCATTCGGTTCCCAGCCCAGACTCTACCCTCTGCCTGCTAGGCACTTTCCAGAATGAAGGAGGGTGGTGGTGTGGGGGGGCGGCGGTGATTCCTCACTAATAAAAAAGGAACAATTCTCTTTCAAAGGCACTCACTTCATGCCCTTTCACCTCTGGCAAGATTGTCTTGGCCCCGAAAAAGAACTTCAGTACTGTTACTACTCTCTCTAAAACCCACAGCTGCCAAGACACTGTCACCTCATTAAAGAAGGCCCAACTAATTCACCTACATTTCAGCCAATGAGATGTTTGCCGGGGGAAGAGGGACCATCCTCATCAGAAGTACTTATTGAGCCTCCACTGTGTGTGGAGTTCTGAACTAGGCAAGATCAGTAACTGTCAGCATGTGCCTCCCTTGCTATTTAGGGAAGTAGGGAGAAAAATGGCACCAACTTCCCCCTCTGTGTGCCCTTTGGCTGGGTGTAGGAGCTGGGGTCTGCGAGGAGTAGGGGACAGACAGTACCCTGCCATCACCCCACTGTAGATCAGAAATGTGGGGTCTAGAGTTGGGACTAGGGTGGCCATCTTGTAGCCAGACCTGGAAGTCTGTCTCTGTTACTGTTCCCCAATCTCAATCAATCAATCAATCATATTTATTGAGTGCTTACTGTGTGCAGAGCACTGTACTAAGCGCTTGGGAAGTACAAGTTGGCAACATATAGAGACAGTCCCTACCCTACAGTGGGCTCACAGTCTAAAAGGGGGAGACAGAGAACAAAACCAAACATACTAACAAAATAAAATGAATAGAATAGATATGTACAAGTAAAATAAATAGAGTAATAAATATGTACAAACATATATACATGTATACAGGTGCTGTGGGGAAGGGAAGGAGGTAAGATGGGGGGATGGAGAGGGGGACGAGGGGGAGAGGAAGGAAGGGGCTCAGTCTGGGAAGGCCTCCTGGAGTAGGTGAGCTCTCAGTAGGGCCTTGAAGGGAGGAAGAGAGCTAGCTTGGCGGATGGGCAGAGGGAGGGCATTCCAGGCCCGGGGGATGACGTGGGCCGGGGGTCGATGGCGGGACAGGTGAGAACGAGGGACGGTGAGGAGATTAGCGGCGGAGGAGCGGAGGGTGCGGGCTGGGCTGTAGAAGGAGAGAAGGGAGGTGAGGTAGGAGGGGGCGAGGTGATGGGCAGCCTTGAAGCCCAGGGTGAGGAGTTTCTGCCTGATGCGCAGATTGATTGGTAGCCACTGGAGATTTTGAGGATCTCAGCTGCACTTCCTGTGGCTATGGGTGCTTCCCTAATTCTTAAAGCTAAATGAGGCTACCCTATCCAATGGGATTCCTTTCGACTTCCTGGACTAAATTCCTGGCGAGTGTTGTAAATGTCATGGGTTTCATAGGTAAGAGTAAGAACACAGATACTAATGATTACAAACAAAAGTCATTAAATATATCAAACAGATTTCCGTATTTGCTTGATCATTGTGTTGTAGCCCAGCACAAACAGATCCTCCAGTGGTACTTACTGAGTTGTTTCTCTGACCTTCACAGGGCAAATGACAACACTAAAATATTCATTGTAATGAGTATCTTTGAAGCTTGCAATCCATTTTAAACCAAAGCATTTCAAATATCTAAGTCCAGGATATTGTGGAGAGATTTTTTTTGTTCAACTACATCTTAAAACAGCATAAGCTAACCTTGACTGTTACTTTCTCCAAAAAAGGAAAGTGCTGGGTGGTATTTTTTCCCTATTATTCATATTTATTAAGAGGGACTATTTAACTGGAAGCCTAAGTACAAAGGGATAAAGATTTAAAGGTAAATGTTCAAACCATTGCAAAGGGAGAGTAATACCTCAGAATCTGTTTTGGGGTCATTTTCCATTTCTTTGAATTTCAGCATTCAGAAATACAATACAGGCCTTTTGTCTGCCATAGTTCATTGATCAAAGAGAATGTTTTATATCAGCTATGCTTATTAACAACATTATGTTTAAACAAAAACTTTCCACAAAACAAACATCAAAACAAGTTTGTTTGGTGCTCAATGTTTATGGCCTTCAGTATATAGAAGGCCTTTCGCCACCCCCTTTCATCTTTAAGTAATTCTTTCCTGAAAGGTATTTTCTGGTCAATATTTGTGGGGAAAAAATGTCTCTGGGCTTTTACAATTTCTAGACAGCTTAATTATGTACCTACATGACAAAGGAGAAATCCACAGTGTAGAAATGGTGTACTGGTCATGGGGAAGTCTTTTCAGCCACACCTCACCATCCAGAGTGCCATCTTTGAATAAGGATAAATGTAAAAATGGACTGTTTAGTAATTAGGACTCCAAGATGGAAGTGAATATTTTACTAAAACTATTTTCCAAAGTGTTTAATGTATGTAATCCAGAATCTTCGCACTTTCTAAGTGCTTTCCTCAGGCCCCACCGCTGACTCCCACTAAGGATAATGATGATTCCAGGAGGTTGTTGTGCAAAAGGGCTTTGTTTGGTTTCATTCTAGTTTCTGCAGACTGGGACATAAAACTTTTCTGATTGCAAGCAATGGTCAAATTGAGTCTTCATATGTGCTCACCCTGGGGTGACTGGTCTTCTACTTTCTTGGAGGATGCTTTTCCTTATGAGTAGGCAGCAAACGGGAACCAATTTAAACACATTTCCAAAAAGAGCAGGCCCAGAGACAGCATATCTACAACAGTACTTCTGGTGCAGATTAGCAGATAAGGGGAGCCTAGTGAATGCAAGAAACTAGATAATAATAATAATAATAATGGCATTTATTAAGCACTTACTATGTGCAAAGCACTGTTCTAAGCGCTGGGGAGGTTACAAGGTGATCAGGTTGTCCCACATGGGGCTCACAGTCTTAATCCCCATTTTACAGATGAGGGAACTGAGGCCCAGAGAAGTGAAGTGACTTGCCCAAAGTCACACAGCTGACAATTGGCGGAGCCGGGATTAGAACCCATGACCTCTGACTCCCAAGCCCGGGCTCTTTCCACTGAGCCACGCTGCTTATCTAATGAGGGGCACGTTGGGGGAAGAGATATGGACACCCTTCTTTCCCTCCCATATTTTCCCTGTGCTTCATTGCTGGTTTGCTACCAGGAAGGTTTGCTACCGGGAAGCAGCGTAGCTCACTGGAAAGAGCCCGGGCTTTGGAGTCAGAGGTCATGGGTTCAAATCCCAGCTCTGCCAACTGTCAAATGTGTGACTTTGGGCAAGTCACTTAACTTCTCTGGGCCTCAGTTACCTCACCTGTAAAATGGGGATTAAGATTGTGAGCCCTCCGTGGGACAACCTGATCACCTAGTAACCTCCCCAGCGCTTAGAACAGTGCTTTGCACATAGTAAGCACTTAATAAATGCCATTATTATTATTATTATTATGAAGCTGGAGAGAGAGACTCTGGTAAATGTTCTCCATGGACGCCTTGGAAGGTTTTTCATCTTCTCAGACACATTTATTTACTTGTGCTCAGGGTCAGTCATGTCCCAGCTGAAAATCGAGGATCCTCCCAGCAGGAGAGCCTTGGGCATTTCCTGAAGTGTGAGGAAAGGATGCGTGCAAATCACTAGATTTTAAAGATAGGCTTCTCTACACTCCAATATTCAGTTTACTTAATGCCTTCCATTTATGGGTTCCATTTTCCCCACCGCCTCAGTCGTGTAATTTAGGACTTTGAGGGGTGCATTCACTCTATGTGAATAGCTTAGTGACCGATCAATGATTTCTCATTTTGAAATGGACAATTCATAATCATTTGTTGTAGCAGTCTTTCTGAAGTTGTTGCCTGTGGAACAGTTTGAAGCAGACCAGGGTATTTGTCACTAAATCAATTTCCCAATTTGTGATTTTTGTATCCACAAAGATCAGAAGGAATACGATTCTTAAAAGTAAAAATAAGGGTCACTCTTCTTATTTTTATAAATTCAAAGGAGTGAGGTACAAGGTACCAGGAAGATAAACACAAAGAAAGGGAACTAACAAAAGTTACTTCAGATGAGGCCAACGGAGCTTAAAAAGTACATTATTATATATGAAAATACTCTCACGGTTGAAATAGAATTAAGGATACTTATTCTGCCAAACTGCAAAACAAATGACCTTATGTTTGGTGTTCTGCTTTCTTGTTCATTAATCAACTATCATGGACAACAAAAAGCTAGAATCTTTGAAAAGTTCATTGTTCATATACAGTGCCCCTGCACTTGATTAATCAAGATGATCTTCTTGAACAAGATGATCATTTTTTATTCCTAATGATATCAAGCTGCATTTTATTGTACACAGTGGAGTCGAAGCAGTCACACATGATCTTTAAATGAGAGGCCACTGCAGAGATGACACCATGTGGCTTTTTGCTAGCTAAGTCTTTCAGGAGTAATTTCTCATCTTCCATGATTATCTGATGTCTCTTTTCTAAGAACACACATGCACAGCATATGTAGCCTTTTAACAAGGGAAGCAATGGCTGAGCTTCATGGAAGCCTCGTTTTGTGTATAGGTGTGGGTTTTCTTCTGGACTTTGTTTCCCTTTGCTTTTGGACTTTTTGTCTTTTCCGCGGTCTGCTGAAATATATCCAGATCTTGTTGGTTTGTAGTCACATCAAAAATACCTCTCTAGCCCCAGGGTATGACACCTAGTTTCGCCAGTGTGACCGGTGTGAGTACCACACTCAACATAGGCTTAGGAAAAAGGTGAGGGCTCAGCAGTGTCAGAAATTCTCTGTAGTGGCCACAGTCTTCACCTGTTATCTCAGCTAGCTGTCTTGCCATATGTCTTGCTGGCCGCATCAGGGCTATGCAAGAGGGTAAAGATGGCTCAGTGCATCGCCACTAATGGAAAAACAAAAACCGGAGGCAGTGTGGCATAGTGGATAGAGTATGGGCCTGGGTGTCAGAATGGATCTGCGTTCTAATACTGGCTCTGCCACTTTTCTGCTGTGTGACCTTGGTTAAGTCACTTAACTTCTCTGTGCCTCAGTTCCCTCATCTGTAAAATGGCGATTAAGACTGTGAGCCCCACATGGGACAGGGACCGTGTCCAACCCAATTGGCTTGTATCCACCGCAGTGCTTAACAATTATTATTATTATTACTATTATTAGAAAAGCAATCAAGTGGGTGTAGGCTGTGCCTTCTTCCTTCTGCCACCCTCACCCAAACTGGCCTCTAAAGTCCTAAGGAGGCCTTGTGGAAGATTCCTAGTTCCAATGTGTGCTGTCCAAACTGTTTTGATATTTTGTTGAGGTTTTCCCCCAGGATTACTCAGAATGGTTCCACTGAAAAAGAAACATCCAGGTGGTGTCTGGTGAAACCTGGGCAATATGTTGACTAGAGCAGCATAATAATAATAATGATAATAGTGACGTTTAAGTGCTTTCTCTACACTGAGCACTGTACAAAAGCTGGGGTAGATATAAGTTATCTGGTCAGCTACAGTAGGTACAAGATAATCAGGTCAGGCACAGTCCCTGTTCTACATGGGACTCAAAGTCTGAGAAAGAGAACAGCTATCAAAATCACCATTTTATGGAAGAGAAGACTCAGGGCCAGAGAAATTAAGTGACTTGCCCAAGGTCACTCAGCAAACAATAGGCAGAGTAGGAATTAAAACCTGGGTCCTTTGATTCCCGGGCCTGGGCTCTTTCCTTTAGGTCATACTGCGTTCTAAACAAGGAGCAGCCAACAGATGATAATAATAATAATGATGGCATTTGTTAAGCGCTTACTATGTGCAAAGCACTGTTCTAAGCGCTGGGGGGGGTACAAGGTGATCAGGTTGCCCCAGGTGGGGCTCACAGTCTTCATCCCCATTTTACAGATGAGGTAACTGAGGCACAGAGAAGTTAAGTGACTTGCCCAAGGTCACACAGCTGACAAGTGGCAGAGCTGGGATTCGAACCCATGACCTTTGACTCCCAAGCCCGAGCTCTTTCCACTGAGCCACGCCGCTGCAAATAATAAAACTCTCCACCTATGGCAGGCATGAATGTAAATATCTCCTTTAAAAAAAGAAAACTTCCAGTCCTTGTCATCCTCCTCATGATATGGCATTCTGAAACTTCTTTGTTCAGCCCTGACTCCTCATCAGGGATGCATTTTTGTCATTTTTGCATATTCACTTTCCAAACTAGCTGTGGAAAAAATATGAATGGGTCACTTAATACATCTGTGGAGATGTGGAGCAACAACTTGCCTAGACTCAAGTGCATTTCTTTTATTTTCTGACTGGAGTACTGATGTCCTCTATGCCACACAATGTGCAGTCCCTATCCTATGTTCTTACTCAGTTACCCAGTTCAATTCCACAGTCTTTGGAGTGAATTAGCATTCACTGTCATTAGGATGGGCAAACCCCATTTTTGTCGTGGTGGTGGCAAGGAGGTAGTGAAAGGAGAAAGTGAGCTTGTCATAAAGAGTTCATGAAAATCATCTAATTCTGTAGAGCTGATATGGCAACCATGTCTAAGGCAGTAGGCCAACATGAAAAAAGAGCTCCTTGGAGCAGAGTAAAATATTTTTTAAAAATCAATGTGGCCTGTAGAATGAATTGTAAGCATCTTTCAGGAAAGGTGTTTCCCAGGTTGTGTCATACATAGCATTGGCACATTTCCAGGGGTAGTGATAGAAAGGAATCTTGCAAATGGGAAGGATGCCTTGTTGATATAATACACATGTTACTATGGTAATATTTTTGGATCCTACCGCACTCCTCCAGCATGCTTTAATTCTAGCTTAAATTCAATGCTGTTGTGACTAATTAAAAATGTCTTCAAGTTACAGAGTGATTTGCCCTGGGATATTAGATTATTTTTCACTGGAGTCATCAACTGTAAAAAATGTCCACAGAACTTAATAAATCTTTCTGATTTCAAGGAAGGGAAATGTATGCATGTAATGCAGTCATTATTAGTATTTTCCCAAGATTTTCAGAATACCAATTAATAGCTAGAAAAACAGTTTCAGCTTCACCCCTCTAATAGTTTAACAAGCCAGGACTCCAACTTCTAATTACTAGCTGATGAGCCACACATTCCCTCAAAAACCATAAACATGGATGGATTCTGGCATGTGGTGAGAGGGAGAGAGGAAGGGAGAGGGAGACAGGGAGAATGAGAATGAAACAGCCCTGTTTTTCTGTTTTACCTGAAGGGGAATTTCTGTATGGGACCAGATTGGGAACCTTGGGAGATTCTGCCTGAATTAAATCCTGCATGAAGATAAGAATCTGTCTTCTTTTTTTCTTTTTTGGCATTCGTTAAGTGCTCACAGTAAGCTCACGGTCTTAATCCTCATTTTACAGAAGAGGTTACTGAGGCAAAGAAAAGTTAAGTGACTTGCCCAAGGTCACACAGCAGACAAGTGGTGGAACTGGAATTAGAACCCAGGTCCTTCTGATTTCCATGCTCTATCCACTAGGCATGCTGCTTCTCATGCTGTATTGTCAGAGAGTAGAGCAAGGAAGTGAAGGGTAAGAGTATCTTTGAGTCATCTGTAGTGCTGAGCGATGGTCAGGATATGAAAGTTCATATATACAAAGGCACTACTGATATGTCATTGACGTGGGAGTACAGAGGTGGTACAGTGCTTGACATGTAGTAAGCGTTTAACAAATACCATCATTACTGTTGTTATCGTAATATAAGTTGGGGATAAGAAAATTGATCAGGGAAGCCTTCCTGGAAGAGATGTGATTTCAGAAGGGCTTTGAAGATGGGAAAAGCTCTATTAATTGAGCACTCGTTTTTCCCCATTGCATTCTCTTCTTTCTGTTGGTAAATTATTGTATCTGCCTTCCCCATTAGACTGCAAGATCCTTCAATATCATTACAAGAATTTTATTGTCTTCTACATAAATGAGGCTCAGTAAAATTAAACGTTCAGTTGTGGAGCATAATAATGATAGTAATAATACTTGTGGTATTTCAGCATTTAATATGTGCTAAGTAGTCTACTATGTACTGAGGAAAGATGGAAAATAATCAGGTCATACACAGTCCCTGTCTCACACAGGGCTGACAGGAACATGATTGTAACACGAGTGAAGACTGAGGTTGTGCTGCTTTCACTCAAAAGATAATGGAATCCTAGACCTGTAAGCTCTTTCAACACAGGGTCCATATCTCTTATTCAATTGTATTCTTAGAAGAGCACAGGACAATATACCCCGTAAACATTAAATAGTAGCAATAGTAGTAGCAGAAATGCACTGTACCAAGTGCTTGGGATGCACAAAAATGGTGGTGGTGGGGAGGAAGAGACATGTTCGTTACCCCCAAGGAGATTCTACTGTAATAAGGGAAACAGAAACAAAAATATTAGAAAATATTGTGGCTAGGACCTGGGGTGATCATGTGATATAACTCCCTGCTTACAAGCACTATAGGTCCAGCCTAAACCATCCTGGCTGAGGGGTAATTTTGCTTTTATATATCATCTTCAAGAGAAGGAAGTTTTTGTGTCTCCCTCTGTAACCCACTATAAAGGTCAATAAGCCTTCTTAGAACATATTCCTCAGAGCTAAGCACAATCTCCCAGGCTTGCTTAAATCCACTTTCTTGAATTTTGTCCTCCCTGGGGATGGGAGAAAGCTGATTTATATCCTTCTCCTGAAGGGCCCATGGGAAAATACAAGTAAAGGAAGCTAAAGCATGAGGAGGAGGCACCAGAAAATGAGGATATAGGAAGGGGCAGGAAGATTTGAGAGGCAATTTTTAGTCTGGAAAATGAAAGAGTGGATCCATGTGAGAGTAAATAGGTATTCTGGAAAAAGGAGCTTGAAGACTATATAGACAAGTGAGTGAGGAGCATGGAACAATTGTTTTTCTGACTTAATCCTTAGAAGAATTCCTGAAACTCCTTTTCAAGCAATCGTATTTATTGAGCGCTTACTGTGTACAGAGCACTGTACTAAGCACTTGGGAAGTACAAGTTGGCAACATATAGAGACAGTCCCCACCCAACAGTGGGCTCACAGTCTAGAAGGGGGAGACAGAGAACAAAACCAAACATATTAATAAAATAGATATGTACAAGTGAAATAAATAGAGTAATAAATATGTACAAACATATATACATATATACAAGTGCTGTGGGGAAGGGAAGGAGGTAAGACGGGAGAGATGGAGAGGGGGACAAGGGGGAGAGGAAGGAGGGGGCTCAGTCTGGGAAGGCCTCCTGGAGGAGGCCTGGAGAACTCCTTTTCCCATTAAAAGCACGATGTAATAATAATAATAATAATAATAATGGCATTTGTTAAGCGCTTACTATTTGCAAAGCACTGTTCTAAGCACTGGGGAGGGTACAAGGTGATCAGGTTGTCCCATGGGGGACTCACAGTCTTAATCCCTATTTTACAGATGAGGTAACAGGCCCAGAGAAGTTAAGTAACTTGCCCAAAGTCACACAGCTGACAATTGGCAGAGTCAGGATTTGAACCCATGACCTCTGAATCCCAAGCCCGTGCTCTTTCCACTGAGCCACGTTGCTTCTCTAAAGGTGTATTTGTTTATATATGTACATGGATACACACGGTGAATATAGATCATGTTTGTACACAGGTACACAGAAGCTTCTGGAGGGGGAAAGTTGCACCAGAGAGACAGATCAAAGGACATCAATCCAAAGCAGCAGTTAGTTTCTACCAAGGAAAAGATTCAACAGAATCAGAGGTAAGTGCACTTGCAAATTCTCCCCACAGGCTCTTCCTCCAAATGAAGAACATAGTCTTCCTTCAAGTTCCTATTCTTTCAAGGAAAACATAAAAGTTCTGGATTAGATTAAATCGCTTGGACAAAGTTACGTGGGTTTCAAAATATTGTAGAGCAAGTTAACATTTGACCCAGATTCTGTAGTTTTCTTTTAACCAGTTGAAAAGCGGCCAAGGAGACATGGCCACCCAGGACCAGGTTCAGAATATTTGGCCACCCTGAGGTGGGGAAAATTACCCACTCACTCCTATTCCATACTGTGTTATGTTATGCTGCGTGTGTATGCACGTGTGTACGTGCATGCAGCATTCTGTGTGGTATCGTTATGCTACAACGCATGCACCTGAAGATATAATGTCACTCAGAAATGATGATGTCATACAGAAGGTCATGAAAACCCCTGGATTTAGAGAATTTGTTTAGGCTTCAGAGCCTCTGGAATCTCTTCCCAGGGCCTGGATCACGCAGGCACCATTTCCAATTTGGCCTGGGTAATTTCACAGTTCTAACCCCCGTTGCTCATACCTGTGCCCCTCTGTCCCCTCCCTGCCACGATGTTGTACCTGGAAGTAGTTCCTTCCACTGCTTTGCCATCTGAATGCAGTCCTGTGTCCTCGTCAATGCTGGGAATACCCCTGGAGTGACTGTGGCTCTTTGTGGGTTTCATACTAAACAGAGGAGGGCTACAGTCCCTGTTTTTTGTTTTGTTTTTTTTTTGTCAGAATAAGAGGGAATGGATTTAGAATGAAGCAGAAGACTTCTCAATTAGACATAAAGGAGTTTTCTGGCATTCCAACTTATTCGGCATGGGAAAGGGTTGTTGATGGAGGAATCTCCTCCTTGGAAAAATTTAACAAATAGCATAGTTGTGGTCCCCTGGATGTAGACTAAGTAACTTCTCAAAGCCCTCTGTAGCTTTAAGACTTAGATTATGGATGACCCACCCATAAGCCGCTGACTAAGTTTACCAGTTGCATAAGTTTTTCCTTCTCTCAAACTGTATGTTCTTCTACACACCTATGATGCAATATGATGGTAGTTATCATAGAGTGCCAGGACATATCGTTTTGCATGATGTAATTTATGACCTGATGAAATGAGCCAAATATGCCATAATGTATTAGAGATTTTCACAGTCTCTAACCATTTAGTAGTAGATTTGCATTAGAAGAATGGTGAGGTTCTGGTCTCTTTTCTCACATTTAGACTAAGAATTCTTTACTGAGCCTAGTCACATTGATGCTGGGTGTTTTTTTTTTTCAAGTTTTAATTCTCACATCTGCACTTAATAAATACTATTACTATTCTTACTATCTGAAGTAGATAGAGGCCCATTCCAATGCAATTAATAGAAAACAGTGGCAGACCCCTCAGCCATATAGAGATTCTATCAAGTCTGCAATGTGTGTGTGGTAATTAACATCAAACTAAGGAGATATTAGACTCACATTCTGGAAGATAATGAGCTATATAGCTAAGGCAAACAGGCCTCGAATGAGGGGGAAAATTCCAGGAAATCATTTAAGACACAAATATTCCATGTGAATATCTCCCATGTGAGATCAAAAGATTTGGTGGGGGGGAGTTGTGGGGAGAGAAGGGGAGGAGGAGTGGGTTATTTTATATAGGCCAACAAGGGTGCTGAATCTGATTTCATATATTTTTAAATGCATCCTTTCCAGCTCATGGAGTTTTTAAACCCCAAACCTCCTCCACATTCCAGCACATCAGGGGCCTTGTTAAAGTTCAGCAGGACCTAGGACATTTTGCACAAATTTGGAACCCTACATTCTTTATGTGGAAATATAACCCCATCAATTCATCTTCAGAAGAAAGCCCACCCAAGTGGGCAAATAACTGCAGTTGTAAGTGAATAATGGAACATGAGTTTCCAGATTTACATAAGGGGGATTCTAGAACCTACGGGCCAGATTTACAGTTGATCTATGTGTTTTTTGTTTTAAACTTTGGTGGTGAGTTTGGTTTTCATAGACGTGAGGTCCGGGTAGCATCGGATACCCCCGCTGTTCTGATCCAGGGTCCCTCCCTAGCAGATGTTTCCAGTTGTATTAACTGTGCTGAACTGTGTGGGGGTTTTGTGACGTAGAAAGTCAGGGAAGAGTTTGAGAGCCTGCCAAACATTTTCACTCACCGTAGGCCAGATTAGAATTCAATGTCTAAAGGTTGAAAAGCCAGCACATTAGCTTCTCCTGGAGAACACTAACCTTGTGTGAATAAATCAGAGCGCTCACCACCAAACTCAGTCATCACTGGACTGTGGGTCAGTTGTTCCATAAGCCATCCTCATTTTTAAGCCGAATGACCTCATGAGCGTAGCGTCCCAGAGACCCAGGGAAGCAAATTCCTTTTCCAGGATGGAGAACATATTTCTTAATGAGATGATTTCCTGGAAACACTTTCAGTGTGTGCCCCACCGTTGAAAGACCTGGTAACTCATTCAAGAATCTACAGGAAGGAAGAAACAAATGGAGCCAAATGAGTATCCGATTCCTTCTGAGGCTTTCCTTTCTCCTGATCTGGATGGGAACTGGAGCTTATCATAAAGGGAGAAAATGATCCAATAAAATAGCCATCTACATTGCTGTTGGACAGAAAAGGCAAAAACATCTGTTTCTGGTCTCTCGATGAAGAATCTCTCCAGTTTGATCATTTGGATGAGGAGCAAATTGGTTTGTTTTCATAGGTCCTTTTCTTCCAAGCACAGATAAAACAAACCTCTTCTGTGGGTACAATGGTTTGCATTCTGAATTTTTGGTTTACGTGGCACAAAAATCCCTGTCTTATATTGCTAACACATTATCCGTCTTGAAGAGAACAGCACTAGCTATGCCTTGGTGACTTTTTTTATTATATAAGCTGCACATGAACTTGTTGTGAGGGCATGTTGAGTTCAATTTCTAATGGACAGGACACATCTAAAATAAAGTTTCTGCTTGATTTTTCATTTCATAAATGCCCAAACCAGTAGCCCAGAAAGGAATCAACCACAACATGTGGCTACCAGAAGACTTTATACTGACCTCTAAAAGTAGGTGGGTTGGAGAGAACAGGAGTGCAGTTTTAGGGTTAGAGTGTTATTGAGATTGACTATCTTATCACTTCTTGCATGACCTTGGTTGAGTTTCCCCACTTGAAGAATAATAATTTTTTTCCCTCAGTGGAGAGACCCTTGGGGCTCTTAGTTGAATGGTCCCTTGGAGTAAATAGATGTATGTACCATAAACTGAGAAAAAATGAATTTCTCTTCTGCCCAGAATCTTGAGAAGAAATCAGCAACTACCTTTTGATAATAAAGCAGGTAGGAAAAAAATGAAACTTCCAATTTCTTCTCCAGAAAGGTAACATATAATGGTGAAGTATGAATCCTGCAAAGAGGCTGTCATTGTACAGGTCTCTTTGGGGAGAAAGCTGCTTCTTCTGAATGACAGCAGAGTAGAAACCCACAGAATGATCATCTTGAGGAAGCAATAATAAGAGGACTGAAAAATGATCGCTGGGCGAATTATAAAGGGTGATCATTGGGAAACAGTGTGGCTTAGGGGAAAGAGCACTGGCCTGGGGATCTGAGGACCTGGGGTCTAATGCCGGCTCTGCCACTTGTGTGCCATGTGACCTCAGACAAGTAATTTAACTTCTCTGCACCTTAGTTACCTCATCTTTAAAATGGGGATTGTCCTACTCCATCCTACTTAAACTGTGACCCCCACCCCCATAGGGGATAGGGACTGTGTCCAACCTGATTATCTTATATCTCCTTAGTGCTTAGTACAGTGCTTGGCACATAGTAAGCACTTAACAAGTACCATTTTAAAAAGAAATAAAGGACATAGAAACCATCTTTTCCCAGGGAGCAGTCATAAAAATAAGCAGCTGATATCCCATTCACCCAGTGACGCATAAACCAAGATAGTGGAGTTAAGGGATTAAAAGTACCAGTCAATAACAATACCATTTGACTGTAAACTCTTTCTGGACAGGGAAGGTGTCTACCAACTCTGTTGTGTTGCACTCTCCCAAGCACTTTTCTTAAACTGATCAAAAAATTAAAGAGAACAATTACACCCGGTTGTAGTGTGAGATGCTAAAATAGGGAATGAGCGAAGGTTTTGCCCCTGTGAGAGTTTGCCATCTGAAAACATGAGGCTATAATGCCATCTGTATTGATTTTTAAAATTAGTAGTTTTTCTATACTCACATATTATAGTTTCAGATTCACATATTGTTTTAAAATATCACCTACTAAAGAAATGTTTGACAAGTTTTACTTTAGTCTCAGTACCATGCCCTGTACTCAGTAAGTGTTCAATAAATGCCATTGATTGAATATCAGATAATCTAATTTGTGATACAGAAAATATATTTTGGGTCTGTAGAAGTTCACCTAGCAAATCAACCTGGCATATTGTTTTCCTTGTTCTTATTCTCTCATATACAACAAGCAGATTAAGGGAGTTACTCGTTAACCGATGGCTACTTAGAGGAGTTTTCTATCTTGTCAGAATTGGGCCAACTAGCCAACCCTCTGCTCTCCCCCACCTCCCCCAAGGCATGCCACCCCTTGTGTTCTGTCTCACTCTTTCCCAACAGCAGGGGCCATATTTATCTACTTCATGAACTCCTTCACTATATGGCAACATTTATGTTGCATTCCTCCAGCATGGAGCACCCGCTACAGCAATAAAAGATATAGAATTTCAGTTCCTCTATGACCTTAGAACACAAGACTCTCATTGGGAGCTCCTGGCAAGGTGTGGGTAAGTGAAGGGGAATAACAAATTGCACAAATCAAATTCCATTTGCTTGAAGCAAGTTGCTGGATATGTGAAATGTTTCCACAAGCCTCCCGACATCATCATCCTCCACCTCAACAACAGCAGGTTTTTTGAGTGTGCAGGGGCCTGAATAATTTCCCTTTCAAAACAATTGTGCTCAGGGCCATCCTGTACGTATTGATTCAGCTGCATTGGGTGCCCATGGAATGACTGTGCAGCTGGACCCTGGTCTCCTTTCTGAGCCTTAAGTCCTCACCTGGCTTCTCTGGGGGACAGTATTTTTAGTGCACTTCCAGTCAGCTGTGAGGTAGACTAAGAAACCATGAGGAAGGGCAGATCTGGTACATGGAGGGTGGGAGGAGGAGAAAGGGACAGGGGACATTTTATTGTAATAGATCCTTACCCTTCTCCAGTTGCATGGCCCTTGCATTAAGTGTGGTCCGTGGCAGCATGCTAACAACGCCAAGGGAGGACGACTTGTGTGGCACTAACGCCGTCACATCATGGCCAAAGGGAAATACCCAGCGGAAGCTTTCTTGGGTCGGGGGAGGAAGGAGAGAACAGTTTTAGTTCAAATCAAGATTTGCTGAACAGCAGAGGGAGGCACTGTATGGAATGAAGGTGGAGCTGGGCGTCAGAAGACATGGGTTCTAGACTTGGCTCTGCCACTTGCTTGCTGTGTGACCTTGGCCAAGTCATTTGACTTCACTGTGTCTGTTTCCTCATGTGTAAAATGGGGATAAAATGCCTGTTCTTCCTACCTCTTTGATTGAGATGATAATCATAATGGCATTTGTTAAGCGCTTACTATGTGTGAAGCACTGTTCTAAGCGCTGGGGGGGATACAAGGTGTTCAGGTTGTCCCACATGGGGCTCACAGTTTTAATCCCCATTTTACAGATGAGGTAACTGAGGCCCAGGGAAGTCAAATGACTTGCCCAAAGTCACACTGCTGACAAGTGGCAGAGCGGGGATGAGAACCCATGACCTCTGACTCCAAAGCCCGTGCTCTTTCCATTGAGCCACAGAGATCCCTGTATGACACAGGGACTGTGTCTATTCGGATTATCTTGTATCTACCCCAGTGCTTGGCATAGCACCTTGCACATAGTAAGGGCTTAAAAATACCATCATTAGTAGTATAGTTGCAATAGTAGTCTGAGTTCTTCACATGTTTATTAGAAGCTGTTGATCTGTTCTGCCGACCCTTTACTCCAAAGATGGTGGGAGATTATTACTAATAGGAACATTTTAAAAATACATTGAATTTCCAGGAAACTGGTAAAACAGTGTGAAAAAACAGTGTGTCAAATGTGCCGGACCATGGTCAAAAATGAAATTTACCGAAGTTACAGTTATGGTTAAATGCTATCTTAATGGAAAATGAGGGTGCTTTGAAGGTGAAACACGAGGTAGTGGGGCCTGACCTCCCTACTGAAGAGCAGTTATCAAACATGTGGTGCATTTTACTAAATTAAATCTGGAGGGCACCTAACTTAGTTTTATTTACTTATCCTTTCAAATTTTACATACATTTGGCTGTGACCGAATAAGAAATAGATAATGCTGCTAGAACCAGACATAATACTCTCATCTTGACCCACAGAGTTTTATGTGGTTACATCTCATTAGCACCACTATAGGTTTTATCCAGCCAGATTCTCATTCCACTAAACATCCCCTTGCTTCTCCTATCTGTTCCACACATGGAACTCTTTTTGAAGTTAACGAGATCTCTGTGTATTGAAGAGTTACAGTGGTGAGGAGGGGAATGAAAATGCAGCCGCACCATGCTGCAGCTGAGAGCAGAAGCAGATCTTGGAGAGATCCTACCCACAGATCCTGGAGATCTTGGCAAAACTGTTGGAGCCAGTGGTCTGATACATTCCAATTAAGACAGAGCACTTCAGTGCCCGAAGTTCAGCACCGAAATAATGTTTTTCACTTGAATTTATGAGGTGCTTTCTTGTTTCCAAAGCCTTTTCACATCAGTTACTTCAGTTGATCCTTTCAACATCACTGCCAAGTGGGAAGAGGTAGGTATTACTGCCATAGTTTTACAGAGGAGAAAACTCAGGCACAGAGAGTGTGATCAATTTGTCCATCATCACACAACAAGCAGTGGCACCAGTGGGGCTATGACTCTGGTCACTTGACTTCTGGACTTTGAATCTTTCCTCTGCACCTCATTTCCTCTCCTTAGTTGAACTTGATGGCCAATCCGCATTTCTGTGACTTCAGTAGCATCTAATACCAGCCCTTCTGAATGCAAGTTAGGCCTCCTGTAATGAATGTCTTCATTTTGCCTTTGGTTTACAATGCTCTTGGGAAATTATCCTGAAAATGTGTGTCTGGGTAGAACTCAGCACGTTGTCAAAAAACACCAGCTATATACATGCAAACAGCATTGGACCTGATCAATCAATCAATCAATCGTATTTATTGAGCACTTACTGTGTGCAGAGCACTGTACTAAGCACTTGGGAAGGCCAAGTTGGCAACATATAGAGACGGTCCCTACCCAACAGTGGGCTCACAGTCTAGAAGGGGGAGACAGAGAACAAAACAAAACATATTAACAAAATAAAATAAATAGAATAGATATGTACAAGTAAAATAAATAGAGTAATAGACCTCACATAGACCCGATGTGAGAACTATAACACAAGTTTCCTGTAATGTGGGGTTCTTCAAAAATGTAATTCCCATTTTATCAGAAAACTGATGACACAACAATTTATTTGACAGATCAAATTTAGCATCTTCACACCTCCAGTGATGGGGAAAAAAAAAACCCAGCCATAAACCACTGATTAATTCTTCCTCTTCCTGGAGTGTTTTATTCATTCATTAGTAGTCAGGTGTAGTTTGCATTGCTGCACATTTCCCCTATTAAAAATGAATTGATCTTATATCTTGAAAAAAAATCCTGAATTTACAATGCTATATGTCTTTTCTTGTCTTGAACTAGTCCATTTTTTTCCTCCATTTTGTTGTTCTGATCATCAATCGTATTTATTGAGCGCTTACTATGTGCAGAGCACTGTACTAAGCGCTTGGGAAGTACAAATTGGTAACATAATGATGTCTGATGGTTAACAGAGCCACATAAACAGCTACTAAAAGCATAAGTGAAAGAATATCAGTTTTTTTCAGAGGCATTTGAAAGTGTGCTTTCAGTGGTTGAAGCATAATTAAGAAGTGCAGAAAAGAACCCATTATAAAAATCATATTTTACATTTCACCATAACTCCATTAACTTTAAAGCAAACCGGATTCAGAGAGGGCCTTCCACCAAGTTCTGCTTGTAAGTCTTGAATGTTTTAAATGTTTTTCATAATACAACAGTTTTAGATATATTTGGGATAGAAGAACAGGTTGGAATGAAAGACGACGTTATCTTTTGTTCTGTTTTTTAGATTTGAGCTAGACCCGAACCATTTTCAAACTTCTGAAATGATTGAATGAAGTTATTATCCCCGTTCTAAATACTGGTTAGAGTTAGACCTAGCAACAGAGGGAGATGTCTTATAACGTGGAGAGTGTGCTCCTGAAGAGCTTTGTTTTAGAATGATCATAAATTCAATAGGAGTTAATGGGAAAGGGGGAGATAGTTCAAAAATACCACCATGATGACCATTCTTCAATTTTAGTTTTCTTTATTGTGTCCACTGAGAGCAAAATGCTGTACATCCTTGCCACTTACTGCAAGTTTACTGTATACCGTAAACCTATTAATACCATAAATCTCTAAAAGCACCAAGAAATATTTGGTGCTGTTTGACTCTGTGCAGTAAGGTTGAGGCAGAAGCTGGGAAATATAGCAGCATCCCACCTTGGCCAACAATATATACCTGCACACAGCCATTTCCACCCACTCTGGAACTGTTGGTGCTGATGTTTTGGATCGGGTTATACTAGGTCAGATTGGAGTTTGGCAAGAGAGGGCCCAATCCGTCCATCATGTTAGAGGAATGAAGATGCGTACTCAAGCCAAACTAGCAGTACTGGGCGGTGAAAAGGACGATGTTCATGTGGCAGTACTGAATCAAAACAGACATTCTGTGGGCCAAGTGCAATGTTTGCAAGCAGCACTAATCCTCACCCCAAGAGAGCTTTTTATTACATTACCCTTGTACTCTGCCATCCAAACTAATCATTTCTATCCACCCCAGAAAAGTCTCCATTGTGCCACACCATCTGCTGCAGCATTGCTAAGGAATTTACATCCACAGTATCCATGTAAACAGTATTCATTCATTCAATCATATTTATTGAGTGCTTATGGTGTGCAGAGCACTGTACTAAGTGCTTGGGAAGTACAAGTCGGCAGCATATAGAGATGGTCCCTACCCAACAATGGGCTCACAGTCTAGAACACCTAATATTAATCAATGGTATTTACTGAGCTCTTCCTACGAATAGAGCACTGCACTAAGTGTTGTGGGATTGAGGGTGGGGTGAATGTCATACCTAAAGTCACAGATCCAAATGCATAGATGACGTAGAAGGGGAAAAGAGGTATTAGTTGAAGAAACCCTCATGGAGGAGAGATGTGACCTTAAAAATGCTTTGATAGTGGGGAGAGAGGTGGTCTGGCATATATGGAGGGGGTGGAAGTTCCAAGCTAGAGTGGAGGATGGAGAGGGGTTAGCATCGAGATAGACAAAGTTGGAGCTACGTTGGAGTGTCAGTCAGTTGTATTTATTGAGAATTTTACTGTGTGCAGAGCACTATATTAAGTGTTTGGGAGAGTATAATAAACATACTTGGTAGACATGATCCTTGCAAATAATGAGCTTGGGGGATAAGAGCTGTGAGAGGGGTGAATAGAGGGTGCAAATTCAAGTGTTAGGGCAACACAGAAAGGAGTGGGAGAAAAAGAAATGAGATTCTGGTTGGGGAAGGCCTCTTGGAGGAGATGTACCTTCAAGAAGGCTTTGAAGGTGGGGAGAGAAATTGTCTGTCAGATGTGAAGAGGGAGGGCATTCCAGGCCAAAGGCAGGACGTGGGCGAGAGGTTGTCAGCAAGATAGGTGAGATCAAGGTACAGTGAGTAGATTGCAGTAGAGGAGCGAAGTGTGCGGGCTGGGTTGTAATAGGATATCAGGGAGGTAAGAGAGGAGGGGGCAAGGTGATTGAGTACTTTGAAGCTATTGGTAATGAGTGTTTGTTTGCCGAGGTGGATGGGCAAGCACTGGAGTTTCTTGAGGAGTGGAGAAACACTGACTGAATGTTTCGTAGAAAAGTGATCTGAGCAGCAGAGTGAGGTATGGACTGGAGCAGGGAGAGACAGGAGGCAGGAAGGTCAGAAATGAGGCTGATGCAGTAATCAAGGCAGGATAGGATAAGTGCTTGGATTAATGTGGTAGCCTTTTGGATGGAGAGGAAAGAGTGGATTTTAGTGATGAGTCCTGCATGAGGAGCTGGAGGAATATGCAAAAGAGGTTAAAAAAAACCACCCTCAATCCTGGCCCTCCAATTTAATGGAGGTGATATTAGGCACAACTTGATGAGTAAACCAGAGTGAGAAATGGACACAAGTAATAATTTGGCCCCGTTTATATAACTCCTCCATCAGTGACAACGAGGTGGTCCTGTGGAGATGGCGACAGTTCTTCAAAGGTTTTCTTCAGTTGGGAAGCAACGTGGCTTAGTGGATAGAGCACAGGCCTAGGAGTCAGAAGGATCTAGATTCTAATCTCGGCATCTTCTGTGTGACCTTGGGCAAGTCACTTAACTTCTCTGGGCCTCGGTTACCTCTCCTGTAAAATGGGGGTTAAGAGTGTGAGCCTCATGTGGGACAGGAACTCTGTCCAACCTGCTTAACTTGTAACTACCCCAGCGCTTTGAACAGTGCTTGGCATACAGTCAGTATGTACTAAGTACCATTATTATTATTATTATTCTCATGCCTTCTGTTTTTGAATCTGAGGGGAAAAAATGACACCCTGGCCCTTGATCTAACTACTGGGGAAGTTGCCATCTCAGAGTCCTGTAAAATGGAAGAGTCCCTAAAGACAGTTTCATTCCTGTCGGGATCAGTGAACAGGGAAGACGCAGGTTATACCTTCTACCGACCACCTCAGATCTTCTTGGGCAGCTCATTTTGGTCAGGGAATGTGTCTGTTAGGTTGTTATATTGTACTCTCCCAAGCACTTGGTACAGTGCTCTGCACACAGTAAGCACTCAATAAGTATGACTGACTGACTGAGGGCTCCTTATTGCACTGTTGTACATGTTGTTTTACATTACCACTTAAACACTCCTGGATTCACCTATCTGTCCCTCCAGGCTCTTCTACCTCTCGTCTGTAGATTCATAAAGCCTACTTGATTGTAAATTCTCTGAGGGCACAAATCAATTCTTTGACCTCTGAGTGCCCTGCTCATGATAGATGCTCAAAAAAATGTCAGTGCTTGATTGAGGCTTTTCCTGAACATGTGAAACACCAAGGAAAGGATTTCTTCAAAAATGAAGGTGCGAGACCCTGATAGTAGAGGTTATTATACCTCACTTTCAACTGCCATCAAAATCCTGGACACACTTCTCTGGATTGGCTACTACAAATCATCATTCATTCAATCGCATTTATTGAGAGCTTACTGTGTGCAGAGCACTGTACTAAGTGCTTGGGAAGTCCAAGTTGGCAACATATAGAGACGGTCCCTACCCAACAACAGGCTCACAGTCATCATTAATCAGACAATTGCAGAAGAATAAGATGACTTCATACCACATCAAGACTTTGTGCATGGTCAAAAAGTCTTTGAGAAAGTCATTCTGGGCTTGCTGTATGCTGACAATGGTGTTCTGAAAACATATCCACCCACAGATGATTCTGTACCCCTTGACTGAGTCAGCAACATGATATAGTTTAGTAAAAAGCCTAGATCACCAAGGTTTTCTACTACATAAAATTAAATTGGTGGCTCAGAGTTGAATGTTTTCTGAATTTTGCTTCCTAGGCAGTACATTGCTCAACAACTTGGAGTAGAATATCAAATCAAGAAGAGCAGGATGGACTTTAAGAGATTGATAGACAGTATGTCAATGAAAATCAATGTGGGCTAGTGGATAGAGCTGGGCCTGGGAATCAAAAGGACTTGAAATCGAATCCTGGATCAACCACTTGTCTGCTGTTTGCCATTGGACTCGTCACTTAACTTCTCTGTGCCTCGATTACCTCATCTGTAAAATGGGGATTAAAACTGTGAGCCCCCTGTGGGACATGAACTGTGTCCAATCCTGATGAGCTTGTATCTACCCTTGTATCTTAAAGAAACAGCGTGGCTCAGTGGAAAGAGCACGGGCTTTGGAGTCAGAAGTCATGAGTTCAAACCCCGGTTCTGTCAGCTGTGTGACTTTGGGCAAGTCACTTAACTTCTCTATGCCTGTTACCTCATCTGTAAAATGGGAATTAAGACTGTGAGCCCCATATGGGACATCCTGATCACCTTGTAACCTCCCCAGTGCTAAGAACAGTGCTTTGCACATAGTAAGCACTTAATAAATGCCATCATCATTATTATTATTACCCTTGTGCTTAGTACAGTGCCTGGCACATAGTAAATGTTTTACAAATACTACATACTTTTTTAAAAAGTATGGCATCATTGCAGCTTCCAGTTTCATTACCAACTGAATGTCTACAATGGAATCATAATCTGATATATAGTCAAACTCTTCGAACATTGAACTTGTCTTGTGTCCACAATTCATAGGTTCTATTCACTATACTTCTTTCGGCATTACCATAAAAGTTTGCATTACAAATGAATGAATACCGGCAGATTTTTTAATGTTAAGCTCAAAGTTGCTTAAAGACATGAAAATTGTTTCAAGGTGCCATATTGTGAATGAATGCTCCTAAGATCAATACATATCCTAGGCTCAAAACTAACTTTGCTTCCTATGCATTCAAAGCAAGCTGTCGGAAAAGTTATTTTCCATCATGCAAGAAACATGCATCTGGCTCCATGGAAGATGAACCGAAATAGGCCACAAAGAATCGGGGCTGTTGACAGGAAGTACTCAGAGATAAATCTTCTTGACAGAGTTGCCGCTGCACCTAATTGCTTGGCAATCCTCCATAATAGCATGTTGCATGTGTTATCTCCAATGTTAGGAGACGGGATCAAGTTAATAATACATTTTCCTTCACCAATATGCTCTCAGTCCTTCTGCATTTCCTTTAGACGACTAGACCGCCCAGCTTGCACTAGACAGATATTAACTTGACACCTTATAAATCACCCGTGAAAAATCAGTGTCACAGTGAGTCTAGTTGGAAAATTCACATTAAAGCATTCCATCAATCTCTTGCCAAAGTGAGAGGCTTGTCCAGTGTCTTGCCCAGCTTTAAATGACTCAAGTGAGCAAGTGCCATCATTTCCCTGGGAAGATACAATCTTTCCTAGCCAGAAATTGCTCCCACCCTTAAATTCTCTCCAAAGATTTGACTCATTAAATGCCAGAGGGTAAAAGTAATAAGTTAACATGTCAGGATCTAGAGGGTTTTTAAAAATCGTGTCACAGTAAAAATCTCTTCATTGAAGAAAGAGCAAATGATGAACATAGCTCTGTAGTTTATTCTGAGGGAAAAATAATTTGAGTCATTTAAAAAATCATCTAAGAAAAATGTCCTTAAGAGTTTATATGTGACAGACACTTAGTGAATAGTTCTTCTCTATCACTGAACATTTAATATGCTCCAAATTCCCTCTCACTGAGCAGGAGGTTTTTTTTTCTTTTTAAACTTTATAATCTCCACGAGGAGCAACCATTGCTCATAACTTTATGCTAAATATTTGAATACAGTGTTCTCTTCATTTAAAATGTCAGGGTTTCCTTGCTCAGAAGACCAGGTGTTTTTTTTTTTTTTTCATTCCTCTGTTATCTTTTATCTAAGCATTTCAAAGGATTTCATCAAGATAGTTTTCTTTTAATTTTCTGTAGGTAAGTGTTGATCCTACCACAGAAGGAGACTTTGAGCAACAGAGAGGCTAATTGAGTTGCCCAAGGCTATTCAATCATGGAGTCCCAGGCATAGAGCCGGAGAGGTCATCTGGTCTACATGCTGTCTCCAGGCAGGTGAATAACTAAACCACCCAGGACAGATGGATGTCTATTCTGTTCTTAAAGATTCCCAGGAATGGAGACTCCGCAACCTCTAAGCAGCCTCTTGGCATTCCATTATAATGAGGATGCTGAAGAAATCTGATCTCTAGATAGCCTGTTCCAGTGCTTTAGCACCTGAAAGTCAAGAAGTTCCTTCTTATTACCAGCTGAAATCTCTTCTGCATTATTTAAGTCCATTTACTATTGTTTAGTCCTCTAAGGACTTCCTGCTCAGGGAAACTTTTCCTATGTGTGAGGCCAATTAAGTCACCCCTTCACAATCTCTTCTGCAGGTCAAGAAACCCCAATTCCTTTAACCTTTTCCCACTGGGACCATATTCTCATCCTGAAAAGTGTATTTAGACCCTCTCCAAGTCTTTCACATCCTTTTTACAGTGAGCAGATCAAAACCAGATCCATGGCTCTCTATTAAGGGTATAATCAAAGCAGTTCTGTGTTGCTTGTTGTTTAAGTAGTAGAATATGTAAAACTTCATTTTCATAAGTGCACAGCACTGTTGACCATATAGCACCCTGCTGTCTTCCTGCTGTACTTGTCTTTCCCTAGTCTTTTACAATTCTGAATTCTAGTGGCTTGTTTTTTGTCCCTAAATGTACTACCTTGCACCTCTCCCTATTGAACTTGTTGACTTTTAAAAAATCCATCCTTAATAATTTATCAAAATCATGTTGAATTTTATTCCTTTTTCTAAGGAGTAAAAGAGAGGTGGATCCAGTATCATCTGGAAATGCGAGGGATTTACACTTAATGCCTTCATCCAAGTCATCTGCAATGATATTGAGTAGAACTAGGCACAGTCCAACTTGTTGAAGCTTTGTTTGAGGTTTTAAATTTTTTTAAAAATATTGCTGTTCTTTCTCTCTTGTCCTTGGGATCACTACCTCCATGTGTCTATCCACCTTTCTACCTAATGACTTCCACCAGTTCTTCTGGTGGCAAGTATTAAATCTAGAAGAACACCTGCTCTAATTAACTTCTCTTTCTGTCCTAAGAAACTGTCTCCAGTGTGATCCAAAAAACCACCTCCCCAGTCTAAGGCAAATACTTGGGTAGAAGACTTTTGGCTGAGTTGACCATCTCCTCTTCTTTAGACTCCTATCCTGAGTCCTTGTATTCCAGCACTTCAGTCACAGGACTCTTCACCCAGACCTCAGTTCTATTTTAGCATGACTCTGGTTCTGAGCAAAGGCCTCAGGCCATTTTTTATTCTCCATTCTCCCTACAACTGGCAAGGCATTTAGAGTTGCCTTCCTTACTACCTCTTCCTTCAAAGTACAATTTCCCAGGTCTACCCAAGAATTCAGGCTTGTAACAGATCAGGACAAATCTAACTTACTTTCAGGCTAAATTACTCCAAACTCTCCAAACGTAGTTTGAACCATCTTCTCACTGGCTGGATTAGTGATAGAGAAAAATAACTAACCCAGGAAGATACTCTGGTCCATTGCTCCAGCCTGCAGCTTATCTCATTATTTTTTTAAAAAAAAGGAAAGAGAGAAAAGGACCTCATCTTTTGAGAATGAGCCCCTCTTCCCGGGTAAAAATAGGGTGGAGGTTGATATGCCTTCATCTGAGTCATATGGACAGGTGCCAAAGCACAGAGACCCCAGGGACAGTTGAGAGTAGAATTAAAGTAGACATATGGAATTCTTCCAATCAATCAATAAATCAATAGCATCCATCAAGCACCTGTGCGGGTAAAACACCATAGATAAAACATTTTTAAGATTTTTGGTGTGATAATTTAACAATGCTGGGTGGAATGGTCACAGAGCATCATCAAACATTTTCTCGAGAACCACTGCAATGCACCCTATCTTGGAACTCAAGAAACATGATTTTAGTAAGTAGTTGAAAATCTTTGTCAATGGCACTGAGGCCTTTAAAACAAAGGCCTTGTCTTTAAAGCAAAAAACAACAAAAAACCCCAAATCCACAGAGAAAACATTCCCAGTCTAGTGGGATAGAAGGAAAGGAGCAGTTTCAGTAGCACAGGTGGCAGACTTGAGAGGGGTGAGTTGTGGGAAGGATATTGAGGCCAGGGTAAAACAGAGGCCCTATTTCTAGATTGTAAGCTCATCGTGGACAGGGATCATGTCTACCAACTCAATTGTACTCTTCCAAGTGCTTAGTACAGTGCTCTGTAAACATTAAACACCCCTTCAATAGACTATGAGCCCCATGTGGGACAGGGAGTTATCTTGTATCTACCTCAGGACTTAGTATAGTGCTTGGCACATAGTAAAGGCTTAATAAATGTCACTATCATCAGGAAATACTTCTGATTTATTGCCTTTATCAGAATTCCACAGCAAGACAATAATAATAATAATGATGGCATTTATTAAGCACTTACTATGTGCAAAGCACTGTTCTAAGCACTGGGTTGGTTACAAGATGATCAGATTGTCCCACGGGAGGCTCACAGTCTTAATCCCCATTTTACAGATGAGGTAACGGAGGCACAGAGAAGTTAAGTGACTTGCCCAAAGTCAAACAGCTGACAATTTGTGGAGCCTGGATTTGAACCCATGACCTCTGACTCCAAAGCCCATGCTCTTTCCACTGAGGCATGCTGCTTCTCAGATGTGCACAGTACTCACTCATTTATTCATTCAATCATATTTATTTAGTGCTTACTGTGAGCAGAGCACTGTACTAAGTGCTTACTCCAGAAATTTATCTGGGAAAGAGAGGGACTTATAAGCCAGTCATATGCTAATATACAGCAAATCCCCATCAGCCTTAGCATCTTTGCATGCCAAGGCCAAGAGGGAAGAGGACAAGAATGACTATGAGAATATGAATGCAAACAGAGATGGGCTGGGATTCCTGTTGCCTGTGGTTCTTGGACTCCAGTTAGAGAACAAGGGCAAGTGATCAGTGGATCTGTCTCCAAGCAAGTGGTAGGATTGAAATTCCAGGAAGACTCCAATGTAGTCAGACTGGCATCTGAATCTTTTATGTTCATGGTACTGCTGAGCTGTGGAACCAGTTTGGGTATCTGTCACTAGCAGGCAAGCCTTTTGCCTTTGGTACTCACAAGCGATGCCCGCCAAGCGATTTACCCTGATCAAGATTGTACGAACATGACATATTGTTTATTCTGCTCCCTTTTTGTTCTCCTGATGCATAAACAACCATACCAGAGCTGAACAATTACCCTTTCTTGTTACAGACCCAGATGTGTAAAAGCATGGAGGGTTTCAATGGGGTCGGTGATGCCAAAACAATTCATATTGTACCTCATATACTGGACTATAATATTTCAAATTACAAAAGTATGTGTTCTGTTACCCTCTCTATTTACATTCACATAGACTAAGGAGTTGCCCCTGTGGCATTTTGTATACATGCAAACCCTTAACACTCATACTCCAAAGCCAGCAATGCTCTCCGTGGATCCTGAGTAAAACCTTTGATTTTAACAAAATGGATACTGTCCCATCGGACATTTTGCCTAAGCAAAAATGGTTTGGTCAAGTGACTTAATTTCTTTTTAGTCCAGTTTTCTCTTGTATTAATCTAGAGAACTGTAATAAGATTTTGCTCACAGGGTGTTTAATGTTATTTCATTGTTCCTGATATGTTTGTCTCCCTACCAGTGGCTGTGAGCTGGGGTCTGAGTCCAATTCCCACTTGTACATTCTTTCCTAAGCGCTTAGTACAGTGCTCTTCCCACACAGTAAGCACTTCATAAATACTATTACTGCCACTACTACTACAGCACTTAAAGATGAAAGTCAAGTGCTTAGTACAGTGCTCTGCACACAGTAAGTGCTCAATAAATACGATTGAATGAAAATGTGGACAGCTTAGAATCCTGGCAGAAATACAGGGGGAGAAAATGTATTGCGTTTAGAAATATCAGTGCTTAGAATAGTGCTCGGCACATAGTAAGGGCTTAACAAATGCCATCATTATTATATTGCACATTTAGGAAATGGTCTCATGGCTAATATTAAGTATTTCAGAATCATGATTTGTTCATGTGAGGGAGCGATAAATAAGGGTTGGCAAAATACATGTATCACACCATTTTAGATATCACCCTTTTCCTTTTTAGGTTTAGCTCATTGGATTTTTTTTTTTTTTTTTTTGGTCAGCAGGCTCAGGTTTTCATTTTGCTGTAATTATGGTTAAACAGAGAGGAAAAGTGATTTTATGCACAAGAGGAACATTTTATAGCTCAGTCTCCTGTTGATGTATATGAAGAGTGATCCTGAAGAATTTTGTTTTTTTTAAATTTCAATCATGTTTATTGAATGCATACTATGTGCTAGTACACTGTACTAAGTGCTTGGAAGAGTGCAGTACAACAGGATTAGTAGACATGTACCCTGCTCATACGAGCTTAAAGCCTAGAAGGGGAGAAAGACAGTGATATATAATTTAAAGATCTGTACATAAGTGCTTTGGGGGTGGGGATGGGGTGAGTATTAAATGTCTGAAGGTCACAGATTGAAGTGCATAGATGGTACAAAAAGGGAGGGTAGGTGAGGAAAAAGGGGCTTAACTGGGGAAGGACTTTGGGGGATGATGTGACCTTAGTAATGTTTTGAAGGTGGAGAGAGTGGTGGTCTGACATATATATGGAGGGGGTGGGAGTTCCAGGCTAGGGGGAGGATGTGGGAAAGGGGTCGGTGGTGAGATCGGGGCACAAAAAGAGTGTGTGGGATGGGCTGTAGTAGGAGATTTGTGAAGTGAGGTAGGGTGGAGCAAGCTGATTGAGTGCTCTATAGCCAATGGTAAGGAGTTTCTCTTTGACATGGAGGTAGATAGGCAACCACTGGAGACTCTTGAGGAGTGGAAAGACAAGACTGGAATGTTTTGTTGATAAATGATCCATGCAGCAGAGCGAAGTATGGATTAGAGTGGAAAGAGACAGGAGGCTTGGGAGGTCAGCGAGGAGGCAGGTGCAGTAGTCAAGCCAGGATAGGATAAGTGCTTGGATCAGCATGGTAGTAGTTAGGACGGAGTGGAAAGGGCGGATTTTAGCAATGTTTTGAAGGTGGAACCAATATAATTTGGTGACAGACTGAATACACATTGAAGAGCAGTTGAGTCTGATGGTAGAGAAGGTTTGAATGGGATGGGCATTTCTCTCTTCAGTTTTGCTGATGGGAGATTGAAATCAACAGTTGCAGTGCCCCTGTCATCAATCTGTCCACAATGGCTTGAAGGGAGAAAATAACTGTAGGGCCATTGGGCAGGACTATGAGACAGTCAGAGGACATTTCTGAGGAAGTGGAGAATATTGTACTGCCTGAGATTAGTCACCAGTGCGCTTTGAAGTGTATATAGCAGCAGCTTGAAATATTCATATGTGGTTCAGGGCCATTAGCATGGCCTAATGGCAAGACCACGGGCTTGGGAGTAAGAGGACATGGGTTCTAATCCCAGCTCTGCCACTTGTCTACCGTGTGACCTTGAGCAAGTCACTTAACTTCTCGGTGCCTTAGATACCTCATCTGAAGGGTAGAGATTGAGGCTGTGGGCCCCATGTGGGACATGGACTGTGTCCAACCTGACTGGCTGATTGCAACCTTGGTTCAGTGGCTGCATGTTGTAAGTGCTTAACTAAAGCCATTAAAAAAATGCTAGCTTGTGGGGGAAGCGCACAGGAGTTGGAATTGGGAGACCTTGTCACTGGAGTGCTGTGTGACCTTGAGCAAATCACAACCTCTCTGGGCCCTGTTTTGCATCTGTGAAAAGAGAATATAGTACCTGCTTTTCCTCCTCTTAGACTATGAGAGTCAGATTGGACACGAGCTGTGTCCAATCATACTGTCCTGTAACTAATCCTGTGTGGGACATAGTAGGCACTTTATATAAACCATTATTATTATTTTATTTTTAAATTCCTACATGGAAAATGCTTGAAAAGTTCTAGAGCCATCTGGACACATCAAGACAACAGTGGTCACCAGTATCCTTGTGGACAGGGAATGTGTCTACAAACTCTGTTGTACTCTCCCAAGCACTTGGTACAGTGTTCTGCACACAGTAAGTGCTCAGTAAATACAATTGATTGATTGACTGAAAGCTCTGAATTCCCAGTCTCCAATCTACTTGGGAAACCGTAGTATGGAATACCCAAAGTGGGCTCTTGAGAGTTAGACTTTGTCAAAGAGGTCAGAAATCTAAGTAAATGTTGATCCTGGAGGTTAAAAGGAGTCTAATATACAGTCAAGTAGGGGTCCTTGAAACTTTTCATGCCCCTCTGTAGAGTCGCGAAGTCACACATAGGACGCTTTAGGTTTAGCCCTACTCTCCGTGTCTGAGATGGGCAATAATGTGGTTTCGGTTTTCGCTTGCTGGCTTGCCTGCCTGTGTTTATTTGCGGGTTGCAGCTAACTGATCACATACCATATCTGTTCCATTGCGGTAGACCAGCACTATTGGCTTTGTTATTTTCCTGGCGGTGTTTTGTAAAGTGCTTCCAGACGTCAAAGAACTGACTTTTCGAGGAGCCCTTGTTTTTCACCTATAGTGATTTATATCAAAACCTTAATGTGTTCATGTAGATGGTTATGGCCTCCTGATGGCAGAGACATGTAAAAATTGCTTTAAAATCCTCAGATAGCAAAATGTTTCTTTTTCCCCATTTAATGAGGTTTTGAGATTTAACTCTGTGGGTCCACATCAAGAGTGAAAGAGGATGTGAGAGAGTGAGAGAGAGCATGAAAGGGCAAGACGGAGAAACTGAGAGACAAAGAGTGAAAGTCAGTTCAAGTGTGCTGACTACAACTTCTGGCAGTAGATCAGACAAACAAGTTCAACAGAAAGTCGATTTAATTTTATTGGCACGCGCTGTCTCAGGCAATTAGAAAAATATTTGTAAAACATCAGATGAGAAAGAGGAGCACCGAGCCCAATAATGCAAAACAATGTTTATAAGGGAGAAATCATGAAGCTAGAAGGGTAAACACAATTACTCTATCAGCACCTCCTATTCTTCTGAAGATTTCTGAGCTTACAACAATCCCTCTTGCATTAGAAGAACTCGGAAGAACAGAGTGCTGAAACGTTTTCTTTTCTAGTTTGGCTCTGAATGTTACCACTGCACTAAAGCAGTTAACAGACAGCAAGCGTGACACATGAATGATCCATTAAGAGGATCTCAATACTGGATCGAACATTGGTTTGTAATTATTTTTAAACATATGCATGTGTCCTTCATGCCAAGGAAAGCATAAATCAATTAGAACTCTGATTTGACAACTCAGTATTTAGAATCCTTCTCAACTGAACCTCTGATCTTTCTGACTTCTTCCATACCTAGTGCATCATGGCATATGCCCTATGGAGAAGCAGCGTGGCTCAGTGGAAAGAGCCTGGGCTTTGGAGTCAGAGGTCATGGGTTCAAACCCAGGCTCCGCCAGTTGTCAGCTGTGTAACTTTGGGCAAGTCACATAACTTCTCTGTGCCTCAGTTACCTCATCTGTAAAATGGGGATTAAGACTGTGAGCCCCCCATGGGACAACCTGATCACCTTGTAACCTCCCCAGCACTTAGAACAGTGCTTTGCACATAGTAAGTGCTTAATAAATGCCATCGTCATTATATGCAATCCGTTTTCTTCCCTACCTCTACAGACTACTAACAGCAATCTGGTTTCACATAAAAATTGCAAACTTTTTCATATAATAGTTCATTGTTAACTACAGCAGTTCTGTGATTGGTGGCATTTTATATTGTGAAAAGTAGGAACATCACTAACCATCCCATTTGTCATGGAAGTACATGAATGGCAACATGGAATAACTCCTGCTTCCAGCTCTTTGTCCTCTGTGTTCTCTCTCTCTCTCTTTCTCTCTCTCTCTCCCTCTCTCTCTCTCTCACTCTGCTCAGGGATTAGTCAGATCATTTAGTGCTACTGTCTTCTTCCAGAATCACCAAATATCTCTTGAAAAAAGATGAAACAACGTTGAGTGACCCAAACCGAGTATATCATTTCTTTCCCCACCCAGAAGTCCTCCTCAACCCCATTCAAACAGATAGGTTGAAAGGGCTTTCTTGAGACCCATTCAAGTCATGAACTTTCCTATTTTCCTAAAGCCTATCATTTCATCGCTAGGTTTATCACTAGATGAACGACACAAAATGGAACAAATATTTGACAGAATTCCTTTCCTTAGGATACTACAGCTCTTTCTCAGGTGCCTGTCGTATGACTCCTTTACTTCCTTAAAGGAGTCACCCAGTCTGTCCTGGAAACATTTTTAGAAACCTTTGCATGGGTCCTTTAGAAATTTCAGAGCTATAATGAGATCACCACAGCAAGGTCATCTTACATTTTTGAGAAACAATCCAACAAACAGGAGGTCCAGTGGATTGACATTCAGATGTGTTTCTTCCTGTGGTGAGTGTGTCTGAGGAATGGACCCGATTGCCCTCCTTCCCTTTCCCTCCCCAAGCAAAAAATGTGAATCAGAGCAGGGAGGCTCCCTTGAGACTCGGGTCATTTTCAAAAGCAAGTCTATTGAGTCAGTGCCCTTGGTAGACAGTGATGTGGTAAAACATTCCTGTTAATTTCCCCCAGAAGAATGTCATGTTGGGTAATGTTACGTGGGTGGCCGTGTAATGAGAGACACTGGTGTCTGTTCATGACACATACTGTATATGAAAGGAGGCATAGATAAAGGTAACTCAAATTCCATCCCTCTCTGTGTTTATGTGATGCTTATCACCATGCTATCTAGACACTCAGACTTGAAGCTCAAGAACAAACCCATTTTCCACGTCAATTGAATTGAAGTCAATGGAAAATCATGCTTAGGGCAAGCATTTAATGGGTTAATTCCCCACATATGCCGTTAGGTAGGGAGTGATGAAAGGGTACTGACCCAAGTGGCAGCAATTTTCCCATTTCCAATAATGTAAGCAACTGCTTCAGCGGAATGCCACTGGAAATGAAACTTCTACATTATAAACATATTCTAAGTGCATATGCAGGCACCTAAAGTTTTGTTTTTACCCAAACCAGTGAGTTTTGTAAAATATAGCTATTCACAAAGACTGGTTTATTTTGAGGATTAATAGCATGGAAAATTTCAAAGGAAAATATTTAGCCATTTTTCCTGTGGAAGAGAGCAAGTGTAGCAGTGTTTTTTTTTTTTTTTCTTGTTTTGCTCAGGTCTAATAAGAAAAGGGCCTTGATGATTCCTACCAAGCAAGCGCTGGCCTGCATCCCCTATTGGGTTATCCCGGCATTGAGCATGTGGACAGTGAGTGGTTGAGCAATATTAAATTTTAATTCACTTTCTAAAAACTACAAATGAAGTAAAAAAAAAAAAATAAAGGATATCACCAAGGCCAGTCCTTAATGAGGCTTAAAACAAGTGCAGAATGGGACAGTGATTAGGCTCTTAACTAGGCCATCTGTATTTTCTTTCTGACAGCTTTTCACTTCCTTCCTCTTTCCAGTCCTCTACCTTCCGTTGTTTTTATAGGGCTTGAGCTGTAACTGACATTCTGGAACATAGATTTATAGTCCTTGACCTCGGCTGCAATGAATCCACCCGAGACCAAGATCAACTCCTGGCAGACACTGGCCTGAGTTATGTTGCAAATATGCCCATTCCCCCTCAACTACTGGCCCCAGGGGTGGGTGAGGAGAAAGAAAACCAGGGCACAAAGGATAGACAGACTAATGTCATTGTCCTTCACATTCAAACATGATGCTAATGCTTCCCCTTTGTACAAGTGAGGTTGGAAAGAATAATGAACCTGTGACATTTTCCAGACTGAGTGCATGTTTGCAGGATATGAAGACTGCTGCCTGCCATATGGCTAGGAGAGCAAGAAACGAGACATTATTCTGGTTGGGTGGGAGGAAACACCATCATAGAGTGATCAGATACGGGGTGGGAGGGCATCATGGATAAATGCGATCCACAGATAATCCTGAAACCTTATTGAAGGCATTAGCTCAACCTTTCCTGACACCAGTCCTTTCTCCAGGACTGCTTACAATTAGCAACATTGATAGTGGAATGTCATCTCTTCTCTCATCCTGTCCCTGATTCCTTCCAGTGAGAATGATTGGTTAAATGTCCAAAAGGCTGGGAGAAGGAGCAAGGGTCTTTATTAATCCCATCACTGGATAATCCACACCCTGGATAATTCCTAAATGAAATAATCAGCCCCTGAATCATGAGGCATTAACTGTGATTCAACTAAAATAGATATTCATCAAGTACTTAGAGGTGGAGGTTTTGAATGAACCAGCGTTTGGCAAAATAAGCCAGTAAGTGGAGAATTTGAGGGTTTTGCAAAGATGGCAAACATTAATTAAAAAGGAAACGCCTCTCATTTTGTTGTGAGTGAATCCTTCCAGGTGATAAATTAACTGAGAAGTTGGCAGTAGAGGCTGCTCTTTAAGCAAATGGCCATGGAGATTCCAAGTATCACCAAGTTCCATCAATCAATCAATTAATCATATTTATTGAGTGCTTCTTATGTGCAGAACACTGTATTTAGCATTTTTGAGAGTACAATATAACAGAGTCGGTTAAACATGTTCCCTGCCCAAAATGAGCACACAGTGTAGAGGAAGACAGACATTAATATACAGAAATTAAATTACAGATATGTACTTAAGCACTTTGGAGTTGAGGGAGGGGTGAATAAAGGGTGAAAATCGTAGTGCAATGGGAAAAACAGAAGGAAGTGTGGGGAGGGGAAAAGAGGGCTTGGTCCCGGAAGGCCTCTTGGAGGAGATGTTTTTAATAAGGCTTTGAATGTGGGGGAAGTGAATGTTTATCAGATATGAGGCGGGAGTGAGTTCCATACCAGGAGCAGGACAAGGGTTAATAATAATGATTATAATGGCATTTGTTAAGCGCTTACTATGTGCGAAACACTGTTCTAAGCGCTGGGGTGGATATAAGGTGATCAGGTTGTCCCACATGGGGCTCACAGTTTTAAACCCCATTTTGCAGATGAGGTAGCAGGCACAGAGAAGTTGTCACTTGCCCAGAGTCACACAGCTGACAAGCGGCAGAGCCGGGATTAGAACCCTTGACCTCTGATTCCCAAGCCTGGGCTCTTTCTACTGAGCCACTGTGGGTTAGGGGGTTACAGTGAGATAGACAAGATCGCGGTACAGTGATTAGGTTGGCATTAGAGGAACAAAATATGCAGACTGGTTTGTAGCAGGAAATCAAGAAGATAATGTAGGAGGGGACAAGGTGATTGGGTGCTTTTAAGCAAGTGAGGCTTGCAGCCTGTTAAGTTGGAAAAGTTTCCAGTGGATCAGAAGCATATTCTGATTCTTGCTTGAAGATTTATCATTGCATTCTCAAGCATCTAAGCAGGACCAGGATCAGATCTCCCACGGAGCCCTGCTTCTTGCCAAAAGCTGACTGTGCATATTTTGTAAATGATATCTATGAAATGAAAACCAAGAAGGTTAAAGAAAGATGTGGATGGATTAGTGAATCAGAGACACATAATGGGCTATTAGGAAGTAAAGGAGTTAGAAGGCTTGAGAAGGGTTAGCTGCAAAATTGACAATAAATCCATAATGGATTATTAGAGGATGAATGGAAGGGGGGCCAGGTTGGCTTCAGATATCTGGCTGCTCTGAGGTAGGGAAAAATTTACTGCCCCTCCTGTTCTAGGTGATGTCATTATATTAGTCTATATAATTATTAGTCTATATAATTGCATGCACATTAGTATGTGCATGGAATGTGATGAAATGACATCATACAGAAGATGGTTCAAATTTTCAATCCTAAAGCATCTCTTTGGAGGGACTCCTGAAGCTCTCCTTCCCCTCCTCCCTCTGCTTTCTCCAGAGCCATAGTATTCCCCATAGAAGCCTTGTTCACAAAGGCACTGCTTCTGACTGAATTTGAGGGCTTTTGCATTTTTAAACCACTACCCCATCTCACTTGGAGCGGTGCTTCAGTTGCTGTGCTCAGTGGAAAGAGCCCAGGCTTGGGAGTCAGAGGTCAAGGGTTCTATCATCATCAATCATATTTATTGAGCGCTTACTGTGTGCAGAGCACTGTACTAAGCGCTTGTGAAGTACAAGTTGGCAACATATAGAGACAGTCCCTACCCAACAGTGGGCTCACAGTCTAATCCCGGTTCCGCTGCTTGTCAGCTGTGTGACTCTGGGAAAGTCACTTAACTTCTCTGTGCCGGGAAACTCACTTAACTTCTCTGTGCCTGTTACCAAAATGGGGATTAAGACTGTGAGCCCCATATGGGACAACACTGTTCTTCCACACGTCTTTTGTTGTCATGATAAGAAACATGAATTCGATACTGGATAGGTCCTGGTGTGACTCCCAATACCACTACATATGTTTCTAACCATTTATATTTAAAATGACAAGAGTGACTTAAATATGCCATTTAGATGAGTAAGCTCCTAGTAGGCAAGGGAATGTGTCTACCAACTTTGTTATGTTGTGCTCTCCCAGACCCTTAGTACAGTGCTCTAAACACAGTAAGCAGTTAATAAATGCTATTGTGTATTGTGTGGTATATATTATATATGTGCAAATATATATATATACATATATATATATATATATATATATATATATATATATATATATATATCCACTTGAAATTCATGGGTCATGATGCAGGAAATGGTCATAAATAACAAGAGATTTAAGCTCTGGCCTCACCTTATGATCCCTTTGTATAACTGTCCCGATAGCTAAACTCCATGTTTATCTGCATACAACAAACTAAATCTACTGTACTTTGCATGCATTTCCAGAACAGCAAAGAAATTAGCAAGCTTGAAAATGCAGTGAATGAATTGTACGGAGGATCATGAGGTGTCAGTTAGAAGATCAAAAGAGAAGGTAGTTAACCCTCCCAACCTGATGCTCAGTGTGTGCTGGATTCGATTCTACTGGCATCCAAGATGGAGGTGGTCTCAATCCAAACTTTTCTCAGAGATGTGGTCTCACTAGACATCTTCAGCAAGGTTCTTAGTTGTGTGTGTGTGTGTGTGTGTGTGTGTGTGTGTGTGTGTGTGTGCGTGTGTGTGTGTACATAGAACACAGATTCTGCATATAAAGCAGCATGTATTTTCATGACACTTTAGAAGAGAGGCACTGTTATGTTTTCCTGATTACTGGCTAATCCTAACAATTACCTACACAAATTCATAGGAATCAAACCATAAAGTTTATAGAAGCCAAGTCTGTTTGAAACCGTGTTTATGATGAATCTGTGGCAGTTCCAAAAAAGAACACGGCTTTGATTCCCTTGCCACTGAATAAACTTAGAAATATGGTTTTTCAAATTTGGCAGAGAGTGCCATTGCTTTCCAAGAGTATCAAAGGAGAGCTGCACAACAAGGCTACTCCCCTCTGTGGCAGCTAAGAGGGCAGAGACTCAGAATATTATTTTTGTTAATGTCCGTAAAGGGTGATACCGAGTCTAACCGAGAAGCAGCATGGTCTAATGGAAAAGTACAGGCCTGGGGGTCAGAGGACCTGGGTTCTAATCATGGACCCCCCACTTGTCTGCTGTTTGACCTTGAGAAAGTTTCTTAACTTCTCTGGGCTTCAGTTATCTCATCTGTAAAATGGGGATTAAATCATCCTCCCTTCACACTTAGACTGTGAGCCCTATGTGGAGCAGCGACTTTGTCCAACCTGATTGTTTTATAATTGTTCTATCACTTAGAAGAGTATTTGACACATAACACTTAAATACCATTAAAAAAAGAGGGGGGAACAGCATTAAAGAGCCAAACTTCAATTGGCTGCTTATCTCACCAAACCCTGCCGATCTCACCTTCACAATATCACCAAGATCCGCCCTTTCCTCTCCATCCAAACCGCTACCTTGTTGGTACAATCTCTCATCCTATCTGGACTGGATTACTGCATCAGCCTCCTTTCTGATCTCCCATCCTCCTGTCTCTCCCCGCTTCAGTCTATACTTCACTCTGCTGCCCAGATTATCTTTCTACAGAAACGCTCTGGGCATGCCACTCCCCTCCTCAAAAATCTCCAGTGGTTGCCATCAACCTTTGTATAAAGCAAAAAATCCTCACTCTTGGCTTCAAATCTCTCCATCACCTTGCCCCTTTCTACCTCACCACCCTTCTCTGCTTCTGCAGCCCAGCCCACACACTCTGCTCCTCTGCTTCTAACCTCCTCACTGTGCCTCATTCTCGCCTGTCCCGCCGTCAACCCCTGGCCCACGTCCCACCTCTGGCCCTCAATGCCCTCCCTCCTCACATCCACCAAACTAGCTCTCTTCCCCTCTTCAAAGCCCTACTGAGAGCTCACCTCCTCCAAGAGGCCTTCCCAGACTCAGCCCCCCCTTTCCTCTGCTCCTCCTCTCCTCCCCATCACCCTTAATCCCTCCCTCTGCTCTACTCCCTTCCCCCCGACAGCACTTATGTATATTTGTGCATATTTATTATTCTATTTATTTTATTAATGATGTGTGTAGATCTGTAATTGTATTGACGGTATTGACACTTGTCTATTTGCTTTGTTTTTTTGTCTGTCTCCCCCTTCTAGACTGTGAGCCCATTGTTGGGTAGGGATTGTCTGTATCTTGCTGAATTGTACTTTCCAAGCACTCAGTACAGTGCTCTGCACACAGTAAGCGCTCAATAAATATGATTGAATGAATGAATGGAGGTTTGCTTCCAGTCCCAAAGAAAATATCTTGAGGTTAAAAGAAATGTAGTGATTTTAGTTGTTTACTGAAGTTAAGCCCCACTGAAAATTTGAAATCCAAACTATTCTCAGGAGGAAGCCCAGAACATTTCAGCTGGCATGGAGCTGCAGGCTCTTCTCCCCTCTCCTCTACCACCACACAATTCGCTCACCTGAGACCCACTGCTCCTAAGGCTGCTGTAAATGCTGATACCACCACCTTCCTGTCTCTCGTCTAAACTGATGCTCCAAATAACCAGGCCTGAGTCAGGGGCACCCCAATTGTAGCCTGCCTCTCCCTCACCCCACTTTGTGCAGCTCTCCAAGAAGGCTTGGGGCTCAGGGCTTTCCAAAGTGTCATCATGAAGTGGGGTGGGAAGGTAGAAATCTATTGGAAGACCAGCTGATGGATCCTGATTTGAGATGTAGGATGGGGAGGAAGGTTTAACTAAGCTCCATCTTTCCTCACCTCCCTGTCCTTCCTTGCCCTTTCCATCACTATCTCCCCCCACCCCAGTGACCATCGAACAGCTCTGGACCCCTGCTTCCCACAGCTGGACGATTGCAATTGAGCAGGGCATAGGTGGCTTAAGTCCCACTCTCTAGGACTTTAGGGTGCAGGCCAAGGAAGGACTCAACATATCACCAGGAGGGGAGCAGGAATTTAAGGCTGTCAGAACAGGTGGAAAACAAAATCACACTTTTGTTTTAGCATGTGCTGTGTGAGTGGATTTCCCTTGCTCTATTTATATCTATCTATCTATATCTATCTACTCTGAAAACAGACAGAACACTGGCTCTGAATTCAGGGGCGTGAAGGCAGGCTGGTTGGGCAGAAAACCTTGCACCTTTCCACATACTCCCAAATGTAAGTATACAGTTTGGTGAGTGCTACCATCTTGGAACCCATTTTGACTTTTAGTTCATTTTAGCCCAATTCTGTTACTCTTCCAGTGAGGAAGCAGGTTGTCATGACTGCCTCACCCAAAGGAGAGCCCTGTTGAAAATGATGAAATAATACTGATTTGAGGTTACTCCCAATTAAGAATGCCTACTAAGACTGTGAACCCTGATAAGGGACAGGAACTGAATGAAACTTGATTATCTTGTTGCATCTATCCCAGCATATAATACAGTGCTTGGCACATAAGTGCCCAACAAATGCCACAATTATTATTACCACCAGTATGTAAGAATGTTAATTCATCTCCCCCAGAGAAGTATAGAAATGGTGTTCAATATGTTCTAACATGCTAACATCGGAGGCATTAATGGAAGACCTTACATATATACCAGCATTCCACATAATCCATTATATCATCAGTGGACTAGTAAAATTGGATAGATAGATATTTGTTAGCAGTAGACAAGGCTGTAAGCTTTAGTAATTATAGGCTTGTCTTCTTGTTGAATGGGACATTAGCGATGAAAAGGTCCTATCCATATATCTAATGCAACTAACAATGTTAGTGTATAAAGTCTACCTGACACTGAATTCCATATTTGCTGCCCGGTGTTTTTTCTCTTTGAAATGCCTGTAATTGTTTTCATATCAGCCTTTGGTATCACCACTTAATTGAAGTCCCAAGGAGCCTTTCTCCTGGTTTCTGCAAACTGTCTGCTAGTTAACTCCCAACAGGTACTGGACATCCCTATAGAGGATAGAGCAGGGTCCTGGGAGTCAGAAGGTCATGGATTCTAATTCCGGTTCCACCTGCTGTGTGACCTTGGGCAAGACACTTTACTTCTCTGTGCCTCAGTTCCTTCATCTCTAAAATGGGAATTAAGACTGTGAGCATTATGTGGGACAGGGACTGTGTTCCACCTGATTATCTTGTATCTACCCCAGTGCTTAGAACAGTGCCTGGCACATAGTAAGCGCTTAACAAATGCCATTATTATTTTTTTAAATTTCTGTTCAACCCCCATCTAGCTTATATATACCCCATTAAGTTCCTTGAGTATCACAATATCCATTCTTCTAACACAATTTATATAGCAAAGCTGTGCTGCTACTATTATTATTATTGGCATTTACTAAGTGTTTATAGTATCAATCACTGTTCTAAGCACTGGGATACATACAGGTTAATCAGGTTGGACGCTGTCCCTGTCCCACATGAGACTCACAGTCTAAATAGGAGGGAGACCAGATAGTTAATCCCCATTTTACTGAGGAAACTGAGGCCCAGTTATGTTAAATGACTTGCACAAGGTCATGCAGCAAAGAATTGGCAGAGCTGAGCTTAGAACCCAGGTCCTCTGATTCCCATGTCTGTGTTCTTCCCACTAGGCCACGCTGCTTGTCTCTGCATTATGATGAGCATTGCTTCGATTCTAGTGAAGGAACAATTGTTAGGCCTCATTGTCGGTGATTCTTTCTTGTCAATGATATAGAGTATGGCTTTTGGTTGACTGATAAAAAGTTCTTGAGAAGCCAGATATGCCTTCTGTGTAAGTTCAGGTCCCGCAGCCTTGTAGAAATGTTGATATTGCTACAGCTCTGTAGACCTTTACCTTGTCATATCAGGCCAGTCAGTCTCCCAGAAGACATTCATGACTTCTTAATTTGGTTTACAACTTTTTAGTCCATTTGTGCATTATAGACAGGGTAATGCCAGTAAAGTCTGATGACATAGCTCCAAAATCAGAACTCAATTCATATAATCCAGAAGCTGACTGTCTTGAAGACATCAAAAACTGATGTCAGTTCAACCCAGAAACCAATTGTTGATGAGAAGTAATAATAAGCATGGGGGGAGGGCGGGGCTGGGAACTGTTTTTAAATTTTTCGGGATACTTGTATTAGTAGCTTATTTGAATCCCCAGGAAGCAGAATTCAGTGATAAGAGTCACCTTTGGGTTTCCACTTGAAATCTTTTGTGAAGATAGGGTTTCCTTGCTGTGGGCTGCTATATAACTTCAGTCTTCTTCACATTTTTTGTCAACCTTAAGCACAGTCCTAACCCCGCAAAGCAGTTCATAGCTCCCTGCATTACTGAATGTGTCTCCAGAGCACAGTTATAATTACCCTGCAGTTCCTGGAAGACTTCTCAAAGGCATTCAGTGATGCTTATAGCTTAAAATGGATGCTTGTAGTTAAACTGCAAGTTTTCTGACTGTTTAGTGGATTCTGGTATCAGCTTCCAGATCCCTCTTTTCAAGTGCCAGCATAGAATACATTGAGAAGGATATGTGTGTGTGTGTGTGTGTGTGTGTGTGTGTGTGTGTGTGTGTGTTTAGAGTGGAGCCGGGGTGGGGAATGGGAGTGATGACGTCTAGAAGTACACTGCAATTAATAGAAAAGTGGGAAAATGTGGAAAGAGATCAAACTGGTGAGGAAATGTAAGGAGTAAATTGGATGTGGCCAAGGCACTAAGAAGGTAAGCCTCCGAAGGGCAGAAGCCATAGTACTAGTAATAATATTTATCGAGTGTCCACTGGGTACAGTGCACTCTACTGCCTTGTTCATCCCCAGAAACTTCTCAGATGAATGCATCAGGATGAAAAATAATTCAAAAGCTTAGTTGCAAACCTAAAACAATACATATTATATAAATGATGCATGAAAAGACCAGCACGTAGATACCAGATGTAAATCTAGTCCAATTACAACTTATTCTTGCAGTTCCTAAGGAGCAGGGGGCAGGACATTTATCAAATTGAATGCAGCTTCATTTGAGGCTGTCAACTGACCCTCCTCCTCCCAACTAGCCTTTAAATTGCGGGATAGACACATATGCAAACATCACGTAGAGTGAGTTACTAACACTGAGTGTCAGTTCATTCCGGCTGTTTAGGTATGTGGCAGTGAAACGACCCATGAACAAGAAAAATACACACATTTGTTCTGCAGTGTGCACTAAATAATCTGAAGCAGGGGGCAGCACCACCAGCTATAACACTTGCACGTCTACACAAGGATTCCATGGAGAAAAAAAAAATGGTTAGGAGAGCACAGACCATGCACTGATCAAATCTTTGGAAAGACAAAAATAATAAATGATTGAGAGGTTTAAAATTGAACCCACCTAGCCAAATGATTCCTATCTCTATCTCTTTTCAGGCAAAAGACGCCCCACCGCCCCCCCAAATAATCTATAGTTTAGGCAATCAGAAATCAGGACCTTTTCAAAATAGGAGACGCTGTTATATATTTAACACAGGAGTGCAGAGACACTGGTGCTTATCTGAGATGCAGAGTTAGGTCAAACTTGAGGGTTGGCAAATGTTCCTCTAGTTTTGGAAAAAAAGCTTTTCCTCTTAATTTGTGCCAGTGATTTTGAAGAATGATTTCTACCCAAATCTGTCTCTACTAACTAAAAGCCCGTGTTTGCCAACAACGGTGAGGCTTGTTTAAAAAGGATACTGTTGTGTTATGGCTACTAAGGCAGAAAATAAAACTCAGTTGGAACTTCCATACTGGCTTGTGAGAAGGGTACAAACCTCAATTCTAATTGGGGGCAAGCAAAAATTCAAGAATAAAAATACTTGGGATTTATGGTGGCTTATAGGGTACTTTTCTCTCAGATTTTAAAACAATCCACAACAACCCTGTGACGGAGAGAAAGCGGTAATCGATCCTGTTTATAAACAGGAAAATCTAGCCAACCACGCAGGTTAAATATCTCTTTTCCCAATCGCATGGTGAATCAGGGCAGGGAGAATGAGACCTGTCTATCCAGGAGGGAAAGTTACAAATAGGTGCTAGAGAAGCCTTTAGATAGGCATTGGAGGGTGAGGGCATCCCTACTCCCAGAAAAAGGATTTCAGTAGAGCATCATTCCATCACCTATTATGCTAAGTAAGCCTAAAGCTTGTACTTCCCAAACGCTTAGTGCAGTGCTCTGCACACAGTAAGCGCTCAATAAATACGATTGATTGATTGATAAAGTGCCCTGTGTCCCCAGAGACAGTTTCAGGCCTCAAGGGCCTAACTGATAAAAATAAGTAGCGTAGATTTTAGGGAATTGTCCCACTTGGGGGCCTGGGTGCTTAAAACCCACTGAGTTACTGAAGGTGGCTATGGATGGATTTTCTATCTTTTGGTAACTCTATTGGGAAGGAGTGTGGCCTAATGGGTAGAGCATGGTCCTGGGAGTCAGAGGACCATGGTTCCAATCTTGACTCTTCCATTGTCTGCTGTGTGACCCTGGGCAAGTCACTTAACTTCTCTGTGCCTCAGTTACCTCATCTGTCAAATGGGGATTCAGACTATGAGCCCCATGTGGGGCATGGACTGTGTCCAATCTGATTATCTTGTGTCTACTCAGAGCTTAGTACAGTGCCTGCCACTAGCGCTTAGAAGATGCTAAATTCAGGGGCAGCCTGTGGTACTGACACCCCACGGGATGTACATCCCAGATATTCAGTTGTTAGTGTTTGATAACTTGCCCCAGGTCACAGCCACCCCCAAATTCAACCTCTTCAGGGATACGACCTATATTGATTGTTGTCCTTCCCTACATACATTACCCAACTTCCCACACATTTTGGCAGTAAAGAGGTGTGTTTGTGATTGGGAAGCCCATGATATCAAATGGGATTTTGATGTAAACAGGAAATCAGGAAAGAAGAAAGGGAAGAAAACAAAATGGATTGAGAGGAAAAGACAAAATTAATAGCTGACCTACCTGAGCCAAGTATGTTGCCAACTCATACTTCCCAAGCGCTTAGTATAGTGCTCTGCATACAGTAAGCGCTCAATAAATACGATTGAATGAATGAATGAATGAAAGTTTAATTTCTAGTCAATTTCCTTATTCCTGTTTATGCCTTACCAGTGATCCCTTCTGTTTCCAGTTCTTTCAGTCAGTTGTACTCCCCCAAGGACTTAGTACTGTGCTGTACATGTAGAAAGCACTCAGTAAATACTGTTGATTGATACTGCCTCTTCTAAAGCACACTATAACCTTTGGGGCCTAGCGTTTGGACCACCAGTTGAAAAACAGTAAGGAAGTTGACATCTTTTAAGCTGCTTCTTGAACAAATCTTTGAGCTGTAACAAGTGTTCACAAACATTTTCACCCATTAACGCCGTGAGGGCTCAAATGATCCTACTGTCCCCTCTCTCCTTTCACCCCCTCTTCACCTTTCCCCATCATAGCCAGCGTTCATCTTTTGGGTTTTTGAACCAGACCTAAAAAAGGACAGGAGGAGGAGAGTGTTCAGGGGAGATGACAAGATGACCCTACTCATCCCAGCCCTGGGTGGGCAATACCAAGTCTCCTGGGGGTCTACGTCACTCCTAGCATTCTCAGTTCTCAAAGCAAGACTTCAGACCCATCAGATCTGGTCAAATCTTAGCCTTCATCCTTAAAACTGATGAAGGGAAGATGCCCTGGCTTCATTGCCAAGAAATCACAGGAAATAAATTTGGTTGAAGACAACAGGCAAAGAGCTCCAAGGAGAATTTTGTGGGGGCTGTAAGCCCCTTGTGAGCAGGGAACATGTCTACCACCCCTGTTGTACTGTCTCAAGTGCTTAATACAGTGCTCTGCAAACAGTAAGCACTCAATAAATACCATTGATGATGATGAGAGAAACAGGCACACCATGCGCATGCTGGAGCACATCTGGAGTCCAGGAGAGCTTATGGTAAGGAAATGCAATGTCATCTAGAAGCCCTATGGTGCAGGGATCACTTCTTAAGCCAGCATCATAGTAATCCATTTTTTCCTGTGGGGGAAAAAGGGGAAAAAACAGCCACACTGCACAAATGCTTCTTGGGAGACGTGGTGGGCTTGTGCAGGTGAAGGAAGGAAACAGGAGAACAGATGTGCTCGGTCCTCTAGTTCCTGGGAAACAAGGAATTTGGACGATTTGCCCAGCTGTGCCACCAGGCTTTGATAAGTATTTCTTTATGGGAGTTATAATAAAACATATTTATGATTTGTAAAGATCAGGGACTTCCTGCTGTGATGACATATAAGCTGGAGAGCTTTCCAAATTTGTCTCTTTTTAAAACTTTAAACTCATTCATTAATGCACTGAAGGTTACTTCTTTAAACACAGAACCAAAAATGTATTAAATGAAGAAATGTGCCTCTGTTGTGTAGGTTATTCTCCACTAGTGATTGAACTTTTTACAGTGTTTGGTAAAAGGTAAACCGCCTTCCCTGTAGCTAGCTATTTAATTGCAGGTAAAAAATTGATGCTGGGCAAAATCTGTTTTACACACAACTAAACCTCATGAAAACTAATTGCCACTGTGGCTGCTTCATGGTGATTTAGAGTCCTGTACAATTTTCCCAAGGGGGGATTGTCTAAAGGAAAGGCTGAGAATATCCTTTGGGTCATAACTATCATGGCAGTGGAATGTGCTGTGCATGAACTTTTCCCACGAAAACTGTTACAGAATCTCAGGTCCAAGCTGGTCCTCACTTGGCAAGTGCAGGATCCCACCCAGTCTGGGCCAGAGTTTACACAGGCCTAAAACCAGAGCCTCGTTCTGAGATTTAGTGAAGCCCCACTAAAAGACCATTGTTTCTTTCCTGGCCCTGCCAGCTACCCAGTTCTGAAAGTGTGGCATTGCCTTTCATGCCGCTCTGAAATAAGAAACTAACCTCTGCCTCACTACTCACTTTACCATAATCCAGTCTTGTCTGAGGACTCCCCCTCATCTATACAGCCCTGCTAACGTAGTCCCAAAGGTGCTAGATTCTCCCCTCCAGCAGAGAACCCTTTCAAAAACTAAATTTACAGCACAGAGTGTCAAGATGACATGACTCATTCCTAATGAAAGAACCTTAGGGCTTTCAAGAACCAAATTTGACTATGTAACCAGTAGGCTACAGGACAAATGGGAATTTACAGATGACAGCTTCAATTTTTACTAAACGGAAACAGAAGATTAATGAGATGTACTTTAAGAAAAAGGAGACTACAGACTGATACTAGATAACCGCACAGGCCACCTTCCTGAAACTGATTTTCCTGCCACCAAATACCACATCTTTATTATTCCCTGGGCCTCAGGCTAAATTGAAGAACACAAAAGGGGAAAAAAATTGTTGACAGCCTACTCCATGCAATAGATTGTAGCTAGTATCCAGGGAATGGGAGTGTATGGAACATTACCATTCTTGATGCAATACACATGTTGTCCTACAAAAGGAATGCAGTGAAAACCCTTGACAATCAAAATATGATTTGCATATGTCAGCCTTGGTGGTGGTGCTGGTGGTAAGTGGATGCTCTCGTATCTGTCATTTGCACACATTTTAACCTCTGGTCACCCTGAAGAACTTGCCAGAAGAGTTTGGAGAATGTGAATGCTAATGAACTCGTTCCAGACAATCTGGAATACATTTTTTTTTTTTCCAATTTGCTAATCTGTTTTATCACAGTATAATCCTGTAGAAGCCAATGTAGATAAGGATGGTGAATTAGAATTGTCTTGCCTAACACTTGGCTAGGTTTATAGTTGCTCAGTGTCAATAAGATGATACGAAGAGACCATGAACATATTAGGTTGACTTAAGATCTTTTATGCTCCGGAAAATCATTCTCAGCAGCTGTCTTTTGGACGCTCCTTACGTAGAGGGAAAATAAATGACCTGTAATAGACATGAAGACTCAACTAGCTAGCTCTCTTCCTCCCTTCAAGGCCCTACTGAGAGCTCACCTCCTCCAGGAGGCCTTCCCAGACTGAGCCCCCTCCTTCTTCTCCCCCTCCTCCCCCTCTCCATCCCCCCAGCCTTACTTCCTTCCCTTCCCCACAGCACCTGTATATATGTATATATGTTTGTACATATTTATTACTCTATTTTACTTGTACATATTTATTCTATTTATTTTATTCTGTTAATATGTTTTGTTCTCTGTCTCCCCTTTCTAGACTGTGAGCCCACTGTTGGGTAGGGACCATCTCTATTGCCAACTTGTACTTCCCAAGCTCTTAGTACAGTGCTCTGCACACAGTAAGCGCTCAATAAATACAATTGAATGAATGAATGAAATGAACTAAAATTTAAAAGGCATTTTCCAAGCCAACAATCTTGTTACTTTGCTTGTGTTTTTCACCTCAGTACCTTCTGCTTAAGTAATGACAGATTTTTAAACTAAAAAAAATTACGTATTCCTTTCATAGAAACGATCCCTGAAAAATCATACAAATATGACGAGTTTAAAAATGCGACAGCTTTATTTTTTCTATACATGAAATATATAGTATATATGAGAAATCTAACAAGCTATGTAATTTAGTTAGGAGGTATTAAGTTATTGCTAAATGAGACATTAAAAAGGAAATAGAATGAAGCCCAAATTCTATCATTAGAGAGGCAAAATATAAATATGGCTTGTTTTATAATAAAAAAACTTCCCATCTCTTTGCCTATAAATTCTTGGTCTTTATTCAACCCTTTAAACTCAGGGATATTTAAGAATAAAGTATAATTACATCAGTACTAGAACTATTACTATTACTACTGCAGTATTATGTTAACTCACATCATTCAAAGTGTGGTAAGATGTCAAACTAAGTTCTTGACCTCGTCCATTGCTGTAAATGAAACATCTCAGGGCCCTTTTTACAAAGGAAAAATGATTGCTCCCCCATATGCTAGTTCAAGTCTAGCCTGGGTAATTACAGGAGTAGTCCTGATGGTCCCTATGGCTTTTTTAAACAGAAATATATTTGTTCTTCCTTTCCTGAATTAAGGTGTTCTTTAGGGTATAGTTGTGTGGTGTCACATCCTATTCCAGAGACTAATCTACTTCACCACAATGAAGCTCGTACACATTTAAGGCCTGAATTTTCTAAATAGGGTAAAAGAATGAGTGTCAGCAACAGTGAAAGAGTCCCTGTGTTCTTATCTGAAAAAGGGTAATGTTGGCGGTCTAAGATTTTGCACTCATAATATCCTGTAACCACTTTCTGTTTGGAACTAAACTTACTGGGTTATTTAGCTGCCGTAACCATAGCTCCATTACATGTAGGTCCTTCCAAGAACTTGCCATTATGGTCACTGCTACACAAAGTACATTTGTTGCGTTGTTCCGCGGGCGCTCAAGTTGTGATAGGCTGAACAATGAAACTTTCAGCCCTGTACTCTTGTCCTCTGGGGCCAAGGGAGAAGGCTGTGGTAAATTCATGAAGGGATGTTCTTAGAGTCTCTCTGCTGCTTTCTTCATGGGGAGGAAAGATCTCCCTCCAACTCCTCCATGTTCGAGCATTGTGCTGCTGCACGACATTTCAGTCCTCGGAAAGGGATGAGATCAGAGCACACAGGGGTTTCTGTAGATCACTTTGGCCTTCCTACTTTCTTGCTTTTGACTTTCTCCTATGAATACAAATGAAATTCCTTAACATGTTGTTTTTGGAGCTCAGATAACTCAAGAACTAGAGGCTAGGGCCTTTGAACTCAGTAGCCTTGAGCTCTGTCTCTTCTGTGCTCAGATCATTGTATCACTGTCAACGGCATTGTTCATTTCTGAAGAATGAGTAACAGGGTCCTAATTTGGGGTCAGTTATTACCACTTGGGGAGGATGCGGTTATCTGAGGAGAATTATTCCCAGCCACCTTCAGAGACCGTGGAAAGGGAAACTCCTGTTTCTCAGTGGCAGGGGTATTGTCAGTCAATTTGCCCCAGTCAAATGTTGTTACCACAAAGGAATCAAGAAGGGATTTCAAGTATTTATGGATCTGAGAAGTTTTCTCAACTGGCTAGGCCCAGATTATTCTAGAGAACATTTCATGTCTCCCCCTCTAGGCGGTAAGCACGTTGTGGGCAGGGAATGTGTCTGTTTATTGTTGCATTGTACTCTCTCAAGCGCTTAGTACAGTGCTCTGCATGCACTAAGCACTCAATAAGTATGACTGACTGATTTCATGTAGCCTATATTGAGGGCTGAGGACCCCCACCAACTTCTCTAACTGCACATCTATCTAAGAAAGATCCTTTCTAGTGATGGAGAAGAATTCTAGGTTTCGAATCAGGCTAATTGGGCACCAGAAGACAGGAGAAACTTCTGCGCTTAGTACAGTGCTCTGCACACAGTAAGCACCCAATAAATACGATTGAATGAATGATGCACTGCACCTGTAGTTTTTTTTTAAAAAAAAACCTCTAGAAATTATTCCTTTGCTTCTATTTAAAGTAAATGTACTGAGACACCAAAAATGCCGTTTGGCATTTCAAAATTGGTCACAAAATTGGTCCCCGTATGGCCCCAACCTTCCCCACTGTGGCTTTCTTAACACAAAAGCAGTTGAATTCATCCTCCTCCTGTCCGACTTCTACTCTGTCCCTAAGAACTCATACAGAGTTTATGGTTTGTTTACATCTATGGTATGCATCGCTATACAGCCCATTTTGGTTTCCGACATAATGGCAAGTCATTAACCGCCCAAGGGAATACCTCTGCTCCACAACACACTTATTCATGAAGGTTGTCCTTAAGACATCTATCTTCATCCCTGACCTCATGTAGATAGGCAACAGCTGTTGGGCCAAACTTGGGAATCAGCACATACTGTCCACCAGCCTCTCTACCCTCTTTGCAGCCTCATGTGTCTTAGAAGAACATGCTTTGGTACAGAGCTGCTCAGCAGGAAGGCCAAGCCCCATCAGCCTTTTTTTTTAAAAAAAAAAAAATTGTACTTGGTAAGCACTTACTGTATGTCCAGCATTGTACTGAGCATTGGGTTCTGTTGTCCATCTCCCCCTTCTAGACTGTGAGCCCGTTGCTGGGCAGGGATTGTCTCTATCTGTTGCCAAACTGTACTTTCCAAGTGCTTAGTACAGTGCTCTGCACACAGTAAGTGCTCAATAAATACAATTGAATGAATGAACAGAATTCCCATCCTTGTGAAAAATGGTGTTCAGCAAAACATGCCCATTGTCAGGGGCCTTGGAGGAAAATTGATGGCCCAGGGGACTTGATATGCTTGAGGAAACCTCCCACATAGTATTTGTGACCTTTGCTCTTCTATTTTCCCTACAGCTTCAAGATGTAAGTCTTTTAGACTGTCTTTTAGACTGTGAGCCCACTGTTGGGTAGGGATTGTCTCTATATGTTGCCAACTTGTACTTCCCAAGCGCTTAGTACAGTGCTCTGCACAAAGTAAGCGCTCAATAAATATGATTGATTGATTGGTGTAATGTGCCTGCAGCCTAGTCTTGATTTTCTATAATATCAGGGGACTGGCAGAGCACAGATAATTGAAATCCATAGAAATTATCCAAGCCTCATTTCAGTCATTAATTTGTCACCTCCCTACCCAAACTGTTTTGTGTTATTATTACTATTAATAATAATAATAATAATATCTGTTAAGCATTTTCAGTGTGCCAAAGCACTGTAGTAAGTCCTGGGGTAGATACAAAATAACCATGTCCTACATGGAGCTCACAGTCTAAGTGGACAGCTAAATTTCAATTATTCAAGGGCTGAATATCCATTTTTAGATGATCCAGAGTTCTGGCTTCTAGATTTCAGTAATTTCACTGCCTAATAGTGCCTCTAGAATTGAATTCCATTTTGCAGTTGAAAGAACTGAAGCACAGACAAGTGAAGTGACTTGCCCAACGTTACCCAGCAAAGAAGCAGAGCCAGCATTAGAACCCAGAACCCCTGATTCCCAAGCCCATGCTCTTTCCATGAGAGCACACTGCATCTAGCCAGAGATGACAGAGAAGCAGCGTGGCTCAGTGAGAAAGCACGGGTTTGGGAGTCAGAGGTCGTGGGTTCTAATTCTGGCTTTGCCATTTATCAGCTGTGTGACTTTGGGCAAGTCGCTTAACTTCTCTGTGCCTCAGTTACCTCATCTGTAAAATGGGGATTAAAAGTGTGAGCCCCACGTGGGACAACCTGACTACATTGTACCCCTCCCCCCGCAGCGCTTAGAACAGTGCTTGGCACATAGTAAGCACTTAACAAATGCCATTATTATTATTATTATTATCTAGCCAATGGCAAAATGGACTGATTTTCATCTCCAGCCTCCTTCCATTTCCTCGGCCTATGCTCCACTAGAGGCACTATTAGATAGGGAGTGAAATTGCTGAACCCTAGAAACCAGCGTTCTGGATAATCTAAAAATGGATTCAATTGAATAATTGAAATCTAGCTGTCCACAACAGAGTCCCAAGTCCTCAGGGGTAAGTGATGTGTAGAGACTGCCCCTCCAGAAAAGAATAAACACTAAGGATGCACGAAGGAAGAACAAACACAGGGCCTCAGGGATTTGAAAATTTGCTTAATGTACATAAGAATTTAGCTTATTCAAGTTTCTTATAGATTGGCCAGAGGAAATAATGAAGCTTGCTGGAAGTTAGGAGGAGTAAAGAAGTGTCCAGCCTCCTGAAAGATATTCAAAGAAGGGAGAGGAAGAAGCCATGACTGTTGTGGGCACGCTTACCAATCTACACATTTGACAGGTGCAAATGCAAAAAGAGTTGTTAGACTCCAGTGATTTCACGGTGATCAAATGCAAACTATCTTGCCCTCGCAAAAATGCAAATTAACACCATTAAAAGGGTCTAGGATTAGAAAAGGTTTTTGCTTTTATCATGACAATTTCTTCCTGAATTCACCCATTTGGTGATAGTCATGGCATCAGTCTTCAACGACTGAAAAGAACTTTCCTCCACCTGCAAAAATGGAATCTATACTATTCTGGTACATTTTTATTTCACTACTTAACAACAATCTTACCTATATATCAATGTCCAGTGGGTAAAAAAAATGACCCTTTGGCTAAAGTGTTATTATTCTGCTGCCCTTAAGATGTTTTGATTTGTCAGAACCGTTCTTGTGATCCAGGCTTCTGGGTCCAGATTCATCCCTTCCTTTCTCTTTCCTGCACCCCCTCAGCTAGGTCTGTCAGTAGGATTCTCAAAACAGTCAGCAGGGAGCTGAGGGAGTATTGTTTTAAGGTTAGTGTTGCCTCCTGCTCTCAGGGATAGTCCATCTTTCCAAGTACTGGGTGGGACCTTTCCCTTAGCAGGGCAAAGTATGGCCACATTATAGGCCTGAAATAATTATTAATAATGATAATAATGTGGTGGCCTCAGCACTGAATGCTGTATTTTAGAAACAAAACTACTCCACCTTAGTCCTCCTAGACCTCTCAGCAGCTTTTGACACCGTGGGCCACTCCCTTCTCCTGGAAACACTAACCTTGGTTTCAAGGACACTACTGTCTTCTGGCTCTCCTCCTACCTCTCTGGCCAATTCTTCTGGGTCTATTTCAGTAGCTCCTTCTCTGGCTCCCTCTCTCCTAACTCTCTGGGCTCAGTTCTCTGTCCCCTTCTATTCTCCATCTACACAGTCTCCCATTCCCTTGGAGAACTCACGCACTCGCATGGCTTCAACTATCAAATCCACTTCTCCAGCTCCAACCTCTCTCCTCCTCTGCAATCTTGCATTTCCTCCTGCTTTCAAGACATGTCTCCTTGGAACCCCACTGCACTGACATCTCAAATTTAACATGTCTGAAACCAAACTCATAAATATGATAGAATGAATGAATCTTCCCACCAAACCCTCTCCTCCTCTGACTTTCCCATCATAGTTGACATCACCACCACCCTCCTTATCTCATGTGCCCGCAACCTTGGCACTGTCCTTGATACATCCCTCTCCTTTAACCCATATGTTCAATCTGTCATCAAATAATATCTCTAGAACGCTCCCTTTCCTCTCCATCCAGACTGCTACCCTGGTGGTCTGAGCACACATATCCTGTCTTGACTATTGCATCAGCCTCCTCGCTGATCTGTCTTCCGTCAGCCACTCCCCTCTTCACTCTGCTCCTATCATCTTTTCAAAAGATCATTCTGCACCCAATCTCCCACTTCTCAAAAACATCTAATGGTTGTCCATCCATCACTGCATCAAGTATAAATTCCTCACCCTCGGCTTTATAGAGCTCGATCAGTTCTTTCCCCACTACCTATCCTCAGTACTCTCCCACTCTAACCCAACCCTCACTCTTGACTCCTCTGATACGAACCTACTCACCTGTGCCTCGAGCTTGCCACTCTCATCGTTGACCCCTTGCCCAAGCCCTCCTCCCTGAATAGAACTCCTTCCCCCTTCATATCCAACAAACCACAACTCTCCCAATATTCAGAGGCCTATCAAAATAATATCTCCTCCAAGAAGCTTTCCCTGACTAATCTCACATCTCCCTAACCTCCTTTTCCTCCCTTCTGTATCACCTATTCACTTAAGGCTATACCCCCAATGCCCTTTAAAACTCAATCCATCCCAACTGTGACCCATACCGTCCTCTCTTGTATTGAACTCTCCCAATCACATTAAGCACAGCATCATGCTCTGCATACAATAAGCACTCAATAAATATAATCGATCAATTAAAAGACAGTTTAGGTGGTGTACTTAAAAGTGCTTCCCAGGCCAGCCTTCCATCTGTGGCAGTGGCAACAGGATGTTTCTTGGAACTGTGAGATGGATCTCTAACTCTTCATCCCCAACTTTCACTCTAAAAATTCATTATGGAATGCTAGTCCAAGAATTTATCCAAGGCCCTCTTGAACTTACTGACATTTTGTGCCTGTACAGCTCACTGTGGTAATGAATTGCATAAACTTACCACCCGCTGTGTGAAGAAGTGTTTCCTTTTGTTTGTTTTGAACCACCAAAGACACTTCAGTGGTGCTTTGCTATTGCATAATGTAGTGAGGGAGAGAGAAACAAGCAGTGAGCTAGGCTTTCCTAGTTTTTAAGGCTTAAGCAGGTGATAAGGTTTATTTGCAGAGGGGGAGAGCAATACATGCTATTATATCTGATGTGGACTTGTGAAATTCCTATTCATTTTTAACCCTCTTCCTCTGCCATCCTATGAATGAGAGCTGGAAGAGGGTGAAACAAAATTGTATTAGAGCTTTAAGACAAAAACACTTCCAATACAAAAAATCTCACGGTGCAGAGCAGCTTGGACTTATGGTAAAAGGGTTTTTTTGTTAGTTTGTATTTTATGGTACTGTACTAAGCACTGGGGTAGATACAAGCTAATCAGGTTGGACACAGTCCACGTCCCACGTGAGGCTCACAATCTCAGTCCCCATTTTACAGATGAGGTGACTGAGGCACAGAGAAGTGAAGTGACTTTCCCAAGGACACACAGCGGACAAATGGAGGAGCTGAGATTAGAACCAAGGTCCTTCTGACAGACAGGCCCATGTACTGTTCACTAGGCCAAGCTGTTTCCATGTTATTCTATAAGCAGGCAAGAGGGTAGAAGGTGCTGCCATCTTTTTGAAATTCTAACCTGCCAGGCTTCTCAAGCAGAAAGTAGGTAAGTCAAATTTTAGGCAGCCTGTGGTCACAAAGGGTAAAAAGACAGAACCAATCACAACTAGAGTTGTGAGAATCAACTTTTCAAGGTTGATTTTCTCTTAGGAAAAAAAAAAAACCAAAAGTCTTCAGTTTACACATTTCTTCAGAACACTGACACAATCAAGAATGGTTTAAACTTTGTCATCTCACTACAAACTAAATACAGATTTAAATGAGTTGGGCTTTCAAAATGATTATTCTGAAAAACATGTATTGGTATTTCACTTTGCACAGGTTTTCTGAGATATTAACTGCTTTTGGATAGAATTCCTTTTTATGATGAGTGTGATCTACAGCATCCTGGGTACCTAAGATCCTGAAGATTTTGCTGAGTACTGACAGAACCGTGTTTAAATCTCCTAAGGAGAAGGGCTGATCCAGACCAACTTAGTCCCTCCTTGAGTGAGAGCAAACTTGTGAATGAGTAGACAAAAATGGCAGCCAACATATTGGATCAATTTCTAGACCAAGCAAATGGGATATTTTTTCAGGGTCAGTCAGTCTGGTGTTCTGGGGTGACATTCAGATCCAATTGCAGTTGACACCGTCTCTTTGACGGATCACATCACAAGCATTACCAGACTTGCCGAACGTACGGGGATTGTCCCTTATTTCATCAGCTTGCTCGTTTCCATCAACAGTCTGATTTGGGAAGGGAATGCCTGTGGCCTAGTATTTAGTGAATATAATCTTCACCTCTTTGCAGGAGCAGGGGCCAGGGAAGCAAGACTGTAGCAGCACCCTAAAGTCTGGCAACCCAATCCAAAGCTACAGTGGCAGAGAGCACAAGTCTCTGCTGAGACATTCACACACCCTCCATCTTCTGAGATGCAGGTACCAGTCTATTGAGAAACCATGTCAACTTGTTTGAATGCCTCATTTAATATCCATTTCACTACAAATCCTTCTGAAATAAGGCTGTCCTTATATCATCCTTTCCGTATCCATTTCCCCTTCTCCACCTCAACATTATCCTTCTCTTTTGATCAAAGTAGACAGTGCTGCCTCCTCCACTGCACATTTCTAAAAAATGAAGGCTCCAAGTGAAAACCTTAGACAGCTATCTTCTTCATTAAAATCAAAATATTAAGAAAGCCTGGAAGCCTCATTTCTCCAATCCTATAAAGGCCACTGTTAAAATTATCATCAGTTTCACTCATTCAGTCATATTTATTGAGTGCTTACTTTGTGCAGAGCACTGTACTAAGCAGCACCACAGGAGAATGACCAAGTTAGCAAACTGACACGTCCCGGAAATATTCCTCTCATATTTCTCTCTTTTGTCCTTACTTTTGAGCTGATATTGCGGGGCAGTTCCCCTCTAATGTTGATGATGATAAGAATAATAACAATATTAGTTGTGGAATTTAAATGCTTAGATTTTAGGAGGATTTTAAAAATGGGCAGAGCTCCAGTTGGGGACATCTGGGAGAAAGGGACTTTCAGGGTGGGGGGATCAGCCAGAGCTAGTGGTTGGGAGTGAGAGACTAGAAGTCAAACTACAGTTTAGAAGGTGAGCTGGCATGGAGCAGCTGATGTGTGAGATAGAGCTGGTGGAAAGCCTTGATGCCAATGTTAAAAAGTTTTAAAAAGACCAGTAGAAAAGCATAAGAATCCATATGACCCATGATGCATGAGAAGCAGCATGGCTCAGTGGAAAGAGCATGGGCTTTGGAGTCAGAGGTCATGGGTTCAAATCCCAGCTCCACCAATCTGTCAGCTATGTGACTTTGGGCAGTTAACTTCTCTGTGCCTGTTACCTCATCTGTACAATGGGGATTAAAGCTGTGAGCCCCCCGTGGGACAACCTGATCACCTTGTAACCTCCCCAGTGCTTAGAACAGTGCTTTGCACATAGTAAGCGCTTAATAAATGTCATTATTATTATTATAATTATCAGGAAGATTTCCCTTATGGCTGATCTAATTTGTAGGACTGTAGTTTCCTTTTCTTTGCCACCTGGTGCTATCAGATTCTGATAGATTCCTATCAGAGTCCTGTAGATTTCCTATCGTCATAGGTTCCAGTAGCTGAAAGGACAGGCAGCACTTCATCTCTCTTCTTGAAAAAGTTCTGTACATGGCAGAATCCTGATCATCCTGATAGTCTTTTTAGCTAATGGTTTAATAACAAAACTCCTTTTGGGGCAGTTATTTTGTCTTAATAATAATAATGATGGTGCTTGTTAAGCACTTACTATGTGCCAAGCACTGTTCTAGGCACTGGGGGAGATATGAGGTAATCAGGTTGTCCCATGGGGGGCTCGCAGTCTTCATACCCATTTTACAGACAACTGGAAGAGCCGGGATTAGAACCCAAGACCTTCTGACTCTTTGGGCTCTTGCCACTAAGCCATGCTGCTTCTCTAATCTGTGGTAGTCCCCCAAGCACTTAGTACAGTGCTCTGCAGATATTAAGTGCTCAATAAATATTATTGCTCAATTTTTCTTATAGGACCCTCAAAAGGTGAGCACTCTTAGAAGGGCGTTGTAGCCTCATTGCCATGATTTCAGTAAATTTCATGAAATTTTCTTCAACTGAAAAAAGATTCTCAGATATGTTTAAATTCAATGACACTAACATTTAATTCAATAGGGCAAAGCTTTTGTTTGGTTTAGCTTCAGTCCATGGTACTGGTCAGAACAAAAGCTGCTAAAAGCATTAGATCCACAGCATTCTGGGGCTTATGCAAAATTATTTCAAAACACGTAGGGAAAAGCCAACAGAAAGTAATGCATTGAAACTGTTCAAAACAAATGCAAAATGATGTAGATATTTTAAACAAAGTACTTTTTTGTAAGGTTCACCCTTTTTAAATGGAGTATTTCTATGGGTGCCCCATTGCAAAAACAACTCTGTATATAAACTAGATAGCATGCATAGCAGTTCTGTTTAGAAAATAGCGAAGTACCATGTAAAAAGCCTCTGTTCAGCCAGCCCACCCACCAACTATAAAAAAACAGTTGACATTTTCAAAAAGAAAACGGAATACACTGAGCTGTTCTTACCATTGTGCCCAGCACATTTTCCATGTAAAATTTAACCTTGGGAGTTGTTCTTTTTATTTTCTTAAACACTTAAAGTTGTAGACGAATGAAGGCAAAGAAAAGGAAGTAGAGAATTGAGTGAATTTGATTAATTGAAAAACTAACCCGGATCTTTCAACCCTCACAAAACCTCTTTTCCCTGATACCTCCACTTCTCTTTGCCTGCACAGTCTCAGCCTTAGGCAGAGTGAGCTATTATCTTTGTAATGTTGCTGGGTGGCTAGTAAATGAAGCTATTCATCCCAATTCTATAAGCCTCCAGTGGATTACATTAATATTCTTCATATAGTTGCATTGAATAATAGAGTATTCTTCATGTTTGCACACTTTGGTGGGCTGTGGTGTTTTTAGACTTGTGATCATTTGGAGCAAGAGATAGAAAGCCAGCCCACCCTTACTAGCAATAGATAGAGGAAGAGGAGGAGAAGTTGTATTTATTGAGCACCCATTTAGTGTCCTGTACTGTACTAAGCTCTTGGGAAGTACAAAACTGATAACTGTGAGCCCGTTGTGGGTGGGGATTGTCTCTCTTTGTTGTTGTATTGTACTTTCCAAGTGCTTAATACAGTGTGCTGCACACAGTAAACGTTCAATTAATACAATTGAATGAAGAAGTGACCCATTTACTGCCCACATGGAGCTTACAAGGAGCTTACATGGAGCTTAGAGAAGCAGCGTGGCTCAGGGGAAAGAGCACGGGCTTTGAAGTCAGAGGTCATGGGTTCAAATCCCAACTCTGCCAATTGTCAGCTGTGTGACTTTGGGCAAGTCACTTAACTTCTCTGTGCCTCAGATCCCTCATCTGTGAAATGGGGATTAACTGTGAGCCCCCCGTGGGACAACCTGATCACCTTGTAACCTCCCCAGCACTTAGAACATAGTAAGCGCTTAATAAATGCTATTATTATTATTACAATGTGAAGAACAAGTCTAGATAAAATAAGAACTAATCATGTCCTAGTGACAGGAGCACAAGCTTGGGAGTCAGAGGTTCTAAACCCGGCTCCGCCACTTGTCTTCTGTGTGACCTTGGGCAAGTCGCTTGCCTTTGTCTCAGTTATCTGTAAAATGAGGACTGAGAGGGTGAGCCCCATGTGGGACAAGGACTGTGTCCAACTCGATTACCTTGTGTTTTTTTCACTGCTTAGAACAGTGCTGGGCACATAGTAAGCACTCAGCAAATACCACTATTATTATATTTCTGAATTAAGTATTTAACCCCGGCAGCAAGCCCTGAAAACGCAGCAGGGGTATGTGCGGAACAGAGATGGGGACTCTCCATGCCACTTACTTCTGTTGTATGTTCCCCGGTGTCTTGTTCAGCACTCTGCCCACAGCAGACCTCGGTCACTGCTTTTGATGCAGCTGCTTCTCTTGCTGATGATGATGCTTGGGTCAGGGGCCTGTTGGGATCATTTTTGTCAGAAGAGCTGGGTGTGGCAGGCCAGCAAAGACTCTGGAAAGGAAGAAGTAGAGAGAGGAGGAAGAGAGAGGAAAGGAAAGGGAGTGAGTATCCCTTCTACCATCATGGCTTCCTCTATCCTGTCTTCTATCCTATCTTCTAGACTGTGAGCCCACTGTTGGGTAGGGACTGTCTCTATATGTTGCCAGCTTGTACTTCCCAAGCGCTTAGTACAGTGCTCTGCACACAGTAAGCGCTCAATAAATACGATTGATTGATTGATTATCCTCCAAAGTTATGGCCACCAGGCAAGGACAGCAGCTATAATGGTTTGAACTGTCACAAGGCATTCACGCTGGGACAGCTGCCAAAACTTTTACCGTTCCACTTCGGTGGTTTTGGTGCTTCTGGTGTTGGGCTCTGCCCCAGGCCAGGCCACTGGAGCGGTCACTATTGCTGTCCACCCCACTCCTGCCTAGAAGTGGTGATAGTAGACGCTCTGGTGACCGAGCCCAGGTTGAACCACTGCTGGCCCCGATGCCTGCTCCAGCTATTGTAGTACTTATTGAGAATCTCTGTGTACAGAGCACTGTTCCAAGCCCTTGGGAGTTTACAAAAGAGTTAGTAGATGGAGTTTCTGCCTGCAAGGAACTTGCGTTTTAGTGGGGAAGACAGCAACTGAAATAAATTACAGCTACGAAGAAAAAGAGGAAGGAGACTGTGTACATGGTTTAGTTTTTAAGTATTAGGGTAATATGTACATAATTGTGGAGTAGTTTGTGAGAACACAAGTGCTCAGATGGTGCAGACATCCTGAGGTGGCAGTTGAAAGGATATAACTGAAGGAGGGTGGAAATTATTAATAACATTAATAATAATGGTATTTGTTAAGTGCTTACTATGTGCCAAGCACTATTCTAAATGCTGGGTTAGAAGTTAATCAGGTTGCTCCACTTGGTGCTCACAGTCTTAATCCCCATTTTACAGATGAGGTAACTGGGGCACTGAGAAGTGAAGTGGCTTGCCCAAGGTCACACAACAGACAAGTGGCGGAGCTGGGATTAGAACCCATGACCTCTGACTACCAAGCCAGTGCTCTTTCCACTAAGCCACGCTGCTTCTCAGACAATTTAGTCCAGCAAGTTTTCTTGGAGATGATGGAGCACAGGCCTGGGAGTTAAAGGACCTGGTTCTAATCCCAGCGCCACTACTCGTCTGCTATGTGACCTTGGGAAAGTCATTTAACTACTCTCTGCCTCAGTTACCGCATGTGTAAAATGGGGATTAAGACTGTGAGCCCCCGTGGGACATGACTGTGTCCAGCTTTATTAGTTTGTTCCTACCCCAGCCTTTATTACAGTGCCTGGCACATAGTAAGAATTTAATAATAATAATTATGGTATTTGTTAAGCGCTTACTATGTGCCAAGCACTTGGTAACCCCCCTCTAGACTGTGGACAGGGAATGTGTCTGCTAACTCTGTTGTATTATACTCTCCCAAGTGATTAGTACAGTGCTCTTCACATAGTAAGTGCTCAATAAATTTCATTGATTGATTTATTAATTAACAAATACCATAAAATACCATAAAAAAGGATTTACCACTTGCAGGAGGCAAGTTAATCCAGCTTCAAACCACTTTAGACATCAATTTCACTTTTCATCCAAAGAGTGCCATTGTTTTAGGGTTAGAGCAGGCGAGGGAGTCTGATCATTATGGGTCTCAGAGTCATGTTCAGATCTGGAGTTGAAAGACAATCTGAATGGTTCTTCTGTCAAAGTGGTTTCAGTACTTTAATATTGTGGTAGCAAAAAATCTGCAGCAGAAATGCTTGATAATGTTCTCCACAGAATGAAAAATAAAGAAGCCTGGAAAGAATGTGGCATCTTCCTAGAAAGGCAGAAGGCAAACTCACATTCAAGCTGAAATTGGAAACAGGTGCAAGGCCTGTTCCCATGACTAACTTATCAATTCAACTTTACTAAGTGATAAAACTTAGTATGGCCTATTTCCTGTTCTGTGACAGTGATCACAAACAGACTGGGAAAAATTCACTCAATAAAATGATGGAGAAGAAGGATTCTAGGTGAACTGCCTTTTAGTAGAAATTTTCATCTAACAGGTGTGCCAGCATATTTTGCCAAGAGGGAAAATTCAAAGTTTGGATGGCAGCCTCAGGTGCCAAGGGTGTTGCTGATGTTTCGGGAAGTTGAGTGAATAGCACTCTACACTCTGGAGGAGACTGTTCCCTGAGAAAAATGGTAGAAGAGGGAGGGGTGGTCTTTGGTTGGATCCTCCCCTATTTGCACACTGTGGTTACAAGGCCAATTTCTCTGTTTTTCTTCCTTTCCCATTCTTCTCTTGAACTCTGCAATTTGATGTGCCCGCCTAGACAGATACATTCCCAATTTCAATGGTTCTAATGAAAAGCAAAGGCCCCAGCCAGTGTTCCCTCTAAACACCTTATATCCCAGCATGGCTGCTGTCCACACTGGATGGAGCACACTGTAGCAGGTGGGAAGAAAGATGAGAGAAAGGGAGGAGATTGGAGCAAGGAGGGACCAATGGAGAAGGGGACTTGAGGACCTGTGTGTCCCGCCAGCACCTCAAATTAAATATGTCCAAAATACAACTCCTCATCTTCCCACCTAACCCTGTCCTCCTCCATCTCTTCCATCATTGTAGACAATACCACTATCCTCTCTATCTCACAAGTTCAAAACCTTGGCATCATCCTTGACTCATCTCTCTCATTCGAGGCCCATATTTAATCCGTCTCCAAATTCTATCAGTTCTACTTTCACAACATGGCTTTAATCCGCCATTTCCATCCAAACTGCTACTGCGCTGATTCAAGCATTTACCCTATCCCATCTCCACTAGTGCATCTGCCTCCTCACTGATGTTCCTACCTCCTGTTTCTCCCACCCAATTCCATACTTCACTCTGCTGTCTGGATCCTTTTTCTAAAAGAAAGGTTCAGTCTACATAGCCCCACTCCTCGAGAATCTCCAGTGTCTTCCCTTTCGCCTCTGTATTGAACAGAAACTCCTTAACATTGGCTTTAAAGCACTCCATTAGCACCCCATCTCACCTTACCTCACTGATTTCGTATTGCAGCCCAGCCCGTACACTTTTCTCTTCTAATGCCAACTTGCTCATTGTGCCTCCATCTCATCTATCTTGCCACCGCCCCTTTTTCCATGTCTTCTTTCTGGCCTGGAACACCCTCCACCACCATATATACCACTATATATATATATAGACCACTACTCCTCCCATCTTCATTGTGTTATTAAGGTCACATCTCCTCCAAGAGGCCTTCCCCAATTAAGCCTTCTTTTCCCCCTCTTCCCTCTTTTTTCTGTATTGCTTATGCAGTTGGATCTATGCCTTTTGAGCACTTGATATTAACCCCACATCCTGCTCCACAACACTTATGTGCAGATGGAGAAGCAGTGTGGCTTAGCAGAAAGAGCCCTGGCTTGGGAGTCAGAGGTCGTGGGTTTGCATCCCGGCTCCGCTGCTTGTCAGCTGTGTGACTTTGGGCAAGTCACTTCACTTCTCTGTGCCTGTTACCTCATCTGTAAAAATGGGGATTAAGACTGTGAGCCCCATGTGGGACAACCTGATCACTTTGTATCCTCCCCAGTGCTTAGAACAGTGCTTGGCACATAGTAAGCGCTTAACAAATGCCATTATTATTATTATCCATAATTTATTTTAATGTCTGTCTCCCCCTCTAGATTGTAAACTCCTTTTGACCAAGTAATGTGCCTACCAAATTTGCTGTAGTGCACTTTCCCAAGCACATAGTCTGTAGTAAACTCTCAATAAATATCATTAATTGATTGATTGGGTGAGAAGCAGAAGCTCCTGCCTATAGTGGACCCAATATTTCCAATGCCGGGAGATGTTATCTCATTCAGTACTGCAGCCCTCAGATCCCAAGGTGAGATCTGAGCTGCTCCATTGGCTGGGACAATGTTCCCTCTGCGCTGCCTCGATGGCTGGCCCAGAGGTTCCAGGGTTGGCACCTGTAAACTCTATGTCTGGCCACCACCTGTGCCTAGTAGAGAAGCATCATGGCATAGTGGATAGAGAACAAGCCTGGGAGTCATGGGTTCGAATCCCGGCTCCGCCACTTATCGGCTGGGTGACTTTAGGCAAGTCCCTTCACTTCTCTGTGTCTGTTACCTCGGCTGCAAAACGGAGACTGAGACTGTGAGCTCCACATGGTAAAGGGACTGTGCCCAACTCGATTTGCTTGTATCCACCCCAGGGTCTAGTAATAATAATAATAGTAATAATAATGCTGGTATTTGTTAAGCACTTACTATGTGCCAAGCACTGTTCTAAGCACTGGGTGGATACAAGGTGATCATGTTGTCCCATGTGGGCCTGGTGCATAGTAAGTGCTTAACAAATACTACTGTCATTAGTAGTAGTAGTAGTAGTAATAGTTATGGTATTTGTTAAGCGCTTACTATATGCTAAGCACTGAGTAGTACAGGGCCCAATGGCTTCCATCAGCCATTCTCAACCCCCACATGCCACAGAGGTCTTTGAAGGTGAGAGCACAGCAGTGTCTGCTCCCCAGAAGCTTGCCCAGAGATTTCCTCTTTAGGGATTGCAATACCTGCTCTCCACCTCCCACCTTACAATATCTTCCAGTCCAAGCCAGCCCGTCACCATTTCTACAAAACCAAATCAAACCCTGCTTTTAAACTAAATACCTTGGAAGGCAGGTCTTTTGGTTGTTGGGTAGGAGCTGGAATTGGTGTTTTTCTCAAGCTAACCTGTTCACTGTGCTTCAAACTCATCTTTCCCACTACCAACCTCTTACTCTCATCTCTGTCCCCACCTGTAACCCCCTCTTCCTTGGTATTGGACAAAGTACATCCCTCCCTATCTTTGAAGTCTTCTGAACTCGCACTGTGTCTGTTTTACCACCAACCCCTTGTCCACATCCTCCCTTCAAGGCCCTGCTGAGAGCTCACCTCCTCCAGGAGGCCTTCCCAGACTGAGCCCCTTCCTTCCTCTCCCCCTCGTCCCCCTCTCCATCCCCCCCATCTTACCTCCTTCCCTTCCCCACAGCACCTGTATATATGTATATATGTTTGTTCATATTTTTTACTCTATTTTATTTGTACATATCTATTCTATTTATTTTATTTTGTTAGTATGTTTGGTTTCGTTCTCTGTCTCCCCCTTTTAGACTGTGAGCCCACTGTTGGGTAGGGACTGTCTCTATATGTTGCCAATTTGTACTTCCCAAGCGCTTAGTACAGTGCTCTGCACATAGTAAGCACTCAATAAATACGATTGATGATGATGGTGATGATGATGATGGAGCTTCCTTCCTTTTCACATCCAACAGACCACCACTCTCCCTGACTTCAAAACTCTACTAAGATGATATCTCTTCTAATGGCCTTTGCTGGCTATCCTCTCATTTCCCTGTTGGGTTCATTCTCCCATCTGAGTTTCCTATTCACTTGGGTCTGTACCCCTTAAGCACTTTGATACCCCACCCCCAGCATTTATGTAAATGTATCTTTATACTCTGCCGTTTCCCTATATCTGTAATTTATTTTAATGTCTGTCTCCCCTTCTAGACTGTAAATTCCTTGTGGTTAGGGCTTGTACCAACACTATTGTGCTGTCCTCCCCCAAGCACCTAATACAGTGCTCTGCCTACCATAAACGCTCCATGAATACCACTGATTGATTGATTTGCATATCTGCAGTGTAGCAGAAGGCATTTTTCAAGCCACAGACATGCCCAAGGATGAAATCACTCCATCAACAGCGCTGTCTTCCACCCAGAAGTTAGCCACATAAACAGATCCCCAATACATCATAATTTAGACCTGGTACTCCAAGACTCCATGGGAAGCCATATGAAGTCAGAGAAAACTTTCCTTACTGGTAAATCTTCATCTGACCAAGAGGCCTCCAACCACCCAGGCCGAGGGAAAAAGCGATCCAAATGAGCCACGGCACCCTCTCTCTCCTCACTGCCCCCCACCCCCAGCCTCTTGTGGGGGGGCCCCTTCTTGACCTTGCTTATCGACTTCACTGCTGTCCAATGTTTTATCTTTATCTTCTGAGGGAAGACTTGGATCTTTCAAAGTTCAGTGCAGTACCTTGAACACTCTGGTAACTTTATAAACACTAAATAGCAATAAATGGCTGATGACTTAAGGCCCCTTGCTGTGTTCTGGGTGTTTAGAGATGGATATCTTCTTGCTAAGATTATTCTTGATGCTGAAAAGTCTTCTAGGCAATTTATTGCAATAATATTTCTTCAGTGAGCTTTCTTTGGGATTAAAATTCAGAAATCTAATTAAAACAATTTACTCTCACCCATTTGCCTTAATCCTTACGACTGGCTCACTGTCCTCTCTAGTTTCTCTGTTCAAAGGCGTACACTGAAGATGCCTCTTTCTTTCCTCCCCACTTGCTAGCACTTGCTTTCCAGTTTAACCATCTCCATTCAGAGCAAAAGAATGAAATCAGATTTTGAATTTCTCAGCAGCAATTGTTCTATTTCCTTTTAATGGCTTTTCTATGTCACTTTGGGAGACTCGACGCATTTCCCTACTATATTTCCTAAGCAATGTTTTTCATCTTTCTTTTCCTGGCATCTGACTCAGCCGTGAGTGAAGACAAGGTTGGGAGCCCAGATGAAGTGACCTTGACCCAAGTGAAGGAACTGAGTGGAAGAATAGGTTCTTTTGTTTTTGGATTTTCTTTAAAAATGATATTTGTTAAGTGCTTACCAGGAGCCAGGCACTGTACTAAGTGCTGGAGTAGATACAAGCCAATCAGATTGGACACAGTCCCTCTCCCACTTGGGGCTCACAGTCTTAATCCCCACTTTACAGGTGAGGTAACTGAGGCACAGAGAAGTGAAATGACTTGCCCATGGTCACACGGCAGACAAGTGGCAGAGTCAGAATTAGAACCCAGGTCCTTCTGACTCCCGGTCCCGTGCTCTATCCCCTAGGCCACACAGCTTCAAAATGTTTTCAAAATGGATGTAGCAAGAGAGAGTGGTAGCAGGAAATTCCTCTCCATCGTTGCAACTGTGGTTTCATTCCCATCTTCTTTTGACCACATCGGTCAAATTGAGGGATCCTATATGTTACCAAAGTTGTGATCCCCATGGGGGACAGGGACCATGTCTGAGCTGATTATCCTGTATCCACCCCAGCGCTTAGAATGGTACACATATACTAAAACTATTATTAGAGCTGCGCTGCTGCTACCATATTTTTGTCCTTAGGTGAAGGAACGCCTTGAAAGTGAATAATTGACCTTTCATTGCACACAGGCTTTGTTGGACTTCTAAGACAGTAGAAAGCAGAGTTCGCTAGGTAAAGAAGTCCCCAAGGACCAGCTTTGCCACTTAAACCCGTTTCTGGGTGATTGGAGAAGTCATTTCCTTCCTTACATGCAGATTAGCTATCTGGTTACATTATCTGAACCAGAGAGGGCCTCTGGTGACCACTGAGGCTGAGCTGGAGGAAGCCGAAGCCAGGCAGGCTTCAGTGAAGGAACCTAAGCTTCAGTCAGTGTTTCAGCACTTAGAACAGTGCTTTGCACATAGTAAGTGCTTAATAAATGCCATCATTGTTATTGTTACTTTATAGAAAGTTCCTGCAGACTAGTCATGATTTGGGATAAAAAGGCAAAAAGAAAAGCAGGCCGAACTGTGGATTCTGCAAGGAACAGCCAAGCAGGTTCTTCACCCTTTGAGCAATTTTTGTCCATTTCCCTCACCCATTAAATTGTGAATTCCTCCAGGGCAGGGAGCATTTATCTTGCTACTGTATCCTGGCTCTGCCACTTGCCTGCTGGGTGACCTTGGGTAAATCACTTAACTTCTCTGTTCCTCAGTTTCCTCATCTGTAAAATGGACCCAAAAAAAAGCCCATTCTCATGCCCCTTAGAGTGTGAGCCTACATGGGACAAGAACTGTGCCTGATCTGATTAAATTCCATCTACCCTAGCAATTAGCACAGTGTTTGGCCCATAATAAGCATTTAATAAATACCATTATTAGTAGTAGTAGGGATGGAAAGCATCGAAGTATTTGATCCATGCTTAAGAATATTTAACCTTTCCACCACTGGCCTTTATTCCTGAAGGTGCCATATATTAAAAAGCCACTGGCAGGTTCCTCAGTCATTCAGCCCCATGGATTCACCTGATTGTATTGTCATCATTTTTATTCTTAGTATTATCGCTATTATATTAGTTAAGTGATCACTGTGGGCTATGCACTGTTCTCTAAGCACTGGGGAAGATACCCAATCTAAGTAGGAGCAAGGAGGATTTAATCCTCATTTTACAGATGGAGTAACTGAGGCACCGAGAAGTTAAGTGACTTGCCCAAGCTTGCACAGCAGACATGTGGCAGAGCCGGAATTAGAACCCAGGTCCTTTGGCTTTCAGGCCCGTGCTTTTTCCACTAGGCCACACCGCTTCTCTTTGTAGAGAACCTTGCGTACTGTGATCCTGTCTTGCCATTTCCTGTCAGATTTTGCTCAGGCTTCTCCCTGGTTGTAAGACAGGCACTTTTGGAAGTGGATCAGACTATTTCTGGTCTCTAACCCAGTGAGGCAGTAATTGATCCACAAGGCTTAAAGAATTCCCCCTTCAAACAATACTGAGATACTACCCTAATCATCATGTGTATGACCCTCCACAATTGTCTGAGCATATGAAGTTAGTAAACATGCAGGTAATTAGCTGTCAGAATGTAAAAGATAAAACTTGTTGCAAAAGATAAAACTTGTGTTCCCCTTACAATGCAGTCACGGGCTCTTCCGAATCTGAGAGATCTCCCTAATGGTGACTACTCCACTACTTCACTATGTCTTCTCTCCTGCTTCTCCATAGCCATGTAAACTCTGGGTTCCTTGGTTTGTTCTCCAGGTTAGGATAAAGTGTCTGCTGTGTCACGGTGCGCTCGATTTGGCTAGCAGACGGAAAGCACACAATTATTCATGCCTAAGGCCTGCCTCTGATTTGGTGCCAGGAGGTAAAGTTTGTTTTTCTGGGCAACACTATTTTTCCTTCATGGAACTGGATGATTTTTTTTTTTTTCTAAATTGTCTGGTGAGATTTTTCCCAAAGGAGAAAAAGCAGCCTCATTTTACATGCTGTCTGCCTGTCCTCTCTCTATCTCCCCGTGGAACAGGGTTCCAACCTCTTTATGGTTTGGGCCCAAGAGAAATGTTGAAAAGAACCCTCATTTTTGTGTAGGGTCATCTGTTTGGATCCTGCTTTGCTGGTTTTGAGCATGGCTGGCAAGCAGGGAGGGCATGGAGAACATGGTAACCTTCAATTTGATCATGGCCCAGGGTGTTGTGAGCCCACACATGACATTTCCATGAGTCACCGCCTTAATAAACTGTATTTCAGAACACGAGGGCTTTGCGGTCTTGGTAAGCAAGGACGGGATCGGGAAGAAACACAGAGTGGTTGAAGAGGATTAGGATAGAGCGATTCCATTAGCGTTGTTAGGAAGGATGTCACTGATGACCTTGGAGAGAGCGATTTCAGTGGAGTGAAAAGTTTGAAAATGAGGACAGATTTTCTGAAATTTCTTCCATTGACATTTCCCATTTGTATGAGTAAATAGGATTGGACTAGTCTGGTAGGAATTTGCTTCATAGTCCTCAAGCTAGGCTGAATTTCTCAGGGGTGAGAGGGGGCAACAAGCAGTGACTTTTAACATCAAGAATCTCCTCCAAGAGGACTTCCCTGACTGGCCCCTCATTTCCCCACTATTTGCCCTCCCCTCTGCATCACCTATGCACTTGAGCCTGTACCCCTTGAGAACTTCAATATCCATCCTACCCCCAGTACTTATCTATAAACTCTGCCATTTCCTCCATAACTTATTTTAATGTCTGCCTCCCCGTCTAGACTACAAACTTCTTGCAGACAGGGATCCTGCCTAGTCTATTGTATTGTGCTCTCTGAAGAGCTTAGTATAGTGCTCTACACATGGTAAATGCTCAATGAATACCACTGACTTATTGATAAGATCTTTCATTATCCCACCCCCAAACCTGCCAAGTGCTTAGTACAGTGCTCTGCACACAGTAAGCACTCAATAAATACGATTGAATGAATGATGGACCTCTGAAAAGCCACTAATCCCTTTGAACTCCTTCTGGAGCTCCACTCATTGCTTGCACACCATAGTACTCTGCCTGTCTGCTGGGGAGAGGTAACTGACTCTGCAAATTTTATACCTATATATGTCTTTCATTTGCAAAGGTTATGCTGCTGACAGCAAGATACAGACTAGTGTGGTTGAAAAGACCAGTGTGAGACTGACAAACTTTGTCACACTGTTTGCATAAAAAGATAAAATCCCCACTGCACTAATGAGTCTGTCCTACACTGGGCTTTTCCCTGCTTTCCAGCCTGCCTTCTCAGTATCCCAGTATTCAGAACAGTAGGATACCTAAGCATCTGCTCCAGTTCCTGGATTTATGAATTTATGGTACAATTTTGGTCCTTCCCCAAACTTCTTCATTGTTTCTCCAGCCTCCGGCTCCCACATATCCAGAAAATGCAGCTCTCCACGTCTGCAGAGCCCAAATTCAAAAGCATGTTTTTCCATCCCCTTAAGCCAGGTGTCCTGGTTTGCTAGCATTGGGCCTGTGACTCCTTTGATGACAGTGGGAACTCAGCATCCAGAGAACTGCAGGAGTGTTTAAATTTGGTCTGGCTGCCATTGCCACAGCAGTAGAGAACACGTAATTGTCCAGAACATTCAGGGACTCAGATTTACCTGGGTCTGAAGCTCTCTGAAGAATGGTGTTTTACTTTGTGTGGTGAAAGGACTGGGTGAATGCCAAACTAATCTAACTTCTGGGAGGAATACTATTTCTTTTCTTATTTATTTCCATACTCTGGCATCTTAACTTTTCCTTTCCACATGCTACCGAACACAGTGGAGAGCCCAGATTTGTAACTTGAAAAAATGAGTATTTCATCTTGCAGACCATGCACTATGTAAAGGGGAATCAACGTGCAGGGTTTTTTTTTTCCTTTGGGAATGTATAGAACAGTGTTCTGGCACCTCATCAGGGAGGATGTTGATAAATCCCCAGTATGTGCTCAAAAACAAGAGTGCAAATCCCGGGCTTGGAGAAGATAGGAGGCCCCCCTGGGAGGTTTTTGAAGATTTGGTCTGCTCTGGGACCAAATCCCCACCGTCCAAGTCCACAAAGTCCAAGTTCAGATGCAGAAATCAATAGAGAAGCAGTGTGGCTCAGTGGAAAGAACATGGGCTTTGGAGTCAGAGGTCATGGGTTCAAATCTTGGCTCCGCCTATTGTCAGCTGTGTGACTTTGGGCAAGTCACTTAACTTCTCTGTGCCTCGGTTCCCTCATCTGTAAAATGGGGGTTAATAATAATAATAATAATAATAATAATAATAATGGCATTTATTAAGCGCTTATTATGTGCAAAGCACTGTTCTAAGCGTTGGAGAGGTTACAAGGTGATCAGGTTGCCCACAGGGGGGTCACAGTCTTCACCCCTATTTTACAGATGCGGTAACTGAGGCACAGAGAAGTGAAGTGACTTGCCCAAAGTCACACAGCTGACAGTTGGTGGAGCCGGGATTTGAACCCATGACCTCTGACTCCAAAGCCTGGGCTCTTTCCACTGAGCCACGCCGTGAGCCCCCCGTGGGACAACCTGATCAACTTGTAACCTCCCCAGAGCTTAGAACAGTACTTTGCACCCAGTAAGCACTTAATAAATGCCATTATAAAATTAAAAAAACATAGTTCTATAACAGAGAGAGCATGCACACCTATCTTTCAAGGCTGTTGCTATCCCACCTCACCTAGGGGCAGCTGACCCCGTCAGGCAGGACAGGCTGGAGCTGCCTGCAGGGTCAAGGTGAACATCATGTCCATCCCCCTGCTTTGCCCCCTCCCTGCAGACTTCCTCTGCTGGCCCTGGAACAGTGCAGCCCTGAGCCTGTTGGAAAGCCTCTTGTCCTACCATCCTCACAGGCCCAGGCCGGGCTCCTGCCACAGATGGACTCAGCCTGTGTCTGGACCCCCTTTTGGGAAGCCCTGGGCTCCAGAAGATGGAAACCAGGTCTGGCTCAGAGCTGTCCTATGAGCCGGAGGGGCCCAGAGCTGTTTGGCCCACACCACCTCAATCTTCCTATTCTGTATCAAGCAGAGCTGGAAGCCAACATGTACATGGAGTCAGATTCTCCCAGTAAATTTGGCCTTTCCCAGGAGTTCAGATTCTGAAGTTGCTTAAGGGGTCATTGTTGGAGCCGAAGTTTCCCTAAAACAAGTTTATTACAAGTTTAAAACAGTCTGGGAGGTCTTCCCAGACTGAGCCCCCTCCTTCCTCTCCCCCTCGTCCCCCTCTCCATCCCCCCATCTTACCTCCTTCCCTTCCCCACAGCACCTGTATATATGTATATATGTTTGTACATATTTATTACTCTATTTTACCTGTACATATCTATTCTATTTATTTTCTTTTGTTAGTATGTTTGGTTTTGTTCTCTGTCTCCCCCTTTTAGACTGTGAACCCACTGTTGGGTAGGGACTGTCTCTATGTGTTGCTAACTTGTACTTCCCAAGCGCTTAGTACAGTGCTCTGCACACAGTAAGTGCTCAATAAATACGATTGATTGATGTTACCAGCAGTAATTCCACCAGTTCTGTTGTACTGTACTTTCCCAAGTGTCAGTACAGTTCTCTGCACATAGTAAGTGCTCAATAAATACTGTTGGTTGATTGATCTACCCAAGAGCATAGGACGGTGTCTGGCACATAGTAATCGCTTAACCAATACCATTAAAAAAAAGAGAAAAGAAAAAACCAGCCTAGGGGCAGAGAGCTTCCCCTCCCCAGAGGCCCCAGGGCCATAAGGCGGCAAACGAGGGCCAGGGTCATCTCCACCCTCCCTAGGGTCAAGAGGCAACCAAGCTCTGTCCTCCCCTTCTCCGTCTCCCCACCCACCCCTCACAGATACAGGAGCAGCTGATGGAAAAGATGTCCCTCCACAATGTTGATAAAGTTGGGAAGTTTTTGTTAGTCTGTCTAGGGTGGCCCTGCCTGGATCAGCGAGAAGCAGAGGCCCAAGCAGTAATGAACTGTTACATTTTTTTTCTTCTCTTGTTTACCCTCCAACTGCCCAATTTAGACTGTTATCTTGTGATTCTTGCTGAATTTTCCCTGCCTGTCCTTCCCTATTTAGATTGCGAGCTTGTTGTGGAGGAGAATGGAGTCAGTTGGTAACCATGTTGACTCTGCATTGCTTAGTAGAGTATTTGCATATTTTAAGTGCTTAATACCTGCCTTGATGAATTGATTGGCTGTAAGAGTTAATGCCACCCCCTCCGTACACCTCAGCTGCTCTCAGAGAAGACTCTGGAGGAATCTGCCTCATGACATTGGCTCAGAAAGACTTGGAAAAGGGATGGGAAGATGCGGAGGCAGTGTTTCTGCCAAGAGCTGACAGAGAAGCCAGTGCAAGAGGGGCATAGCAGAGTCAAGATTAAATTAGAGTCAGGAGCACAGTCAGACCACCCTCAAAGTGACAAACTTTGTCATGAATTGGTGTCTGTGCCAATTAGCGGGATGTGGGACTAGAAGCTGTCCCTGGTGCCTGCCTTTTTTTTTTTTTTTATCGTATTTGTTACGCACTAAGTGCTGGGGTAGAAACAAGCTAATCAGGATGGACACAGTCCCTGTCCCACATGGGACTCTCTGTCTTAATCCCCATTTTACAACTGAGGTAACTGAGGCAAGGAGACCGCACAGCAGACAAGTGTTTTATTCACGAGGCTGCATTCCTTCTTTATCTCGGTCTGTTGTCTCCTCTCAACAGCCCGAGTTTTGCCCATGCCACTGCCCCATCTGACGGGCTGTAGCCTGTGGCCTGGATGAGTACTGACACATCATTGCACTGCATCCCCTCCAGAGCTGTTAACCCCTCAACCTGGGTTTTCTCAACACCTCTCTCCGCTCAGTGGGAGAGACTCCAGCAAGATGACTTGGCTCTGCTCACGTCTGCTGCCCTCTCTACTTCTGGGGTGATCTACCTTCCTTCCGCATGTTATCTCCACATGATGAGAACATATGGGCCTTTGTGAAATGTGCATCTGGAAAACTTCCCAGATCATACATCTGCCCTCTGATTTACACCTTACGGAAGAAGGCTGACCAGCCGTAAAGACAACCAAATCTATAAGCAGTGGGTGGGCTACCAGCACTTCCCCCGGCCCCCCGCCTCACTCCTATTCAGAGAAACAATCGTGGGTGTTCCCCTGTCCCCAGCCCTCCCTCCCAAGGAAAAGTAAAGGGGGGTTATTGGCTGGATAAAGCTGAAACACCTGTGTGCCAGAAATGCACAGATGTAAGCTCACTGCTGCTGCTGCTCCATCTGTGGGCCACAACACACACCCGTTTTCTACATTTAGGGTGGTTAAGGGACGGGGACCGTCAGAAAGGGAAAACCCGCAACAGAGTCAAAGATCCCTTTGTCACGCAGTCCTCATCCCCCATCTCTCCCTGGTTCTCAAGTCTGACTTTGTGGCCAGAGCTCTCTTCAGGGATGAAAACATGCAATCCAGCAATCCATCGCTAAAGGGCTGAAAAGCAGATATTGCTCAGTTGTGTTCTTCACAACAGCAAATATCCGCCCTGCATTTTCGAGCTGGACTGGGGGAACAAATACAGATAAAGCTTCCCTTTAAATGTCCAACCCTATTAGTAGTAGTAGCAGTAGTAGTAGTTTTTGTGCGTATTATACTAAGTGCTTGGGAAAGTATAACAAAAGTAATGAGACTGTCCCGATCTACAAAGTGCTTACATGCTAGTGGAGGAGACACACAAAAAAATTTACTAACGAGGTATTTAGAATAAATGGATTCTGAGTCAATCATACAATTATATGTAGGTGCTAGAGGATAGAAATAAATAAATATGTAAGTGCTAGAGATGGCTGACGGGCTGATGTGGCTTGAGGTATAGGGAATTAATCAGCGAAGGCTGGTTGGTGGAAATGGGGTTTTAGGAAGTGGGGATAATTGTGGTATTTATTGAGCATTTAACTGTGTGCAGAGCACTATTCTAAGTGCTTGGGAGAGTACAATACAATAGACTTGGTAGACCTGTTCCCTGCCCACAACAGGTTTAAAGGTAATCAAGTTAGATGCAATTCCTGTCTCTCAAGGGGCTCACAGTTTAAGGAGGGAGCACAGCTATCGAAACCCCATTTTATAGATAGGAAACTGAGGCACAGAGAAGTTAAGAGACTTGCCCAAGGTCACACAGCAGGCAAGTGGCAGTATTTATTGAGTGCCTTCTGGTTGCAAATGCATTGTGGGGCTGGGATGCACAGAATAAAGAGTTGGTATGCTCCCTGCCTACTCTCATGAGGAAGACAAACACGAAAATTTGAAAAGGTGTACTCAGAATAAATAATCAAACATAAGGTTAACTAGACACATATCAACAAGTGTTGAGGATGGGTATAAATAAGGTTATGAGTATTAGGGATGGTGGATTGGTTAACGTGGCACGCGGTGCAGGGATTTTAAGAGGCTAACCTGACCTGGCACCAACCAAGAGGTTTCATGAAAAAGCCAGTCTCATCTGACTGTCCAAATTCCCAAAAGGTCATCCACTGGTTAAGGTCCTGAAACCCTCCCAAGGCATTGAAGCTTCAGGGCCTCCTACACTAAGCAAGAAGCAATTTTACCAAACTTTTCTAGTTGACCTGAGGACCTGCCATTGAAGAATTGAGTTATGGTCCCAGTTCTGCCTGTAGCAAGTTAACATGGGCAAAGATCACAGCATATTGCACCCTTGTCTGCCGTACTCACTGGTGGTACTCCTAGCTCCAATGGGAACAAGACCAGCGGGGGCCAGAGACTGTGAAGGATGCTGTGCAGCCCACCAGCGCTGTAATCAAGTCCTCTCTGCAGATTCTCAGGGCTCAAGTCCCAGGTCTGAGGCCAATTTGTCAGGCCTGATGGGAAACTTCATCGTTGCCTAGTCCAACAGACCAAAGAAGCAAGGCCTCTAGACTGTAAGCTCCTTGTGGGCAGGGAACAGCTCTACCAACTCTGTTGTTTTGTACTCTCCCAAGCACTTAGTACAGTGCTCTGCACTCGGTAAGCACTCAATAAGTACCATTAATTGGTTAACTGAAGGCAATTTCTATGACATCAGCAGGTCGGAGAAGGCTTGATAAGGATAGTTTGGTCCATTCAATTTTTTTTATATATCTAACCATGAGAGGCAAGGATTGTTTTCCACTGTTTCAGGTACATACATTTAACCCCAAAGAAAGAAAAGACAACTTCATTTTGTCTCTCGAGATCTTAATTTCCTCCCATGGGCTCTCTCTCAGGATTTCCCAAAGCAGGCCAGCTTTCTTTTGTACAAGTTGAAAAACTGAAGCTCAGCCTGGTTAAGTGATTTGTTTGAGGCCTGATAGGTCCAGAGAATAGCCAGGACCAGTTCTCAGTTTTGACTTCCCATGTTCTCTCACCTAGGACAAAGTGTACTATACTGCTAAGGCCTATGGTGCCCAGGGGTGGCAGAGAGTGGTGCACTGGGCAAAACATGGAGCTATTCAGAACTTTGCCAAAGGATCTAACAGTTTAAGAAGCTTTGCAAGAATCCAGGATGTTCAGACAGCCCAGCTGCTACATATCTGCTGTGTGACCTCAGGCAAGTCACTCATGGCTCAGTGGAAAGAGCACGGGCTTGGGAGTCAGAAGTCATGAGTTCTAATCCCAGCTCCGCCAATTTTCAGCTTTGTGAGTTTGGGCAAGTCACTTAACTTCTCTGTGCCTCATTTACCTCATCTGTAAAATGGGGATTAAGATTGTAAATCCCACATGGGACAACCTGATCACCTTGTATCCTCCCCAGCACTTAGAACAGTGCTTTGCACATAGTAAGCGCTTAACAAATACCAAAATTATTATTATTATTATTTCTCTGTGCCTCAGTTACCTCATCTGTAGAATGGGGATTAAGACTGTGCGCCCCATATGGAACAGGACCGATTTGCATTTAGTACAGTGCCTTGCACATAGTAAGCGTTTAACAAATACCACAATTATTATTATTATTAATAAAGGCTGGTTCTGCAGGGGGGCAGGCATCATTCTTCCTAGAGAACACTCCTTTTTTGACTCAGTATTCCAAGACTGGCTTTAAGGCCCTCAATCAACTCTTCCCCTCCTGCCTTACCTCGCTGATCTTCTACTACCACCCAGCCCACATTCTTCACTCCTGTAACAGCAGACTACTCATTTATATCTCAGCCTCATCTGTCTCACTGCTGACCCCTCGCCCTCATAATCACTTTGGCCTGGAGCTCCCTCCACCTTCATATTCGACAGACCACCACTCTCCCCACCTTCAAAGCCCTTCTGAAATCACATTTCCTCCAAGAGGCCTTCCCCAACTAAAGTCCTCATTTACTTTATTTGCCCTCCCTTCCGCATTGTCTGTGAACCTGGATCTGTACCCCTTAAGCACTTGATATTCACCCCGTCCTCAGTCCCACAGAATTTATGTATATGTGCTTTTACTCTTCCATTTCCCTTATCTGAAATTTATTTCAATGTCTGTCTCCCCAACTAGACTGGCAACTCCTTGTGGACAGGAGTCATACCTACTAACTCTATTGTCCTGAATTCTCCCAACCGCTTAGGAGTCCATCCCAGGTCCCTGAAGTTAGCCTCCCTTTCTGAATGACAGATAGGATTGCCGGCCGTTATAGCCCTCGGCCCTATTCCCTGCTCCTCATGACAGCCCGAGGAGTTTCTGGGCTCAGTTGAGGCAGAGCTATCAGGACTCTTGGCAACAGCTGACATTTCAATTGTGTGGCCTCCTGAGTCAATCAAAAAGAAGCTTATGGAAGTAAATCCGGGGAAACTATCTCAAACTAATGCTTTTCCCACTGCTTTACAATCAAAAAGGGCTATTGCAATGCCCCTATTGTTAATTTGCTAATGAGGAAGGTTGCATTATGACTTGAGAAACAGGTGGATCCTCTCCACATTTTTCTATCTAGAGCTGGGTGTGCGACACTCAGAATCAGCCAAAGATTCATGTTTAAAAGCCAATGTTTTTCTGAACGAATTGTGACATCCAATGATTCTAACTCTGACCCTTGTGGTTTGGATTTCAAAATTCAAAGCATTATTCAGGGAACGCTTCACTCCAGAGGGCTTTGGGAGACAGAGCTGCCGGAGCCAGAGGAGGGCCCGGACCATCATGTCTCCAAGTGGTGACATTGCACAGTCCAGATCTTAGCTAATGGGCCCTCCCCTGACCCCCAACACCGTATAGCCCTGGGAGGGCAAAGTGGGGATCCCCCACTGCCCTTGTGCACCCCAACTCCAGTCCTGATCACCTTAAACCACTCTATTCCGGGCTGCTCCTTTTCCCCACGATCAAGGCGGTTCTGTCTCCCAGAGGCTGTTGCAACCTGGCAAGAAGCTGTGCAACTGGATGTGACACTGAGAACTGGAGGTACTGACATTGCACTGGCTGGAAACCGTTTCTCTTCCTAAACATAAACAGGCCGTCCTGCCCCTCCCACCCAAACAACTGATGAAGTAAAGCTCACTGATTATGCAGTGTGGTCGTTAGGCCAGAGAGATTGGCTCAGGAGCAGAGCCGCCCTTTGGATCAAAGGCGGCACATTAGCAAGAACAGAGCAATGAAAAAAAAAAATCACCGCATCACTTTTCCCTTCTATTTTTCTGTATTTTCAAACGGATGTTCCAAAACAACAGCGTCGTAATATATGCTTGAGTGAAGGGGATGAAATGGGAAAATATCAACAGTATACTCTATTAAACTGACAAACTGGCACATTGGAAATGGTTCTTTGGTAATAGATGAAAAAAAGCATTAGGAGGCAAATCCTTTGCTGGGTAACTCACTGGGGAGACTGGTGAAAATAAATTGCACGGCTCTAATTTTCCTAGCAGCTTCCATGCTATTCTTTGAGACTGAGTAAGAAACCCTTGGCTTACTCCCAAGAGCCGATCTATAGTAAATAGTGCACACTTAATGCCTAAGTTCCTTTTTAGCACCATTCAGACAGTGACTTCAGCCACACAGCTTAGTCATAGCAGACATTTTTGTGGTGAAAGCATTAAACCCACATGCAGCTCTCTTTCTGTGGCCACTGGGGGTCATGCTCCTTTCCCATTAGCTGAATAAATCATAAAGTCTGCACAGACCACACAAGAAGCAGGACTCGCAAAGCCACCGGCAATGCCTACAGCCTGTTATTTCTTTTCAGAATAAAAAAAAAAAAGGAATAACAAAAAAAAAAACACACAGCAAAACAGCCTGGCTGTAGGAAATTATTTGATTTTTTTATGTGATTCTTTGAGGTAACATGGAGACGTGCTATTTATTTTTGTTTTTCATCCAGGAAGACTTAGTTAAGAAGAAAAAAAACGGAAAAATAAAGCCACATATACTCCCTTTGTCATATGCCGTAATTTGTCGACAAAAATGCCCCAGTAGGTCTTAAAAAGAACGAAGGCCACCCTGGGCGGCAGGACCCTCAGGTACTTTGATAAGAAACAATACAGACGCAACTCCAAAGAACCCGTGTCCAGTTAGATTATTCAGAGTAATGGGATTTAACTAGGAAGCAAAAGTGTCGTCTAATGTTTTCTGTATCGAGTGATTCATTCTGCCGATGAAAATGACAGCCAGGGAGTGAGGTCTGGAAGTCTAGAGGTTGGTTCAAATTCCCATCAATCAGGAAACAAGATAAGAAAGAGGAATTTTAAACATAGCCATTAGCATGCAACTGTTATCACATGCCAAAGATACACACAGCTCATTATGCTAAGCATTCTCTTTTTTGAGCAGTTCCTTAAAAATGTATTAGAAAAAACCAAAATGTTTTTCAAAGAGCACTGAACTTTAAACAGACTGTGCAGAACAGTGTGACTGGCAACTGAAAATGTCCTCTGGATTTCCAGTAACCCAGAAAGAAGAGTGGGGGAGAGAAAGTGAGAGGATGGGGAAGGAAGGATACTGTTTTTAAATTAAGTTCTCTAGGCTCTTCCGGATAGCGTGGTAGTGCAAGGGCTAGGGAATAGGATGCTACAGTTCACCGTGGAAATAATTTGGGGGAAAAGGAAGCCCATTTTCCAGGAATTTGCTCTTGGTGACTGATGAAACTTTGGGCAGGATTTTTTGCTTGTGAATTTTGGGGTGGCATTTGGGGGGACTGGGGATTGAAGGAAATAATGCTGGCAGCTACTCTAAAGGCCTCTTTTCAAAGTACCACCAGAATTACCCTCCCTTAGGTTCTTACCTGCGACCTGCCTCCTATTTCTCAAGAAGGGAGAGCTGATCTTTCAGAGCCGTGACAAATCACACGAGATTCGGTGATGTGAGCACGTGCCCACTGGGGAGTAGGTCAACAAGACCACTTAAACCTATTTCATTTCTGACCTCTTACAGTGGGTTACAAGATTGACCTCTGCCAAAGCTATCTTATGTGGGAGCAAAAGAAAACGTCAGTTTCACGTGTCAGAGACGTCTCAGCAGCAAGGCATAGATAACCTATGGCCCACAGTACCACTTGAGTGGGAATAGGAAAAATTCAGAAATCCCCCAACACTGAGGAAAATCTGAGCTTTCCCACATTCCAATGGAATGGCCAGAATTGAACTTGTTTCAACAGATTTGTTTTCCACATCAGTTAGCTTCTAAAATATTTTCAAGGTCATCAGAGAGAGCATAAGTTTCGTGCAATCAGAGTTCTCAAAAGGCCGGGTTCTGAAAGTCTACAATGAGAACTGGTGTGGGTCACCCAGACTCATCGTTGCACTTGTCTGCCAATCCCAATCTTCTGGAAAACACTAATGAGAATAAAATCAAAATAGGGGCAGCGATCTATTGGGCTTAGCATTCACTGCTTGCTCACCTCCCCAGGATAAAATATTCCAAACATCTCCTTGGAAGAGAAGTTGAAAATCGTGTCAACACTCATTCATTCATTCAGTCTTATTTATTGAGCACTTACTGTGTGCAGAGCACTGTACTTAGCACTTGAAAAGTACTGTTCAGCAATAGAGAGACAATCCCTGACCACAGTGGGCTTAACCAACTGGAAGTGAAAACAGCATTCATTCTGAGCCACCTCTCAAGAACATATTCTTAAACTGACTTTACTCCTACCAAACAAAGGCTTTGGTGATTCCTATACACACTCAAACTCCAGGGTTATCAGCTGCTTCAGCTCTGATTTTCATCCTAGATTCTGGTGTGTCTCCATGCCTATGACACAGAGTTGATTTTTGTTTTTATCAGAGGATTAGAGCCTCTGCAAAGAGGGCTAAGAATTATCACTATACTGGAACAGGGACTCCTCTAGACCTCACCTCTAGGACAGAAACAGGCATCCTCTTGGTCCTCCTTTTAAGCTGGAGCAGGGGAAGGAAGACATGTGCCTTGAACCCTCCCATAACAACAGAAGCATAAATAAATTTCTGTCCGATTTTCCTGGAGTATCATGCTTCCTAAAATCCTATCCTAATGAAAAGTTCAATGAGTGGATGGTTTGCATTAGGAAGTATTCTATTTTTGTTAATCATTTTTTATTTATTTATTGCTTTTTTCAAATGATGCTGAGCAAATTTGTCAGCATATCTTTGCAGGCTCCTTAGAGCGTAATTTTCATGTGGGAAAGCAGCATGGCCTAGGGGAGTCAGAGGGCCTGAGTTCTAATTCTATCTCTGCCACTGACCTGCTCTGTGAACTTGGACAAGTCACTTAACTTCTCTGTTCCTCAGGTTCCTCTTCTATCAAATGGGGATTCCATACCTGTCCTCCCTCTCCCTTAGACTTGTGAGCCTCGTGTGGGACAAAGATGGTGTCCGACCTGATTATTTTGTACCTCTCCCGGTGCTTAGTACAGTTCTTTGGCCCATAGTAAGTGCTTAAATGCCAGTATCACCATCATCACCATAATCTTTAAATCAAATATAAATAACGTCATAGTGGAAAGAGCATTTGACTGGAAATTAGGAGAACAGTGTTCTAATCTCAGCTCTTCTACTGGCCTGCTTTGTTGGCCTTGGGTGAGTCACCTGACTGAACCCCAATTTCCTGCTCAGTAAAAATGGGGATAAGTACCTGGTCATTCTCTTAGACTGTAAGCTCTGGGTGTCTAATGCTTTGGCATATAGTATGAGCAGAATACCATAAATGGAATTATTTTGAATTGTAAAGAGCCACTTCTAGCACTTATGTATTTAAATATTCCCTTTCTCAGGATTTGTGTTTATGTGTTTATCCGCTCATTAATTCATTCAGTCGCATTTATTGAGCCCTTACTGTGAGCAGGGCACTGTACTAAGAGCTTGGAAAGTACAATTCAGCAACAAATAGCGACAATCTCTATTTGTAAATATTTTTTGTGTATCACCCCTGATAGAGTGTAAACTCTTACAGGGCAGAGAATATGCCCCCTTTGTCCGTTGGTACTTTCCCAAGCACTTAGTATGGTGCATCCATTGCATCCATTGTGTGCTCAATAAATACGATAATTATTATTACTAGGAAAAAAATAGGCTGTTATTATCTAATTTGCTCAATCACCAGTAAATGATACCTTTATTTTTTCCTGAGGTGACTGACTAGAAGGGGAAGGGAATAATAAAAAGGAGTCTGAAGAGATGTATGCACAAGGGGGACCAAGGAGAGAAAAATATGGGTGATAAATACAAACTGCCTAGAGACAAGAGTGCATATAATAATAATAATAATGATTGTACTTGTTAAGTGCTTACTATGTGCCAAGCACTGTTCTAAACACTGGGGGGGGGATACAAGGTAATCAGGTTGTCCTATGTGGGGCTCACAGTTTTAATCACCATTTTGCAGATGAGGTAACTGAGGCCCAGAGAAGTTAAGTGACTTGCCCAAAGTCACACAGCTGACAAGTGGCAGAGCCGGGATTAGAACCCACGAGTTCTGACTCCTAAACCCGTGCTCTTTCCACTGAGCCATGCTGCTTCTTTGTTTTCAGAAACAACACAGCTGATGGCAAAATCTTCTTGTTTGTAAGTGCAATAGACTGTGAGCCTGTTGTTGGGTAGGGGCTGTCTCTATATGTTGCCAACTTGTACTTCCCAAGCGCTTAGTACAGTGCTCTGCACACAATAAGTGCTCAGTAAATATGATTGAATGAATGAATAATAATAATAATGATACTATTTGTTATGCACTTACTATGTGCCAAGCATTCATTCATTCAATCATATTTATTGAGCGCTTACTGTGTGCAGAGCACTGTACTAAGTGCTTGGGAAGTACAAATCGTCAACATATAGAGATGGTCCCTACCCAATAACAGGCTCACAGTTCTTCAGCCCTGGAGGGGATACAAGGTAATCAGGTTTTCCCAGATGGGGCTCATGGCCTTAATCCCCATTTTACAGATGAGGTATCCAAGGTACAGAGAAGTTAAGTGACCTACCCAAAGTCACACAGCTGACTAGTGGCGGAGTCAGGATTAGAACCCATGACCTCTGACTCCCAAGCCCGGGCTCTTTCCACTGAGCCACGCTGCTTCTCTAGTGTAGCAATATGCAGTGATAGGTGATTATTAGGGCACCAGGATTCTAGCCAGGAATTGGCTGGTTTAATGACAACTGGCACTATAAGGTCCTATTTTTCTGTTATGGGGGATAGCAGTAACATCATCAGCAAAGAGATGGGTCAGGGAGCACTCAGGGCAATTCAGACGACTGAGTCTCAGGACTGATTTACAGTCCAACTAATTCTAAACCCTAAAACTCTCATCTGTTTACTACAACACCGGTGGAGAGATGAAACGGAAGGAGAAGGAAAGAGTGAGGAGCTTGGGAGGATGAGGAAAGTGGGGAGATGGATTGTGAAAACGATCATAGTCATCAGCAAGTCTCTATATGCATCAGGGAGCAGGAATGGGTATTTTTGAACAAGCACCGAAGTAAAGGAAACCTTATTCTAGAAGGGAAACAATTTAAAGACAGAGAGGGAGAAAGAATTACCAGTCTATAATACTACAAACTTTACTCCAGGTATTTGATCGTAATCAATATCATTAGTGAACACCTCTGAATTTTAGGCATCATATTAAGCACTTGGGAGGCTAAATTAGCAGTAGCAAGACACATGTTCTCTACCCTTCAAGGAGTTTAAAATCTACTGGATTTTATAATGAAAACCCTATCGCTACTTTTTGTTAATATGCCCCTCCATGTGACCTGGAAAGGTTAAGCGTTTCTTCACTTCAGAACAATTTAGTTCTCACATTGACAACATATTTTTCCTCATTTAAGCACAGGAACATTTCACAATTTATGTTCATAAGTGGGAAATAGCCTATATCATCTTCAATGGGTCTATTTGCAAGTGTGGTTCTGATGTTCTTGGGCTTGGTGTTTATCCTTAAAATGCAAACAGTGCAAATAAATGTATAACTCGAGTAAATGTTGTCATAAGCACTTGTATAAAGTTTATACTATTTTTAATATGTTATAGCAGCAAAATGAAGAAGTAGAGCAAGTATTGCATACTTGGTTTTTAACTTGGAAATGTTCAGGATGACCCTGGCAATCATTCTATTCTAAGTCAGTCTACTTTTCTGTCTCATATTCCTTTGTAGAGATTGTTTCAAGCTGTCCTAGTTTGGAGCCAGATATTTCAGCTCATCTTTGCAACTCTGAATATCCACATCGGTTCCCGCACCTTGTTTATTAGAACCCAAAAAATTTCTAAAGCTAAAATGAGCATAATTTGAATTTTTGTAACTAAAATTTCTCACAGCTAGTTGATTGGCAAACGGTACAGTGTGAATGTGTTTTCCTTCTTTTACGTGCATAATACTTATATCTGTCACAACCTTAGGACCTTTAGCTTGTTTTTCACTCTCTATCATAATTGGCCACATATTTTTTCCCATCTATTTTCTCTTTAAGACTTGTACGTACTTGAGATTGGAAGCTTTCTGTGTTCCATTGATTTCTATAGCACTGAGTTCTTAATTTCCTCATGAAATAAGTAATGTGCTCTCTCTAGACTGTCTCTACATTTTCCTGATTCTGCATTTCATACTCAGATTATATCAGAATACATCTCTGGGCTTGCAATATTGCTATGACCTGTCCAGCCTAGACTCTGAAAATGGGTTAAATCATCCTCCGTCTTGGAACGTATCTTTCTCGAAGTGGCAGTTAGTGACAAGAACAATGAATCCGGTGGCTCTGAAAAGGACACCCTGTTCTCAAGGCTCTCCAAAGAAAGCTCGAACCACAGAAACTACTGTAGCCTCACCTTCAAAGCATCCACTCTTTATTATATTCTTAAAGATGCATCCCAGGAATTTAAAATATAAAGCCAGAAGTCACTGCCATTACACAGTCTATTATCAGATTCTAAACATGGGAGAGGTACCATAATCTTGACTGGATTTCCTTTTCCTGTGCAATACCAGTGGACTGTTTACTCTAAGATGTTTTCCCATCAGTTACCCACATTTCCTGTTTTTGATCTGACAATTTCAATCATCCGGAGAATCCCACATATTTGACTTTGAACTTACTTTACTTTAGATTTCCCAAATGAATTATCTACTATCCAATCCTCTGCCATCCTATCCTTCCCAAATCTTCCTCATTCTGCTCAGATACCTTTCCAAATGCAAGTAGCTTGTTTTATTTTTTAAAAAATCCACTTTGTCTTATAGCCATTCTCCATTTTACAATATTGCTTCCTTTCATTCATTCATTGTCAGTCAGTCATATTTATTGAGAACTTACTATGTGCAGAGCACTGTACTAAGCACTTGGGAAGTACAAGTTGGCAACATATAGAGACGGTCCCTACCCAACAATGGGCTTTTAGCCCTTTTTTCCAGTTAAATATCACTTTAGGTATATGGACATGTTTTCAGTGATTTATGCAAAGAAAACTGATAACTTTGTATACTGTTACCTCTCCACCAAATTATATCCCCATTACTTCTGTCTTAGAAGTCTCTTGCAAAATACTAATCCTAATACTACTACTACTAATTATAATAATAATTATGGTATGTGTTAAGTGCTTACTATGTGTCAAGCACCGTTCTAAGCACTGGGGTGGATACAGGGTAAATAAGTTGTCCTACATGGGGCTCACACTTTTAATCCCCATTTTACAGATGAGGTAACTGAGGCACAGAGAAGTTAAGCAACTTGCCCAAGTTCACACAGCAGACAAGTGGTGGAGCCGGGATTAAAACCCACGTCCTCTGACTCCCAAGCCTGTGCCCTTTCCACTAAACCACGCTGCTTGCTCCAAGAAAGAGTGAAATGCTATGTCAGAGAATGCTGCCTCTCTCACCTTTCAATTTATGATTTTATCATTTGAAGACTAAATCACCAACTCACAGAACATCTACTTGGGCCTAAATACTCTATCATGACGTCTGCCTAGCTCCCAGGTCCCAGCTCCGCTTCCCACTTGTCCATCCACCCACTGAGCTCTGCCTGGTCCTTCTGGTTGGGTTGGTGCTACTGGAGTGACTTGCCCAAGGCAGCATCATCAATACCAACTCACACAAAGACTTCTCTATTGTATCCTCCTGGGCCTTCAGGCAGAATCCAGACAACGCTATGGCTGGAGGTGAGAATGGAACTGCCTCTACAGCATCTCCAAGAAGTTGCTTCTTCCCAGTATTCCAATGGACTGCGCCAACCCTAGTACCCACCCTATATTCTCACGTTCTTGTCTTCTGCATTCAACATTAAATGACAGGATAACAAGGTCTTGGAATGTAGACATCCCACTAGCATCGGTCCAGAGCTCCCAGCAGTAGAGTTTCATTGTCAAGCGCTTAGTACCGCACTCTACACCCAGTAAGCGCTCAATAAATACGATTGAATGAATGAATTGGGTGGGACAAGTGACAGGTCTATCAATTCCATTGTATTGTACTTTCCCAAGTGCTTATTAGTATAGTGCTCGGCACACAGTAAGTGCTCAATAAATACTCCTGATTGACTGACTGAGGAAAATGGCTTGAGAGCAAGTTGTCGAAGCAGCTTTTGAAAAGGTAATGATGCAGAAAGTGTATAGTAAATGATTTCAAGCCATCGTGAAGTACAGCATGGCCTAATTAGAAAGAGCACAGGCTTGGGAGTTAGAGGAGAAGGGCTCTAATCCCAGCTTTACTATTTGTCTGCCAGGTGATCTTGGGCAAATCACTTAACATCTTTGGGCCTCAGTTTCCTCAGCTGCCAAATAGGGGTTCAATACCTGTTCTCCCTCCTATTTAGACTGAGTGTCCTAACTTTACAAATACCGATGTTACCAATAGATCAGTCTCAAATAATTTATGGCAATGGACCTTGGGACACCATAGCAGCAGACGGAGAGACAGTAAGTAGGAATAGGGAGACAAGCTGCTTTTCTTGAATGATGTGGAGAATAGGATTCCAAGACACTCTTGAAACAGAGACAAGCTCTAAATAGGGCAATGCATATTAATGAAAAGGAGCTATTTCTGTGGGAAAGGGAGAATGTCAGCTGTACCTCAATCTTTTCTGCCCCATCCATATGCTTCGGAAGTATCACCTTCAAAAATAAAGGCCAACTGCAAATATGTGTTATATATATATAGATATATATATATAGATATATAATGCATATTTATAGTAAAGAAATAGCATAAAGTGATTACACTATAGTACAATGAAATTTGCTTAGTTTCTTCAGTGGCTTTGGCTATTAATTGGAGGTAAAAATGGTACCTTGGCATTTTTGAGCCCAGAAATACTTCCCAGATGTGATATGTAATGATACATTCAGGAGTCAGGAGTAAGCAAGCTCCATTTGAAGAAACCAGCTGCCCCCTATCCTTTGCCTACTTACTTCTCATGCCTATGTATTAAGAGAAGTGAGGCAAGATTTGAGAGACACAACTGTAAGCATGTCCCTGACAGTTTACTTTTTAATTGTTTGTATTGTGCAAATGAATAGAAAAGAAATCATCGATCGCCAACCAAATGTCTTTAAATGCCACCGGACAGCAAAAATTTGTGAGAATTTTCACCGTTATAGAAAACCAGCAGTTTGATTTTCATTTTATACAGTTGGAAACATTTCAGGAGAGTTATTCTGAAATTTGAAAAATTATGGGAAATGCGTAATAGCTCGCTGAATTTTGCAAAACAGTATTTTCAGGTTTGGAATAAGAACCACAAAGACAATATCCAGGAAACTTGCTCAGCACTACAAGCATATTATTTGAATTAAACATGGATTTCTTTTAACATTCGGACCTTAGGTGTTTGTGTAGTTATGTACCCTTAAACATTGTTGTCCTTCATTTTCTCAAGTTGTTGCTGCTGAAGGTACTGCTACTGGTGTATGGGTGTTAAAAAGAGAGACAAAGAGGGATTGAGAGAAATTAAGAAAAGAGATCCATGATGGGTTAACCTTTCTGTATACTACTTTAGCTGTGATTTGTGGCAGAGCCTCTGGTCTCAGATCCCATCACTACAGCTGCTCCTTCACATCGTGGGCTGCCTCTGATTAAAGTGAGCTGGTCCCCTCCAGTTTCTGGACACTAGATCAGTTGATAATAATAATAATAATGGCATGTATTAAACGCTTACTATGTGCAAAGCACTGTTCTAAGCGCTGGGGAGGTTACAAGGTGATCAGGTTGTTCCACAGGGGGCTCACAGTCTTAATCCCCATTTTACAGATGAGGTAACTGAGGCCCAGAGAAGTTGTGACTTGCCCAAAGTCACACAGATAATTGGCAGAGCCGAGATTTGAACCCATGACCTCTGACTCCAAAGCCCGTGCTCTTTCCACTGAGCCACGCTGCTTCTCCAGTTGATCTGCCACTGTCACCACTGCTACTGTTATTTAATTCCAACAGTCAAAGTTAGGCTGATAGTTCCAGGTTGGACTTCCCTAGGTTGTCTTGCCCCATTTCTTGAGTTCACCTCATTGAAGTCATTGAAATCACCTCACTGAAGTCATCTCATTGAATTGAGGTCACCTCATTGAAGTCACCTCATTGAAATCTGCATTTACTTTGTAAATTTGCGCCCAGACTTCCACCATCTTAATTTAGAACACATACATTTTCAGAAATGTTCTTTAGAATGAAAGAAATGGTGTTGTGGTATTCGTTTAAAATGGGTATGGATTGTCTCATAGGTTTATCTACATAAACCTAGCTTCATTTTGCGGAGTTGGGAAATAGGCAGGACTTTCCAATCTTTTAGTCCATGGTTCACCACCCCACCACCCTCATGCTCAAAGTTCTGGGTGCCGGACTCCTGAGGTTACTGAGACGTTTGATTCTGATGGTACTGACTCCTGTCTACTTGTTTTGTTTCGTTGTCTGTCTCCCCCTTCTAGACTGTGAGCCCGTTGTTGGATAGGAACTGTCTCTATATGCTGCCGATTTGTACTTTCCAAGTGCTTAGTACAGTGCTCTGCACACAGTAAGTGCTCAATAAATACAATTGAATGAATGAATGAAGTCTAGCATACCTCAGCTCCCTAACATTCCCTTTATCATCTGTTCAGCTTACGTGCGGAGTTCTGTGTAGGAACATTAGCCATGTTCCAGCCAGAATTTCATTGTTGGTGGTCCTACCTTGCTGCTTACTCTTTATGCAGGGCTCCGGGGTATTGCCTCTGAAACCAGTAAAGAGGCTGATGTCAACTATGGTAAACCCCAATCTCACTGCCAAAAGGGAAAAGCAGTGAGGCATAGTGGATAGATCATGGGCCTGGGGATCAGAAAGACCTGGATTCTAATCCCGACTCTGCCACTTGTCTGCTATGTGACCTTGGGTAAGTCACTTAACTTCTCTGTGCCTCAGTTACCTCATCTATAAAATGGGGATTAAGACTGTGAGCCCTATATAGGTTAGGGACCTAGTCCAACCCAATGACCTTGTATCTGTCCCAGTGATCTTGTATCTACCCCCGTGCTTAGAACAGTGCATGGCACATAACAAATAACATTAAACAAATCCCATTTTGAAAAAGAGAGATTGGGAGTCACCACCATAGCATACACCTGGGGTTTGTTTACAGCTCCTATTTGTATTGCCTTTACACTATCTGCAGCCCTCCCAGAAGATAAGATGGTTTTCTCAATTCGTTTTTTTCCCTTTTTTAATCTGTATAATGGACACAGTAGAATTCAGTGGCAGCTTTCAGCTTTATAAGCTGGTGAATATCTCTGGCAGCTTTTAGGATTTCTCTAGGTTGGGACCTCAAGCTTAGGTACCAGGTCGTCTGTGGAGTTGCAGGTTTTCATTTGTATTTAGTTTCAGGAGTACAGTTATTAGCCTGCTGTTCCTAGAAGACTACTTGAGAACTAGTTCCCTATTAACATTCCTATTTTAATTTTTGATATCGGTTAAATCCTTGCTTGGCACTAAACACAAAACTGATACATAGGATACTGTATTGCACCTGGTCTCTGACCAACATAGGGTTGGTTCACAATTTAAAGGGGAGCTGGGGAAAGCTGACAACAAACAGGCTCATAGGGAGAAAAATAATAGGATGAATATAGCAAAAATGTTGGGTTGAAAAGAACTGCCTGGAAGACCTGAAGCAGAAGTTAATACCAGCTTCCTCGGTCCATCATTAGTAGAGGAGTAGCCTTTGTAGGCATTCCCTGCTGGGTTCTAGTGGAAAAAGCATTCGACACAATTCTGGAGACCCAGCTCTAATCTCAGTTCAGTCACTAGCCTCTATGACCTTGAGCAGGTCACTTCACCTCCCTGACTTCAGTTTCCTCATCTGTAAGATGGGGTTAGGTGTCCTCCCTATCTCTTAGATTGTCAGCCCCCTGCGAGACAGGGACTGCATCTGATTTGATTAGTTGATATCTCATCCCAGTGGTTAACTACTAATAAACAGGCAGTACAGCAATACTATCAGCAGGCATTTTCAGAGGCTTTGGAGCTATCTCACTGTCATTCTCATTAATCAATCCTGTCTGGCTATAACCACTGACGCTACTCATAAATATGGTTGCCTGGAAAGTGGAGTCCCAGTCATCCACTCACTAACCCAGTTGGGCTTGACAAGGTTTCCTAATAAAGTGCCTTAACAGGTCTCCATTCTCCACATTAAACTTTTAAGACTTCAGATCATGGAAATTTTACTCAAGAAAATTACTTCAGAAGAAGCTTAAAAAGAGGAAAAATAAGGCAGGATATTAAGAAGCTGACAATTTTGAAGAGGTTATATCATGGAAAGCCACACACCTGGTGCTCTAACACAAACCATCCCAGATGGGCAGCCTCATCTCCATCCAACACCAAACCTGCTGCTACATACTAAATGTTCTCTGGTGGTAGGGAGCTAAAGGGAAGCTGGCAAAGCTCAAGAGTGAGGGGAGAATAAAGGATTCATTTCTCAGTGTAGTTGAATCTACTTCATGGAGCCTGGTGGATGAAACACACAGGTCCATTTGTCCTCTAGTGTGCTTGTCTTCTGAACTCAGCAATGGAAATCCAAGTACCCCTTCAGAACCCATCACTTCAAAAGGAATGAAGAGTTGGTAATGGAGACAAAGGATGCCCCTTAGGCTGTCCTACAACTGACAGAAGATCTGAATCAGAGTGAATCTCTGCTCAGTCTAGACAGAGCTTTTCAATTTCAAGGATGCAAAGGGGAGACCACATTAGCCAGAGAGTTGGTTTGGGCCTATCTACAGACCCATTTAGCGTACGAGACAAATTCAGATTTAAAATTAACCAAATTCAAGCAAGTCGTGAAAACGTGTACACGAAGGGCTCTTTATGTCCCAAATTCCTGTTTATTTTTTTCAATCACAGTATGATAGATTTGCTTTGCCTTTTGACAGGAGTGTTGGGGGTAAGCCTACTCCATCATGATAGTTAACATACTGTTGGTTGTATTTCCTGAATTTTTTGCATGTTGGCTAATATGCTGCCTTTTCATCCCCTAGAGGTGCCACTTTTTAATCACTTTGCCAATAAACAAATGAAAGAAGGAGGAGTGATCTTTAGGGCCCTCTGAACTAAACATACCTTGCCCCTCACCTTCCCACATTAGCGTTAGCCCAAACACAGATATTTCTTGATTATATATTGTGCCTGGGCTTATCTGACTTGCGACTCCTGGGCTACAACTCCCCATTCCAAGTGACTTTGCTAAGAGGTGATGTACATTTTGGGCATCTGAGTATATTTGTAGAACTAGTAGTTGTGGTAACAAGACTAAGTTTACATGTCTGTCCACATCAGCACCATGTACTCAAGATGGATTTCAGCTGCCAAAAAGGTCAATCCAAACTGCTTGCACAAACCTGTCTTTATGCTCCTGTTTATTATGTTCCCATGTAGTCGATGTCTGATGCAGTGAAACAGTGCAGCCATATGTCAACATCTCTCGGGTGGTTCCAAGTGTTCTAAACAAGAGCGAGGGTGCGCTGAACCTCCCATGTAAACTTTATACAACAGATTCAGCAGAACTGTAATTATTTACAAAATGATGGCATGAGAAATCTCTGGATTTATATCTTACGTTAAAGTTAACTGAGATTGTGTCCACATCATTCTTGAGTTCATGGTTGGCTTGTAATTTACTTTCAAATCATTTTTGTTGCACTTGATACAACTCAGAGACTTCTTTTATTGAAAAAAAAATCCTCTAACATGATAGGTTTGAAACCACAAGGAGTGAACAATTGAATGCGTGTTTCATACTATGTTGAAAGGAATTACAACAGGGAACCAGGCTGTTGGCTTGGAATTTGAAGAGGCTTGGATTTTGAATTAACTATCTATTGTGACTAATACCTTTTCCAAAAAAGGAAAGTATCCTTGGGAAAACAGACCAGAACAGCTAGAAGAAACCACAGCATCTTAGAGATCTCTTTATACCTCAAATAAACTCTAGAATTCATGGGGTGAGTGGGGATAGGGTGTTTTGTGTGTGTGTGTGTGTATGTCTAATTAAAAATGATATTGACAGTTCCTATCCCTTTGTATCAGTAAGGCTGAAAAGATGAATGTTTAACATTTCATCCCACACTGTGGGTATGTAAAGATGGCTGTAGCTATTCTATGTGCCACTTACAGTGCTTGTCTCAAAGCCAGTTAGGCCTTATTTTTCCATTTGTTTTGTGTCCGAAGGAGTTTGTCAAAGCATAATACTCTCTGAAGCTCACAGTAGCTCCCTGCTTGGATTGATATTGTTATGGTAGGAATGAGGAAAGATATGAAGTTTCAAGAAGTCTGGAATAATTCCATCATCAGAAAAGACTATGTTCAACTTCACAGTTGTATAGAACCATAATTTTCAACTGGTTAATACATTTTTACTCCATCATCTCTGATTACTTGACATTCACAAGGCTAAAAAAGTCAAATCTGAGAGGATAAGAAGCACATACATACTCACCACACAATATACACCCACTCACATTTTCCCCAACCTCTGCCTCCAAATGAATACAGCTGTATTTGGGAACTCGAATAAGATAAACATTACCCTCCACCATTGTGCATTTAGTAAAAAGAACTTGTAAATATTGAACCCAACATGTCTCCCCTATGCTTTCCTTCCCTTATTTCTGTGCCATTTCTGGAAAGTTAGCCACTGTTTAAATTTCTCCAGAAAACGAGAAGTATAAGCTTACCACCAATAAGCCATTCCCCAGACACATACATTACCCTGAATATAGATATTTCTGGGTTTTTGTACATAAAAGCATCATTATTCCATTCTGAAATGCTATCTTACTACTGTCAACATATGTCTCAAGCTTTAACTAAATATTACTCCAACACCCTTGGAAGAAAGATAAAGATGATTACTGAGACTGAGCCTTCATGAGCATGGCTAAATGGATCTTGCCATCACCCTGACTATGAGTTTACAGTTGGAACCATGAGCTGTAGTCAGCCCTGCTTCTTGGGATGATCGCATGATCCAGCTGAAATGAAGGACCACAATATATCATTTTGTCCATAAATTATGAGCTGGAATGGAGGCCCAGAACAATTTGCCATGCTCATGAACATTCAGCCTGAATCTCCTTTCTCTGAAGACAGAGATGTTTAATCTTCAAATTCAGAATTAGAGAGAGTAATGGGGCAGGAATGGGATTAGAAGCTAACTCACCCAGTTAATAGAACTTGAGATAATGGCTCTTTATTTCCCAAATATGGACTGCGTTGGTATTCTGCAGAAAGATAAGCCCTGTTTGGCCAGAAGACTTACAGGCATTGATTCTACCTTCTATGTCGGGATGGTGGGGGCCATTGAGTACATTACTGTTAGCAATAACCCAGCTTCTAATTTACCAAGGAGGATTCTGGCTCAATGTCATTTCAAAAACCCCTCCATTTGGTTGCGAACATAAGAACTCATTAATCTCCCTTTCCCCTTCCTTCTCTCCCTCTCAGAGACTTGTCCTTTCAGCTGCCCCATGAAGGCTCTGACTGGTTCCCACACTGTTTTTGGACATAGGTGGTGGTACTGGCGCATGGGATGGGACTCCCTACGAGCTTCCACTCTTCTAGCTTCTGAAAGGAAGGGATGCGGTGAAAATGTCCTTTGGTGGAACATTTATAGAGTTTCTACTAGGCTGCCATTAATAATAAAAATAATAATTGTGGTATTTTTTAAGCACTTATGTGTCAGGCAAGATGAGGTGACAGACACAGAGAAGTGACTAGACTTTCCCAAGATCACACAGCAGACAAGTGGCGGAGCCGGGATTAGAACACAGGTCTTGCTACCCTTGAGGATGATCATGCCCATCTCCTTTTGCATATGTCCCACTTCTTACCGCTGACAGGGCTGTTTTTGCCCTGCAATAGTCATAACAAAGGTAAAAGCTGAGAAGATAGGACAGGATGAATTGCAAAATGGATGGCTGCTGGGTTTTTCTGAGGGTCAGTTTTCCCTCCTGTCCCATGGTGGAGCAGCCCATCATCACCCGAGATAGGAGGAGGGAGAGAAGATGGCCAGAGCAAAGAATAGTTATAGAGAAAATATGCAGGTACCCGTCTTCCTCATAGGATGAAAGCCAATGGTTAAACAATAGGCTAATTTGGATTCCAGTGAAGAAAAAGAAGTCACTAATAGATAGGATTGGAGCAGAGATGTCATCTGATGCAGTTCAAATTATACTTTCCAAGTCCTGAACTTCAAGCTCTAGAGCTGCCTCGGGAAAAGGATCAGAGACAGGAAAGAAGGTGAATTCCCGTTTAGCTAAATATACAACTCCATGTCTATTGACAAGTCCAATCTAGGTGGGCATAAAGACAGGTTTTAAACCTTGACCCAAATAGACTGTTTAACTAGATGTGGTTTTTAGATATCGTGAGTTAATTTTTTAAAAATGAAATACAGGAGGGTCGATGGGAAGAAAAGAACTCAACTATTTAAATTATGATTCTTCTCCCAACACACAACCCTACACCTCGCAGTTGGAACCTTATAATGCCAGTGTCTTTTATATTTATGGCTCCTCCTCATAAGAATGCAGTATTATCACAGACATCATAGTATTAAAACTTTAGATAGTCTGAAGATTAAAAAGTCAACTTAACTCGATCATAATTTTCTACTTGATAGTTTAACATTTTACAATCATTAGAGCCTGCAACCACTGCTAACCTGTTCTGCTGAGACACACATTTCTTTGTTAATGTTTACTGAGATATTGTAAATTACTTTAGGAACAGCAGTGTACTTTTTCTCAGTTAATCTTGATCTGATCCCTGAGGGGCTATTTATTACAGATATATACAACCTGTCTTTAGAAGTGAAGTTAATGTAATATGACACAAGTAGCACACATTGTTTAAATGGGTTCCAGAAAGTTAGCAAATTTAGTTAAAAGAATACTTACATGCTCTTCTGCCTCGATAGCAGCAAGGAAAAGAGGCCTAAATATTAAACACTGCTCACTGTAGGTGGCCAATTAATATACTGCATCCAAGCTGGAACAAATCCTTCAACTATATACTTAAAACACATAATCTCTTATCTGCTTAGGCATTATCAAAATTTTAACAAATCCTGGAAACTTCAAACACAGTTTAAATGGAATGTGGTGCTAAAACATGCAAAGTAAGGAACTGAGTTTTTTTTTAAAAAAACATAATCTGTTTTAGAACGTTTCAGCAGACCTGCTAGGCAATGCACTTTGTAATCTTACCCATGAGGAAGTATGTCCAATTTGGCAAAAAAGCATGGGTTATGGGGAAGAAGGAAAAGAGCTACTTTGTCACCTCATAGAGTTAAGAAGAGGGATCAGTTCCAAGAAGAGCCCCTAATTCCAGCTCTTCGCAAAATGAGCTGCATGCTTCCTAGCCAGGCCATAACTACACTGTTGCTGGATAATATTTGTTTCACAAGGGGTTTGAAGAGATGGCCACCCCATTTTAACTCTTTGCTACAGTCCAGATGAGTGCTAATGTTCATTCCTACTTTATGGATCCTTATCTCATTGTCAAGTTAAATGAATATAATTAATCATCCTCCGAGCAGGTGAATTTCTCTGTCAACATGGCCTTTACTGCTGTTCTGTGATTATCCAGTGATCTAATGTTCATTCTTTCATGAACCTGGTTTAAAGTGGATCTGACCTTTTAAAAACTTATGCTTCTCAGAGTGCTTGCGTAAATACCATAGGGAGGGGCTTTTTCCATCTGTTCTATTTTTTAAATTCTGCCTAACCTCTAATAGAGATGGAATTGAGAGAAAATAGGACAGAAAAGGCGGCCTTGGTAAACAGAGAGCCATTTTACATGAAACAACTAGTCAACGTGGTAAAAAGGCAGTAAGTACTACATTAATATGCGGGTTTAAAAGTTTAGTTGTGTTTTACCTACTGCTTTAGCTGTGGTGTTTGAAGCCAAAAGAATTTCCCTGTTCAAACCCCCCCCGCCCCCCCCCCAACCCTCCAGCTTGTTTCCTTATTAATGGGGCATGCATAATTTAGGAAAGCAATCTACTTCAGACTAGTGATGTAAGATAGTACTTTCTTGTAATTTTATATAGTAAGCAAAGATTTAGACTATTTACAGACCACCCTGTATAAGAACGTCAGTGGATTCAATGAGCATGCTCATATCGCATGTCTTTAAAAAGACAAAATGAGAAAAAAAATTCCTCTGGCCATATATGGCAGTAGGGGAAGGTATGCCTTTGACCCCTCTGTGACTAGGGAGTCAGAACAAATGCCAGTATTCCTGGGTTTAGAACATTTCTTTTACTGTTGGGACAGATGTCTGAGTCCTGATCAAAATCTGTAGTAACCAAAAAAGTTTGGAGTTTATAGAGCATCTAATTTCTGATGAAAAGAGAAGTTAGTGGGATTTGGCCGAAGTGTTTTTAGTATAGGTGGGGGCCACTGATTCAAGAAAACGCCTATTTTAGGTCAATTAGCACATCACTGAGATTATTGCTTTGGTATTTGAGGGCGGTCATTTGATACACTGTACATATGAACTCCTATGTAGACAGGAGGCCTATACATTTCATTATGTCATGCTTTGAATACAAACAAGTTGGTTTCAATCTGCCTCTGATTTATGGCTGGGTCTTGAAGCCTTCAGTATCCTTCCATATGAAAAATTGGTTCAGAAACATTTCAAGTATTCAGTCATGGAGAATTCTTTTCATATTCACTGCATTAGCTCTGAATCTATTGAACTGCAGTTTTCCACCATTTCTGTTCCTACTGCATACTTCCACTCAGGTTCCCTTGTCAGTCAGCATTAACCAGCAGATACAGAAATGAGACCCTCAGGAGACCTGATCCAGTAGACTGGGTGGCTGCCCAGCCCTCTTCGCCTGAATATCAGGGGATCCAAATGCCATTATTATTATTATTATTATTATTATTATTATTATTATAATTAGCTGCCGTGCTGCTGAGCAGCTCGACTGTAATGTGAAAATGACCCAGGTGAGATGGGAACAGCTTCTCCTTCACCCAATGTCAAAGCAAAGCCGTGTGGCACCAACACTGCCCTTGTCCTGAGTGTTTCAAGTACCCATGGTCCTAGAAATAATAATAATGATAATAATAATAATAATAATGTCATTTGTTAAGCGCTTACTATGTGCCAAACACTGTTCTAAGCACTGGGGGGGGGAGGGGGTACAAGGTAGGTTGTCCCATGTGAGTCTCACACTTTTAATCCCCATTTTGCAGATGAGGTAACTGAGGCACAGAGAAGTGAAGTGACTTGCTCAAAGTCACATAGAGCCCATGCTCTTCTCACGGAGCCATGATGTTTCTCTAGAAATGCCATCTGCCCTGCAAATATATGTGACAGAAGTGCCTGGGACAGAACGCTCGCCTAGAATGCTCTAGCTCCTTTGCGGCCCCTGTTTACTCCACACTTTATTCCTTCAGTGAAACTGTTCATTCATTGATTCATTCAATCATATTTATTGAGTGCTTACTGTGTGCAAAGCACTGTACTAAGAGCTTGGGAGAGTACAATATAACAGACAGGTTACTGTGGCTCTCCGGGAAAAGGCACTTTTGGAAAAGCTTTCACTCTCACAGTCTCATTAGGGCAGTGATGGTTCCCTCATCCCTTGAAAAAGTGAAAGCTTCTCCAGAATGGCTTTCCCTTTGGGATTTACCCAACTGGGAAAAAAAACCTCACACACATTAATTCTCTTTTCCAATGATAAATTATCTTCATTTACTATGTTATGAGGAACTGATGAATATAGTGATGGTAAGCGAAAAGTCACTATCACTTGTTACTAAATATTGCTTGTCTGTATAAAGTGGCAAGAAACTAGAATTTTCTAGAACCAGGGAAATAGTGCTTTCCTACTGAAACTCATGGGCTGATTATTATTTATTTCAATTGCTTGTAGGGTCATAGTTTTCAAAATACTTATTTTTATCTTATATGTTTTTAAGTGGATGGAAGGATTTTAGGTCTATCAGACAGTTTTCCTTCTTGCAGGCTTGAAGTTTGTAGCACAAATCATTAGCTTAACCACAAGGCTATTCTGAAAAACATAGCTTTGGGTTGAGCCTACCTCAATGATTTAGATTTGGTAACCACTGCATTTCAGAGTTATTTGAACACAGTGCTAGTGATTGAGAATTCTTGGAGTGGATGGTAATGGACAGTGTACAGGTAATTATATATTTTGGGACAAAAGAGCATAACAGGGAAATAACTACCTCAAATACAAGGTCATGGTCTTTTGAACAAATTTTTGCTTTTTCAGATTCCTTGGCCTTCGGTCCCACAGCTTTCTAAGGTTCATTTAAACATTGTATTTCAATCAATCAATCGTGTTTAATGAGTGCTTACTGTGTGCAGAGCATGGTATTAAGTGCTTGAGAGCATACAATATGAGTTGGTAGACAGGTTCACTGCCCACAACGAACTATCAGGCTAGAGGCATTACATCTACATCTAGAGGCATCTCAAGGAGAGCATGATCTGTTGCCATATATATACAGGTCCATGTTTGTACATATTTATTACTCTATTTATTTTGCTTGTACATATCTATTCTATTTATTTTATTTTGTTAATATGTTTGGTTTGGTTCTCTGTCTCCCCCTTCTAGACTGTGAGCCCACTATTGGGTAGGGACCGTCTCTATATGTTGCCAACTTGTACTTCCCAAGCGCTTAGTACAGTGCTCTGCACACAGTAAGCGCTCAATAAATATGATTGATTGATTGATTTATCGTCCCAATGTTCTGTTTTCCATTTGCTCACAGGACAGCACTAGCTAGAAATCTTCTAAAGCCCCAAGGGGAGAAGTGCTTCTTTCCCTCCACCCCTAATCCTGCTGTCCTTTGTTCTTAAGACTTACACCAGTAGCTGCCATTTACAGCTAGACTTATTTGAACATGGTGACTAATAGCCAAGTTCTACCTTAAAGTAAATTGGGTAAACCTGGGTGTCAATAGTCACTTATTCTCACTCACATCCCCTACTTTATTCCTGTGAGCCCCTTTTCTCTTCTCTGTTCCCTTCTGTCTCCTCCTCCTCCTCTTGGTTCCCCCAAACCTCTTGTCCCCTCCTTTCTCTGAAACCTTCTCTTTTTCTTTCTCTTTTCCCCCTTTGTCCCTGCCCTTCTCTCAGGCTCTTTATTATTCCACCTCTTCAGTCCCCTTCCTGGAGGTCCTTCCCCCCAGATACAGTCACCTCATCTTAAAGTGTGCAGAAATTTGATCAGTTCCTTCTCCTCCACATCCTCTTCCTACAGAAGCACAACTGAGCTGGTGAATCTTTTTACACTGCCTGCATTCTGCATTCACCATCCTGCTCTGGAAAACATCCTCTACTAGTGCTACACTTTTGAAGCTACTCATGATCTGTTGCCTTGTACAAAGCCACAACTCCCCAGGGGGTTGGAGTAGAGGGGAGAGAGAAAGGGGAATGTTTCTTTTACTCTCTCTCTTTCCTTCTCTCTTTTCCTTGCCTACCATGCAAAGGCAAAGGAGAAGCAGTGTGGCTTAGTGGAAAGAGCACGGGCTTGGGAGTCAGAGGACGTGGGTTCTAATCCCAACTCTGCCACTTGTCTGCTGTGTGACCTTGAGCAAGTCACTTAACTTTTCTAGGCCTGTTACCTCATCTGTAAAATGGGGGTTAAGACTGTGAGCCCCACGTGGGACAACCTGATTATCTTGTATCTACCCCAGCACTTAGAACAGTGCTCAGCACACAGTAAGCACTTAACAAACACCATAATTATTAAAAGGCAGTTTTGTGGACTGCAAGCAAGGAATTTATATGTACAACCTATTTCATTTTAATTTTTTTCACCAAATTGCCTGCTGGTATTAGCTATGCGTCACAACTTTGGGACTGCTGGGGGAAGGAAAATAACAGGGTAAACAATTTTATTTTGGATGAATTCAAGTCACGAGGTTTCCTTTTCCCTGGTCTCTCCCTTCTGTGGCCAGGATCATTTTTTTCTAAAATATTCTACACACATCAAAAACTTCAAACGGTTACTCATTTTCCTCTGCATCAAGCACAAATCTCTGTCATTGACTTAACACTCAATTAGGCTTTCCCTTCTACCTTTCTGCTCATCTCCCACTACATCCCAGCTCACATTCATCCTTCCTCTCATCCTAATCTACTAACTGTGCCCCGTTCTCATTTCTCCCACTACCGACCTCTTGCTCACACCTTTCTCTCTGGCCAAAACTCTTTCTCACTTCCAATTCCAACACACCACGGCCCTCTCCATCTTCAAAGCCCTTCTGAAATCACGTCTCTTCCAGTAGGCCTCCCTGAAATAGACTCCGCTTTCCCAGGTTGTGTTCATCTAATGGCTGCTTTTAGACCTTCAGTTGACTCGCTTATGATCCTAGGCATATACTTCAGTTACTTTATTACTCTCATTTATCTATTTAACCCGTCTAAACTCTCTCAGCTTCTACAGGGTTGTTTCTTTGTCCTCCAACTATTTGTGAATGGTTCGTGTCTACCAGTCTACCCTGTTAAAACAAACTCCTTGAGGGCAGGGACCATGTCTTTTTATTTGATTTCAGTCTCTCAAGTGCATAGTACAGTGCTCTGGACAAGTTGGGCTCTCATAACTACCACTGATTGATGATACTAATGATGGTATTTGTTAAGCACTTACTAGGTGCAAAGCACTGTTCTAAGTGCTGGGGAGATACAAGGTGATCAGGTTGCCCCACGTAGGGCTCGCAGTCCTAATCCCCATTTTTCAGAAGAGGTAACTGAGGCACAGAGAAGTTAAGTGACTTGACCAGGGTCACACAGCTGACAAATGGCGGAGCCGGGATTCGAACCCATGACCTCTGACTCCCAAGCCCGTGCTCTTTCCACTGAACCACGCTTGATGATGGTATTTTGTTGCTTATCAGCTAAAAAGAATGCCCCCGGATATTGTAAAAATGAATTGGACAGATTTCCTCTTGTTTCCCTGAAGACTAATGATATATCTCCCCAAGGTATGATTTTATAAGGCGGTAAAATCTGGACTTTAATGGTGGAATGGACAATGATTTTCGTCACTGGAAGTCTGAGATCCAAATTTTGACGAAAGAAACTAAATCTGAAAGAGTCCATTGACCATTTGGCACACTTGGATTTGGACTTGGACCTGGTCCCTGCACTTCAATTTGCTCCCTTTTTTCCACCTCTCACTCAGCCCCACAGCACATATGTACATATGCCTAATTCGTTTATTTATATGTCTGTCTTCCCCTCTAAACTATAAACTTATTGTGGGCAGGGAATGTCTCTACCAACTATCTTACTCTCCCAAGTGCTTAATACAGTGCTCTGCACGCAATAACAGCTAAATAAATACATTGATTGATTAAAAATAATTGATGCATTATTTGTTCAAGAGACTCTAGTGGTAGTAGTAGCAGTAGTAGCATTTATTGTGCTTCCAGTGGTTGCATTGGAAAAAGCATAGCCTAGTGGAAAAAGCACAGCCTGGGGGTCAGAAGACTTAGGTTATCTGCTACCTGACCTTGGGCAAATCACTTCAGGTCTCTGTGACTCAGTTATCTCATCTCTAAAATGGTGATTAAAGATGTGAGCCCCATGTGAGCCCCAGAGAAGCAGCGTGGCTCTGTGGACAGAGCACGGGATTTGGAGTCAGAGATCCTGGGTTCAAATCCCACATCCACCAATTGTCAGCTGTGTGACTTTGGGCAAGTCACTTAACTTCTCTGGGCCTCAGTTACCGCATCTGTAAAATGGGGATTAAGACTGTGAGCCCCCTGTGGGACAGCCTTATCACCTTGTAACCTCCCCAGCGCTTAGAACAGTGCTTTGCACATAGTAAGTGCTTAATAAATGCCATTATTATTATTATTATTAAGTGGGATATGGACTGTGCCCACCACTTAGTACAGTGCCTGACACATAGAGAGCGCTAAATACCGTTAAAAATTGATTTGTTCCAGAGCAGAGTAGCAATATTAGTAGCAATAGTACTTCAGCAGGAGCACTTATTGTCCTCCCGTTGGGCACAATGCACTGTATTAAGTGTTTGGGAAGTACAAAACAAGTGAATAATCAACCAACAGGATTTATTGAGCACTTACTATGTACAGAGTACTGTCCTAAGCATTTGGAAAGTGTAATACAATAGAGTTGGTAGAAACAATCCCTGCTCCAGAAGAAACTTACAGTTTAAGAGGGGGAAGGGACACATTCTCTGCCCACAAATAACATACTTCTAGACTGTGAGCCCTTTGTTGGGTAGGGACTGTCTCTATATGTTGCCGAATTGTACTTTCCAAGTGCTTAATACAGTGCTCTGCACACAGTAAGTGCTCAATAAATACGACTGAATGAATGAATATGCTCTTAATGGGAGAGACTGGAACTTAACAGAGACAACAGATTTTTTTGTGTGTGACCCTATTTTGAATTCATCATTTATTTCCCAAGAATGCCGGCTTTCTTTAAAGAGATCCTGTTAGGGCACTGCACAGTCCAGGAATATAAGAAGGCAACAAGTATGGTTATCCCTAGATAATCAATCAATCAAATGGTATTCATTCAGTGCTTTCTTCATACAAAGCACTGTACTAAGCACTTGGGAGAGTAGAATAGAGTTGGTAAACATGAAGCAGTGTTGCTCAGTGGAATGAGCACGGGCTTGGGAGCCAATGGTCATGAGTTCTAATCCCGGCTCCACCAATTGTCAACTGTGTGACTTTGGGCAAGTCACTTCACTTCTCTGTGCCTCAGTTACCTCATCTGTAAACTGGGGATTAAGACTGTGAGCCCCACATGGGACAACCTGATTACCTTGTATTCCCCCAGTGCTTAGAACTGTGCTTGGCACATAGTAAGCACTTAACAAATGCCCTCATTATTATTTCTATTATTATCCCTGCCCACATGGAGAAATTGAGCCATGGGATTGGACAGAGTCAGTACAGTGACTAGACTACACAGTGGAGCAGAAACAGAACCCATGTCCTCCAGACTGTACCACAATCCAGACATCTTGATGCCAAGAGCAAGAAAGAAACATATAATCAATAGTATTTATTAAACATTTACTTTGTGCAGAGCACTGTACTAAGCATTTGGGGGAGTGCAATAGGGTTGATTAGTTTTACTGGCCATTAAAGACTTAAGGTGGAAAGAGCCCGAGATTGGGAGTCAGAGGTCATGGGTTCTAATCCCGACTCTGCCACTTGTCAGCTGTGTGACTTTGGGCAAGTCACTTCACTCCTCTGTGCCTCAGTTATCTCATCTGTAAAATGGGGATCAAGACTGTGAGCCCCATGTGGGACAATCTGATTACCTTGTAGCCCCCCCAAGCACTTAGAACACTGCTTGGCACACAGTAAGCACTTAACAAATGCCATTATTATTATATGCCCTTTCTCCCTTTACCCCCCTCACACAGTCAGCTTTACACCCTGGGAGGACTCTCATTCCACCCTGGTCACTGTCCCACTCCCAGATTAGCCCATTATCTACCAGCCCAAACAGCTTCCCTAATTTCTTTTTCCAATTGTCTTCTCCTAAGGAAAATTATTTCACACAAAATAAATAAAAAGTGATTTCTCCTCCGAGAAGAGAAATACAAATAACCGGTTACCAAAGAATCATTTTAATGAACTGCTAAGCCTAAAATAGACTTTCCCAATTGTAAACTATAATCAAATGCGCACAGTTTCTGATAAATTAAGGATTATTGCACATATCAAGCAAAAGGTTATCCAGTATTTTTGTAATCTTAAAAAAAAAAAGGGGGGGGGAGAGGACAAAATTCTCCAATCAGAGCTGGGGGCTGGGAGCAGGAGCACTGGCGGAGTTTAGCGGTCTGTCAGGATTTTCTCTAAATACCTTACACATTAAATGATGTAGACTACTTCTAGTTATTTATTTAAAGTATACAACTGCTGCAGACATTTAAATTACATTGGAATTAAACGTAATTTGTACATCACACTGCAGAATAAATTAAGGTAGCAACCAAGACGGGCCCCTTCACTCAGCCTGACAGCCCTGCAGGTCTGTGTAAACTAACTGGAATGTTGAAGGATGATTCACGCAGTCCGACTGGCCAACATGCAGCTCTGTCCTTCTCAAGAATACTCTGGGGAGGGAGGAGGAGGGGGAGAGACAGAGAGGAAGAGAGAGAAAAGTGTGTATGTGTGTGGTGAAGAGTCCAATTTTTAAAATTAGCATGTACCTAGTCAAGGCAGTGCCCTTTATGATAGTGGTGGGACATATATCTTATTCTTGCTGTGGACTGATTATCTTTAAGGGCAGCACTCAAGATGGGAAGGTTATTTTGGTGGCTCGCAGCATCATTTCCACTGCAATAGTATTGCCCTTATGATAATGATGGGACATCTGTCTTATTCTTGCTGTGGACTGATTATCTTTAAGGGCAGCGCTCAAGATGGGAAGGAAAGTAAAGGTTATTTTGGTGGCTCGCAGCATCATTTCCATTGCAATAGTATCAGTTGCACAAGTTCACCCTAAATGTGTGTGTGTGTGTGTGTGTGTGTGTTTTATAGGGAATATTGAGGACCTAGAGACAGGGCATTTCCTCAGAGTAAATGATGGTTTAGAGTTTAATGGCCCGAAGCATAGCATAGCTTCGGGCCACCAACTCCTCCCAGCGGGTCAGTAATCCCTTGGAAATGCCCTGCTCTGTGGTGATTACTGCTTAATTTAAGTGCAAACAAACTACCGTGGCCGAGAGAACACTGCACATCACTGTGCTTTGACATACGGACCGCAGATTTAGGGAGTTTAATCAGTTGTTTATGTGGGGTTAGTTCTCTATTAACAGGAACATAATCGATCATTGTTACATAAAGTGTCCAGCATGCTGTCCCTGGAGGTCAGATAATCCTATGGTTTCCTATCGTACCATTTTCTTCAATTGCATGGTGGAATAAAACTTGCCTAGTTTTTTTTTCTTCTTTGGAAAAATCCAAAAGTCTTGTAAAACAGGTAAAAATAACAATTCCTAGTTGATGGAATGATCCATGCATCTCATTTTTATTGAGGTGTCACTTTTTCATGTTACATCTTGATACATTCTGATACTTACTGAACAAATTCAGGCATACCATAGATTAATTAAATCATCAACAGTGAAATATAACATGGACTTTTGCCAGGATTTTTCTGTACAAATATTTACTGCAGTATCAAATTTTGTTACATTTCTCCAGCCTACTTGATAATCCCCTGATTAGACATCCCTATGTGTAGTGGAGCCAAAGAAATGCATAGTGAACATCCAAATGTAATATATTGTGACTTTGCTTTCAAGATCCTAATTTTACAGCATCTTCATTTAATAGATATGTATGTGTGTGAATATATACATATATATGTGTGTCTATACACACACACACATATATAAGTATATACATATATGTATTTGGCCTAACAAACCAGATTCACTGATCTTTGGCCCTAACAACTTCATTGGATGCATCCAGAGAGCCAATTAAGAAGAGTACAGCAGAAAAATGATTGCACAACATTTTTAGATCTTTAATTGAGGGCTTCTGTGGCTTTTAATTGAGGCTTTTGTGTGAAATGTGGCATTAATTCAGTACATCTGAGTTACACAGGTCAGTGTTTTTTTGCTTAAAAATGGTTTTACTCTTCTCCCTGTCTGGTACAAAAAGTTTAGGACTTTATCTGACAACCGAAAGCTGCATGGGAAGCAGCATGGCTCAGTGGAAAGAGCCCAGGCTTTGGAGTCAGAGGTCATGGGTTCAAATCCCAGCTCCGCCACTTGTCAGCTGTGTGACTTTGGGCAAGTCACTTCACTTCTCTGGGCCTCAGTTCCCTCATCTGTAAAATGGGGATTAAGACTGTGAGCCCCCCGTGGGACAACCTGATCACCTTGTAAGCTCCCCAGTGCTTAGAACAGTGCTTTGCACATAGTAAGTGCTTAATAAATGCCATAAACCCCCCCAAAAAACCCAAAATACATAACTGAATTCTTTCTGCAGTCAGTTATTCATTAATCATGATGCTAGGAGGACTGGAGCAGTGTGAGTAGGCAGAGTCTGATAATTGAAAAATCTCATTTATGCCTAGTTTTAACCTCCCCTAGTAGTAATATCAGCATTCATTCATTCAATCATATTTATTGAGAACTTACTGTGTGCAGAGCACTGTACTAAGCGCTTGGGAAGTACAAGTTGGCAACATAATGGCAGCCATAACAATTTAGTATCTACTTTGGACTGTTTCAGACCCTGAAGTCTTCTACAAAAAAAAAATACAGCAGGTTCCTTAATTGTGAGTTTACTGGCTTTACCAGAATTACTAATAATCTGAGTTTTGCCATCTTTGTCTTTCCCCTTAGGTAGGGGTGTTAACAAGCAGAGAAATGAAGACTAGAAGAAGGGTGAAAGACATTTGAAAAAAAAGAACAAATGGTTGTATCATCATATCAGACAGTGTCCACTCCTCCCCCCCGGCTCAGGAGGTGGCAGTGAGGACTCTGGGGAACCAGCAGTGGTATGGAGCTGAGCTCAAACAGCAGCGGGAAGTGAATTTGCCACAAGATGGCAAGCCAGTCCAGTCAGAGTGGCCGGCCCCCATTGTTCCCGTTGCCGCTTTGCACCTCCACTAGCCTCAGAGGGTTGACCTCCAGCCTCAGGGCTGGCCTGTAGTAGTGGAACCTCTGGTGAGCTAGCAGAGAGGATCTACAGAGAACCTGCTTTGATGACCACCTGCTACTGTTTCAAACTCCTTCTGCTAATTGTTTAAATTGGATTCTCTTTCCAACACATGCTCTCTCTCTCTCACTGTAGGTGCATATGAGTATAAAAATGTCTGTAACACCTATTGTTTTCTGTTCCACTCCCTCTTCCTCTTTCCTGCCTTGCTTTGCTCCCTTTTTTTTTAAAAAAAATGGAATTGTTAAATGCTTACTATATGCCTGGCACATTACTAAGTGCTGGGGTAAATACAAGCCGATCAGGTGGAACACAGTCCATGTCTCACATGGGACTCACAGCCTCAATCTCCATTTTACAGATGAGGTATCTGAGACACAAAGAAGTTAAATGGCTTGCCCAAGGTCATTCAGCAGACAAATGACAGGTCCTTCTCACTCCCAGGCCACTGCTGTATCCACTAAGCCATGCTGTTTCCCTTTCCACCCTCTCTGACTCATCTTGAAACTGTTTGGCCCAGTGCTCGAGAAGACCAGCCTACCAGAGGCCCCATTCAGCTACTCCTCTCTGGGTTCTGGAAAACATGGTCCCAGATGGGGCCTCCGTAGACACAGGACGAGACCACGCATGTGACATTACAAGTGTTACACCGAGCACTCTAGGTCACACAAACCTAGAAAATTCCTCCCATCCTGACTTGCTCCAGAACTCTGTTCAGGTCCTTCTGGATATGGACACTGCTTCCAAAACATGAAAGTCAATGGCAAGAGCCAGGCAGAGGAAGGCTGGGAGTTGAAATTTAAAGATCCTGGGCCTGAAGATGTCCAGTGCTGAATACATAATGAACCATATGAAAAAAAAAATTCATAATGAAAAGCTGAAAACTGGATCGTCCAGTCTACAACTGGATGACTAGCCATCCCAAGTATGAATAATGCATGAACTGGATAATTTGTAAACTAAAAGTCAAGAATGTACAGTGCTTGATCTATTCAGGTGTCCATTCTTTGTAAAAAAAATAAAAAAGGTGTTCATTAGTACCCAGAAGAAATCTCTTATCTCCTGGTTTGCCATGAATAAGAAATACATGGAATCCAGTTAAATTTCTGAAGCAGGTTTTCCCTCTACAACAAACGGAACCAAATGAAATAGTTTTAAAAAGAGACAGCATTTGAGACAGCAGTTGATTTTCCTCAGAGAATGACTTTATCTTTTTCTGTATTGTAGGAAAGCAAATAAGTATACAACTGACTAAAGACAAAACTTCAGTGTATTTCAGAATCTACCACAACATACTAATCTAAAAAATATGTAGAACTGGTTGAGTAAAGTAACCAAGGTCATTCCAAGCATAAAAGTATCAGGTATAGAAAAATTCTAATGCACTTTGATTCTCTGAGCAAGAATTTCCAGTCTTTTCCTGCATGCTTTTCCTTTAAAGTACAAACAGACCCCATTCATCAAAACCAGATGCTATTGTCTCTCTGTTCAGTTTCAGTTATCAATATCATGTTTGAAAGATCCAAAACATTTTAGTAAAAATTTGACTATGCCTCTGATCAGGTCAGGTTAGGCTGGATTGACATGCCAAGTTCCATGGTGCTCCCTTGAAAGGAAAAAGTCAAGTTCATTCAAACTATATTTCTCTCTCTAATTGTTTTTTAAGTCCTCAAAGTATTTGTTCATTTTGAAAAGGAAAAAACGTACTCATGCCCCGTTTTCCTTGCCCCCCACCAGTCCCTGACACTAGCGCTTTTGGAAGGGTCTGCTAAAAATTAGGAGAGAGAAAGCTTCCCGTTTTAACTCTTTTAAAAAACTTTAAAAAGTTAGATGATGGCAGTTATCTTCACAGCTTAAAAAAGAATGGAGATCTGGCAACTATCTGGTTAATTTGATTCATGTAGATAGTCAAACTGGATCATTCTCACCTCAAAGAGGAGTTTTGGCCAGAAGTATCCAATTTACCTATGTGGGTCAGATACCTCAAATCTCTTTTATCCAGTCTGAACCAGCCAATTTTTTAACCTGAACATTTTAGTAGAAAATTCTGCCTAATAATAACCACTGTGGTATTTGTTAAGTGCTTACTGTGTGCCAAGCACTGTTCCAGACACTGAAGTGAAAACAAAATAGTCAAGTTAGAAACAGACCCTGACTGTCTGTTCTGGCTCACGGTCTAAATGGGAGGAAGAAACGGTATTTAACCCACATTTTACAAATAAGAAAACAGGCACAGAGAAGTTGACTTGTTTAAGGTGATACAGCAGGCAAGTGTCAGAGTCAGGATTAGGAGTCAAGTCCCCTGACTCCCAAGCTCATGTTATATCCACTAGGCCACACCTGGGGCAGCCTGCTAAGCTAATATCAGCAACTGTCAGTGTAGCAGCAACAAATCATTCAGACTTTCGCCCCATTGTTTCTGTCTCCACGTTTACCCCAGGAGCCCTGCATGGGTACATGCGGAGGTAGTGAGAAAAAGCGTGGCTCAGTGGAAAGAGCCCGAGCTTTGGAGTCAGAGGTCATGGGTTCAAATTCCGACTCTGCCAATTGTCAGCTGTGTGACTTTGGGCAAGTCACTTAACTTCTGTGGGCCTCAGTTCCCTCATCTGTAAAATGGGGATTAAGACTGTGAGCCTCCCGTGGGACAACCTGATCACCTTGTAACCTCCCCAGTGCTTAGAACAGTGTTTTGCACATAGTAAATGCTCAATAAATGCCATTATTATTATTATTACATTCACTAGATTGTAAGTTCCTCCAGGGCAGGAATTCTATCTACCAGCTCTATTGTATTGTACTGTACTTCCACCCTCCTACCTTACCACGCTTATATCTTACTACAACCCAACCTGCACACTTTACTCCTTTAAAGACAGCCTACTCACTGTACTTCAGTCTCGTCTGTCTTGCTGATGACCCCTTGCTCACATCCTCCTTCTGGCCTGTAGTTCCTTTCTCCTTCTAGACTGTGAGCCCACTGTTGGGTAGGGACCGTCTCTATATGTTGCCAACTTGTACTTCCCAAGCACTTAGTACAGTGCTCTGCACACAGTAAGCGCTCAATAAATACGATTGATTGATTGATTGATTCTCCTTCATGTATGACAGACCACCACTCTCCCCACCTTATTAAAAGCCTTCCAAGCCTTATTAAAATCACATCTCCAAGACATCTTTCCCAGCTAAGCCCTCATCTCCTTTACTCCCTATCTCTTCTGGGTTGCCTGTGCACTTGTATCTGTATCATTTAAGCATTTGATATTCACCCTATCCCCAGCCCCACATCATTTATGAACATATCCATCTTTTATTTTAATGTCTGTCTCCCCTTCTAGACTACAAGCTCCTTGTTGGTGGGGACCTTGTCTACCAACTCTGTTGTATTCTCCCACAAGCTCAGTGCAGTGCTCTTTTTGCAAGAAGTGCTAATAAATACCACTGATTAATTCACTGAATGGATAAAGGGCCTCTCAGGCTGTACCTGTTCCCTTTACCCAGCTACTCACCTAGGTGGTCTCAATAGGGTCCCCAGGTCCGGGCCAACCCATCGTCCCCCTCTCCATCCCCCCATCTTACCTCCTTCCCTTCCCCACAGCACCTGTATATATGTATATATGGTTGTACATATTTATTACTCATTTATTTATTTTACTTGTACATATCTATCCTATTTATTTTATTTTGTTGGTATGTTTGGTTTTGTTCTCTGTCTCCCCCTTTTAGACTGTGAGCCCACTGTTGGGTAGGGACTGTCTCTATGTGTTGCCAATTTGTACTTCCCAAGCGCTTAGTACAGTGCTCTGCACATAGTAAGCGCTCAATAAATACAATTGATGATGATGGTAAGATGTGAAGGCTCATACAATGAATTAATCAATCAGTGGTATTTATTGAGCACTTCCTATGTGTACAGCACTGTACTAAGTTCTTGGGAGAGTACAACAGATTTGATAGACACATTCCCTGCCCACAAGGAGCTTAGCGTCTAGAGGGGAAGACAGACATCAAAATACATTATGGAAATGTACATAACTGTGGAGGGCTGCTATGGTGGGGTGAATAACAAGTGCCTAAATGGTACAGCAGATCCAAGTGCATAAGTGATGCAGAAGGAGAGGAAGTAGGGGAAGTGAGAGCTTAGTTAGGGAAGACCTCTTGGAGGAAATGGGATTTTAATAAAGCTTTGAAGGTGGCGAGAGTGGAGGTCTGTCACATATGAAGGGGGAGGGAGACATGACATGTAACCAGACCAGCAGGTTACATGTACAAGGGTTTGGCAACTAAACAGATGAGAACAAGGTACAGTGAGTAGGTTGCTGTTAAAAGAGCGAAGTGTTTGGCTGGGTTGCAGTAGATCATTAGATCATTAGGGGGAGAGCTGATTAAGTGCTTTAGAGCCAGGGTGATAAGGAGAATTGTCAGCTCCCTTATCTCTTTCTAGCCCCCCTCCCCCCTTTCCCAGGACTCAGGTTGTGAATCCCTTGTGGGACAGCATCCTCTCTAACTCAGCAGATAGCACAGGGATTGTCACATAGTGGGCACTTTACAGAACAGTGTTTACATTTTTTATTAGTTTACAGGCCACTCAGGAGGCTCACATACAAGGACACTGTTCCATGTACCTGATGACTTGTCTTTCTGAGCCCAGACTAAAATTATTGGTGCAAAATTTCAAGCCAGGCTCAACTGCAACAAATCCAGTTACCAAATCACTTTTCACTGGATTGAAAATGAGACTGGGAACATTTCAGCTGTTAAACAGCTGACAGGGTTTGCTAAATTTTGTGGCGGGGGTGTGGGGGGTGGTCTTTTGCCTGCTGAACAATTTGCCTGCTGTAGATAATGATAAAGAATGCCATTCTGCTGAGCATCTCACAGTGGCTTACACACGTTCTGGTAAGGACCTATTGAGTCTGCTTGTTTCTTAACAGAGAAATCAGGGCACATAGGTGCTAAGTGTTTTTAATGGGTACATTGTCTTCAGTAATAGGAAATGCATGTGCTATTGATTATATTCAAAGTGATAGCTCCACAAGTTGGCAAGAAACAATCCTACATAATTCAGTGGTATTCTGGATGTGACGATCAAGGAGACATATGAGTTTATGGCAGAACAGCCTGCTTGCATCTGATATCTGCATCACAAGCACATTTGGGTGAAACACTATATGGCCTTGTGTAAGGAAAGTAAGATGAAAGGATATGGAAATGGTGGGGTCCCGCAAAAAGAGAAAATAAGAATAAATAATTCATTAGTCATACTGTATGGGATCTGCAAGAAAATAATTCCCTGAAGTGAAGGGATACCAAAGAATAATTATTATGAACCTTGTAAAGCAGTTCTTAGGTTGCTGTACAAACACACGGAATATATTATGGCCACAGGAGGAATAAAATATTTAGCAAAACTGTCCTCTAAACCTAAAACCCAGAACAAATAAAAGGGAGTCTTACATGGAGGGATAAAGATGAACTCTTTCATCACAGACCATTAGTTATTCTATGGCAGAAAAGATGGAAGAAAGTGGAGCTGAGAGGGATATCAAGACACGTTTCACATTCCATTTCACAAGGAAAGGGTGTAAAGCCTGGTCACTCTGAGGCACAACAGGTGAGTGGTGCCAAAGATCCCAAATGGAAAAAATCTTTCAGGATTATGTATCAGACAGACACAAAGACTCAGCAATAGGGTCTTTGAAGACGAGCAAGGTCACGCTGCAACTTGATAGGCGACCAAAGCAGAGGACGAAAGGGAATTGAAAAAGAAAGCAGGGGTAGCACAAGGGGGAAAGCCTTAATAGTTGAAACATAGAAGTCACCCTCATTTCCAACTAACTAAAGCAAAGTAAGGATGAGGCACCCAAACTAGTGAGATTCCAGGACATTTGGTTCAGGATTGGGTTTGCAGTTCCTGACATCCTGGTTCTGGAGACAAAGGAATATTGCATTCTAATGGATTGGCATTTTGCCTTTTTAACAATGGGTAGTTTCTTGAATATTTAAGACTGCTTTTTCTATTTGGAAGAAGTGAGAGTTAAAAACCTTGATTTGGATGCAAGATAGTCCGGGAGCAGGGTATTAATAGCACATATTTCAAAGAGGAAGTGGCATTTCTGAAGGTCCTCTGGTGGGCAGGGAAACCTTCTGGTCCTCTTTCCCTTCCTGATCACCATTTATTCTAAGAATATTATAGCCTGCAAAATAGGTGATACCCCCTTAGGAGAGTTCCATAACTCAGGAAAAGCGGTCCATTGGATTCATAGATGATATTTGCAACATGGAGGTTGTCCATGTATATGAAAAGACTGAAAAGGCCAATGTGTGACAAGTAATTCCTTCCACATTAGACATAGGGGAAGATCACCCCATCCTGGCTATGTAGGAAAGACAAGTTCAGTGGAACATCCTGCTACATCTGTTCACTAGAACTATTTTATGCCTAACCTAAGTACAGAGAGGCCAATTTTTGAGATTGTCCAAAGAAAGAAGGTGTTCTTTGTTGTATGGTAATCAGATTTCTTCCAGGAGAAAAGAAAAATGACGGTATTTGTTAAGCACTTACTATGTGCCAAGCACTGTTCTAACCACTGGTGTAGATACCAAAGGTAATCAGGTTTGTCCTACATGGGGCGCACAATCGTAATCCCCATTTTACAGATGAGGTAACTGAGGCACAGAGAAGTTAAGTGACTTGCCCAAATTCACACAGCTGAGAAGTGGCGGAGACAGGAATAGAACCCATGACCTCTGACTCCAAAGCCCATGCTCTTTCCACTGAGCCACACTGCTTCTCATTATTATCATTGCTATTATTATCATTATTACTATTCCAGGAACTATATGGTCTTAATTGGCCTCTTATTAGACATCATAGACTGACCCCAAGGCCTCATCCTCATTCCAGACATTAAGGTCAGCTCAATTTAGGAGGTTAGAGGTAGTTTTGCTGGGGAGCTAGCCTCATTATATCCCAATTGCAAAACACAAAAGGACCAGGATACCTGAAATTAGATCAACAACACCACCATTAAACTCCTTGTGGGAAGAGAGGATCACATGCTTCTGTTTTACCTCCCAAGCACTTAGTATAATGCATTGCATTCAGTAAGGACTAAAAAAACATCCTTACTAACTACCGCCACCCATTTGGAAATTTTCATTTTATATAAATTATACCTCTCTGAATGTATATTTTAATGAAGGTCCAACTGTTCTTGAACCCAGGTATAGGTCTAGAAGACTCTTATCCTTGGCACTTGTCTTTATGTCTATCTGAAAGTACACTCAGTAATTTAATCACTCTGTAAATATCAATCTCTGCCATTAAATTATAAGTTTCTTGTGGGCAGGCAATGTGACACTTCTGTCTTGTAAATCCCAAGCGCTTAGTACAATGTACTTGCACCCAGTGGCTACTCAATAAATACTATTACTATTAAAGAAAATGACACATTATTAGGAAATCATTAAGGCACACCACCTGTCTGCTGTGTGGTCTTGTGCAAGTCATTTCATTTCTCTGTGCCTCAGTTACCTCATCTGTAAAATGGGGGTTAAGATTGTGAGTCCCATCTGGGACATGGACTGTATCCAGCTTATCTACCCCAGGGCTTAGTACAATACCTGGCACATAGTAAGCTCTTAACAAATACCTTAAAAGTAATAATAATAATAATGATGGCATTTGCTAAGCGCTTACTATGTGCAAAACACTGTTCTAAGCACTGGAGGGGGATACAAGGTGATCAGGTTGTCCCACGTGGGGCTCACAATCTTAATCCCCATTTTACATGTGAGGTAACTGAGGCACAGAGAAGTTAAATGACTTGCCTAAGGTCACGCAGCTGACAATTGGTAGAGTTGGGATTTGAGAGGTAACTGAAAACGTTGTAGAGTTTAAGCTCCTTTGCTAGACTGTTAATTTATCAAGGGCAGGGATTGGATTGTCTCCAAAGCATTGAGTACAGTACTCTGCCCATAGTAGATGCTCCATAAATATGATTGATGTATTGAACATTCAGCAATGTGCTTTTTGAATCTTGACTGATTCTTTCATTCTCATGTTTGGAGCGAATGGCTTTGGCATGTCTCTTCTTTAATCACTGGGATCTTTCCTCTGTTCATTTAGTTGGGTATACGAGGAAACCAGAATCATGATTATCATTTTGCTTCTTCCACTCATTGTATCCACCAAAGTCCTTAACTTACATCAGATGCAGTCATATACTGCATAAGTCTTGGGATGAATAGAAAGTCATATTCATCAGCATGTAGACTTGTGGTGATGATTCTGAAAACACCAGTGCAAGCCTGCTAGCCTGCAAATCCAAAAAGGTTCTGTTCACCCTCAGACAATAGCTACAATTCAGACAAATGCAGTTAAGCAGGATTTAAAATTTTCTCCAGACCTCTTTTGGTGAGGGAATGGATGGGTGGCCTGAGAGCAAATTTTCAAGATCTGGAAGTCCGCAATCAGAAATGAGCCCGTGCGCTGCGTTAAAACTGATTTATAGTAGTTCAGGTTTTATAGGTCTGTTTATGGGGAGTAAAGTCCTGATGCCACAATATAATTGGGTTTTTTTCTTCCTCCTTAGCTGATGTTCCCTCAAAAGCTGCAAAAGGGCTATCTCCTGCAGCACTTTGCTCTCGTTAACATATCTATTCTATTTATTTATTTTATTTTGTTACTATGGTTTTGTTCTCTGTCTTCCCCTTTTAGACTGTGAGCCCACTGTTGGGTAGGGACTGTCTCTATATGTTGCCAACTTGTACTTCCCAAGCGCTTAGTACAGTGCTCTGCACACTGTAAGCGCTCAATAAATATGATTGATGATGATGATGATGATGTTGGCAGCTCTTGACCTTCACTCAGATATTGGCTAATGTTAATATGTTGTTCTTTGAAGAGAACTGCAAAACCTAAGTTTTATAACTGGTTTTATGCTGCTACTAATGTGGGATCATACCTCCCACATCAGCACATTTGCCAGAAAAAGCCTCTTTCCAAAGAAACAGAAACCACCCTGCTCCACCTCCCTGCAGAGCAGGCAGTGTCAATTATCAGTAAGGAAACAAGAGACAACCAAACCACATCAGTTTTCCCACCTTTCCCAGCAGAGCACAACCTCAGAAGATGTAGCAGAGCAGTGAACTGCTACAGGGAAGCAGGGAAGCAGGGAAGACAAGAGGAGCAGACAGCTGCTTGGCATATGGCAATAAGGAGGAGCGACTCTCCTCAAATAGATGCTTTGGAAATTTTTTTTTTAAAGGCCAGGTGCTACGAGCAGTCAACGCAACACCTCAGCCAAAGACAATCTCTGTGTGTGACGCTCCTTGTTGAGCGGCGACCTTGTTGGTCGGAGTTTCATCCAAGCTGCACCAGGCGACTTTGGTTTGGCTCTCGGTTCAAGGTTTACCGAAGACTCTAAATCCCACTGTGTGCAGAGGAGTTAGCCAAGCAGTTTTACCCAGCCGCTTTACTCCATAATTCAAGCAATCCTGATCACAAGGTGGCTTGTAGAAAGGCTTCCCTCCTCTTTCCCTGGATGCCCACATGACTGCTCTTGCTGCCTCAGGACCACAAGGGCTGTTTTCTACTGCCGTGGCAGTCTAGAGACAAAGGATGCCCTGATACAGGAAGAGCAGAAACATAAAGCAGGCTCAGGCTAGTCAAGCTAAAGGTCTCAAGAAGGCACTGGTGGTGCCTTGCCGAAACTATGGCTTGAGACACGAACCTGTTTTAACTAACTGAGCTTCCAGAGCAATCTCATTAGTGTAATCTGTGTGCCCTAAATATTGAATGACAAAAAAGTAACACCAATGGAAACATCCTGGAACCCAGCCACACTGAAGTTAGGCTGGCTGCGGTTCAAAGAACAGGACATTTTTGGCACGTTGAAGTAGAAAGCGGACTGAACACAGGCAGGCAGGGAGGGAAAAACACTTTAAAGACTAACTGAAGAAGACTTCTAGCCTTGCCATGTAGGTGTTGCCTGTTGGAAAACACTGAGAACAGATTCACCTGGGCTTCAGAACTCAAAAAGACACAGATGTGTGTTGGATTCATTCTCTTTTGAAGAAGTTTCTTCTCTTCTCCCAAAACTGATGAATAATGACAAAGAGAAAGAAGATGTCTACAAGAAACTAGACAACTTACAGTGGTACCAAAAAGTGACAACCACCTCACTGTCCAATGATGTATGGATTGCTGTGGTCAGGGATCATGCCCACTGACTCTACTGAATTGTACTCTCCCAGGCTTTTACTACAGTGCTCTGCACACAGTGAGCGCTCAATAAATACCATTAATTGATTGATGATACTGATGCAGGTTTCTGATTGTGGAACTGACCATCATCTGATCAACCCCAGATGATCCATAAAGATGACTGTGTCATGTTCTTGGAGAATGCAGACTCTAGAAGGAGCACAGTGTCAACATCACAGAGACCCCAATGGAGTGAGGAACTCCAGCTTTAGTTAATACCGAACAGGGTAAGGGTGTTTCTCCAAGACACTGTCTACCAGACAGCTCTAAACACTGTGGGCAGGGCAAAGTGACAGCATGAAGACCGAATCGATAAAAATAACTCATTCAAAAAACTACTCATAATCAAATAGATACCCCAGTAATTACTGCTCCTCAAAAGAAAGCCAGCAGACGATTATAACCTCAACATCACTTCCCACTCTCTGCATTCTTACTTCGTTGAAAGGAGGCTCAGAAGTCTCCCATGCCAAGTTGTACCCCTTTCCTATACAAAGCCAGTAGAAAAGCATGCCATATTGCTACCTCTGGCTGGCACTCTGTCAGGGGCACAGTTTGTGTTAGATCAATCAATCAGTGGTATTTCTTGAGTGCTTACTTTGTGCAGAGCACTGTACTAAGTGCTTGGGAGAGGACAATATAAAAGAGCTGGTAGAAACGTTCCCTGCCCACAATGAGCTTATGGTATAGAGGGAGAGACATACATTAATAAAAAGAAATAAATTATGGATTTGTACATAAGTGCTGTGGGGCTGAGGGAGGGGTGCGTAAAGGGTACAAATCAAGTGCAAGGGTGATGCAGAATGGAATGGGAGAAGAGAAATGAGGGCCTAGTTGGGGAAGACCTCTTGGAGGAGGTGTTTTTAATAAGGTTAAGATGAAAATCTTGATGCTTAGAATTAGACTGCCCTATATCCCTCATCTTTTCCTACTATGGAAATTCCTCACTGTCTGCATTCTCAGCTGGAGAAAGAAAACAGACAAAATTTGTATGTCCAGAGGAACTTCCCCTTTCTGGGTCAATCTGGTAAAGATGAAGTATGTGTTACCTGCTGTTGTCACTCTGTCCAGTTTTGTTTAGATCCAACCGGATTGACAATTCAGTTACAAACATACAGACTGGCATTACTCATAATAATAATAATAATAATAATAATAATAATAATGGCATTTATTAAGCGCTTACTATGTGCAAAACACTGTTCTAAGAGCTGGGGAGGTTACAAGGTGATAAGGTTGTCCCACGTGGGGCTCACAGTCAATCCCCATTTTACAGATGAGGTAACTGAGGCCCAGAGAAGTTAAGTGACTTGCCCAAAGTCACACAGCTGACAAATGCCAGAGATGGGATTTGAACCCATGACCTCTGACTCCAAAGCCCGTGCTCTTTCCACTGAGCCACACTGCTTCGCTACTCATGGAGGGGGAATCCACTACTGGCAGTGATAGAACTTGGAGATTTTCTCTATCTTCAGTTCTTTACGAGAGCATTTTCCCGTGACAAAAATTCTGTCAACCTGAATGCCCAATTGTAAAATTTGAAAAATGTAATGTAAAAATAAGCTTCTCCTTTTTGCTGTTAAGGCCCAGACGGCTTTTAGAGGGTTGATAGCATGTCTACCAACTCTCTTAAACTCTCCCAAGTGCTTGGTACAGTGCTCTGCACACAGAAAGTACTCAATAAATACCACACTGATCAGCTATCAATGTGTCTGTGGACAGTGGGTTCATTATGTTTTGCTGGGGCGGAGGGGAAGGGGTGCTGGGTTGAGTGTGTCCATGTGGTTGTCTGCTTGTGTGCCTGCATACTGAGAAGCAGCATGGCCTATTCGATAGAACATGGGCCTAGGAGTTGGGAGGACCTGAGTTCTAATTCCAGCTCCACTCTGCTCTGCGACCTTGGGCAAGTCACTTCACTTCTCTGTGCCTCAGTTACCTCATCTGTAAAATGGGAATTAAGACAGCCTCATGGGGGACAAGGACCCGATTTGCTTGTATCCACCCCAGCGCTTGGTACAGTGCCTGGCACATAGTAAGCATTAGTAAATACCACAATTATTATCATTATCGCTATTAAATCAATATCTGTGTACATTCATGTTATCAATTTTTGAGTCTATGTTCCTCAGTGTGTATTTGTTTATGCACGTATGTGAATATTTCTTTCAGTGTGGGCCACAGGGAGGGAGGGAGGGAGATGGGTGTGAGTGAGCATATACATAAAACACCAGTTTTTAGTGTTGAGGCAGAAGAAACAAAAGGATTGATTTTTTTTTCCCAAGAACTATTTAATAAATAAATCCGAATCATCCCTTCTTTCAGTTCCCCTGATAAACAGAGATGGGAATGGAGCAATCAATCAATCAATCGTATTTATTGAGCACTTACTGTGTGCACAGCACTGTACTAAGCGCTTGGGAAGTACAAGTTGGCAACATATAGAGACAGTCCCTACCCAACAGTGGGCTCACAGTCTAAAAGGGGGAGACAGAGAACAAAAACAAACATAACAAAATAAAATAAATAGAATAGATATGTACAGGTAAAATAGAGTAATAAATATGTACAAACATATATACATATATGCAGGAGCAGAATAAAGAAGATGAAGTGCAACTCCAAAATGATCAAAACGATACCTTAAAAAAGATTTAGATCACTACCTTTTCACAAGCATGGCCTTTAGACCTGAGGTAATTCCCCTTGTCAAAATTGTATCAACAATAACTATGCTTACATTGATACTGCAACATATATATATATATATACATATATATATATATATATATATATATATGAGAAGCATTGTGGCCTAATAGAATGATCTCAAGCTTGGGAGTTAGAGGACCTGCATTCATATCCTGGCTCTGCAACTTGCCTGCTGTGTGAGCTTGGGCAAGTCACTTAATTTCTCCATGCCTCAGTTTCCTCAACTATAAAATGTGGATTCAGTACCCGTTCCCCCTTCTACTTAGACTGTGAACCCTTTGTGGGACAAGGAACTACGTCTAACCTGATTAAATTGTATCTACTCCAGGGATCAGAACAGTGCCGGACAACACATAGTAAGTGCTTAACAAATACCATAATTATAAATAACATTATATATTCACAGCATGGCCTAGTGGCAAGAGCTTGGGCTTGAGAGTCAGAGGTTGTGGGTTCTAATCCCAATTCTGCCACTTGTCTGCTGTGTGACCTTAGGCAAGTCACTTAACTTCTCTGTGCCCGTTACCTAATCTGTAAAATGGGATTGAGCTCCAAGTGGGCCAAGGGACTGTGTCCAACCTGATTGCCTTCTATCTACCCCAGAGCTTAGAACAGTGCTTGGCACACAAGAAGCACTTAACAAATAGCATAATAATTATTATTGTTATAGACAGACTAGAGAAGCAGTGTGGCTCAGTGGAAAAAGCCCGGGCTTGGGAATCAGAGGTCATGGATTCAAATCCCGACTCTGCCACCTGTCAGCTGTGTGACCTTGGGCAAGCCTCTTAACTTCTCTGTGCCTCAGTTACCTCATCTGTAAAATGGGGATGAAAACTGTGAGCCCCACGTGGGACAATCTCATCACCTTGTATCCCCCAGTGCTTAGAGCAGTGCTTTGCACATAGTAAGCCCTTAACAAATACCATCATTATTATTATTATTATATGGGCGATGGTAATTTGGAAGTTGAGAGTTAATTTTTAGCTCTATACAAATGCTCAGAATACCTATAGAAAATTGAGAGCTATTTAAAGATCTCTGAAAAGAGGCTATTTAGTTTTTTAAATAAAAATGATACCCCAGAATTTCAAGTATCAACCCTGTTTCATGGGCCTCAAGTTTCCCACTTTCATTCCTTGGAGACTAGTTAATCTGCATTACCTGCCTGAAGGTCCAGGCTAAAATAGATCATAAAGTTATAAACCTGGAAAAAGCCACCTTTGATCATCCAGTCCAACTCCCTAGGCACCTAAAATTTTCCTATTACTGATGGGGATTTGCTGTTTCTTTCAAGATATTCAGAAGAGGTTTCCTAGTGAGCCTTTAAAGCTCACTCTACAACACTTATTCTCTGACAACTCTTCCTCAACTCTAATCCAGGGCCCTTCTTCTGCAATGGAAGATTGGTTTGACTTTACACACACTTTCATATTTAGTTCTCTGGGGAAAAGATAAGTTCAGGAAGACATAAAGACACTGAACAAAGCTTCAGCTGGTGTTAATGTTCTTTAGATTGATCAACCACAAATTAATCAGCAATTGCCAGGACTTTGCCTCTAAAAGAACACTTATTCTTGCTTTATATGGAGCTAGGCCATAGATTCTTTGAAACTTTTCCCACACTATCACCATTTATCATAGGAAAGATGCAAAATACCTCGGACTGTGCTGGAAATGTCTCATCCTTCCGTATCATGGAATCGTGTCCAATTATTTCAGGGTTATTGCTTAGGGTGGATATCTCCTGCCCTGAATTATCACTAGCTTGTTTGTTATTGTGATGTCATAACCCACTAAACTCTATTCTGAGTTCCCCGACTCTTTCTACTCCCCACTTACTCTCTCGGGGCTCATCCGTTCACATGGCTTAGCTATCGTCTCAAAATGCAAGAAATCCAAATCTATCTGTCTAGACCTGACTTCTCACCTGATCTGCAATCCTAAACCTTTTCTTGCCTCTAGGACATTTACACTTGGCTATGCTGCCGCCAGTGCCTCAATATCAACAAGTCTGAAACACAACTCCTCGTCTTCCCCTTAAACCCACTCCTGCTCCAAACTTTCCCATATCAGTATAAGGCCACCTTTCAACCCTTTTGAAGCATTGCTCATTCCTCGTCACTCCTGTTCCTTGAAACACTCTACTGGCTTCCTATGAACATCCGCATTAAGTAAAAACCCCTCCTACTCAGCTTTAAGGCTCTTCTTCAATTCACCCCATAATACTCTCTTACCCACTATTCCCCAACTCACTCTTTGTTCCTCTGAGCATGTCACTTACTTGTTTTGTTCTTCCTGAGTTCTTAAGACAGTGTATTACACCCAGCAGACACTGAGTAAATAATATTACTACTGCTAACAGTGTCTCCTTTTCAACTCTCCTGCCTCCATCCCCTTGCTCACTCCATTCTCCCAGCATGAAACTTCCTCCCCAGATCTAATAGGGGACCACAGCTCTCCTGATATTCAGAAAATCTTGTCATCCAACAAGCCTTCCCTGCTAAGTTTCTAGAACCCTAAATCTTATAACCCAGTGCTTAGAACAGTGCTTTGCACATAGTAAGTGCTTAATAAATGTCATCATTATTATCATTATAACATCATCATCCATCTGTAGCACTTATGAGCTGATCAATCAATCAGTCCAATCCATAGAATTTATTGAATGCTTACTGTGTGCAGAGCACTGCACCTAGTGTTTAGGAGAGTACAATGTAACAGATTTATACCTATCCTCAACACTTTCTTTTTTGATTACTTTTTATTCATTTTTACTATTTATTATTTTGGCACCTCTAAGAGCTGCTAGTGATAAACTTATCTGCGTGGCACAATCACATCCTATGCATTCTTTTTTTGATTACTTTTTATTTATTTTTACTATTTATTATTTTGGCACCTCTAAGAGCTGCAAGTGATAAACTTATTTGTGTGGCACAGTCACATTCTATGTGTTCTTAATGTCGGTCATAGATGGAGATTTTTGGCCACAGACAATCCATTAAACCAAAAGGTAGAGCTCACAATAATGACAGACCAGAGAACCAACAGATAACGCCTACACTGATGTGGAAAAGACTGTAGACCAAAAATAGTAATTGCGGTAATTGTTAAGTGCTAATTATGTGTCAAGCACTGTACTGAGGTGGGATAAGTACATAACTCCTGTCACACTGGGACTCAAAGGCTAAGGAGGGGGAGTACAGATACTGAATTGCCATTTTACAGATGAGGAAACTGGGCCACAGAGAAATTAAAGGACTTGCCCAAGGTCACACAGCATTCAAGTGGCAGTTGGGACCTCACTCAAATTAACACCCTCAACATTATCGTCTTGAAAATGTGAAACTGGGGTGATAGACTACAATTTAAGGACTGTTCTTTCCCCTTTTAAAGAACAACATAGGAAAAAATTTCGTATACAAGCCCAAGTATTCCCAAAACAGCTTTCCATTATACAACGCAGTCTGAAACAGATAGGGAGATTATATCCCAATTCAGTCAGTTGTGTACTGAAGATAAAAAGGATCCTGTTTATTATATTTTTTCTTCCATTTGTGCTTCCAAATCAGTTTTTCCCCAAACAGTACGGTATGAACAGCTTTGCAGAAACGTTGGTATGTTCATGTGTATGCCAACCCCTCGAATGCTTTCCCCAGAGCTGTTTTGCTTAGAAGTTCTGATGCGATTAGACTTTCTAGAAACAAACTGCAAGAAGCAGGAATTTTCTCCAAGGATCCATTCCGAGTTTAGCCCTTGGCCTCAGAGAGCTGATCTGAATACAGCTCATAGGGAGAAATGAATCCATGGCACTTTATAAATACCAGGCTCAAGGGACAAAGTAATTCCAACAGTATCCTGGAATAGTTAATAGGAGGGGATCAGCGGGATCAGCAGACTTGGTCAGTGCACCAAACTTAAAATTCACCCTGTAACTTTAAGCCAAGTTCCCATAAACTAAGAATCTTTATCACCCCACAGGGATTTCTCCTAGTCATTCATGGATATCTTCAGGATGACTCTTTAGTCAGGGTGTAAGTGTGCCCACATTTTATGTCTCTATAAAATGTTACTTAACTTCTCTGTGCCTCAATTACCTCATCTTTAAAATGGGAATTCAATACCTATTCTCTCTCCTACTTACCTTGTGAGCCCTATGTGGGACCTAATTATCCTGTATCTACCCCAGTTCTTAATACAGTGTTTGGCATATAGTAAAATTGCTTAATAAGTACCATTATTTTTTATCATTTGTTATTATTAGATGTAGATGGATATAACTTCTATTTTCTAAGGTGACAACTGGCAGTATAACAATATAACAATAAGAATAATAATAATAACACCATGATGTTTGTAAAGCACTGTTCTGAGTACTGAAGTAGAAACAAGTTAGTAGTCAGACACATATGATCCTATCCATGGGGATAAGGGCAACTGGAAAGGATCATGTAACTGAAAGCCCATTCCATGTGTGTATATGTATGTAAAGATAGTTCCTTCTTACACACAAGTGTTGACTGCATCCTTGCACAGGTTTATTGCTGTTTTAAAGACTTCTTTTTGGTATCCAGATCTTCCTAGAGTCTGCTCTCTACAGAGTGTATACAATAGATTAAACTACTGTAGAGTATTTTTTTCCATTATGAAGATATGGAGTTTCAGAACACTTGCTTCTTTCATAGAAACCAGAAACAAAAATGACTTTCTCCTAGTCTCGTTTCCTACATTAAATTCTTACCTCACTTGCTGAGTTAACTTGAGTACTGGGTGAGTCCTAATTGCCCTCAGTTTTAAAAGAAATGAAACATGTAAACAAAATGTAGCTGTATATTGGCTCAGCAGTTGAAGAAGAATTGTGTCACCAATGTGCCCAATTGTTCTCATATAGCGTTTGAGAGAAAGCATGCCCAATTAAAAGGAAAGAGGGCACAAGTAGAAAGGGAAACGTACAACAAACTATGGGATAACAGAGTAATTCTAGTAATGAACTCTTAAATGCCCTCTCCATTTCCATCTGTCTTCAATTTCAGGCATGTTGTTCTTGAGGGGAGTCACATTATAACTAAATACAAGAGGATAGGCAAGCTAATGAAATACGACACATCTCATCATAAATGTGATGCATCACAAACTCAAAGCCACCCAAGATGCAAAGAGCTACTGTTGCCCTTTGGGGCTACTGGTTTCAGTTCAGCTCTCTGGGGGAGAGACTGTCCTCATATTTCCTAAAGTTTGTTGAGATGGCTCAGCCCAGTGCTCCATCATTTCTGTCATTTCCTTTCTTCTGTCTTGATCTCAGAGACAAACGTTCAGGAAGGACAATGGGGAGTGAAGTGTGCATAGTCTCCCAAGTGCTTAGTACAGTGCTCTACAAAGAGTGTTGACTGATTGATTGATTTTTGATTCATTTTGAAGAATACTTTCTCAACACTGACTACTGAGCAGAATTCTTCAGGGAATTAATTACAGTGCCACCTACACCCCTCACATGAATTCCAATAGCCAGATGTTGGCCTTCTCAGACAAGGCAGATATTTTTTGTTAATGATGATGGAAAGCCCTTTCCTACATCTTAACAAGTAAAAGAAGCCCTTGTAGTTTACAGATTTTCTGTCATCTACCCACACAGTAAGTGCTCAATAAATACGATTGAATGAATGAATTCAAGGTCGTTGGAACTACAGCCTATCCAGGACTCTTTCTCCGGATGGTAAAAACCTTTGTTGGGTGGTTAAAGCCCTTATTCTGGATCTTTCATGAATTGTAAATCGGGCACTTTGCCTTGGACACCAAAGCCCTTTCCTCAGCAAATTTTTAAATGGGAATATTTTCTTTGAGTTTTCACTGCAAGAAGAGTAAGAGGACATTATGTCCTAAAGCACTGATTTGAAAATGCGTTGAAGAATAGTCAGCAATAAAATTTTGCAGCACCCACCTGTGTTTATAGAGAGAACTCAGGGATGACATGCAAGGGGACTGAAGTTCTGCACTCATCCATATTATAATGACCTGAGCACTCCTGGAGTCCATAAATATGATCAGCAGGTGCCATAGCCTTAAGTGAGTCCAGGCTCTGGGGATTGGGGAGTCTGTGGCCTTTGACCAAGCAGTGAAAGTGGAAGAGCTAAAATGGGTTGGCATGAGCCTGCTGACACAAAGCTGCTGCAGTAGCCCCCTGCCCCAGTCAGAAGAATGGAGGGAAAAAAAGACAGGCAAGGAGCCACAGAAGCTAAGCCACTACTATAGCTCTCACTCTCACAAACACACACACACACACACATCTAGAGACTTAAACATCCAGTACACAAATGCACAAAGATATTCAGAAACATTCATTTATAGACATAGAAACATACAGGGAATCCTATATACAGAAACATTGAGGAAAAATAAACAGGTACACAAAACACAAGGGAAACCTAGAGACACGCACACCTAGGTAAACCCACACAGGGCCAGACCCACACCCACAAAGGCAAAATCTCACAAAGGCCCAGTGGCAAAAGCAGAATGGTAGAGCCCACACATTTGGGGACCCAAACCCAAAATGAGACTGATAATTCCCAGGCCTAGAAAGGGAACCTTCACATTAGGCCTCAAGTGTCCTAAGTGCTTTTGATTTATCTTGAGGGGGTACGTAAATCTTATCCAATGAAGGATCTTGTTCCCCCTTAAACTCATTGCTTTGTCCAGTTTGAATCCCTTTCCCACTTTGGCCTACAGTTCTGAGCTAAGCCAGGACTACTTGCCCTCTCCCTGCTCAAGGCATCCTTTTCACTAGCTGGGATGCGTTACGGGAAATGGCACCTTATTAAGGGCTTGAAAATAATGTGGGACTCTACCATGTTGGATTTCCAAAGGTTTCACCTTGTGTGAACTTATGACATCCTATTATTACATTTCCTACGTTCCACTGCATTCACAGCATTTATTACAAGTCCTACACTCACCACCCCACAGTGGGGCAGTTAAACAGCCAGAAGTAAGGGAAGGCCTACTGATAAGGTTTCTGACCAAAGAACAACTCAGGGCATCTTATGAGGTGGACAGATTCAGCAGGAATCCTGAAAATTGCTGGCTTAATGAGTGGATGGTGAAGAAGCTACAGTCTGTTGCACTACAACTCAATATTGTCACAGTGCCGCAGTTACACTAGCTATAAATGGATTTTGAAAGTTAAATTCTTGCATGCATTTAACGATGTGCTGTGTTCCAGCCCAACTGCCCACTTGCTACAGTCAATGCAGAGAAAACAGTGCCGGATGCTGCACACGTCTCATTTTGGGTTTGGGTCCTCAAATGTGTGGGTGCTACCATTCTGTTTTTGCCAGTGGGACTTTGTGAGATTTTGCCTTTGTGGGTGTGGGTCTGGCCCTGTGTGGGTTTACCTGTGGCCCAGTGCGCAGATCCTACATTGGCCTTTTCTGTCACACATACACTCACAGATGAACTGCACCACCAGTGCTGCAGTGCGGGACAACTGCATGCATGTAGGTACTACACAAATGGCTCACCTTTTGCTTAGGTTCCCCAGCCCAAATTCGGCAGGAGTGGACTAGCATTCTTCCGTCATTTACAAAGGGAGACTCCATCTTCAGTCCATTCAACTCAATAAATTTTTACCGAACCCACCAGGGGCCCATCATCATTCTCTGAACAGAGGTTATTTTTTAAAATAATGAAGTTTCCTGAGTTAGACCTTCACATACAATCCTTTGTCTACCATTCATTGTGATGCCAATTTGTACTTCCCAAGCGCTTAGTACAGTGCTCTGCACATAGTAGGCGCTCAATAAATACGATTGATTGATTGATTGATTGATTCATCTAGCCCAGATATTGCTCTCGAAATATATTTCCAGCCTCTGTTAGTTTACAACGGGGAAATATCATAAGCTCATGATTATGCCTTTGCTAAACTGTCTTCCGCAGAAAGCATGCAAGGATTGAGGAGAATAACCTAGAAGTATTAATATGTCTTCCAAGCTAGGAAAAAGAATGCCAACAAAGCGCTTCCATTTCTTCGTGCACCTTCCCTTATGCCCTTAGAATTCTTTCCTTTTGTGAAAGAAAAAAAGAAACCTGACAGTACTTGCTCTACTGTCTGTTTGTTTCTTTTTGGGGAAAATTTGTCCCTCACGAAAATCTCTGAGAACATGTACAGTAATTATAATTACAAAATAAATAAACTGACCAAATGTCAGCCAGAGGAAAAAACCCTGAAGCACAACCCTTAAGTCAGCCCAGTGAGGGAGCCTCTCCCAGGTCAAAAGACAGAATTAATAGCCTGGCTGTGCACCAGACTTGAAAGGTCACTTTGAGGCAGGGCTTCAAGAGAACAAGACCAAACCCAAATGATGCTCCAGACTGGAAGTTCTCCGAAAGGAATATGCATGTTCTGCATAGTATTCCAAGTGGAATAACTAGACTCTGGAAAAAGCAGCATGGCCTAGTGGAAAGAGCACGGGCCTTCATTCTAATTCGGGCTCCACCACATGCCTGCTGTGTGACCTTATGCAAGTCACTTAACTTTATGTCTCAGTTACCTCATCGGAAAGATGGAGGTTAAGACTGTGAACCCTATGTGGGGCAGAGACTGTATCCAACCTGATTAGTTTGTATCTACCCCAGTGCTTAGTAAAGCTCCTGGCATATAGTAAGCACTTAACAAGTAACATAAAAAAGCCATACTCCTTTGGAATAATAGTTATAATTCTTTCTGATTATGCCTTAAATAATACAATACCAAACTAGACTGGTAGCATAAATGCCTGGAGGAGTCAATAACTGGATAAAGCAGGTCAGGTGGACAATGTCACTAAAAGCCCCCACTGATTTTGTCCCTGCTAATAATCTTCAAGTTTTGTGAAAAAGGTCCATAGCATACTGGAAAATAGTAGTAGTAATAATAATAATGATAATGATGGCATCGATTAAGCACTTACTATGTGCAAAGACCATTCTAAGCTCTGTGGAGGTTACAAGGTGATCAGGTTGTCCCACGGGGGCTCACAGTCTTAATTCCCATTTTAAAGATGAGGTAACTGAGGCACAGAGAAGTTGTGACTTGCCCCAAATCACACAGCTGACCATTGGTTTAAACCCATGACCACTGATTCCCAAGCCCGTGATCTTTCCACTGAGCCACATTACTACTACTATTAATAATACTAACGGTGGTGTTTGTTAATCCATCAGTGGTATTTTTTAAATCCTTACTGTGTATAGATCACTGTACTTAGTACTTGGGAGATTATGATGCATCAGAGTTCATTCATTCAATCATATTTATTGAGCACTTACTGTGTGCAGAGCACTGTACTAAGTGCTTGGGAAGTACAAGTCGGCAACACATAGAGACAGTCCCTACCCAGAGTTGATAGACATGTTCCCAGCCCATAATGAGTTTACAGTCTAGAGGGAAGAACTAATCATGAGAGGTGCTGTATCACTACTGTTATTTCACTTGTAAAATAATGGATGGGAAGCCAGTTGGCTGGAAAGGATGTGGGGGCCACGGAGGTGGGAATGGCGACGGCCAGCCAGGGGTCTCAGGGGAGGAGAGGCAGAAATCCCGGTGAAGGACTCATGGCCTTGGGGCATCTCCCCACCTTTGAGCGGCTGAAACTTTTCCTGATACTCCCTCTGTCAAGCCATCCTGAAATCCCCCTTAGGCATTGCTTTCCCTACCCCTCCTGCAAGTTCTTGACAGAGTGGCAAGGAGGTTTAGATTGGTTAAACCCTCCTGCTTCAAGGGGCAGGACTTTCTGGAAACCAAGATCCCTGAGTCATTGATATAGTAAATTATTGACGTATCAACAGCACATAGATGCTTGAAGGAACTCTCGTGAAACCACAAAAGACCAAGCACACTTGAAGAGGTCTGTTCACCCTGATTTGGTGCCGCTTTTAATGTTGTCCCATTCTTCTTAGATCATCCACGCCTCTGACTGCCTCATTACATTAATAGGGTCTCTTAATGGGCATTTTTAATAGCCTCCTTGTTTAGACAGATATGCATTGAAAAGATTTGGAATCCCTCCCAGTGGTAACATTTTGATCTTCACATTTCTGAGAATTCTGACAAGCTACCAGGTAACAGCTACTATGATATTATGCTGACACATACCAGGGCTGGCAGTTGTTAGATTTGCCAGTGCAGTTTGTTGTCCAAACCCCACTGCCCTAAGATTGATTGCCTTTTCCTCTCCACTCTCCCACCTCCTTTATAGACTGCTCTTCTGGAACCCTACACATTTTTTTTTTTTTTTGCAGGAGCCAAGGGACTGCCTGCCCAGGGTAAATAAGCAATTAGACCCCTTCTATTTGGGCTTTGGGAATAATAATAATGATAATAATAATAATTATAGTAATAATATTTGTTAAGCACTTACTATGGGTCAAGCACCATTCTAGGCGCTGGGGTAGATACAAGCTAATTAGGTTGGACACAATCCCTGTCCCTCAAGGGGCTCACAGTCTTAATCCTCACTTTACAGGTGAGGTAACAGGCACAGAGAAGTTAAATGACTTGTCCAAGGTCACACAGCAGACAAGTGGCGGAGCTGAGATTAGAACCGAGGACCATGCTCCATTCACTAGGCCACGCTCAGACTAGGGTAGCATTATAATAGAAATCTGAGCTTCAAGGACAATTTATATTTAGGGACAGGTAGGTGAAAATAGCATTATGGAACTAGGCTCTCCTCATAAATGCTAGTCCCATTCAGTGGAGGAACTGGAGGTATCATTCATTCATATTTATTGAGTGCTTACCGTGTGCAGAGAACTGTACTAAGCATTGGGGGCCTCTCCCTGGGGCTGCCAAGATGCCGGCATCTCACAGCCTGACCCTGACCCAGCCTACAGGGAATACATCTATCAATTCTGTTGCATTGTACTCTCCCGAGCGCTTAGTACAGTGTTCTGCACACAGTAAGCACTCAGGAAATGCTACTGATTGATTGACTGAAGAGGAGAAAGTCTGCTTGAGCTGAATGCTCCTGTGGACTTCTTACTCTCCGCCAGATAATGGTCCCATTTTTTTATATTCTTCCAGGAAGTGATAGGTCTGAACTACTGACTGGCAGGCATCCTCCCAGTGGGTACAGAATTTGTCTACAAACTCTGTTATATTATACTCTTCCAAGTGCTTAGTAGAGTATTCTGCACACAGCAAGCACTCAATAAATAAACGGTTGTAGGGGAGAGATGTGGGCCTGATGGGCATGTGGGAGAAGAAGGACAGGAGATCCACCAGAAACCACCTGGCCAGCCGGCCAGAGCCACCAGGTTGAATCCTCCGGGCAGGCTGTGTAGACCTGATGCACTGAGAGGTTAAGTGATGAGACTAAGACGACCAGCAGGTCTGTGGTAGAACTGGCACTACACCCCAGGTCTTTGGAAATCCACCCCCATACTCTTTCTCCCAGGCACATTGCTTGCCTCTCTTCCCTTCATTCTTCTCACATAACATATCCAGTGGCGTTGTATTTCAACCATCACTCAATAATGGTATGTTCATTTTCCAAACTTAATTTTGATGACCCCATGATGCCAATTTGATATTGAGTGTGCTTCGTATGGTTACAACATCTCCAGAAACTCCTCTGGAGACCTTCCATTGGATCTAGAAACTGATGTCATAATAGTGCCAGTCTATCTAATTGGTTTCTGAGGGCCATGCATGTTTTCATCCTCTTTGTCAATTAGGATATCAATGGGCTGTGTTCAGGTTGCTGATCAGGTAGAAAAATTTCATGCCAGCCGTCAGCTCTGATTTCTCAATGAAAATCTTTGGCTACTGTTGGCAAAACCTGGTAGTGGTGATATTTAGGCTCCTATCAGAGGTGAAGTTGATAGTAAGGGATTGAAGGAGAGTTGGAAACTTAACATACCTTCTGCCTAAGAACTACATTTTCCAAACAAACAAATCAATAGTATTTATTGACCATCTACTCTGTGCAGAGCACTCTATTGCACATAGGAAGGTACCAAAAAGTTAGTAGACATGATCTTAGCCCTAGAAAAACTTACAGTCTAGGGGAGAAAACAGACCCAAGAATAATTCATCGATAGGAGGGTGAATGAAAAGAATGAAAAGGGGCTATGTATGTGAATTTCTTCTAAAGTAATAAAGTATGTAATCTCTAGGGTGACTTTGAACAAACAAGTGCATCCATGGCACACAAGTGGAGAGTTGATGTTAATGGGAGAACACAGAGTAATCAGAGAGGAACTCCTGGAGGAGATGTGATTTTAGAATGGCTTTGAAGGTGTGTTAGGGTTGTTTACAAGGCCTCCATTGCTTGGCGCACACTAAGTGTTAATAGGCTGTGAGCCCGAAAGGACAGGATGGCAGGGGAAACCACTACAGTCAAATGACTGGACACTGGCCAACTGGTGAACAATGAAGGATAAACAACAGCAGGAGGCTGAGCTGAGGGGAAACCCCTGACCACAAAGATGGCACTGGGTGACCAAAAACAGCCCCATCGCCATTCTGTGCTGTCTCAAGAAGGGAAAGCAGGAAGAAAACAGAGTGAGGAAACCAGAATTCTGCCTCAAACCACCCTATTCCCATCCTGCAACCACCTACAATGAAGGTAGAGGCAAGGGGAATGTGACAAGTTTGGCGGGGCCCAAGAAGCAGGATGGTATTGAATCGAGGATGAAACAGCTTGCTGCAGTATGATTTGTGCCCTGCTGGTCAGACACCATTAGCCAACGTGTTGGTTCGTCCTTTGGGTGGTAGCTATTCTTGGAAGGGGTTTGTGGCTGTTACATGTTCACTTCCAGGAACCTACATAAGGGATATATTGTCAATGGAGAGTGTTTGTCAGCAACAGTGTGGTCTAATTTGGAGGGATGGCGGTTTCCAGGTAAGGAAAAGGTGCACGCAAGATGTTAGAGGCAGGAGAGAGAAATATAAGTCAGAGTGAGTAGGTTAGCTTGAGATATACCTCAGTGCTTAACTCAGGGCTTGGCATGTGGTCAAAGCTTGATAAAGACCGTAATAATAATAAAAAAGTGCAAACTGCAATAGTGAAGCGGGAAAAGAGTGGATAAATAGGAAGGAGAGAGCTGATTCATCATCATCATCATCAATCGTATTTATTGAGCGCTTACTGTGTGCAGAGCACTGTACTAAGCGCTTGGGAAGTACAAGCTGGCAACATATAGAGACGGCCCCTACCCAGCAGTGGGCTCACAGTCTAAAAGGGGGAGACAGAGAACAAAACCAAACGTACTAACAAAATAAAATAAATAGAATAGATATGTACAAGTAAAATAAATAGAGTAATAAATATGTACAAACATCTATACAGGTGCTGTGGGGAAGGGAAGGAGGTAAGATGAGGGGGATAGAGAGGGGGATGCGGGGGAGAGGAAGGAAGGGGCTCATTCTGGGAAGGCCTCCCTTAATGCCACTGGTTAGGATTTTTGTTCAATTTAGTGAGAAAGGTTTTTGAGGAGTGGGGAGATGTGTACAGAATAACGTTTTGGGAAAATGATCAAGGTAGCCATGTAAAGTATGGATTAGCTAGGGAAGAGACTGAAGATAGGTAGACTAATGAGGAGGCTAGTCTGTATCTCAGACTAGACTAGACTGTAAACCCCTGGTGGGTAGAAACTGTCTACCAACTCTATTGTATTGCACTCTCCCAAGCACTTAGTATGGTGCTCTGCACACAGTAAGCACTCAATACCATTGATCAACTAATTGATTAATGCTGATACAGTAGTTGAACTGGGATAGGACACTATCTGGAGGGGGTGGGAAAGTAGACATGGCGGGGGCGGGGGAGGCAGGGGCAAGAAGCAGGCTGGCCCCTCTCTTTTTCCTCATATTATTTGGAGCAAATCAAGCCTCAGGGATGGGAGCAAAGACTGGATTAGGAAAATATAAAGGGGCATTAGTCCACGATGGAGCAGTGAATTCCACAGCCACAGTTAAGCCAAGTTATGAGATGGAAGGCAGAGACTGACAAGTTGGATGGGAGTGAGGTGCCTAGATCAGTCAATCATATTTATTAAGCACTTACTTCGTGCAGAGCACTGTACTAAGCACTTGGGAGAATACAACAGACTCATTTCCTGCCCACAACGAGTTTACAGTCTAGAGGAGGAGACAGATATGCATATAAGTGCTGTGGGCTAGGATGGGGGTGAATGAAGGGAAAAATATCAAACACTTCACAAATTTGCATGGGTGAGTTGCTAGCAGCAAGAGAGGAGGGCAGGGATACAGTGAGCAGGGCGAGGGTGGACGCTCAGGTCTGTAGCTTCTGGAATCTGGTCGTGAGGGGCTGCAGGTTCCAGTCTCTGGTCCTGAGGGATCACTACTTCCCAATATTGTAAAATTGTGAAGGTACACGGTGTGACGGCCCAGGGAGTCCCAAGGAGTCGGTGTCTGGGAGGGAGCACATCAAGAGGCTACAATGGCAGCAAGCCACATCCAAATTCTGGGAAGGTATCCACTGTTATGCCAGAGAAGCACCGTTCCCTTCTGGGTAAAGGATGTATCGGGGGTAAGCAAGTTCTCAGAAAGAACTGTGGACATTTGATAGGTAAGGCTGATGGATTTCCCTGTCATGGAGGGGATGGTAAGGGAGGGCAGGGAATGAGTGTTTTGTACAGTGCTCTGCACACAGTAAGCATTCAATAAATACAATTGAATTAAAAGGTTCATTCCCCTAAGGCACTTTTTATTGGTATTTGGTAAGTGTGAACTATGTTCCAGGCATTGTACTAAGCACTGGAGTAGATACAGGATAATCAGGTTGGACACAGTCCCCGTCCCACACAGGGCTCACAGTCTTATCCCCATTTTACAGATGAGAGAAGTGAAGCAACTGGTCCAAGGTCACACAGCAGACAAGTAGTTGAGTCAGGATTAGTAGCCAGGTCTTTGTGATTTCCAGGCCATGCTGCTTCTTCTCCTCCTTGGTGAAGCCTTTACAATATCACTGTCCTCCTTCCCTCCCTCTTTCCCCACCTCCCTCATTCAGGGTGCTTGGTTTCCACTTCTAAATCATAGCCATGTAAATTCAGCCAAGCAAGAGATGTTTCCAAGTCATGCCAACCACACCCTGACAACATTATGGGTGTGAGTCAGGTTTTCCTTCTATTTTAGGGACCCTTCAGTGGATCCAGAGAAAATCCCTCAGGAAGTCACGCCTAGCCATAAAGGCCCAGTGAACAAATGTGAAATTATCACTGTGGAGAAAAAAACACTATCTTGACACAATGAATAGAAGTGCTGTTTCCTTCTACAAACCTAACTCGGAAGGGACGATCGTTTGGACGGCGAACTGAACAAAATTTAGAGAGTGGTTGGGCAGGAGGCTGGGAAGATATTGTTTGCTCTGAAGGAGATATCCATGGCAGCATCTAGAATTTCTTGATTGAGGTAATCCCTAATAGCTCTCAAAATGTTAGGGAATGGAAATCTCTTCAAATGCTCTGAAATGACACAAGTAGGGTTTAATGCATTCTCTCATCTCTGTCTCCCCCTCCTAATTTCCACTGAGACATTTATGTTTCTATTCTTTCAAGAATGAATTTTATAATATGAGTGGTTTTTATAATCTCTTTCATGGTCACTCCTATGACAAGTTCTGATTCATCTAAGTGATGCCTCTCAAATGATTTTGAGTATTGCTGCAAACTTACTGAACGATGCATTAGGCCCAGTTGTGGGAATAGTAAAAAATAAACTCACGTCACAGTATAAGCAAATATTAGTGAAATCTCAAAACAAAAACAGTGATCTTCTTTTGTAAGAATCAATTTGGCAAACACCATAAAGGAATTCCCTTCTCAACTGATTACTCCTATTAATTATTTTGGTTTTTAGTATGAAGGAGGCACACTTTTTACAATTTTATGGCTTTATTCACTCAAAAGTACTCTGCATGTATGAAATGGTTCTTCTAGGTTTCTTTGTTATTAACATTAAATCACTGTGTCATTTCCTGCGTGTATAAGAGTGGATCCAAATGTAACACTTCTTTGCTTAGTTTGTGATGAGGAAAGGGTTAAACAGTGTATTTCAAACTTTGCCTAGAGGAAGAGGAGAATTATCGACCACCCAGTGATATTTATTGAGCGCTTACTGTGTACAGAGCACTATACTAAGCACTTGGGAGAGGACAATACAATAGAGTTGCTAGATGCTATCCATGCCCATGAGGAACTTCAGTCTAATGGGGGAGACAGACATTAACATAAAAGTTTTTTTATGGTATTTGTTACCGTGCTTACCATGTGCCTAAGTGTTGGGGTAGATACAAGATAATTAGAGTGGACACAGTCCTTGCCCCACATAGGGCTCACAGTCTTAATTCCCATTTTACAGATAAGGTAACTGAGCCACAGTCACACAGTACACAAGTGGCAGAGCCAGGATTAGAAACCAGATCCAATGACTCCCAGGGTGGTGCTCTTTTCACTAGGCCATGCCACTTCTCAATAAGGGAATATAAGGATAAATGCTGTGGGACATGGGGTAGGGTGAGTATCAAAGTGCTCAAGGGGAACACATCTAAAAACACAAATGACATAGAAGAGAGGGTGAATTGGGCGGGAAAATGAGGAGTCAGGGAAGGAGATATGATTTTAGTAGGGCTTTAATAATGAGGAGAGTGGTATAGCAGTATGTCCACACCCATTTATTATCAACCGACAACTTACTGTTCTGTCATATCTGCCTGAAAGAAAGCTTTTGCAGATGTCCTAAAAGTCTAGCACAAAAGGATAGAAATGCTCATTTCCCCCACTCGATTATAAACTCTTTGAGGACAGGGATTAGGTCTTCTAATTTCACTGAACGCTCCCAAGAGGACAGGAAACACACAAACACTATCAACTTATGTTTCATGCAATTGGAGCTAAGACTAAAGCTAATTTTCCAACAGTAACAGGTACTGTGCAACTACTACCCAATAACACCACAGCTATTTTTTAATACCATATCTCATCCTCAGCTAAACTTCGATTTTCTTGAACAACCTTAGAACTAGTTGTCAACATTGTCATTCCTGACAGAATAAATACTATGATAGTCCCAAAATGACGACTCAATGGTCAATCCCAAAACACTCCTTTAGCTTGTAGATACCACAGTCGGAACGAACAGGCAATGGAGAAATCCAGTCAACTGGACACTCAATCACGTGCTCACTTGAAATAGAGAAATCAATAGCCCACCAACTAAGAAAACATCTTTGGGGATCATATCCCAGTCCTGTTATTGGGAGTGGTATGAGGAGAAGAAAGGAAACATAAGTAAGAAACAAAGAAGGAGAGAGGGAAGCGGAAGGATCTAAAGAAAGGTATTGGAAGGGTGCTAAGAAAAAAATGAATAGCGGGGGGAGAGTGTCTATTTGGGCCCATTTGTAGGGGTGGGGGAATGAGTGTGGACATGTGCAGAAGCTAAAGCTTTATTTGTATGAGGAGCATAAATGTGCAGTGAGTAAAGATGGCTCAGATAAGAGGGAACTCAATAGACATTGGAGTCACAGCCATCTCTGTTCTCAACCCTTCAGTGGTTGAAGCAATATTCGGCCAGAATACTGTGGGGGGACATGTGTGGGGGAGGCGGTGGGAGGCTGGGGGAAATGAGTCATCGAGACTAGTAGAATGATCCTCAGTTTCGAAGGGACGACCAAAGAAATCATTTTCATCTGAGAGAAATAACCATGATCAAAGCATTAAATTCTGCTGGTGAGGTTGGCCGAACAACAACTTCATTCATTTTCATGTCTCAGTAGTAAGTAAATTATGTTCCTTGGGTTTTAAGTTGGTAACACTATCTAAGCAACACCAATAATAAACAGTAATAGAGCGCTTTACCTCTCTGAATTGTAGGAAACTTACCCTTCAGTAACCACTGGGATGTTGGGAATAAGGTTCTGAAAGGCAAATGGAAACCAGCCAACAATCCAAGTAAATTATCTTTATGTGGTGATTGGCTGGTGGGGGTGGGAGGGTTGGATATGCTTGTTTGAAGTGGGCACAGAGTGACACTGAAGATATTGATGGATCAGCTGTTCCTGAAACTTTGGCTTTTTAGAGAAACCAGTTATGTCAGCTAGTGGAACAATGCACAGAGCCACTCACTTCTCCAGATCCAGCCGGCCTGCTCGTTCCTGACCCGTTCTGGGATGGTTCTACGAAAAACTTGATAAGCATAGCCGCCGTGCAAAAGAAACGATATAATGTTTCACCTAAACACAGGGTAGGGCAAAACATGGAAAGGATATGTTTGTGCAACTGCTCTGGGAGGTAGATAGATTTCTGTCAAATCTGTTGTTGGGATAATGGAATGCGAAGCCAACGGCTCCTAAAAATCAAAGAGAAGATGAAAGGAAGGAACACCCTCAGAGCTATGAAAGGAGAATCCTTGCTGTAAACTTATGCTGTTACATTTCACCCAGAGAAAGAGCACTTCGGCTTTAATGTTTCAAGAAACCCTGAATTGAAAATTTACTGAGTTGCAGTTTAAAGCTGTAAGATTGGCCAAAGTGATTTTTCAGAAACCTTAAAATAGAACATGGAAAAAATATCTAGTCCAGATGTGGATCATCTTTGTGTCTTTAAAGAAGTAAAACATCTTTGGAGTTGTGATATCCTCTTCAGAGGATTCATTATACATAAGGATGGTAACACAATAGTCATTATAATGAGAGTATCTAATAAAGAATTGGGTGAAATCCCTATAGACCATTTTCCAGAATACTAAAATAGCTTTGCAAACAGAAAACATCCTCCAAGGGGGAAACATTTCAGGTGCTCAAGTATTAGTCTGAGCAATTAAAAGGCAAATAGCAAATAGGGTAAAGCGGTTCTCATGGTCTAGTGGAAAGAGCACAAGCTTGTGAGACAGAAGAGCTGGGTTCTAATCCCAGTTCTTCCACGTACTTGCTCTGTGACCCTGGGTAAGTCAGTTAACATCTTTGTGCCTCGGTTCCTTCATCTGCAAAATGGGCATTCAGTACCTGTTCTCCCTCCTACTTACACATAGACTCCTACTTAATTAGGTCCCACACAGGACCTAATTATCTTGCGCTTCGTACCATACTTTGCACACAGAAAGCGCTTAACAATACCATAATTATCACTACACAACAAAGTCATCAGTTGTTATGCAGTACATGAAGCACACAGTTTCATGACTAGGGCACAGGGAAAGGGGCGGAAAGTGGGATTGGGGGTCCTTGGTGCTTCGTTCCTCAGGAGAAAGGTATAGGGTGGGAACAGAGGAGAATGGGGGCGAGAGTTACCAGATGAGTGAGAAGATCTTTTTTTTTTAATTCACAGAAACATAAAAGATTGTTGGCCCTCATTTTTCACAAGTTTTTCTTTTGTGGCCTTGTGCATCCTCAGCCAGCCTCCAGGTATACCAACTCACAGTTTGCAGCACAATCTCTCAATTTTCATGGCTTTCACTGCAGAAAGACTAGTTTTTGTTGTTCTTTTTCAAGAGCAGCAACCTCCTGGCAAGGCTCCAGTCTATTGCAAAACTTGCTCTCTCCCCTCTCCCTCCCCAGCATCATTCAAAACAATTTTAGGTCTGCAGAGTGTCTGTTCATCTGAATATAGGGGCTGCCCAAAACTAGTTCCCAACACAACATTAGGTCAAAATAACATCAGTTCCACCCACAGTCAGTTCTGCACCCCAAGGATTTGGAGAGTCTCTTATTGATATAACCTAACCCCACTTTTCCCACGGACTTGAATGACTCACCATTCACAAATATGCCAATTAGATCACTTTGATAAAAAACATACTTGCTACAAATGGTGAAGGCCTTTGTGCCTACGTAGACCTTCATTTTCTACATATTCTAGGAGGGAATGCAATTGAAGAAAACTTTCTTGCAGCACCACGAAGGGATTTTGCCAAATTACCCCATAAAATCAATGTCCCATTTTCTGCAGTTTCTGTCTCGTGTGGGTGCTTTATAAACATTCTTGATTATGAGTATAGGGATTACAAGATGAACTCCAAGTGAATAAATTAGTTAAAGCTTTCAGACATAATCATTACAGTAAGTTTCACTGAGGCAGGTATAAAAAATGTGTGGGGTTCATTCCTTAAGCCACTGAGGATTTCCTCATGAATCAGGAGTTAAAGTTAGATTAAGTTTAAGACTAAATATGAATAGTCCCTAAACGAACTGATCCTTGTTATAACAAATGTTACGGATGGAACAAGAAAAATCAAACATGTCATGTTATTATTATTATTACTATTTTTATTAACCACTTACTATGGGTCAAGCACTGTTCTAAGTGCTGGGGTAGATACAAGTTCATCAGGTTGGACACAGTCTCTCTCCCACATGGGGCTCACAGTCTAAATAGGAGGGGGTAGGATTGAGACCCAATTTTACAGTTGAGGAAACTGAGGCACAGAGAATTTAACTAACTTGCTCCAGGTCACTGGTGGAGCTGGGATTAGCTCTGGCTCCCAGACTTGTGTTCTATCCACAAGGCCATGCTGCCTCTCTTTAAATGAATTCATTCACAGTCAATGAATGCATCTAGGAATGATCTTGTGTCAGTAGTCCAATTGCCCCCAAACCCATCATCAGGGCTGGAGGAAGCGTGAGCTAAGTAGCTTGTCTCAGACTCTGCACCACGTGTTCACATTCAGACAGAGAAGACAGAGTTGGAGGGGAGTCTCCCCGGCCCCAGAGCAGCCCTGTTTACCAGATCTAGGCCATCCACCACCTGCAAACTGGGATCGATTTGGCCTGGATCAGGTCTCCATCCCAGCTGCCTGGCCTCCTCCTTTCACAGAGCAATACTAACTGCAAGAACTCCAAATCCGGGCTGGAGCAGTCTCCAGAGGAATAGTGGTACCTGGCTGGTAGTGGCTATGCTCTGGGAGGAATCAATCAATCAATCAATCGTATTTATTGAGCACTTACTCTGTGCAGAGCAACCTGGATGGTAGTGGCTACGCTCTGGGAGGAATCAATCAATCAATCAATCGTATTTATTGAGTATTTACTCTGTGCAGAGCACTGTACTAAGTGCTTAGAAAGTACACGTTGGCAACATACAGAGACAGTCCCTACCAAGCAGTGGGCTCACAGTCTAAAAGGGGGAGACAGAGAACAAAACCAAACATACTAACAAAATAAAATAAATAGAATAGATATGTACAAGTAAAATAAATAGAGTAATAAATATGTACAAACATATATACATATATACAGGTGCTGTGGGGAAGGGAAGGAGGTAAGATGGGGTGGATGGAGAGGGGGACGAGGGGGAGAGGAAGGAAGGGGCTCAGTCTGGAATCCCATCTGTTAATCAGTCAGTGGCATCTACTGAACACTTACCCTGCTGAGCCATGAACTAAGCCAGCCAGTCAGTATTTATTGAGCACTTACTGTGTGAAGAGCACTGTACTAAGCGCTTGGGAGAGTACAATAACAGACACATTCCCTGTCCAAAATGAGCTTACAGTCTAGTGGCAGAGACAGACATTAATGTAAATTAATATGACAGATATGTACTTAGAACAGTGCTTTGCACATAGTAAGCATTTAATAAATGTCATCATTATTATTATTACTGTAGGAGGGGAGATGAATGAAGGAAACAGGTCAGAGAGACACAGAAGGGAGAGGGAGAAGAAGTAAGGAGGGTTTAGTCAGAGAAGTCCTACCAAACACTTAGTACAGTGCTCTGCACACAGTAAGCGCTCAATAAATATGATTGAATGTGCTTGGGAGATGATAATAAAACAAGTAGAAATGCCTGTCTTCAAGGAGTGTGCTATCTAGCAGAGGAAATAAAGATTAAAATAAATTTTAGGTAGGGGAAGCAACCAAGTATAAAGATATTTACAGTGCAGTGGGAGTGGGATGCGAATTTAAGTTCTTGGATGTATGGACTCCCCATCCCACTCCAGGGATCAGGTGACATGTTGACTGTGAGCCCATTATTGGGTTGGGACCATCTCTATATGTTGCCAATTTGTACTTCCCAAGCGCTTAGTACAGTGCTCTGCACACAGTAAGCGCTCAATAAATATGTTTGAATGAATGAATGAATGATGATGATGGCATTTGTTAAATGCTCACTATGTGCAAATCACTGTTCTAAGCACTGGGGAGGATACAAGATGATCAGTTGTCCCACATGGGGCTCACAATCTTAATCCCCATTTTACAGATGAGGTAACAGGCACAGAGAAGTTAAGTGACTTGCCCAAAGTCACACAGCTGATGTGGTGGAGCTGGGATTAGAAGCCATGACCTCTGACTCCCAAGCCAGTGCTCTTTCCACTGAGCCATGCTGCTTCCTAATATGTTCTCAGAAGAAGGTCTTCCACTCACGTCTGGCCAAGTCCCAGATGAAAGATGGTACCCTAATGCCAACCTGATGGAGTTTTGGGGTTTTTTAAATGATTAAATCATTTTTTAAGTGATAAATTAATTTTTTAACGATTTTTTTAATGATTAAGTCTACTGATTCTGATTTTTGCAAAATGAACAATTGGATTTAGAGCATTCGGGTTTTGGCAAATGGTTGGGCAAGATTACAGGAATTCTGGGCACTTCTTGGAATCCCCAAATGGGAAAAATATGAGAATACTCTAATCCTAGAATGGCAGCTGAAAATAACATCCCATCCCAGCATGTTCCCCAAACTTAATGGCAGAGTAGAGAAGTATACTTGGGCCTTAGTATTGTAACCTGAAATCTGTCTTTCTCTTGGTCAACTCTAATAATAACAAGAATGATGAAAGCATTTAAGCACTTACTATGTGTCAAGTACTGAACTAAGCTCTGACAGAGGTCCCTGTCCCTCATCGGGCTCACAGTCTAAATAGGAGAGTGAGCAGGTATTGAGTCTCCATTTCACAGATGACAAAACTGGGGCACATTGAAGTAAAATGACTTACCCAAGGTCACATAGCAGGCAAGTGGCAGAGTCAGGATTAGAGGGTCCTCTGACTCCACTAAGCCACAGTGCTTCTATAAAGGCCATGTGCAGTTTTGAATTTCAAAGGAAAATAAATGGAGTAATGAAGAAGGCCTTTAATTACCCTTTCTTTTTTATTATTATCCCTCCTCCCCCTTCCCTTTCCTTCCCTTCCTTTGAAGCCCACATTATTCGCCTCTACCACCCCCTCCAGATTCTTGTAGCCGTCATCTACCGCCCTCCGGGCCCCACTTCCAACTTCTTTAATGACTTTGACCCCTTCCTCACATTCCTTCTCTCCTTCTCCATGCCCACTCTGATCCTCGGAGACTTCAATATCCACATGGATATCCCTAACGACTCCTCTGCCGCCCGCCTTCTATCTCTCCTTGACGCTGCCAACCTCTTCCTCCACCCCACCTCACCCACTCACCAACTTGGTCATACCCTCGACCTCATCATCTCCTACCGCTGCACTGTGTCCACCCTCACCAACTCTGTGATCCCTCTCTCTGATCATAATCTTCTCACCTGCCTCCTCACTCACACTCCTTTCCCCTGTAAATCCGTTTTACTCCCTCACAGAGATCTCCGCTCTCTGGACCCCACCCATCTTTCGGAGCGCCTCACACCCCACCTCGCCGCCCTCTCCTCTCTACCCAGTCTTGATGATCAGATTACTGCTCTCAACTCTACCCTTTCTACTCAGCTAGACTCGCTCGCTCCCCTTTCCCTTCGCCGCTCTCGCACCACTAACCCACAGCCCTGGATCACTGCCACTGTCCGCCTCCTTCGCTCTTATGCTCGAGCTGCCGAACGCTGCTGGCGAAAGTCTAAACACCATGCCAACCTCGTTCACTTCAAGTTTATCCTTTCCTGCCTTAACTCAGCCCTCTCTTCTGCCAGACAAAACTATTTCTCCTCCCTTATTGACACCCATGCCCATCACCCCCGCCAGCTCTTCCGTACATTCAACTCCCTTCTCAGGCCCCCGGTTCCTCCCCCTCCTCCTTCCCTCACCCCCAACGATCTGGCCTCCTACTTCATTAACAAAATTAAATCCATCAGGTCCGACCTCCCCAAAGTCTCTTCCCCCCTTTCTCCAACCCCCCGGCTCTCAACACTCTCTGCTACTCTCCCATCCTTCCCAGCGGTATCCTCAGAGGAACTCTCCTCCCTCCTCTCAAGTGCTACTCCGGCCACCTGTGCTTCTGACCCCATTCCCTCTCATCTTATGAAATCTCTCGCTCCATCCCTTCTCCCCTCCTTAACTTCCTTCTTCAACCGCTCACTCTCCACTGGTTCCTTCCCCTCTGCCTTCAAACATGCCCATGTCTCTCCCATCCTAAAAAAACCCTCTCTTGACCCCACCTCACCTTCTAGTTATCGTCCCATATCCCTCCTACCATTCCTTTCCAAACTCCTTGAACGAGTTGTCTACACGCGCTGCCTAGAATTCCTCAACAACAACTCTCTCCTCGACCCCCTCCAGTCTGGCTTCCGTCCCCTTCATTCCACGGAAACTGCGCTCTCAAAGGTCACCAATGACCTCCTGCTTGCCAAATCCAACGGCTCATACTCTGTCTTAATCCTCCTCGACCTCTCAGCTGCCTTTGACACTGTGGACCACCCCCTTCTCCTCAACACGTTATCTGACCTTGGCTTCACTGACTCCGTCCTCTCCTGGTTCTCCTCTTATCTCTCCGGTCGTTCTTTCTCAGTCTCTTTTGCAGGCTCCTCCTCCCCCTCCCATCCTCTTACTGTGGGGGTTCCCCAAGGTTCAGTGCTTGGTCCCCTTCTGTTCTCAATCTACACTCACTCCCTTGGTGGCCTCATTCGCTCCCACGGCTTCAACTATCATCTCTACGCTGATGACACCCAGATCTACATCTCTGCCCCTGCTCTCTCCCCCTCCCTCCAGGCTCGCATCTCCTCCTGCCTTCAGGACATCTCCATCTGGATGTCCGCCCGCCACCTAAAGCTCAACATGTCGAAGACTGAGCTCCTTGTCTTCCCTCCCAAACCTTGTCCTCTCCCTAACTTTCCCATCTCTGTTGACGGCACTACCATCCTTCCCGTCTCACAAGCCCGCAACCTCGGTGTCATCCTCGACTCCGCTCTCTCATTCACCCCTCACATCCAAGCCGTCACCAAAACCTGCCGGTCTCAGCTCCGCAACATTGCCAAGATCCGCCCTTTCCTCTCCATCCAAACTGCTACCCTGCTCATTCAAGCTCTCATCCTATCCCGTCTGGACTACTGCACTAGCCTTCTCTCTGATCTCCCATCCTCGTGTCTCTCTCCACTTCAATCCATACTTCATGCTGCTGCCCGGATTATCTTTGTCCAGAAACGCTCTGGACATATTACTCCCCTCCTCAAAAACCTCCAATGGCTACCGATCAATCTGCGCATCAAGCAGAAACTCCTCACCCTGGGCTTCAAGGCTCTCCATCACCTCGCCCCCTCCTACCTCACCTCCCTTCTCTCCTTCTACTGCCCAGCCCGAACCCTCCGCTCCTCCACCACTAATCTCCTCACCGTACCTCGCTCTCGCCTGTCCCGCCATCGACCCCCGGCCCACGTCATCCCCCGGGCCTGGAATGCCCTCCCTCTGCCCCTCCGCCAAGCTAGCTCTCTTCCTCCCTTCAAGGCCCTGCTGAGAGCTCACCTCCTCCAGGAGGCCTTCCCAGACTGAGCCCCTTCTTTCCTCTCCCCTCGTCCCCCTCTCCATCCCCCCCGTCTTACCTCCTTCCCTTCCCCACAGCACCTGTATATATGTATATATGGTTGTACATATTTATTACTCTATTTATTTATTTATTTATTTATTTTACTTGTACATTTCTATCCTACTTATTTTATTTTGTTGGTATGTTTGGTTCTGTTCTCTGTCTCCCCCTTTTAGACTGTGAGCCCACTGTTGGGTAGGGACTGTCTCTATGTGATGCCAATTTGTACTTCCCAAGCGCTTAGTACAGTGCTCTGCACATAGTAAGCGCTCAATAAATACGATTGATTGATTGATTGATTATTTTTAATAAGAAACTACAACTGCTCTATACTTGGTAGGTGTAGCTCAGTTTTGTGCCATCAATGGGTGTTATAATTAATTGGACAGCTGAGAAGCAGAGCAAACAAGAGAAAGTCCAAAATATCTAATAAAGTTAAGATTTAAAAAAGGCTCACATTTTTACACTATCATTTCCCTGTCTCCCAGTCCACCAAAAGAAGAGTAGAGACTATCTCCTCAGTTTAGGAGGGAAAAAACCAAAACAAAAAAACTTTCTAGAACACAGAGGCTTAGATTGGACATTTCAGAATGATTATTAGTGCTTGGTAGAGAAAGCACAAACTAACTCCTATAAACCTAGAATGTATACATCCATTAATATAAGAAAAGAAGGGAAAAGGTAGCAAAAAGGAAATAAAAATCAACATCTAAGAATAGTGGATACCCACTCTGTATCGCTCGGTTTGTTTAGGAATTTGGCCACATGAGAGAATCTCCGGCATTACGGAATTTCCCTAGGCAACATACAGAGAGGAAATGGTCCAAGACTAATATTTTTCAGTTGGGTAGAATCAGAATCCTATTTATTCACTAATTTCCTTTCCTTTCATATAAGTTCACTTCTCTTTATTCATACCTAATCAATCAATTAATGGCCCACATTTAATGTGTGCAGAGCACTTTGTTAAGCACTTGGAAGAGTATAATTGACACAATTCCTGTGTTCAAGGAGTTTACAGTCTAAAGGGGAAGACAGACATTAAAATAAATTACAAATAGGAGAAGCAGCAAAGTATTAAGATATGTTAAAAAACTGCTGGGGTGTGGGGTATCAAAGTGCTTGAGAAGCAGCATTGCCTAGTGGATAGAGCATGGGTCTGGAAGTTGGAGGACTTGGATTTTAATTCTGACTACGCCACTTGTGCACTCTGGGACCTTGGACAAATCACTTAACTTCTCTGTGCTTCAGTTACTTCATCTGTAAAATGGGGATTGAGACTGTGAGCTCCAAGTTGGATGGGAACTTTGCCCAAGCTGATTATCTTACATCTAACCCAGCACACAGTACAATGCCTGGCACATAGTGAGCACTTACCAAATACCATTGAAAAAGAAAGAAAAACAAAAGAGAAGTACATAGGCAACAGAGAAAGGAGGGCAAATAGGGTGGGGAAATGGGAGGTTCATCAGGGAAGGCTTCTTGGAGGAAATATGATTTCAGAAGGGCTTTGAAGATGGGAAGGATGGTGGTCTGTTGGATAAGGAGGAAGCAAGGAGCTCCAGCCCAGAGGAAGAACCTAAGCAAGGGGTTGACTTCTAGACTGTGAGCCCACTGTTGGGTAGGGACTGTCTCTATATGTTGCCAACTTGTACTTCCCAAGCGCTTAGTACAGTGCTCTGCACACAGTAAGTGCTCAATAAATACAACTGATTGATTGATGGCAAGAGAGATGAGATCAATTTATAGTAAGGTACCTTACATATCTTTAATACATAAATCCTGTTGAGACACGGGACAAAAAGAAAGGTGAGTTATCCCTGAGGATTCAGTGATTACTTTTAAGATGAAACCACCAGAAAAGTCACATTGTATTCTGAGACATGCCATGGTTGACTCAAGAAGATTGAAATATGGGTGGAATTCTCTGAGCTCTGAGTTGGATTTCTGAAAACTCTGGATGCAAAACTCTTCAAGGATTCTCCTGGGTTGGTTTCCCCTTCGGGAAAATGGTGGTTAGCTTGAGGGCTTCCAAAGTCAGCAATCGATAGAGCCTTTTTCACTGAAGGGCTGGGGGCATGTTGTTGGGAGAGGGTGCCAGTGTGGAGGGGGAAGTTGTTGGGGGACAGATACTAATGGTAAACTTGGCCGGGAATTAGCATTGTTCACATGCCTCTGGAAGCCCTTGGAAAATCTCAGGCCTACCCAAACAGAAGCAGGGATAACATGGAAAGTGTTCAGAAAAGCCAATGTAGTTGTATTCAGGGAGGCAGAAAAAGAAAATAGGAGTCCCAGAATGGAAGTGGAGTGGGAGGAATATTTATTCCAGTGAGATTTCTGGGAAGACTATCAGTGGTGTATATTAAGCGCTTACTGTGTGCAGAGTGCTGTACTTGGGAGAATGCAGGTGATTCATTGTGGGGAGTGGGAAAAATGGGGGAAATCTCTCATCTGATGGTCTCCATCTTCTCACAAGTTGTTATAGTTAACAGTGGTAAAATGAAAAGTTGGGAAGAGATTGGGAGTTTTAGGAGAGAGGTGAAAGTAATTAAATCAAAATTCATGGACAGGACCATGAAGAAACTCCAAGGTGCTTAGTACAGTGTTCTGCATTCAGTAAGTGCTCAGTAAACACCATTTTTTTTTACTATGTGCCATGCACTGTTTAAGTTCTGGGGTAGACTGATTGGACACAGTTCATGTTCCATGTGGGGCTCACAGTCTTAATCCCCATTTTATAGATGAGATAACTAATGAGAAGCAGCGTGGCTCAGTGGAAAGAGCCCGGGCTTTGGAGCCAGAGGTCATGGGTTCAAATCCCAGCTCTGCCAGTTGTCAGCTGTGTGACTTTGGGCAAGTCACTTAACTTTTCCAGGCCTCAGTTACCTCATCTGTAAAATGGGTATGAAGATTGTGAGCCCCCCGTGGGACAACCTGATCACCTTGTAACTTCCCCAGTGCTTAGAACAGTGCTTTGCACATAGTAAGCACTTAATAAATGCTATCATTATTATTATTACTAAGGCACAGAGAAGTTAAATGACTTGCCCAAGGTCACAGAGCAGGCAAGTGGTGGCACTGGGAGTAGAACTCAGGCCTTTCTGACTCCCAAGCTCATGTTCTACCCAGTAAGCCAACCTGCTTCTCGTTGATTTATGAAAGAGGTTGAGTGGAAAATTCAATATACATTTCAAAAGTGAAGTTCTAAAAACTGAACTTCAGCCTACCAATGCTCACATACATCAGGGGCTTCATTATGATACCATTTTATGAGGGTGATGGGCAAATGAAGTGTTTGCAAAATTGAAGCATCAATAGAGCCTTTTAAAAAATCAAATACAGACATTCCTGTCAGAACCTGATTTTTTTAGTGAACTCTTTATAGGGAAGGTAATAGATGAATAGGAGAACATAGTTACCATAACCTGGATGTGAATTGGGTGAAACACAATGAGGTTTTAAGTAGATGACAGGATTGTTTGACACCCCTGTTATCATATTGTGAACTTTACAAAAGGAAACAATTGTTACTGCAATAGATCTGCCCCAAAGTGTGTTTCTGTTATGTGTTTGGCAGACCGTTAGGGATTTCAGAGTCGTTTGCTGACTGCAAAGTCATTAGTATACAACAGGCTACAGCGTCAGAGGAAACAGATTGTGCACAGCATTCAAACACATAGGTACAGTGATCTGACTCTTCCAAGCACACAATCCCAAAGTATAAAGGAACTTGGTGCCAAAAAAAGTCATTGTTTACTAGCACTGATTTTAAACCTTGGGAGGTTGATTCCACATGAAAAGCTAATGATCAGTGATGTGCGTCAGAGAAACAAGACAATTACAATAGTTCACTTCAAGTTTGATCCATAAGAAGCTTTTCATCTTCAAAAACTTTCTTCAGTTTTACCCGATGTGACAGAAGCCACAAACCATTTCAAGTGTTTTGAAACCATCTTCCCCGCAACTCATTTCCCATTAAAGCCAATGTTGACTCTGCACGATTTTTGGATAATGCTGGAGAATGCAGGGAAACAACTACAAACATTGTAGGATGAGTGTTTGCCCAAGTGTCTGGGTGCTAAACACTGCTTTCTCTGGAAGAGGGTGGGGGAAAGAGTAGGAAGGATGACTGGCAGCGCTGGAGACCTGTTGCTGACCTCCCACAACTCCTTTCCCCAACCTTTTCCCCAGTCATATTTAGATATCACTTGAGATACAGCCAATGCCTCCCAGCCTTGCCCATTAAAATCCCATCTATTCCTAGAAGCTCAGTTCGGAAGTCTGAATTAATGGGAAATCGCTCTAAGTTACTCTGTCTGCTGGTTAAAGAAAAGTTTTGCAGTGCAGAAAAATATTTTCAACGTACCCTCTAATAATAATAATAATTGTGGTATTTGTTAAGCACTTACTATGTGCCAAGCACTGTATTAAGCGTTGGAGTAGATACAAGATAATCAGGTCCCACATGGGGCTCATAGTAGGAGGAAGAGCAAGGACTGAGTTGTGGGCAGAGAGCATGTCTAACAATTCTGTTGTATTGCTCTGCACATAGTAAGTGCTCAATAAATACCATTGATTGATTTGCACACAATAAGTGCTCCATAAATGCCAATGATGACGATGTTGATGAATTCCCCATTTTGCAGATGAGGGAAATGAGGAACAGAGAAGTTAAGTGACTTGCCCAAGGTGAGACAGCAGTTAAGTGGTGGATGCAAGATTAGAACCCAGGTCCTCTGACTCTTTCCACTAGGCCAAGCTGCCTCACAAGCTACTTCTAGACTGTAAGCTCTTTATGGGCAGAGATTGTGTCTACCAACTCTGTTCATTCATTCATTCAATAAATCATATTTATTGAGCACTTACTGTGTGCAGAGCACTATACTAAGTGCTTGGGAAGTACAAATCGGCGACATATAGAGACGGTCCCTACACAACAACGGGCTCACAGTCGTACTGGTACTCTCCCAAGTGTTTATTATAGTTCTGTACACCCAGTAAGCTCTCTAAAGAGTGTGAGCCCCATGTGGGTGAGGGATTGTGTCCAACCTGATTAACTTGCATCTACCCAGCGCTTAGGACAGTGCTGGCACATAGTAAGTGCTTAAGAAGTACCATTATTATTAGTATCATTATTATTAAATACCACTGATTGATTGATTGCCTTAAGCGGCAACTGGGAAGAGATGAAATCAATTCCCTGAGGAAAGATACAAGAAATAAAAAATATTTCAGGTTACTGCTGAGAAGGAAAGATCTCACTAAACCTCTCCCTGAGCACTGAGGAAAGACAAGGAACTGTGCCCTATTCATCCTAGACTCTTTGCTATTTTTGATAAAGTTAGAACACGGAAACAAAACCACTTGTTCACTGTGATTTTCTGTGGCAGAGAAAATACAAACCAGTGTGCCGTGTAATTCTCTCTCAACAAGACTTCTAAATGTAAAGGCTGCTTGGATCATATGAGAGCAACCCTCATCAGAGGTGTCAACTTTTCATTTATAGAACTGGGGCCCAAAGAGGGCAGGAATTTTAAAGGGGGAATGAGGACTGAGAAAAGACAGGCTAGCAGGCAAGGCAAAACCACGATTTGAGGTCTTTTCAGCCCTGACTGGAAACTCTCAGGTACGAGCAAGTCTGAGAGTCTCGTTCAAAAAGGTGGGTCTGTAGCGGGGGGGATGCATGTGGCTTCTCCCATCTACTCCAGGGACTGGGCCCTTATGATCCCTCTATGCAGAAAGACTCATGCCTGACTACTCTATGCTTTTAACAACAGTCTTCTATTGTCTGCTAGTGTGTTTCTTTGCACTGAGAGCACACAGGGAATGCAACCGTTGCATATTAACTCCACTATTAAATATTTGGCTGCTGCAAGAAAAACCTTTTCTGTGGCCATTTCAGAGTCATGTGTGGTAAATGAAATCCAGTAAAAGCAAACAAGTGTTAACGCAGACTGGGAGAGAAATAACCTGAATAGACAAAATGATATCCAACACATCGGGCATGAAAAAAATCAGGGCATGTATCTGAAGACTCTAGATGCCCATATACGGAAGGCAAGATGTTTTTCTGTAATCTAGTGGCTGTGAGAATCTATCCACCGAGTCAAAGTGTAGTCCAGGATGTATAGTCAGCCAGTTTTCTGAGATGGTGTCCATCGAATGCCTGATACCTATTTGAGCACTATATTTGATTTCTAAGCCAGCAAAATCAACCTTGTTCACAGCATAAATGGCAAAAGACCTTCATAGCTCTTATCTGACTAAACATCTCAGATGGTCCTTCTTCCCTTACCACCAATTCATAAATACATTTGCATCCTTCCTTGGGCAAAATACCGATCCTTCAGTTTCTCTACTTGTGCTCACACCCATATTTCCTTTTAAATGTTGATTCACGGTGCTGTTTGCAAAACAAGTTGAAAAGAAGGCAGGGGTAGGCCTGCCTCACATCATATCAAACACAGACACACAGTGCACTCAATAAAAATGCTTTGGATAATGTTGATGTTTTGATGAGCCAGATTAGGAAGTGACCTGCCATCATGGCTTCTCTCTGGGAGGTCAGAGTTTCACTGGGAAATCTGGGTGGCTCCGGTGTTATTTTTACTTCTATTTTCTTGACTTTGCCCTGCCTTTTACAACTCAGGCTAACGGGATATTCCATGAAATTCCAATCAAGCCACTTTCTGCATATCGAGCGATCCAGATTTTCTAATTCAATCTCAGAATTTGACTCTGGAACAGTCAGTTCAGGAGAGGGCTGGTAAACCCGCATATTTATTGCATGTCCCTTGAAGAGCAGTATAGTAGGAAATAAGAAGCTACAGTCTAATGGAATACAGAGGGCAAAGGGAAATAAAAACAAAGTCCCTAGAGATAGAAGTATGAAAACACTTTTCAGTTACTTATAGAGTAAGGTGCAGTGCTGGGTAAGCCCGTATTTGCCTGTTGTGGATGATGAAGAAATTACCGCACTTTTACTTTAAAAATAAGAAATCGATATAAAAAGCTTTAGGACTGTCACTTGGTTCAGGAGTGGTGTGTAGTATCAAGGCTTGTTTTTCTCCTCCAGAGAGATAGTACCAACATTGGGCTGTGGAAATCATCCCCTGGGCACTGAATCTAGCCACAGAGGATTTGGCACCAAAGCCGTAACCTCTTCTCGCTGCTCACCAGCGAGAATCCCACCACAGTTTTCCATGCGTTAGTGAACTCCATTCTGGATTACCTCAATGCCCTCTCCTTGGGGCTCTGGTTTAAGACCACCCAGAGGCTCCAGCTGTGGGTACAGAATGCGGCAATTGTCTAGTTATTAAAGGCCCAAAGCACCATGGCTGGCACAAATCTTCAGCTCCTCAGGGCTACCTGGCTAGCCCAGTGGTCTCCAGTCTTTTTCAGGCTGTTAACCTCTGCTAAACACAAAATGGGCTACAGAGCCCCATCCTGACATTTTATAGCCCCTGAATTCCCAAAGAGCACTTCCGGTGAGGGAAGTAAAAGCAGGTGATGGGGAGCAGTGATGGATTCTGTTTGCAAGAAAAGTAAAACACAGCTTCCCACAGTGCTGAGGGCAACATAAATGGCTTTTGTGTTTCTTACTGGGGATTCCAGTGGCCAGCTAGATCAATCAACCTATCAGTGGTATTTACTGAGTACTTCCTGGCTGCAGGCAGAGTACTGTTTTAAGTGCTTGGGGGAGTACATTGTTATAGAATTGGTAGACAGGCTCCTTACCTTGAATGTCCCAAAGTCAGAGAAACTTGGTCCTGGAGAATGACCCCTAATAATATTATTATCCAGGGTAAGGAGGCTGTCTACCAGTTCTATAGCAATAATAATAATGATGGCACTTGTTAAGCGCTTACTATGTGCCAAGCACTGTTCTAAGCACTGGAGGGGATACAAGGTAATCAGATTGTCCCACATAGGGCTCACAGTCTTAATCCCCATTTCACAGATGAGGTCACTGAGGCCCAGAGAAGTTAAGTGACTTGCCCAAAGTCACACAGTTGACAAGTGGTGGAGTGATGATTAGAACCCATGACCTCTGATTCCCAAGCCTGTGCTCTTTCCACTGAGCCTTGCTGCTTCCCTAAGCCTGCTCCTTTAAACCAGGGCTCAGCCAGCAGTAATAAGCAGGAAGAGAAGAGAAGAGGAGGAGAAGAGAAGAGAAGAGGAAGGAGGAGAAGAGAAGAGGAAGGAGGAGAAGAGAAGAGGAAGGAGGAGAAGAGAAGAGGAAGGAGGAGAAGAGAAGAGGAAGGAGGAGAAGAGAAGAGGAAGGAGGAGAAGAGAAGAGGAAGGAGGAGAAGAGAAGAGGAAGGAGGAGAAGAAGAGAAGAGGAAGGAGGAGAAGAAGAGAAGAGGAAGGAGGAGAAGAAGAGAAGAGGAAGGAGGAGAAGAGAAGAGGAAGGAGGAGAAGAGAAGAGGAAGGAGGAGAAGAGAAGAGGAAGGAGGAGAAGAGAAGGGGAGGAGAAGGGGAGGAGAAGGGGAGCAGTGTGGCTCAATGGAAAGAGCCCGGGGTTTGGAGTCAGAGGTCATAGGTTCAAATCCCGGCTCTGCCACTATTCAGCTGTGTGACTGGGCAAGTCACTTCACTTCTCTGTGCCTCAGTGACCTCATCTGTAAATTGGGGGTAAGATTGTGAGCCCCATGTGGGACAAGGACTGTGTCCAACATGATTACCCTGTATGTACTCCAGTGTTAGAACAGTGCTGGGCACATAGTAAGTGCTTAACAAATACTATCATTAACAAGATTTCCCAGACTGGAGTGGTGGGCCAAGCATCCTCTCCCTACACAATCTTCTCTCCCTATTTACCAGCCCTGCTGGAGGTCTAGTGACAAGTCTTTCAGGAAGAAACAGGAGATGTGGGTGATTCTGCCTGTATGTAGCAAACCTGGATGAAGCCCATACATATGGCCTCTGTCATGTGCTGAATCCCAGCGTGCCTAATCACTCAATGCACTCACTCTATTCCCAGAGGGAAGAAGAGGGGTAGGGACAAAGGAATACGAGTGGTGCTACACAAGCCACTAGAACTAGAATCAATTCCTCCACTCAGGAAGAGGTCTCAGGACCCAGGGACATCCATTGTTCCTGACAGGAGACTCTGTTATCACGATTATTCTTTTTCTCCATGAAAATCGCTACTGTCTGTTTGAATAAACATATTAATTAGAGGGATTTCAGCGTATTTCCATTCTCGATTAAATGGAGACAATAATGAATTCTATATTTAATTTAAATGAGGATCACTATCATAGGAGAATGGAACAGCTCTTGAGGAAGATAGACTGAAAAGATCAATCAAGCTGCCAATCAATCAATAGTATTTATTTAATGCTTACGATGTGCACAGCACTGTCCTGTTCTTATGAGGTTTAAGGATATATAGTAGATGGCATTTAAACCGGGGAGACTGTTGTCAAAAAGCACAACAGTAGGTTAAAATTGTAAAAGAAAAATTTTTTAATATTTAAGGAGAGAATGGATGCCATAAGTAGAGAGCTAGTGTGCAGAGGCATTGCATAGTATGGTTGGAGTAATGTTAACAATTAAATGCACTTCCTCTAAAATTAGCTGAAATTTTTAAGAGGGCAAGCCAAATATACTGCATAATTCTCTTTTGACTTCCCCTCGGTTAAGATGATACATATGAAGTGCCACTATTAGGCTGGCAGTATTACCCAATGTAGCAAATTCTTTCCAAAAAAAGAAAGATGTGAGCATAGATATACATTTCTAGTTTTAATAAGCATCTGGGACTTTGCTGTCTAGGCTGTTTGTAACACTGCTGTACAAGGAAAACAAAATCTACAACTAATGTGCTCCATGTGTCCTCACGTTCAAAATAACAAACACAAATAGAGGCCTGTTTCCTCTTTGCCTTTGTGTTAAAGATGAAGACTGACTTAAGACTTATTGAAGAAACTGGTGAAGGATGTCTGAAATGAAAGCCTCTTGCCAAATGCACTGCATGATCTAATTTTTCAGCCCTTACTCAGCAAGGCTTGTTTAAACGTCAAGGCCTCATATAGGAGTGGCTCTATGGAATGGTAAAGTGGGCAGAAAAAGAAGTTAAAGACACAACATACACATTATATGTCGCAGTGTTCTTTGCATTCAAAGACCCCTCTGACTTAAATTCGCCTGTGAGTGCACCTGTGACTGAAAAAGTCAAACAAGGCTCCCAATTTTGGCCATACTGGTCACACATAAAGGTTGTGTCTTATATTGTTATGTTTGAAAAGATATACTACGTGACCCAGAAGTAGACTGTTGAGAGACCCTTGCAGCAGTCAGGAGTGGGGTTACTTTATTAGTAGGCACTTGCTAAATATTGGGTTCCCAAGGGGCAGACTCAAATGGCCCCAGTTGGAACACACTATTGCCACCAGGGAAAATGAAGAAGAGAGGATCGGTCATATCCCGGTCTCATCAGCCACCCTCACTGTAGGGATAGAGCTTCACTCTCAGTGGGGTCATATTTGACAACAAAGAAAGTAGTGTCAGTGACCATATGGGCAACCTACCAGCTTCTTCAGGACCATGTCTGGGGCAGCCTGGCGGCAAGGCGGCTGGCACCCGCTGGCAGATACTGGGGTGATTACACAATGGGTTGATGCATTTTGTGCTACGATGCATTAATCAGGCAAATTCTTTTCCAAGGTGATCTGATTACTTGCTACTAAGGTCACATCTCCTCCAAGAGGCCTTCCCTGATTAAGCTGTCTTTTCCACGGCTTGCTCTCCCTTCAGAGTTATCTATGCACTTCATTTGATGACCTTTCGGCACTTAATATTCACTCCACCCCCAACCCCCCACTATCTACATATCTTTAAATTACATATTATAAATTACTTATTTCTATTCTCTGTCTACCACTCTAAACTATAAGCTCATTGTAGACTGGGAATCTGCTAATTCTATTTCAGTGTATTCTCCCAAGCACTTGCTACAGTGCTCTGCAAACAACAAGCGCTCAATAAATACAATTGGATTGATCGATTGATAAGTGGTTTGCATCAGCTCCTGACTGATTTTCTTCATACTTTAAATTACTAAGTCGCCCGATCTTGCAGCCGGGGTAGCTGCTGGAGAAGAGGGAGGCTGGACCTTCCAGGACAGCTGACTAGACAAGGTCAGGAAGGATGGAGTCTATCCAGGGACGCATGTGGATTGCGGGGGCAAGGAGCAGATGAGTTGGGTGGGGAGGGGAGTGGTTAATGAAAACTGAAGCGACTCTGTCCCGGCTCCCGCAGAGAGATATGCCCATTCAGGCATTTCCCTCCATATTCCCTGGCTCCCCTCTACGGGACAGAGAGGAAAGCAGCATGGCCTAGTGGATAGATCATGGGCCTGAGACTCAGTAAGACCTGGGTTCTAATCCTGGGTCAGCTGCTTGTCTGCTGGGTGACCTTGGGTAAGTCATTTAACTTCTCTGTGCCTCAGTTACCTCATCTGTAAAATGGAGATTGAGACTGTGCACCTTATGTGGGACAGGGACTGTGTCCAAACCAATTACCTTGTATCATCATCATCAATCATATTTATTGAGCGCTTACTGTGTGCAGAGCACTGTACTAAGCGCTTGGGAAGTACAAGTTGGCAACATATAGAGACAGTCCCTACCCAACAGTGGGCTCACAGTCTAAAAGGGGGAGACAGAGAACGAAACCAAACATACTAACAAAATAAAATAAATAGAATAGATACGTACAAGTAAAATAAATAGAGTAATATGTACAAACATATATGCATATATACAGGTGCTGTGGGAAAGGGAAAGAGGTAAGATGGGGGGGATAGAGAGGGGGAGAGGAAGGAAGGGGCTCAGTCTGGGAAGGCCTCCTGGAGTAGGTGAGCTCTCAGTAGGGCCTTGAGTATAAGTATCTACCCCAATACTTAGTGCAGTGCCTGAAGCAAAGTAAGCACTTAAATAATAATAATGATGGCATTTATTAAGTGCTTACTATGTGCAAAGCACTGTTCTAAGCGCTGGGGAGGACACTAGGTGATCAGGTTGTCCCACATGGAGCTCACAGGCTTAATCTCCATTTTACAGATGAGGTAACTGAGGCACAGAGAAATTAAGTGACTTGCCCAAAGTCACACAGCTGACAATCAATCAATCAATCGTATTTATTGAGCGCCTACTGTGTGCAGAGCACTGTACTAAGCGCTTGGGAAGTACAAGTCGGCAACACATAGAGACAGTCCCTACCCAACAGCGGGGTCACAGTCTAGAAGGAGTCGGGATTTGACAAGCGGCAGAGTCGGGATTTGAACCCATGACCTCTGACTCCCAAGCCCGTGCTTTTTCCACTGAGCCACACTGCTTCTGGACAAGGTCATTTGCAATCTTACTATGTGCAAAGCACTGTTCTAAGCGCTGGGGAGGATACTAGGTGATCAGGTTGTCCCACATGGGGCTCGCAGCCTTAATCCCCATTTTACAGATGAAGTAACTGAGGCACAGAGAATTTAAGTGACTTGCCCAAAGTCACACAGCTGTCAAGAGGCGGAGTTGGGATTTGAACCCATGACCTCTGACTCCCAAGCCCGTGCTTTTTCCACTGAGCCATACTGCTTCTTTAACTCGATTTGAGGAGGGCATGGCTTAAGGAGCAGAAACACTTGGCCCTTACTCTTTAAATTCTCTTTCAACACCCAAGCCTGCAAAAATGGTAGTAACAGTCCTGAGCTAGTCCAGAGAGGGCTGGACTATTGCCTATCTGAAATGGGTAAAAAAGAACAGTTTTATCACTTGATTTTTTATTTTTAAACTCCATTTTAAGCTCATAAGGCATTTTAGATTGGACTCTTTTGAGGGACCTTACATACTGTCCCCTAGTCAGCTCAAAATATCTCATGCCTTTTATCCAAATAGTTTCTGTGAAGTGGCCAGCTTGACACTATTTCCATTTCCTTCTTTGGGGAACTGAGGCACAGAGAGGTTACAGCCAGTAAAGAGGTTACAGTGATCTAGCAATAAGAGCACAGTCTCTGTTGGAACCACAGAATTAGCCAGTGATCATTTTTAACCAGAACCCACTTGCCTTCTGCTTTGTAGTTTATTGCTCTTTCCCTTAGAGAATAATGCTTGAGTGCCTAGAGATCTTTTCTAGCTATAGATGTATACAAATCAGTCTATTTACAGACATTTTTTGAAATATTTACCATGCGATGTATATAAGGTCAGAGATATTTTCCTTGTTGGCCCCTCTTGACCAGGGCAGCAGATGGAGGGCAGGCGAAAGGGGAAATAACTTTCTGCAGTTTGGGGCCATTTTCTGTGTGGTCCAAGACACTCCTCTACAGGAAGCGAGACCTTTTGGCCACAACTCTACTGGGGATCCTTTTTCCCTTTCGCTCCAACCCTGTTTATAAATATATAGATACATGAACACAAACACATAGATCCTTTAAGTGTCTACAAAGCTGCTGCATCTACATAGATAAATACAGAAAGTAAAAGCATGACAGAGACAAATAGTCCCAGGAAAAATAGTTTTGTTTTTGTTGGTTTTTTTAGGAAAATGTTTGCCAGCTTTGGGAAAGGGGAGAGAAGAGAAAGAGGAGAAAGAAAGCAAGAGAGCGAGTGTTTCTAAGGGAAAGGAACTTTCAAATTTAGGCAAATTACATTCAGATGAGTTTTTTTTCTGTGTATGAAATCAAGTGCCCTGACCAATTGTTAATCGATAAATGGAGTCCAGGGAATAAATATCGGGGTGCACTCTATCCATAACAAGGCAGGTATCCTCACCACATTCTAAGGCCTTGATTCTTTCTTTTTTTAAAAAAATGGTATTTGTTAAGCACTATGTGCAGGCAATGTACTAAGTGCTGGGGTAGATACAAAATAATCAGGTTGGACACAGTCCATTTCCCACACGGGGCTCACAATCAATCCCCATTTTACAGAGGAGGTAACTGAGGCCAGTGAAGTTAAATTCTTACCCAAGGCCACAGAGCAGACAAGTGGCAGATCCAGGATTAGAACTCAGGTCCTTCTTGACTCCCAGGACCATGCTCTTCCTACTAGGCCATGAAACTTCTTACCCCACAGTTCTCACCTCTTTAAAGTTGGAATGATGGTGACAAATAAGGGAGGGTTTAAAGACCCAACAGCCAGCCAGCAGAACCTCAGCAGACACAGGTACTACCAGATGGGATACCAGTCACAAAACCTATCACCTAGCCAGGGGCCAGTTTGGGATCCATTCATCAGCAGTCTCGACAATTCTGGCTTCTGGGCCTATGAAATGTGCCCTGGAAGAGCAACAGAGACTCAACTGTGCCCATTTTGACAGGACAAATTCAGAAGATAAAACAAAAATTGCTAATTTGTTTTTCAAAAATATCATGATTGCGAACAGCCTTAAAGCAACTCTGTGTGTACTTGGGAACAGCACTTAGTCCAGGGTAGACATGATAAGACAAAGGTAGACAAAGGAAGAGTCTTACCTCTCATTTTTTCTTTGATTTCTTTGGTGGGGGGGGGAAAGGCGTAGAAAAAGATTGGATACCAGATTAGGCAACGAGCACAATAGTCTTACATGACAGACAGTCATTAGAAACTGTGAGGATTAGAACCTTATTCAACCAAGCCCCTATTGAGTGTGTATATTAAGTACATTACGTGATATACTTTTGGTTTATCTCAACAAAAGAGCACACATGTGGGCCTATACCTGTATGTCTTTTAGAAAACAACTATGTCTGCGTATATAAGCTGCCTCTCCACAGTGAAATTCTCTAAAGGAGGAGGAGTTAGGTCTGATGCAGTATGTTGTACACATATGTATGTTCAATTTAGCCACATATGGATAGTCAATAAATATTATTTGTTGATGGTGTTGGTTAAGGACAGCAGTGGAAAGGGCAGTTGCAGCTTGCTTAGCTGGGGAACCACATTTTGGGGGATTTAGGGTTCCTCCTTCCCCTCTCAGGGTTGCAACTGGAGAGTTTCCAGGACTCTACCAATCTTGACTAAGGGAGGGGGAGTCAAGCGGAGGCATCTCCATTCCATTCTTAGCTGAGGCAGTGGCTAGCGAGTTGAAGCAATCTGCTACAAGTCAAAACTCACCAATGCTGGGCAGCAGAGGAATGGGAGAATCTCAAGTTTACTGTGTGGAAGGAGACAATGGTAAACCACACTTCCATACTTTTACCAGGAAAACTCTCTGGATATAGTACCAGAACGATTGCAGAGGGAGGCGGAGCGTTCTACGAGAGATGTGTCCATGGTGTCGCTATGGGTCGGAGACTAATCGGCCGCCTAAGACAACAACAAGGGTTCTTCCTTAGCCTGAGGTCCCTGGGCTTTGGCTCCATGATCCCTTGAATTAATACAGCCCTGCTGGTGGGATTATATGGAATTTCCATGGCCTGGCACTTATGATGCCTTTGGAGCTTTTGCTTCCTCTCTTCCTCCCTTCAAGGCCCTACTGAGAGCTCACCTCCTCCAGGAGGCCTTCCCAGACTGAGCCCCTTCCTTCCTCTCCCCCTCTCCATTCCCCCATCTTACCTCCTTCCCTTCCCCACAGCACCTGTATATATGTTTGTACATATTTATTACTCTATTTATTTATTTATTTTACTTGTACATATCTATTCTATTTTATTTTGTTAGTATGTTTGGTTTTGTTCTCTGTCTCCCCCTTTTAGACTGTGAGACTACTGTTGGGTAGGGACTGTCTCTATATGTTGCCAACTTGGACTTCCCAAGAGCTTAGTACAGTGCTCTGCACACAGTAAGCGCTCAATAAATACAATTGATTGATTCCCATTCATTAACTGCAGCCCCACTAATTGCTTTCTCTTCCACTCCAATTCTGAGCTGTAATCAGTGAAGTGGGGAGCGGTGACTTGGTGGGGAATTGCAGTGTTTTACCTCAGCTGTTAATGCCCCTGAGAAACGGAACAGGAAGCTAATAGTAGGGGAGGAACGCGAAGCTAAATCAATCAAGAACTGTGAGAGAGAGAATG